>NW_027362827.1:0-600000 GCF_046119375.1 Phyllobates terribilis | reverse complement strand
GCAGTGTGGGTGGGGCCCATCACATTTAAGGATGCAGTGCAGGTGAGGCACATGACACTGGAGGGTGCCGTGCGGATGCGATTAATTAGACTGGAGAGTGCAGTGCAGACGGGGCCCATCTCACTGGAGGGTACAGTGCAGGTGGGTCTGTAGCGCCCCGAGGGCTCGGCCGCTACAGGGGTATTGCACCTCTGCCAGAGGTGTGGTATTCCACTCCCGGGTAAGGATGGAGTATGGACCAGGGCTCAGTTAGCTGCATGCAGCACACACACCCCATTTCCGAGTGACAGCTCAACGGTGCTCCCACTAGACATAAGTGCAGGCACGACCGACCATGTCCCTGCTGGAGTGGGGAGGGAGGTGTGGAACACCCAGTGCTGTAGGGGCAGATACAGGGCGGTTCCTGAGCGTAGGTAGGAGCCCATTGGTTGCTGGTCACCTGGGCTCATGGTCAGAGGGAGGTATAAAAGGTGGGCACCATCTTAGTTCTGGGTCAGTTCAGCCAGAGGAGAAGACAGGGAGTAGAGGCTCTGTAGGAGCTCTACTCCAGGAGGGCCTAGTGAGAGGCCGAGGAGGAGGTGAAGGGGAGCTGAGATTCTGGCTCATCTCAGCTCCAAGAGAAAGGAACAGAAAGGAACAGAACAGGAACTGCAACGAAGGAGAGACAGAGAAACAGAAGGGCTCAGGAACAAGAAGGTGGAAGGGACCCTAAGAACCCACGAGAATCCAGGGTGCAGGGTCAGGCAGATTAAGGGTACTAGATCCCAAGTTGGTGGAGGAGGAACAACCCTCAGCCAAAGACCGGTCGTCGTGATCATCTATTGGTGCGACACCTCATCAAACCTGCTAGGAAGGCACCATATAGGACAGCGGAGGACGGGGCCCACGTTTAACCGCACAAGTCCGCGGCAGCTGGACAAAAGTGGGTCACTGGTGAGGCAGGCCAGAGAAAGGATTAAAGGGGGTCCTGTGCCATGCTCCTGAGATGCCTGGGAGTTGACTGAGCCCCTCACCTGGTGGACGCAGCACGGCTCGGGCGGTCACTGCTGACAGAAGTGACCCGGAACAAACGAACTGTGAGTAAAGACCCTCGACTGTAACTTGTTGTCTGTGTGCTCCTTTGCGCCTCCAGCACTACCATCACTCCCACCATCCACTATACTGCCCTGGGGCCGCACTCTTCCCGTGGGGAGTCACACTACCATAGCTGCACACCTCATCAGCCCCAACGGTCTGCATGCAGCGGCGGTTCCTAATAACCGCAATCCACGGGTGGCGTAGTCGGACATTATCTAAAGTACAGTAGCAGACTACCATTGGTCTGACCACCCTGAGTCGCGGGACCGGGCCGCCACTACTACCCCCAATGTCTCCCTATCGCCCGGTTCCGCGTGCCCCACTGCCCAGGGGGCGAGTCAGGTCCATCGCACTGGAGCATGCAGTGCGGGTGGGACCAATCACACTGGAGGGTGCAGTTCAGGTGTGGACCATCGCACTGGAGGGTGCAGTGCGGGTGGGTACATCGCACTGGAGGGTTCAGTGTGGGTGGGACACATCGCACTGGAGGGTGCAGTGCGGGTGGGGCTTATCGCACTGGAGGATGCAGTGTGGGTTGGGCCCAAAGCACTGGAGAGTGAAGTGCAGGCGGGTTCCATCAAACTGGAGGATGCAGAGCAGGTGAGGCCCATGACACTGGAGGGTGCCATGCAGGTGAGGTCCATTACACTGGAGAGTGCAGTGCAGACGGGGCCCACCGAACTGGAGGGTGCAGTGCGGGTGGGGTCCATCGCACTGGAGGATGCAGTGCGGGTGGGACCCATCGCACTGGAGGGTACAGTGCAGGTGGGGACAATCACACTGGAGGGTGCAGTGCGGGTGTGTCCCATCGATCTGGAGGGTGTAGTGCAGGTGGGGTCTATCGGACTGTGTGGTGCAGTGCGGGTGCGGCTCATTGTACTGGAGGGTGCACTGCGGGTGGGGCCCATTGCACTGGAGGGTGCAGTGTGGGTGGGGCCCATCACACTACAGGGTGCAGTGCAGGTTGGGCCCATCGCACTGGAGGGTGCAGTGCGGGTAAGGCCCATCGCACTGAAGGTTTCAGAGCGGGCGGGGACCATAACACTGGAGGGTGCAGTGCGGGTGGGGCCCATCGCCCTGGAGGGTGCTCTGCGGGCGGGGCCCATCGCACTGGAGGTTGCAGTGCAGACGGAGCCCATCGCACTGGAGGGTTCAGTGCAGGTGGGGCCCATGACACTGGACGGTGCCGTGCGGGTGGGGACCATCGCACTCGAGAGTGCAGTGCGGGTGTGGCCCATTGCACTGGGGGGTGTAGCGCGGGTGGGGACCATCAGACTATGTGGTGCAGTGTAGGTGGGGCCCATCGCACTGGAGGGTGCAGTGCGCGTGGGGCCCATTGTACTGGAGGGTGCAGTGTGCATAGGGCACATTGCACTGGAGGGTGCGGTGCGGGTGGAGTCCAACACATTGGAGAGTGAAGTGCAGGCGGGGTCCATCACACTGGAGGGTGCAGTTCAGGCGGGGCACAACACACTGGAGGGTGAAGTACGGGTGGGGACCATCGCACTGTGGGGTGTAGCGCGGGAGGGCCCATCGGACTATGTGATGCAGTTCGGGTGGGGCCCATTGCACTGGAGGGTGCAGTGCGAGTGGGGCCCATTGTACTGGTGGGTGCAGTGTGTGTGGGGCCCATCACACAGGAGGGTGCAGTGCGGGTGGAGCCCATCACACCGCAGGGTGCAGTGCGGGTTGGTCCCATCGAACTGCAGGGTGCAGTGTGCGTGGGGCCCATCGCACTGGAGGGTGCAGTGTGGGCAGGGCTTATCGCACTGGAGAGTGCAGTGTGGGTGGGGCCCAACACACTGGAGAGTGCAGTGCAGGCGGGGTCCATCACACTGGAGGGCACAGTTCAGGCGGGGCCCAACACACTGGAGGGTAAAGTGCGGGTGGGGCCCAAATCACTGGAGGGTGCAGTGCGGGTGGGGCCCATCGCACTGGACGGTGCACGGCAGGTGGGTCCAATCGCACTGGAGTGTTCAGTGCGGGTGGGGCCCATCGCACTGGAGGGTGCAGTGTGGGCTGGGCTTATCGCATTGAAGGGTGCAGTGTGGGTGGGGCCCAACGCACTGGAGAGTGAAGTGCGGGCGGGGTCCATCACACTGGAGGGTGCATTGCTGGCGGGGCCCATCGCACTGGAGGGTGCAGTGCGGGAGGGGCTTATCGCACTGGAGAGTGCAGTGTGGGAGGGGCCCAATGCACCGGAGAGAGAAGTGCGGACGGGGTACATCACACTGGATGGTGCAGTGCGGTCGGGGCCCATCACACTGGACGGTGAAGTGCGGACGGGGTCCATCACACTGGAGGTTGCAGTGCAGACTGTGCCCATCGCACTGGAGGGTTCATTGAAGGTGGGGCCCATCGTACTGGAGGGTGCAGTGTGGGTGGGGTCATCACACTGGAGGGTGCAGTGCAGGTGGGGCCCATCGCACTGGAGGTTGCAGTGCATACGGTGCCCATCGCACTGGAGGGTTGAGTGAAGGTGGGGTCCATTACACTGGACGGTGCAGTGTGGATGGGGCCCATCACACTGGAGGATGCAGTGCAGGTGGGCCCATCGTCCTTGACGGTGCAATGTAGGTGGGGCCCATCGCACTGGAGGGTTTATTGCGGGTGGGGTCCATCGCATTGGAGGGTGCAGTGTGGGTGGGGCCCAACGCACTGGAGAGTGACGTGCGGGTGGTCTCCATCACACTGGAGGGTACAGAGCGGACGGGGCCCATCACACTGGAGGTTGAAGTGCGGGCGGGGTCCATCACACTGGATGGTGCCATGAGGACGGGGCTCATCGCACTGGAGGGTGAAGTGCGGATGGGGTGATTCACACTGGAGTGTGCAGTGCAGTCTGGGCCCATCGCATTGTAGGTTGCAGTGCAGACGGGGCCCATCGCACTGGAGGGTTCAGTGAAGGTGGGGCCCATCGTACTGGAGGGTGCAGTGTGGGTGGGGCCCATCACACTGGAGGTTGAAGTGCGGGCGGGGTCCATCACACTGGATGGTGCCGTGAGGACGGGGCTCATCGCACTGGACGGTGAAGTGCGGACGGGGTCAATCACACTGGAGTGTGCAGTGCAGTCTGGGCCCATCGCATTGTAGATTGCAGTGCAGACGGGGCCCATCGCACTGGAGGATTCAGTGAAGGTGGGGCCCATCATACTGGAGGGTGCAGTGCGGGTGGGGCCCATCGCACTGGAGAGTGAAGTGCAGGCAGGGTCCATCACACTGTAGAGTGCAGTGTGGACGGGGCCCATCACACTGGAGGGTGCAGTGCGGGCGGGATCCATCACACTGGAGGGTGCAGTGCGAGAGGGTCCCATCGCACTGGAGGGTACAGTGTGGGCGGGGTCCATCGCACTGGAGGGTGCAGTGCGGGTGGGGCCCATCGCACTGGAGTGTGCACTGCGGGTGGGGCAATCACACTGGAGGATGAAGTGCGGGTGGGGCCCATTGTACTGGATGGTGCAGTGCGGGTGGGACCCATTGCACTGAAGGGTGCTGTGCGCGTGGGGACTATCGCACTGGAGGGTGCAGGGAAGGTGGGGACCATCGCACTGGAGGGTTCAGTGCGGGTATGACACATCGCAATGGAGGGTGTAGTGCGGGTGGGGCCCATCGTACTATGTGGTGCAGTGCGGGTGAGGCCCATCGCACTGGAGGGTGCAGTGCAGGTGGGGCTCATTGTACTGGAGGATGCAGTGCGGGAGGGACCCATCGAACTGGAGGGTGCAGTGCGAGTGGGGCCCATCGCACTGGAGGGTGCAGTGCGGACGGGGCTTATCACACTGGAGGGTGCTGTGTGGGTGGGGCCCAACACACTGCAGAGTGAAGTGCGGGCTTGGTCCATCACACTGGAGAGTGCAGTGTGGGATGGACCCATCACACTGGAGGGTGAAGCACAGGCAGGACCCAACGCACTGGAGGGTGCAGTGTGGGCGGGGCCCCTTCACACTGGAGGGTGAAGTATAGGTGGGGCCCATCGCACTGGAGGGTGAAGTGCGGGCGGGGCCCATTGCACTGGAGGGTGCAGTGTGGCCGGGGTCCATCGCACTGAAGGGTGCAGTGCGGGTGGGGCCCATCGCACTGGACGGTGCAGTACAGGTGGGGCCCATCGCACTGGAGGGTTCAGTGCAGGTGGGGTCCATCACTCTGGAGGGTGCAGTGCGGGCAGGGCCCATCAAACTGGTGGGTGCAGTGTGGTCGGGGCCCATCGCCTTGGAGGTTGCAGTCCTGGTGGGTCCATAGCACTGGAGGGTGCAGTGCGGGTGGGGCCCATCGCACTGGAGAGTGCAGTGCGGGCGGGGCCCATCACACTGGAGGGTGAAGTACAGGCGTTGCCCATTGCACTGGAGGTTGCAGTGCAGACGGGGCCCATCGCACTGGAGGGTGCAGTGCGGGTGGGGCCCATCACACTGGAGGGTGCAGTGCGGGTGGGACACATCGCACTGGAGGGTGCAGTGTGGGTGGGGCCCATCGCACTGGAGGGTGCAGTGCAGGTGAGGACCATCACACTGGTGGGTACAGTGTGATTGGGCCCATAGCACTCAAGAATGCAGTGTTGGTGTGGCCCATCGCACTGGAGGGTGCAGTGTTTTAGGGGCCCATCACAATGAAGGGTGCAGTGCGAGTGGGGACCATCGCACTGGAGGGTGCAGCGCGAGTGGGGCCCATTGTATTGGAGTGTGTAGTGCGGGTGTGACCCATCGCACTGGAGGGTGCAGTGTGGGTGGGGCCCATCGCACTGGAGGGTGCAGTGCAGTTGGGGCCCATCACACTGCAGGGTGCAGTGCAGATTGGGCTCATCGAACTGGAGTGTGCAGTGCGGGTAAGGCCCATCACACTGGAGGGTGCAGTGTGGGCGGTTCTTATCACACTGGAGGGTGTAGTGTGGATGGGGCCCAAAGCACTGGAGAGTGAAGTGCGGGCGGGGTCCATCACACTGGAGGGTGCATTGCTGGCGGGGCCCATCACACTGGAGGGTGTAGTGCGGGCGGGGTCCATCACACTGGAGGGTGCAGTGCGGGCGGCGCCCATCGTACTGGAGGGAGAAGTACGGACGGGGTCCATCACACTGAAGGGTTCAGTGCACGCGGGGCCCATCGCACTGTAGGTGGCAGTGCAGACGGGGCCCATCGCACTGGATGGTTCAGTGAAGGCGGGGCCAATCGTACTGGAGGGTGAAGTGCGAGTGCAGCCCATCGCACTGGAGGGTGCAGTGCGGGTGGGGCCCATCACACTGGAGGATGAAGTGCAGGTGGGCCAATCACATTGCATGGTGCAGCGCGGGTTGGGCCCATCGCACTGGAGGTTGCAGTGCGGGTGTGGCCCATCGCACAGGAGGGTGCAGTGCAGGCGGGGACCATCACACTGGAGGTTGCTGTGTGGGTGGGGCCCATCACACTGGAAGGTGCAGTGCAGGTGGCACCCATCACACTGGAGGGTGTAGTGCGGGTGGGGCCCATCAGACTATGTGGAGCAGTGCGGGCGGGGTCCATCACACTGGAGGGTGCAGTGCGGGCGGCACCCATCGCACTGGAGGGAGAAGTACGGACGGGGTCCATCACACTGAAGGGTTCAGTGCACGCGGGGCCCATCGCATTGTAGGTGGCAGTGCAGACGGGGCCCATCGCACTGGATGTTTCAGTGAAGGCGGGGCCAATCGTACTGGAGGGTGAAGTGCGAGTGCAGCCCATCGCACTGGAGGGTGCAGTGCGGGTGGGGCCCATCACACTGGAGGATGAAGTGCAGCTGGGCCAATCACACTGCACGGTGCAGCGCGGGTTGGGCCCATCGCACTGGAGGTTGAAGTGCAGGCGGGGCCCATCACACTGGAGGTTGCAGTGTGGGTGGGGCCCATCACACTGGAGGGTGCAGTGCAGGTGGGACCCATCACACTGGAGGGTGCAGTGCAGGTGTGACACATCACACTGGAGGGTGTAGTGTGGGTGGGGCCCATCAGACTATGTGGTGTAGTGCGGGTTGGGCCCATCGCACAAGAGGGTGCAGTGCGGGTTGGGTCCATCGCACTGGAGGGTGCAGTGCGGGTGGGACCGATCGCACTGCAGGGTGTAGTGCGGGTGGGGCCCATCGGACTATGTGGTGCAGTGGGGGTGAGGCCCATCACACTGGAGGGTGCAGTGCGGGAGGGCCCATTGCACTGGAGGGTGCAGTGCGGCCAGGGTCCATCGTACTGGAGGTTGCAGTGCAGACGGGGCCCATCACACTTGAGGGTGCAGAGCGTGTAGGGCACATCGCACTGGAGGGTGCAGTGCGGGTGGGACCCATCGCACTCAAGGGTGCAGTGTGGGTGGGGCCCATCGTACTGCAGGGTGCAGTGCGGGTGTGGCCCATCACACTGGAGTGTGTACTTCGGGTGGGGGCCATCGCACTATGTGGTGCAGTGCGGGTAGGGCCCATCGCACTGGAGGGTGCATTGTGGGTGGGACCCATAGTACTGGAGGGTGCAGTGTGGGTGGTACCCATCGCACTCAAGGGTGCAGTGCAGGTGGGGCCCATTGCACTGGAGGGTGCAGTGCGGGCGGGGCCCATCACACTGCAGGGTGCAGTGCGGGTTGGCCCATCACATTGGAGGGTGCAGTGCTGGTAAGGTCCATCGCACTGGAGGGTGCAGTGCAGTTGGGGCCCATCACACTTCAGGGTGCAGTGCAGATTGGGCCCATCGAACTGGAGTGTGCAGTGCGGGTAAGGCCCATCGCACTGGAGGGTGCAGTGCGGGCAGGAACCATCACATTCGAGGGTGCAGTGCGAGAGGGTCACATCGCAGTGGAGGGTGCAGTGTGGGCGGGGTCCATCGCACTGGAGGGTGCAGTGCGGGTGTGGCCCATCACACTGGAGGGTGCAGTGCAGGCGGGGACCATTAGACTATGTGGTGCAGTGCGGGTGGGGCCCATCGCACTGGAGGGTGCAGTGCGCGTGGGGCCCATTGTACTAGAGGGTGCAGTGCGCGTGGGGCCCATCGCACTGGAGGGTGCAGTTCGGGTGGAGCCCATCACACTTCAGGGTGCAGTGCGGTTTGGGCCCATCGAACTGCAGGGTGCAGTGTGCGTGGGGCTCATCGGACTATGTGGTGCAGTGGGGGTGGGGCCCATCACACTGGAGGGTGCAGTGCGGGAGGGCCCATCGCACTGGAGGGTGCAGTGCAGCCAGGGTCCATCGCACTGGAGGGTGTAGTGAGGTCGGAGCCCATCGCACTGGAGGGTGCAGTGCGGGCAAGGCCCAACGTACTGGAGGTTGCAGTGCAGACGGGGCCCATCACACTTGAGGGTGCAGAGCGTGAAGGGCCCATCGCACTGGAAGGTGCAGTGCGGGTGGGACCCATCGCACTGGAGGGTGCAGTGCAGGTGGGGCCCATCGCACTGGAGTGTGCAGTAAGGGTGGGGCCCATTGCACTCAAGGGTGCAGTGTGGGTGGGGCCCATCGCACTGGAGGGTGCAGTGCGGGTGTGGCCCATCACACTGGAGTGTGTAGTTCGGGTGGGGCCCATCGGACTATGTGGTGCAGTGCGGGTAGGGCGCATCGCACTGGAGGGTGCATTGTGGGTGGGGCCCATAGTACTGGAGGGTGCAGTGCGGGTGGGGCCCATCACACTGCACTGCAGGGTGCAGTGTGGGTTGGACCCATCACATTGGAGGGTGCAGTGCTGGTAAGGCCCATCGCACTGGAGGGTGCAGTGTGGGCTGGGTCTATCACACTGGAGGGTGCAGAGCGAGAGGGTCCCATCACACTGGAGGGTACAGTGTGGGCGGGGTCCATCGGACTGGAGGGTGCAGTGTGGGTGGGGCCCATTGTACTTGAGGGTGCATTGTGGGTGGGACACATTGCACTGAAGGGTGCAGTGTGGGTGGGGCCCATTGCACTGAAGTGTGCAGTGAGGGTGGGGCCCATCACACTGCAGGTTGTAGTGTGGGTTGGGCCCATTGTACTGGAGGGTGCAGTGCAGGTGAGACCCATCGCACTGGAGGGTGCAGTGCGGGTTGGGCCCATCACATTGGAGGGTGCAGTGCGGGAGGGCCCATCGCACTGGAGGGTGCAGTGCGGCCAGGGTCCATCACACTGGAGGGTGCAGTGAGGTTGGAGCCCATCGCACTGGAGGGTGCAGTGCGGGCAAAGCCCATCGTACTGGAAGTTGCAGTGCAGACGGGGCCCATCACACTTCAGGGTGCAGAGCGTGTAGGGACCATCGCACTGGAGGGTGCAGTGCGGGTGGGAACCATCGCACTGGAGGGTGCAGTGCAGGTGGGGACCATCGCACTGGAGTGTGCAGTAAGGGTGGGGCCCATCGCACTCAAGGGTGCAGTGTGGGTGGGGCCCATCACACTGCAGGGTGCAGTGCGGGTGTGGCCCATCACACTGGAGCGTGTAGTGTGGGTGGGGTCCATCAGACTACGTGGTGCAGTGCGGGTAGGGCCCATCGCACTGGAGGGTGCAGTGCGGGTGGGGCCCATAGCACTCAAGGGTGCAGTGTGGGTGGGTACCATCACACTGGAGGGTGCAGTGCACGTGTGGCCCATCACACTGGAGGGTGCAGTGCGGGTGGGGCCCATCGGACTATGTGGTGCAGTGCGGGTAGGGCCCATCACACTGGACGGTGCAGTGCGGATGGGGCCCATTGTACTGGAGGTTGCAGTCCGGGTGGGACCCATCGCACTGGAGGGTGCAGTGCTGGTGGGGCCCATTGCACTGAAGGGGGCAGTGCGGGTGGGGCCCCTCACACTGCAGGGTGTAGTGCGGGTTGGGCCCATCGCACTAGAGGGTGCAGTGCGGGTTGGGCCCATCGCACTGGAGGGTGCAGTGCGGGTTTGTCCCATCGCACTGGAAGGTGCAGTGCGGGTGGGACCGATCGCACTGCAGGGTGTAGTGCGGGTGGGGCCCATCGGACTATGTGGTGCAATGGGGGTGAGGCCCATCACACTGGAGGGTGCAGTGCGGGAGGGCCCATCGCACTGGAGGGTGCAGTGCGGCCAGGGTCCATCATACTGGAGGTTGCAGTGCAGACGGGGCCCATCACACTTGAGGGTGCAGAGCGTGTAGGGCACATCACACTGGAGGGTGCAGTGCGGGTGGGACCCATCGCACTGGAGGGTGCAGTGCAGGTGGGGCACATCGCACTGGAGTGTGCGGTAAGGGTGGGGCCCATCGCACTCAAGGGTGCAGTGTGGGTGTGGCCCATCACACTGGAGTGTGTAGTTCGGGTGGGGCCCATCGCACTATGTGGTGCAGTGCGGGTAGGGCCCATCGCACTGGAGGGTGCATTGTGGGTGGGACCCATAGTACTGGAGGGTGCAGTGTGGGTGGGGCCCATCGCACTGGAGGGTGCAGTGTGGGCGGGGCCCATCACACTGCAGGGTACAGTGCGGGTTGGGCCCATCACATTGGAGGGTGCAGTGCTGGTAAGGCCCATCGCACTGGAGGGTGCAGTGCAGTTGGGGCCCATCACACTTCACGGTGCAGTGCAGATTGGGCCCATCGAACTGGAGTGTGCAGTGCGGGTAAGGCCCATCGCACTGGAGGGTGCAGTGCGGGCAGGGACCATCACATTCGAGGGTGCAGTGCGAGAGGGTCACATCGCAGTGGAGGGTGCAGTGTGGGCGGGGTCCATCGCACTGGAGGGTGCAGTGCGGGTGTGGCCCATCACACTGGAGGGTGCAGTGCAGGCGGGGACCATTAGACTATGTGGTGCAGTGCGGGTGGGGCCCATCGCACTGGAGGGTGCAGTGCGCGTGGGGCCCATCGCACTGGAGTGTGCAGTAAGGGTGGGGCCCATTGCACTCAAGGGTGCAGTGTGGGTGGGGCCCATCGCACTGGAGGGTGCAGTGCGGGTGTGGCCCATCACACTGGAGTGTGTAGTTCGGGTGGGGCCCATCGGACTATGTGGTGCAGTGCGGGTAGGGCGCATCGCACTGGAGGGTGCATTGTGGGTGGGGCCCATAGTACTGGAGGGTGCAGTGCGGCTGGGGCCCATCACACTGCACTGCAGGGTGCAGTGTGGGTTGGAACCTTCACATTGGAGGGTGCAGTGCTGGTAAGGCCCATCGCACTGGAGGGTGCAGTGTGGGCTGGGTCTATCACACTGGAGGGTGCAGAGCGAGAGGGTCCCATCACACTGGATGGTACAGTGTGGGCGGGGTCCATCGGACTGGAGGGTGCAGTGTGGGTGGGGCCCATTGTACTTGAGGGTGCATTGTGGGTGGGACCCATTGCACTGAAGGGTGCAGTGTGGGTGGGGCCCATTGCACTGAAGTGTGCAGTGAGGGTGGGGCCCATCACACTGCAGGTTGTAGTGTGGGTTGGGCCCATTGTACTGGAGGGTGCAGTGCAGGTGAGACCCATCGCACTGGAGGGTGCAGTGCGGGTGGGGCCCATTGCACTGGAGGGTGCAATGCGGGTGGGGCCCATCACACTGCAGGGTGCAGTGCGGGTTGGGCCCATCACATTGGAGGGTGCAGTGCGGGAGGGCCCATCGCACTGGAGGGTGCAGTGCGGCCAGGGTCCATCACACTGGAGGGTGCAGTGAGGTTGGAGCCCATCGCACTGGAGGGTGCAGTGCGGGCAAAGCCCATCGTACTGGAGGTTGCAGTGCAGACGGGGCCCATCACACTTCAGGGTGCAGAGCGTGTAGGGACCATCGCACTGGAGGGTGCAGTGCGGGTGGGAACCATCACACTGGAGGGTGCAGTGCAGGTGGGGACCATCGCACTGGAGTGTGCAGTAAGGGTGGGGCCCATCGCACTCAAGGGTGCAGTGTGGGTGGGGCCCATCACACTGCAGGGTGCAGTGCGGGTGTGGCCCATCTCACTGGAGTGTGTAGTGTGGGTGGGGCCCATCAGACTATGTGGTGCAGTGCGGGTAGGGCCCATCGCACTGGAGGGTGCAGTGCGGGTGGGGCCCATAGCACTCAAGGGTGCAGTGTGGGTGGGTACCATCACACTGGAGGGTACAGTGCAGGTGTGGCCCATCACACTGGAGGGTGCAGTGCGGGTGGGGCCCATCGGACTATGTGGTGCAGTGCGGGTAGGGCCAATCACACTGGACGGTGCAGTGCGGGTGGGGCCCATTGTACTGGAGGTTGCAGTCCGGGTGGGACCCATCGCACTGGAGGGTGCAGTGCTGGTGGGGCCCATTGCACTGAAGGGGGCAGTGCGGGTGGGGCCCCTCACACTGCAGGGTGTAGTGCGGGTTGGGCCCATCGCACTAGAGGGTGCAGTGCGGGTTGGGCTCATCGCACTGGAGGGTGCAGTGCGGGTTTTTCCCATCGCACTGGAAGGTGCAGTGCGGGTGGGACCGATCGCACTGCAGGGTGTAGTGCGGGTGGGGCCCATCGGACTATGTGGTGCAGTGGGGGTGAGGCCCATCACACTGGAGGGTGCAGTGCGGGAGGGCCCATCGCACTGGAGGGTGCAGTGCGGCCAGGGTTCATCGTACTGGAGGTTGCAGTGCAGACGGGGCCCATCACACTTGAGGGTGCAGAGCGTGTAGGGCACATCACACTGGAGGGTGCAGTGCGGGTGGGACCCATCGCACTGGAGGGTGCAGTGCAGGTGGGGCACATCGCACTGGAGTGTGCGGTAAGGGTGGGGCCCATCGTACTCAAGGGTGCAGTGTGGGTGGGGCCCATCGTACTGCAGGGTGCAGTGTGGGTGTGGCCCATCACACTGGAATGTGTAGTTCGGGTGGGGCCCATCGCACTATGTGGTGCAGTGCGGGTAGGGCCCATCGCACTAGAGTGTGCATTGTGGGTGGGACCCATAGTACTGGAGGGTGCAGTGTGGGTGGGGCCCATCGCACTGGAGGGTGCAGTGTGGGCGGGGCCCATCACACTGCAGGGTACAGTGCGGGTTGGGCCCATCACAATGGAGGGTGCAGTGCTGGTAAGGCCCATCGCACTGGAGGGTGCAGTGCAGTTGGGGCCCATCACACTTCACGGTGCAGTGCAGATTGGGCCCATCGAACTGGAGTGTGCAGTGCGGGTAAGGCCCATCACACTGGAGGGTACAGTGCGGGAAGGGACCATCACATTCGAGGGTGCAGTGCGAGAGGGTCACATCGCAGTGGAGGGTGCAGTGTGGGCGGGGTCCATCGCACTGGAGGGTGCAGTGCGGGTGTGGCCCATCACACTGGAGGGTGCAGTGCAGGCGGGGACCATTAGACTATGTGGTGCAGTGCGGGTGGGGCCCATCGCACTGGAGGGTGCAGTGCGCGTGGGGCCCATTGTACTGGAGGGAGCAGTGCGCAAGGGGCCCATTGTACTGGAGGGTGCAGTGCGTCTGGGGCCCATTGTACTGGAGGGTGCAGTGCGCGTGGGGCCCATCGCACTGGAGGGTGCAGTTCGGGTGGAGCCCATCACACTTCAGGGTGCAGTGCGGTTTGGGCCAATGGAACTGCAGGGTGCAGTGTGCGTGGGGCCCATCGCACTGGAGGGTGCAGTGTGGGCGGGGCTGATCGCACTGGAGGGTGCAGTGTGGGTGGGGCCCTAAACATTGGAGAGTGAAGTGCAGGCGGGGTCTATCACACTGGAGGGTGCAGTTCAGGCGGGCACAACACACTGGAGGGTGAAGTGCGGGTGGGGCCCATCGCACTGGAGGGTGCAGTGCGGGTGGGGCCCATCGCACTGGAAGGTGCAGTGCGGGTGGGGCCCATCGCACTGGAGGGTGCAGTGTGGGTGGGGCCCAATGCACTGGAGGGTGCATTGCTGGCAGGGCCCATCACACTGGAGGGTGTAGTGCGGGCGGGGTCCATCACACTGGAGGGTGCACTGCGGGCGGCACCCATCGCACTGGAGGGAGAAGTACGGACGGGGTCCATCACACTGAAGGGTTCAGTGCACGCGGGGCCCATTGCACTGTAGGTGGCTGTGCAGACGGGGCCCATCACACTGGATGGTTCAGTGAAGGCGGGGCCAATCGTACTGGAGGGTGAAGTGCGAGTGCAGCCCATCGCACTGGAGGGTGCAGTGCGGGTGGGGCCCATCACACTGGAGGATGAAGTGCAGGTGGCCCAATCACACTGCACGGTGCAGCGCGGGTTGGGCCCATCGCACTGGAGGTTGCAGTGCGGGCGTGGCCCATCACACAGGAGGGTGCAGTGCAGGCGGGGCCCATCACACTGGAGGTTGCAGTGTGGGTGGGGCCCATCACACTGGAGGGTGCAGTGCAGGTGGGACCCATCACACTGGAGGGTGCAGTGCAGGTGGGACCCATCACACTGGAGGGTGTAGTGCGGGTGGGGCCCATCAGACTATGTGGTGCAGTGCGGGTAGGGCCCATCGCACAGGAGGGTGCAGTGCAGGCGTGGCCCATCACACTGGAGGTTGCAGTGTGGGTGGGGCCCATCACAATGGAGGGTGCAGTGCAGGTGGGACCCATCACACTGGAGGGTGCAGTGCATGTGGGACCCATCACACTGGAGGGTGTAGTGCAGGTGGGGCTTATCAGACTATGTGGTGCAGTGCGGGTAGGGCCCATCGCACTGGAGGGTGCAGTGCGGGTGGGGCCCATAGCACTCAAGGGTGCAGTGTGGGTGGGGCATATCGCACTCAAGGGTGCAGTGTGGGTGGGGACCATCACACTGGAGGGTGCAGTGCGGGTGTGGGCCATCACACTGGAGGGTGCAGTGTGGGTGGGGCCCATCGGACTATGTGGTGCAGTGCGGGTAGGGCCCATCGCACTGGAGGGTGCAGTGCGGGTGGGGCCCATTGTACTGGAGGTTGCAGTGCGGGTGGGACCCATCGCACTGGAGGGTGCAGTGCGGGTGGGGCCCATCGCACTGGAGGGTGCAATGTGGGTGGGGCAGATCACACTGCAGGGTGCAATGCGGGTTGGGCCCATCGCACTGGTTGGTGCAGTGCTGGTAAGGCCCATCGCACTGGAGGGTGCAGTGTGGTCGGGGTCCATCAAACTGAAGGGTGCAGAGCGAGAGGGTCCCATCGCACTGGAGGGTACGGTGTGGGCGGGGTTCATCAGACTGGAGGGTGCAGTGTGGGTGGGGTCCATTGTACTGGAGAGTGCAGTGTGGGTGGGACCCATCGCACTGAAGGGTGCAGTGCGGGTGGGGCCCATTGCACTGAAGGGTGTAGTGCGGGTGGGGCCCCTCACAATGCAGGGTGTAGTGCGGGTTGGGCCCATCGCACTTGAGGGTGCAGTGCGGGTTGGGCCCATTGCACTGGAGGGTGCAGTGCGGGTTGGTCCCATCGCACTGGAGGGTGCAGTGCGGGTGGGACCGATCGCACTGCAGGGTGTAGTGCGGGTGGGGCCCATCGGACTATGTGGTGCAGTGGGGGTGGGGCCCATCACACTGGAGGGTGCAGTGCGGGAGGGCCCATCGCACTGGAGGGTGCAGTGCAGCCAGGGTCCATCGCACTGGAGGGTGTAGTGAGGTCGGAGCCCATCGCACTGGAGGGTGCAGTGCGGGCAAGGCCCATTGTACTGGAGGTTGCAGTGCAGACGGGGCCCATCACACTTGAGGGTGCAGAGCGTGTAGGGCCCATCGCACTGGAGGGTGCAGTGCGGGTGGGACTCATCGCACTGGGGGGTGCAGTGGAGGTGGGGCCATTCGCACTGGAGTGTGCAGTAAGGGTGGGGCCCATCGCACTCAAGGGTGCAGTGTGGGTGGGGCCCATCGCACTGGAGGGTGCAGTGCGGGTGTGGCCCATCACACTGGAGTGTGTAGTTTGGGTGGGGCCCATCACACTGGAGTGTGTACTTCGGGTGGGGGCCATCGCACTATGTGGTGCAGTGCGGGTAGGGCCCATCGCACTGGAG
The DNA here is from genome assembly GCF_046119375.1 of Phyllobates terribilis. Classification (NCBI taxonomy): domain Eukaryota; kingdom Metazoa; phylum Chordata; class Amphibia; order Anura; family Dendrobatidae; genus Phyllobates; species Phyllobates terribilis. The sequence continues at coordinate 584,152 of NW_027362827.1, read as the reverse complement.
GGTGCATTGTGGGTGGGACCCATAGTACTGGAGGGTGCAGTGTGGGTGGTACCCATCGCACTCAAGGGTGCAGTGCAGGTGGGGCCCATTGCACTGGAGGGTGCAGTGCGGGCGGGGCCCATCACACTGCAGGGTGCAGTGCGGGTTGGCCCATCACATTGGAGGGTGCAGTGCTGGTAAGGTCCATCGCACTGGAGGGTGCAGTGCAGTTGGGGCCCATCACACTTCAGGGTGCAGTGCAGATTGGGCCCATCGAACTGGAGTGTGCAGTGCGGGTAAGGCCCATCGCACTGGAGGGTGCAGTGCGGGCAGGAACCATCACATTCGAGGGTGCAGTGCGAGAGGGTCACATCGCAGTGGAGGGTGCAGTGTGGGCGGGGTCCATCGCACTGGAGGGTGCAGTGCGGGTGTGGCCCATCACACTGGAGGGTGCAGTGCAGGCGGGGACCATTAGACTATGTGGTGCAGTGCGGGTGGGGCCCATCGCACTGGAGGGTGCAGTGCGCGTGGGGCCCATTGTACTAGAGGGTGCAGTGCGCGTGGGGCCCATCGCACTGGAGGGTGCAGTTCGGGTGGAGCCCATCACACTTCAGGGTGCAGTGCGGTTTGGGCCCATCGAACTGCAGGGTGCAGTGTGCGTGGGGCTCATCGGACTATGTGGTGCAGTGGGGGTGGGGCCCATCACACTGGAGGGTGCAGTGCGGGAGGGCCCATCGCACTGGAGGGTGCAGTGCAGCCAGGGTCCATCGCACTGGAGGGTGTAGTGAGGTCGGAGCCCATCGCACTGGAGGGTGCAGTGCGGGCAAGGCCCAACGTACTGGAGGTTGCAGTGCAGACGGGGCCCATCACACTTGAGGGTGCAGAGCGTGAAGGGCCCATCGCACTGGAAGGTGCAGTGCGGGTGGGACCCATCGCACTGGAGGGTGCAGTGTGGGTGGGGCCCATCGCACTGGAGGGTGCAGTGCGGGTGTGGCCCATCACACTGGAGTGTGTAGTTCGGGTGGGGCCCATCGGACTATGTGGTGCAGTGCGGGTAGGGCGCATCGCACTGGAGGGTGCATTGTGGGTGGGGCCCATAGTACTGGAGGGTGCAGTGCGGGTGGGGCCCATCACACTGCACTGCAGGGTGCAGTGTGGGTTGGACCCATCACATTGGAGGGTGCAGTGCTGGTAAGGCCCATCGCACTGGAGGGTGCAGTGTGGGCTGGGTCTATCACACTGGAGGGTGCAGAGCGAGAGGGTCCCATCACACTGGAGGGTACAGTGTGGGCGGGGTCCATCGGACTGGAGGGTGCAGTGTGGGTGGGGCCCATTGTACTTGAGGGTGCATTGTGGGTGGGACACATTGCACTGAAGGGTGCAGTGTGGGTGGGGCCCATTGCACTGAAGTGTGCAGTGAGGGTGGGGCCCATCACACTGCAGGTTGTAGTGTGGGTTGGGCCCATTGTACTGGAGGGTGCAGTGCAGGTGAGACCCATCGCACTGGAGGGTGCAGTGCGGGTTGGGCCCATCACATTGGAGGGTGCAGTGCGGGAGGGCCCATCGCACTGGAGGGTGCAGTGCGGCCAGGGTCCATCACACTGGAGGGTGCAGTGAGGTTGGAGCCCATCGCACTGGAGGGTGCAGTGCGGGCAAAGCCCATCGTACTGGAAGTTGCAGTGCAGACGGGGCCCATCACACTTCAGGGTGCAGAGCGTGTAGGGACCATCGCACTGGAGGGTGCAGTGCGGGTGGGAACCATCGCACTGGAGGGTGCAGTGCAGGTGGGGACCATCGCACTGGAGTGTGCAGTAAGGGTGGGGCCCATCGCACTCAAGGGTGCAGTGTGGGTGGGGCCCATCACACTGCAGGGTGCAGTGCGGGTGTGGCCCATCACACTGGAGTGTGTAGTGTGGGTGGGGTCCATCAGACTACGTGGTGCAGTGCGGGTAGGGCCCATCGCACTGGAGGGTGCAGTGCGGGTGGGGCCCATAGCACTCAAGGGTGCAGTGTGGGTGGGTACCATCACACTGGAGGGTGCAGTGCAGGTGTGGCCCATCACACTGGAGGGTGCAGTGCGGGTGGGGCCCATCGGACTATGTGGTGCAGTGCGGGTAGGGCCCATCACACTGGACGGTGCAGTGCGGATGGGGCCCATTGTACTGGAGGTTGCAGTCCGGGTGGGACCCATCGCACTGGAGGGTGCAGTGCTGGTGGGGCCCATTGCACTGAAGGGGGCAGTGCGGGTGGGGCCCCTCACACTGCAGGGTGTAGTGCGGGTTGGGCCCATCGCACTAGAGGGTGCAGTGCGGGTTGGGCCCATCGCACTGGAGGGTGCAGTGCGGGTTTGTCCCATCGCACTGGAAGGTGCAGTGCGGGTGGGACCGATCGCACTGCAGGGTGTAGTGCGGGTGGGGCCCATCGGACTATGTGGTGCAATGGGGGTGAGGCCCATCACACTGGAGGGTGCAGTGCGGGAGGGCCCATCGCACTGGAGGGTGCAGTGCGGCCAGGGTCCATCATACTGGAGGTTGCAGTGCAGACGGGGCCCATCACACTTGAGGGTGCAGAGCGTGTAGGGCACATCACACTGGAGGGTGCAGTGCGGGTGGGACCCATCGCACTGGAGGGTGCAGTGCAGGTGGGGCACATCGCACTGGAGTGTGCGGTAAGGGTGGGGCCCATCGCACTCAAGGGTGCAGTGTGGGTGTGGCCCATCACACTGGAGTGTGTAGTTCGGGTGGGGCCCATCGCACTATGTGGTGCAGTGCGGGTAGGGCCCATCGCACTGGAGGGTGCATTGTGGGTGGGACCCATAGTACTGGAGGGTGCAGTGTGGGTGGGGCCCATCGCACTGGAGGGTGCAGTGTGGGCGGGGCCCATCACACTGCAGGGTACAGTGCGGGTTGGGCCCATCACATTGGAGGGTGCAGTGCTGGTAAGGCCCATTGCACTGGAGGGTGCAGTGCAGTTGGGGCCCATCACACTTCACGGTGCAGTGCAGATTGGGCCCATCGAACTGGAGTGTGCAGTGCGGGTAAGGCCCATCGCACTGGAGGGTGCAGTGCGGGCAGGGACCATCACATTCGAGGGTGCAGTGCGAGAGGGTCACATCGCAGTGGAGGGTGCAGTGTGGGCGGGGTCCATCGCACTGGAGGGTGCAGTGCGGGTGTGGCCCATCACACTGGAGGGTGCAGTGCAGGCGGGGACCATTAGACTATGTGGTGCAGTGCGGGTGGGGCCCATCGCACTGGAGGGTGCAGTGCGCGTGGGGCCCATCGCACTGGAGTGTGCAGTAAGGGTGGGGCCCATTGCACTCAAGGGTGCAGTGTGGGTGGGGCCCATCGCACTGGAGGGTGCAGTGCGGGTGTGGCCCATCACACTGGAGTGTGTAGTTCGGGTGGGGCCCATCGGACTATGTGGTGCAGTGCGGGTAGGGCGCATCGCACTGGAGGGTGCATTGTGGGTGGGGCCCATAGTACTGGAGGGTGCAGTGCGGCTGGGGCCCATCACACTGCACTGCAGGGTGCAGTGTGGGTTGGAACCTTCACATTGGAGGGTGCAGTGCTGGTAAGGCCCATCGCACTGGAGGGTGCAGTGTGGGCTGGGTCTATCACACTGGAGGGTGCAGAGCGAGAGGGTCCCATCACACTGGAGGGTACAGTGTGGGCGGGGTCCATCGGACTGGAGGGTGCAGTGTGGGTGGGGCCCATTGTACTTGAGGGTGCATTGTGGGTGGGACCCATTGCACTGAAGGGTGCAGTGTGGGTGGGGCCCATTGCACTGAAGTGTGCAGTGAGGGTGGGGCCCATCACACTGCAGGTTGTAGTGTGGGTTGGGCCCATTGTACTGGAGGGTGTAGTGCAGGTGAGACCCATCGCACTGGAGGGTGCAGTGCGGGTGGGGCCCATTGCACTGGAGGGTGCAATGCGGGTGGGGCCCATCACACTGCAGGGTGCAGTGCGGGTTGGGCCCATCACATTGGAGGGTGCAGTGCGGGAGGGCCCATCGCACTGGAGGGTGCAGTGCGGCCAGGGTCCATCACACTGGAGGGTGCAGTGAGGTTGGAGCCCATCGCACTGGAGGGTGCAGTGCGGGCAAAGCCCATCGTACTGGAGGTTGCAGTGCAGACGGGGCCCATCACACTTCAGGGTGCAGAGCGTGTAGGGACCATCGCACTGGAGGGTGCAGTGCGGGTGGGAACCATCACACTGGAGGGTGCAGTGCAGGTGGGGACCATCGCACTGGAGTGTGCAGTAAGGGTGGGGCCCATCGCACTCAAGGGTGCAGTGTGGGTGGGGCCCATCACACTGCAGGGTGCAGTGCGGGTGTGGCCCATCTCACTGGAGTGTGTAGTGTGGGTGGGGCCCATCAGACTATGTGGTGCAGTGCGGGTAGGGCCCATCGCACTGGAGGGTGCAGTGCGGGTGGGGCCCATAGCACTCAAGGGTGCAGTGTGGGTGGGTACCATCACACTGGAGGGTACAGTGCAGGTGTGGCCCATCACACTGGAGGGTGCAGTGCGGGTGGGGCCCATCGGACTATGTGGTGCAGTGCGGGTAGGGCCAATCACACTGGACGGTGCAGTGCGGGTGGGGCCCATTGTACTGGAGGTTGCAGTCCGGGTGGGACCCATCGCACTGGAGGGTGCAGTGCTGGTGGGGCCCATTGCACTGAAGGGGGCAGTGCGGGTGGGGCCCCTCACACTGCAGGGTGTAGTGCGGGTTGGGCCCATCGCACTAGAGGGTGCAGTGCGGGTTGGGCTCATCGCACTGGAGGGTGCAGTGCGGGAATTTTCCCATCGCACTGGAAGGTGCAGTGCGGGTGGGACCGATCGCACTGCAGGGTGTAGTGCGGGTGGGGCCCATCGGACTATGTGGTGCAGTGGGGGTGAGGCCCATCACACTGGAGGGTGCAGTGCGGGAGGTCCCATCGCACTGGAGGGTGCAGTGCGGCCAGGGTTCATCGTACTGGAGGTTGCAGTGCAGACGGGGCCCATCACACTTGAGGGTGCAGAGCGTGTAGGGCACATCACACTGGAGGGTGCAGTGCGGGTGGGACCCATCGCACTGGAGGGTGCAGTGCAGGTGGGGCACATCGCACTGGAGTGTGCGGTAAGGGTGGGGCCCATCGCACTCAAGGGTGCAGTGTGGGTGGGGCCCATCGTACTGCAGGGTGCAGTGTGGGTGTGGCCCATCACACTGGAATGTGTAGTTCGGGTGGGGCCCATCGCACTATGTGGTGCAGTGCGGGTAGGGCCCATCGCACTAGAGTGTGCATTGTGGGTGGGACCCATAGTACTGGAGGGTGCAGTGTGGGTGGGGCCCATCGCACTGGAGGGTGCAGTGTGGGCGGGGCCCATCACACTGCAGGGTACAGTGCGGGTTGGGCCCATCACAATGGAGGGTGCAGTGCTGGTAAGGCCCATCGCACTGGAGGGTGCAGTGCAGTTGGGGCCCATCACACTTCACGGTGCAGTGCAGATTGGGCCCATCGAACTGGAGTGTGCAGTGCGGGTAAGGCCCATCACACTGGAGGGTACAGTGCGGGTGGGGCCCATAGCACTCAAGGGTGCAGTGTGGGTGGGTACCATCACACTGGAGGGTGCAGTGCAGGTGTGGCCCATCACACTGGAGGGTGCAGTGCGGGTGGGGCCCATCGGACTATGTGGTGCAGTGCGGGTAGGGCCCATCACACTGGACGGTGCAGTGCGGATGGGGCCCATTGTACTGGAGGTTGCAGTCCGGGTGGGACCCATCGCACTGGAGGGTGCAGTGCTGGTGGGGCCCATTGCACTGAAGGGGGCAGTGCGGGTGGGGCCCCTCACACTGCAGGGTGTAGTGCGGGTTGGGCCCATCGCACTAGAGGGTGCAGTGCGGGTTGGGCCCATCGCACTGGAGGGTGCAGTGCGGGTTTGTCCCATCGCACTGGAAGGTGCAGTGCGGGTGGGACCGATCGCACTGCAGGGTGTAGTGCGGGTGGGGCCCATCGGACTATGTGGTGCAATGGGGGTGAGGCCCATCACACTGGAGGGTGCAGTGCGGGAGGGCCCATCGCACTGGAGGGTGCAGTGCGGCCAGGGTCCATCATACTGGAGGTTGCAGTGCAGACGGGGCCCATCACACTTGAGGGTGCAGAGCGTGTAGGGCACATCACACTGGAGGGTGCAGTGCGGGTGGGACCCATCGCACTGGAGGGTGCAGTGCAGGTGGGGCACATCGCACTGGAGTGTGCGGTAAGGGTGGGGCCCATCGCACTCAAGGGTGCAGTGTGGGTGTGGCCCATCACACTGGAGTGTGTAGTTCGGGTGGGGCCCATCGCACTATGTGGTGCAGTGCGGGTAGGGCCCATCGCACTGGAGGGTGCATTGTGGGTGGGACCCATAGTACTGGAGGGTGCAGTGTGGGTGGGGCCCATCGCACTGGAGGGTGCAGTGTGGGCGGGGCCCATCACACTGCAGGGTACAGTGCGGGTTGGGCCCATCACATTGGAGGGTGCAGTGCTGGTAAGGCCCATTGCACTGGAGGGTGCAGTGCAGTTGGGGCCCATCACACTTCACGGTGCAGTGCAGATTGGGCCCATCGAACTGGAGTGTGCAGTGCGGGTAAGGCCCATCGCACTGGAGGGTGCAGTGCGGGCAGGGACCATCACATTCGAGGGTGCAGTGCGAGAGGGTCACATCGCAGTGGAGGGTGCAGTGTGGGCGGGGTCCATCGCACTGGAGGGTGCAGTGCGGGTGTGGCCCATCACACTGGAGGGTGCAGTGCAGGCGGGGACCATTAGACTATGTGGTGCAGTGCGGGTGGGGCCCATCGCACTGGAGGGTGCAGTGCGCGTGGGGCCCATCGCACTGGAGTGTGCAGTAAGGGTGGGGCCCATTGCACTCAAGGGTGCAGTGTGGGTGGGGCCCATCGCACTGGAGGGTGCAGTGCGGGTGTGGCCCATCACACTGGAGTGTGTAGTTCGGGTGGGGCCCATCGGACTATGTGGTGCAGTGCGGGTAGGGCGCATCGCACTGGAGGGTGCATTGTGGGTGGGGCCCATAGTACTGGAGGGTGCAGTGCGGCTGGGGCCCATCACACTGCACTGCAGGGTGCAGTGTGGGTTGGAACCTTCACATTGGAGGGTGCAGTGCTGGTAAGGCCCATCGCACTGGAGGGTGCAGTGTGGGCTGGGTCTATCACACTGGAGGGTGCAGAGCGAGAGGGTCCCATCACACTGGAGGGTACAGTGTGGGCGGGGTCCATCGGACTGGAGGGTGCAGTGTGGGTGGGGCCCATTGTACTTGAGGGTGCATTGTGGGTGGGACCCATTGCACTGAAGGGTGCAGTGTGGGTGGGGCCCATTGCACTGAAGTGTGCAGTGAGGGTGGGGCCCATCACACTGCAGGTTGTAGTGTGGGTTGGGCCCATTGTACTGGAGGGTGTAGTGCAGGTGAGACCCATCGCACTGGAGGGTGCAGTGCGGGTGGGGCCCATTGCACTGGAGGGTGCAATGCGGGTGGGGCCCATCACACTGCAGGGTGCAGTGCGGGTTGGGCCCATCACATTGGAGGGTGCAGTGCGGGAGGGCCCATCGCACTGGAGGGTGCAGTGCGGCCAGGGTCCATCACACTGGAGGGTGCAGTGAGGTTGGAGCCCATCGCACTGGAGGGTGCAGTGCGGGCAAAGCCCATCGTACTGGAGGTTGCAGTGCAGACGGGGCCCATCACACTTCAGGGTGCAGAGCGTGTAGGGACCATCGCACTGGAGGGTGCAGTGCGGGTGGGAACCATCACACTGGAGGGTGCAGTGCAGGTGGGGACCATCGCACTGGAGTGTGCAGTAAGGGTGGGGCCCATCGCACTCAAGGGTGCAGTGTGGGTGGGGCCCATCACACTGCAGGGTGCAGTGCGGGTGTGGCCCATCTCACTGGAGTGTGTAGTGTGGGTGGGGCCCATCAGACTATGTGGTGCAGTGCGGGTAGGGCCCATCGCACTGGAGGGTGCAGTGCGGGTGGGGCCCATAGCACTCAAGGGTGCAGTGTGGGTGGGTACCATCACACTGGAGGGTACAGTGCAGGTGTGGCCCATCACACTGGAGGGTGCAGTGCGGGTGGGGCCCATCGGACTATGTGGTGCAGTGCGGGTAGGGCCAATCACACTGGACGGTGCAGTGCGGGTGGGGCCCATTGTACTGGAGGTTGCAGTCCGGGTGGGACCCATCGCACTGGAGGGTGCAGTGCTGGTGGGGCCCATTGCACTGAAGGGGGCAGTGCGGGTGGGGCCCCTCACACTGCAGGGTGTAGTGCGGGTTGGGCCCATCGCACTAGAGGGTGCAGTGCGGGTTGGGCTCATCGCACTGGAGGGTGCAGTGCGGGAATTTTCCCATCGCACTGGAAGGTGCAGTGCGGGTGGGACCGATCGCACTGCAGGGTGTAGTGCGGGTGGGGCCCATCGGACTATGTGGTGCAGTGGGGGTGAGGCCCATCACACTGGAGGGTGCAGTGCGGGAGGTCCCATCGCACTGGAGGGTGCAGTGCGGCCAGGGTTCATCGTACTGGAGGTTGCAGTGCAGACGGGGCCCATCACACTTGAGGGTGCAGAGCGTGTAGGGCACATCACACTGGAGGGTGCAGTGCGGGTGGGACCCATCGCACTGGAGGGTGCAGTGCAGGTGGGGCACATCGCACTGGAGTGTGCGGTAAGGGTGGGGCCCATCGCACTCAAGGGTGCAGTGTGGGTGGGGCCCATCGTACTGCAGGGTGCAGTGTGGGTGTGGCCCATCACACTGGAATGTGTAGTTCGGGTGGGGCCCATCGCACTATGTGGTGCAGTGCGGGTAGGGCCCATCGCACTAGAGTGTGCATTGTGGGTGGGACCCATAGTACTGGAGGGTGCAGTGTGGGTGGGGCCCATCGCACTGGAGGGTGCAGTGTGGGCGGGGCCCATCACACTGCAGGGTACAGTGCGGGTTGGGCCCATCACAATGGAGGGTGCAGTGCTGGTAAGGCCCATCGCACTGGAGGGTGCAGTGCAGTTGGGGCCCATCACACTTCACGGTGCAGTGCAGATTGGGCCCATCGAACTGGAGTGTGCAGTGCGGGTAAGGCCCATCACACTGGAGGGTACAGTGCGGGAAGGGACCATCACATTCGAGGGTGCAGTGCGAGAGGGTCACATCGCAGTGGAGGGTGCAGTGTGGGCGGGGTCCATCGCACTGGAGGGTGCAGTGCGGGTGTGGCCCATCACACTGGAGGGTGCAGTGCAGGCGGGGACCATTAGACTATGTGGTGCAGTGCGGGTGGGGCCCATCGCACTGGAGGGTGCAGTGCGCGTGGGGCCCATTGTACTGGAGGGAGCAGTGCGCAAGGGGCCCATTGTACTGGAGGGTGCAGTGCGTCTGGGGCCCATTGTACTGGAGGGTGCAGTGCGCGTGGGGCCCATCGCACTGGAGGGTGCAGTTCGGGTGGAGCCCATCACACTTCAGGGTGCAGTGCGGTTTGGGCCAATGGAACTGCAGGGTGCAGTGTGCGTGGGGCCCATCGCACTGGAGGGTGCAGTGTGGGCGGGGCTGATCGCACTGGAGGGTGCAGTGTGGGTGGGGCCCTAAACATTGGAGAGTGAAGTGCAGGCGGGGTCTATCACACTGGAGGGTGCAGTTCAGGCGGGCACAACACACTGGAGGGTGAAGTGCGGGTGGGGCCCATCGCACTGGAGGGTGCAGTGCGGGTGGGGCCCATCGCACTGGAAGGTGCAGTGCGGGTGGGGCCCATCGCACTGGAGGGTGCAGTGTGGGTGGGGCCCAATGCACTGGAGGGTGCATTGCTGGCAGGGCCCATCACACTGGAGGGTGTAGTGCGGGCGGGGTCCATCACACTGGAGGGTGCACTGCGGGCGGCACCCATCGCACTGGAGGGAGAAGTACGGACGGGGTCCATCACACTGAAGGGTTCAGTGCACGCGGGGCCCATTGCACTGTAGGTGGCTGTGCAGACGGGGCCCATCACACTGGATGGTTCAGTGAAGGCGGGGCCAATCGTACTGGAGGGTGAAGTGCGAGTGCAGCCCATCGCACTGGAGGGTGCAGTGCGGGTGGGGCCCATCACACTGGAGGATGAAGTGCAGGTGGCCCAATCACACTGCACGGTGCAGCGCGGGTTGGGCCCATCGCACTGGAGGTTGCAGTGCGGGCGTGGCCCATCACACAGGAGGGTGCAGTGCAGGCGGGGCCCATCACACTGGAGGTTGCAGTGTGGGTGGGGCCCATCACACTGGAGGGTGCAGTGCAGGTGGGACCCATCACACTGGAGGGTGCAGTGCATGTGGGACCCATCACACTGGAGGGTGTAGTGCAGGTGGGGCTTATCAGACTATGTGGTGCAGTGCGGGTAGGGCCCATCGCACTGGAGGGTGCAGTGCGGGTGGGGCCCATAGCACTCAAGGGTGCAGTGTGGGTGGGGCATATCGCACTCAAGGGTGCAGTGTGGGTGGGGACCATCACACTGGAGGGTGCAGTGCGGGTGTGGCCCATCACACTGGAGGGTGCAGTGTGGGTGGGGCCCATCGGACTATGTGGTGCAGTGCGGGTAGGGCCCATCGCACTGGAGGGTGCAGTGCGGGTGGGGCCCATTGTACTGGAGGTTGCAGTGCGGGTGGGACCCATCGCACTGGAGGGTGCAGTGCGGGTGGGGCCCATCGCACTGGAGGGTGCAATGTGGGTGGGGCAGATCACACTGCAGGGTGCAATGCGGGTTGGGCCCATCTCACTGGTTGGTGCAGTGCTGGTAAGGCCCATCGCACTGGAGGGTGCAGTGTGGTCGGGGTCCATCAAACTGAAGGGTGCAGAGCGAGAGGGTCCCATCGCACTGGAGGGTGCAGTGTGGGTGGGGCCCAATGCACTGGAGGGTGCATTGCTGGCAGGGCCCATCACACTGGAGGGTGTAGTGCGGGCGGGGTCCATCACACTGGAGGGTGCACTGCGGGCGGCACCCATCGCACTGGAGGGAGAAGTACGGACGGGGTCCATCACACTGAAGGGTTCAGTGCACGCGGGGCCCATTGCACTGTAGGTGGCTGTGCAGACGGGGCCCATCACACTGGATGGTTCAGTGAAGGCGGGGCCAATCGTACTGGAGGGTGAAGTGCGAGTGCAGCCCATCGCACTGGAGGGTGCAGTGCGGGTGGGGCCCATCACACTGGAGGATGAAGTGCAGGTGGCCCAATCACACTGCACGGTGCAGCGCGGGTTGGGCCCATCGCACTGGAGGTTGCAGTGCGGGCGTGGCCCATCACACAGGAGGGTGCAGTGCAGGCGGGGCCCATCACACTGGAGGTTGCAGTGTGGGTGGGGCCCATCACACTGGAGGGTGCAGTGCAGGTGGGACCCATCACACTGGAGGGTGCAGTGCATGTGGGACCCATCACACTGGAGGGTGTAGTGCAGGTGGGGCTTATCAGACTATGTGGTGCAGTGCGGGTAGGGCCCATCGCACTGGAGGGTGCAGTGCGGGTGGGGCCCATAGCACTCAAGGGTGCAGTGTGGGTGGGGCATATCGCACTCAAGGGTGCAGTGTGGGTGGGGACCATCACACTGGAGGGTGCAGTGCGGGTGTGGCCCATCACACTGGAGGGTGCAGTGTGGGTGGGGCCCATCGGACTATGTGGTGCAGTGCGGGTAGGGCCCATCGCACTGGAGGGTGCAGTGCGGGTGGGGCCCATTGTACTGGAGGTTGCAGTGCGGGTGGGACCCATCGCACTGGAGGGTGCAGTGCGGGTGGGGCCCATCGCACTGGAGGGTGCAATGTGGGTGGGGCAGATCACACTGCAGGGTGCAATGCGGGTTGGGCCCATCTCACTGGTTGGTGCAGTGCTGGTAAGGCCCATCGCACTGGAGGGTGCAGTGTGGTCGGGGTCCATCAAACTGAAGGGTGCAGAGCGAGAGGGTCCCATCGCACTGGAGGGTACGGTGTGGGCGGGGTTCATCAGACTGGAGGGTGCAGTGTGGGTGGGGTCCATTGTACTGGAGAGTGCAGTGTGGGTGGGACCCATCGCACTGAAGGGTGCAGTGCGGGTGGGGCCCATTGCACTGAAGGGTGTAGTGCGGGTGGGGCCCCTCACAATGCAGGGTGTAGTGCGGGTTGGGCCCATCGCACTTGAGGGTGCAGTGCGGGTTGGGCCCATTGCACTGGAGGGTGCAGTGCGGGTTGGTCCCATCGCACTGGAGGGTGCAGTGCGGGTGGGACCGATCGCACTGCAGGGTGTAGTGCGGGTGGGGCCCATCGGACTATGTGGTGCAGTGGGGGTGGGGCCCATCACACTGGAGGGTGCAGTGCGGGAGGGCCCATCGCACTGGAGGGTGCAGTGCAGCCAGGGTCCATCGCACTGGAGGGTGTAGTGAGGTCGGAGCCCATCGCACTGGAGGGTGCAGTGCGGGCAAGGCCCATTGTACTGGAGGTTGCAGTGCAGACGGGGCCCATCACACTTGAGGGTGCAGAGCGTGTAGGGCCCATCGCACTGGAGGGTGCAGTGCGGGTGGGACTCATCGCACTGGGGGGTGCAGTGGAGGTGGGGCCATTCGCACTGGAGTGTGCAGTAAGGGTGGGGCCCATCGCACTCAAGGGTGCAGTGTGGGTGGGGCCCATCGCACTGGAGGGTGCAGTGCGGGTGTGGCCCATCACACTGGAGTGTGTAGTTTGGGTGGGGCCCATCGGACTATGTGGTGTAGTGCGGGTAGGGCGCATCGCATTGGAGGGTGCATTGTGGGTGGGGCCCATAGTACTGGAGGGTGCAGTGCGGGTGGTACCCATTGCACTGGAGGGTACAGTGCGGATGGGTCCCATCACACTGCACTGCAGGGTGCAGTGCGGGTTGGACCCATCACATTGGAGGGTGCAGTGCTGGTAAGGCCCATCACACTGGAGGGTGCAGTGTGGGCGGGGTCTATCACACTGGAGGGTGCAGAGCGAGAGGGTACCATCACACTGGAGGGTACAGTGTGGGCGGGGTACATCGGACTGGAGGGTGCAGTGTGGGTGGGGCCCATTGTACTGGAGGGTGCATTGTGGGTGGGACCCATTGCACTGAAGGGTGCAGTGTGGGTGGGGCCCATTGCACTGAAGTGTGCAGTGAGGGTGGGGCCCATTACACTGCAGGTTGTAGTGTGGGTTGGGCCCATTGTACTGGAGGGTGCAGTGCAGGTGAGACCCATCGCACTGGAGGGTGCAGTGTGGGTGGGGCCCATTGCACTGGAGGGTGCAATGCGGGTGGGGCCCATCACACTGCAGGGTGCAGTGCGGGTTGGGCCCATCACATTGGAGGGTGCAGTGCGGGAGGGACCATCGCACTGGAGGGTGCAGTGCGGCCAGGGTCCATCACACTGGAGGGTGCAGTGAGGTCGGAGCCCATCGCACTGGAGGGTGCAGTGCGGGCAAAGCCCATCGTACTGGAGGTTGCAGTGCAGACGGGGCCCATCACACTTCAGGGTGCAGAGCGTGTAGGGCCCATCACACTGGAGGGTGCAGTGCGGGTGGGAACCATCGCACTGGAGGGTGCAGTGCAGGTGGGGCCCATCGCACTGGAGTGTGCAGTAAGGGTGGGGCCCATCGCACTCAAGGGTGCAGTGTGGGTGGGGCCCATCACACTGCAGGGTGCAGTGCGGGTGTGGCCCATCACACTGGAGTGTGTAGTTTGGGTGGGGCCCATCGGACTATGTGGTGCAGTACGGGTAGGGCCCATCGCACTGGAGGGTGCATTGTGGGTGGGGCCCATAGTACTGGAGGGTGCAGTGCGGGTGGTACCCTTCGCACTGGAGTGTGCAGTGCAGTTGGGGCCCATCGCACTGGAGGGTGCAGGGCTGGTAAGGCCCATCGCACTGGAGGGTGCAGTGCAGTTGGGGCCCATCACACTTCAGGGTGCAGTGCAGATTGGACCCATCACACTGGAGTGTGCAGTGCGGGTAAGGACCATCGCACTGGAGGGTGCAGTGCGGGCAGGGACCATCACATTCGAGGAGGAAGTGCGAGAGGGTCACATCGCACTGGAGGGTGCAGTGTGGGTGGGGTCCATCGCACTGGAGGGTGCAGTGCGGGTGTGGCCCATCGCACTGGAGGGTGCAGTGCAGGCGGGGACCATCAGACTATGTGGTGCAGTGCGGGTGGGGCCCATTGTACTGGAGGGTGCAGTGGGCGTGGGGCCCATCGCACTGGAGGGTGCAGTTCGGGTGGAGCCCATCACACTTCAGTGTGCAGTGCGGTTTGGGCCCATCGAACTGCAGGGTGCAGTGTGCATGGGGCCCATCGCACTGGAGGGTGCAGTGCGGGCGGGGCTGATCGCACTGGAGGGTGCAGTGTGTGTGGGGCCCAACACATTGGAGAGTGAAGTGCAGGCGGGGTCTATCACACTGGAGGTTGCAGTTCAGGCGGGCACAACACACTGGAGGGTGAAGTGCCGGTGGGGTGCATCGCACTGGAGGGTGCAGTGCGGGTGGGGCCCATCGCACTGGACGGTGCAGGGCAGGTGGGTCCCATCGCACTGGAGTTCAGTGCGGGTGGGGCCCATTGCACTGGAGGGTGCAGTGTGGGCTGAGCTTATCGCATTGGAGGGTGCAGTGTGGGTGGGGCCCAACGCACTGGAGAGTGAAGTGCAGGCGGGGTCCATCACACTGGAGGGTGCATTGCTGGCGGGGCCCATCACACTGGAGGGTGTAGTGCAGGCGGGGTCCATCACACTGGAGGGTGCAGTGTGGACGGCGCCCATCGCACTGGAGGGAGAAGTACGGACGGGGTCCATCACACTGAAGGGTTCAGTGCACGCGGGGCCCATCGCACTGTAGGTGGCAGTGCAGACGGGGCCCTTCGCACTGGATGGTTCAGTGAAGGCGGGGCCAATCGCACTGGAGGGTGAAGTGCGAGTGCAGCCCATCGCACTGGAGGGTGCAGTGTGGGTGGGGCCCATAGTACTGGAGGGTGCAGTGCGGGTGGTACCCATCGCACTGGAGTGTGCAGTGCAGTTGGGGCCCATCGCACTGGAGGGTGCAGTGCTGGTTGGGCCCATGACATTGGAGGGTGCAGTGCTGGTAAGGCCCATCGCACTGGAGGGTGCAGTTCAGTTGGGGCCCTTCACGCTTCAGGGTGCAGTGCAGATTGGGCCCATCGAAATGGAGTGTGCAGTGCGGGTAAGGCCCATCGCACTGGAGGGTGCAGTGCGTGCAGGGACCATCACATTCGAGGGTGCAGTGCGAGAGGGTCACATCGCACTGAAGGGTGCAGTGCGGGTGGGACCCATTGGACTGGAGGGTGCAGTGGGCGTGGGGCCCATCGCACTGGAGGGTGCACTTCGGGTGGAGCCCATCACACTTCAGGGTGCAGTGCGGTTTGGGCCCATCAAACTGCAGGGTGCAGTGCGGGTGGGGCCCATCGCACTGGACGGTGCAGGGCAGGTGAGTTCCATCGCACTGGAGTTCAGTGCGGGTGGGGCCCATTGCACTGGAGGGTGCAGTGCGGGCTGGGCTTATCGCATTGGAGGGTGCAGTGTGGATGGGGCGCAACGCACTGGAGAGTGAAGTGCAGGCGGGTCCATCACACTGGAGGGTGCATTGCTGGCAGGGCCCATCACACTGGAGGGTGTAGTGCGGGCGGGGTCCATCACACTGGAGGGTGCAGTGCGGGCGGCGCCCATCGCACTGGAGGGAGAAGTACAGACGGGGTCCATCACACTGAAGGGTTCAGTGCACGCAGGGCCCATCGCACTGTAGGTGGCAGTGCAGACGGGGCCCTTCGCATTGGATGGTTCAGTGAAGGCAGGGCCAATAGCACTGGAGGGTGATGTGCGAGTGCAGCCCATCGCACTGGAGGGTGCAGTGTGGTTGGGCCCATCACACTGGAGGATGAAGTGTAGGTGAGCCAATCACACTGCACGGTGCAGCGCGGGTTGGGCCCATCGCACTGGAAGTTGCAGTGTGGGCGTGGCCCATCGCACAGGAGGGTGCAGTCCAGGCGGGGCCCATCACACTGGAGGTTGCAGTGTGGGTGGGGCCCATCACACTGGAGGGTGCAGTGCAGGTGGGACCCATCACACTGGAGGGTGCAGTGCAGGTGGGACCCATCACACTGGAGGGTGTAGTGTGGGTGGGGCCCATCAGACTATGTGGTGCAGTGCGGGTAGGGCCCATCGCACTGGAGGGTGCAGTGCGGGTGGGGCCCATTGCACTGAAGGGTGCATTGCGGGTGGGGCCCCTCACACTGCAGGGTGTAGTGCAGGTTGGGCCCATCGCACTTGAGGGTGAAGTGCTGGTTGGGCCCAGTGCACTGGAGGGTGCAGTGCGGGTTGGTCCCATCGCACTGGAGGGTGCAGTGCGGGTGGGACCGATCGCACTGCAGGGTGTAGTGTGGGTGGGGCCCATCGGACTATGTGGTGCAGTGGGGGTGGGGCCCATCACACTGGAGGGTGCAGTGCGGGAGTGCCCATCGCACTGGAGGGTGCAGTGCAGCCAGGGTCGATCCCACTGGAGGGTGCAGTGAGGTCGGAGCCCATCGCACTGGAGGGTGCAGTGTGGGCAAGGCCCATCGTACTGGATTTTGCAGTGCAGACGGGGCCCATCACAATTGAGGGTGCAGAGCGTGTAGGGCCCATCGCACTGGAGGTTGCAGTGCGGGTGGGACCCATCGCACTGGAGGGTGCAGTGCATGTGGGGCCCATCGCACTGGAGTGTGCAGTAAGGGTGGGGCCCATCGCACTCAAGGGTGCAGTGTGGATGGGGCCCATCGCACTGGAGGGTGCAGTGCGGGTGTGGCCCATCACACTGGAGTGTGTAGTTCGGGTGGGGCCCATCGGACTATGTGGTGCAGTGCGGGTAGGGTGCATCGCACTGGAGGGTGCATTGTGGGTAGGGCCCATAGCACTGGAGGGTGCAGTGCGGGTGGTACCCATCGCACTGGAGGGGGCAGTGCAGTTGGGGCCCATCGCACTGGAGGGTGCAGTGCGGGTGGGGCCCATCAAACTGCAGGGTGCAGTGTGGGTTGGGCCCATCACATTGGAGGGTGCAGTGCTGGTAAGGCCCATCGCACTGGAGGGTGCAGTGTGGGCGGGGTCTATCACACTGGAGGGTGCAGAGCAAGAGGGTCCCATCACACTGGAGGGTGCAGTGTGGGCGGGGTCCATCGGACTGGAGGGTGCAGTGTGGGTGGGGCACATTGTACTGGAGGGTGCATTGTGGGTGGGACCCATCGCACTGAAGGGTGCAGTGCGGGTGGGGCCCATCACACTGCAGGGTGCAGTGCGGGTAGGGCACATCACATTGGATGGTGCAGTGCGGGAGGGCCCATCGCACTGGAGGGTGCAATGCGGGCCAGGGTCCATCGCACTGGAGGGTGCAGTGCAGGTGGGACCCATCACACTGGAGGGTGCAGTGCAGGTGGGAGCCATCACACTGGAGGGTGTAGTGCGGGTGGGGCCCATCAGACTATGTGGTGCAGTGCGGGTAGGGCCCATCGCACTGGAGGGTGCGGGTGGGGCCCATAGCACTCAAGGGTGCAGTGTGGGTGGGGCATATCGCACTCAAGGGTGCAGTGTGCGTGGGGACCATCACAATGGAGGGTGCAGTGCGGGTGTGGTCTATCACACTGGAGGGTGCAGAGCGAGAGGGTCCCATCACACTGGAGGGTACAGTGTGGGCGGGGTCCATCGGACTGGAGGGTGCAGTGTGGGTGGGGCCCATTGTACTGGAGGGTGCATTGTGGGTGGGACCCATCGCACTGAAGGGTGCAGTGCGGGTGGGGCCCATTGCACTGAAGGGTGCAGTGAGGGTGGGGCCCATCACACTGCAGGGTGCAGTGTGGGTTGGGTCCATCACATTGGAGGGTGCAGTGCGGGAGGGCCCATCGCACTGGAGGGTGCACTGCGGCCAGGGTCCATCGCACTGGAGGGTGCAGTGAGGTCGGAGTCCATCGCACTGGAGGGTGCAGTGCGGGCAAGGCCCATAGTACTGGAGGTTGCAGTGCAGACGGGGTCCATCACACTTGAGGGTGCAGAGCGTGTAGGGCCCATCGCACTGGAGGGTGCAGTGCGGGTGGGCCCATCGCACTGGAGGGTGCAGTGCAGGTGGGGCCCATCGCACTGGAGTGTGCAGTAAAGGTGGGGCCCATCGCACTCAAGGGTGCAGTGTGGGTGGGGCCCATCGCACTCAAGGGTGCAGTGTGGGTGGGGCCCAGCGCACTGCAGGATGCAGTGTGGGTGTGGCCCATCACGCTGGAGTGTGTAGATTGGGTGGGGCCCATTGGACTATGTGGTGCAGTGCGGTTAGGGCCCATCGCACTGGAGGGTGCATTGTGGGTGGGGCCCATAGTAATGGAGGATGCAGTGCGGGTGGTACCCATCGCACTGGAGAGGGCAGTGCAGTTGGGGCCCATCGCACTGGAGGGTGCAGTGCGTTCGGGGTCCATCACACTGCAGGGTGCAGTGCGGGTTGGGCCCATCACATTGGAGGGTGCAGTGCTGGTAAGGCCCATCGCACTGGAGGGTGCAGTGCAGTTGTGGCCCATCACACTTCAGGGTGCAGTGCAGATTGGGCCCATCGAACTGGAGTATGCAGTGCGGGTAAGGCCCATCGCACTGGAGGGTGCAGTGCGGGCAGGGACCATCACATTTGAGGGTGCAGTGCGAGAGGGTCACATCGCACTGGAGGGTGCAGTGTGGGTGGGGCCCATTGTACTGGAGGGTGCATTGTGGGTGGGACCCATCGCACTGAAGGGTGCAGTGCGGGTGGGGCCCATTGCACTGAAGGGTGCAGTGAGGGTGGGGCCCATCACACTGCAGGGTGCAGTGTGGGTTGGGTCCATCACATTGGAGGGTGCAGTGCGGGAGGGCCCATCGCACTGGAGGGTGCAGTGCGGCCAGGGTCCATCGCACTGGAGGGTGCAGTGAGGTCGGAGTCCATCGCACTGGAGGGTGCAGTGCGGGCAAGGCCCATCGTACTGGAGGTTGCAGTGCAGACGGGGTCCATCACACTTGAGGGTGCAGAGCGTGTAGGGCCCATCGCACTGGAGGGTGCAGTGCGAGAGGGTCCCATCACACTGGAGGGTACAGTGTGGGCGGGGTCCATCGGACTGGAGGGTGCAGTGTGGGTGGGGCCCATTGTACTGGAGGGTGCATTGTGGGTGGGACCCATCGCACTGAAGGGTGCAGTGCGGGTGGGGCCCATTGCACTGAAGGGTGCAGTGAGGGTGGGGCCCATCACACTGCAGGGTGTGGGTGGGTTCCATCGCACTGGAGGGTGCCGTGCGGATGTGGCCCATCGCACTGGAGGGTGCAGTGCAGGCGGGGACCATCAGACTATGTGGTGCAGTGCGGGTGGGGCCCATCGCACTGGAGGGTGCATTGCGGGTGGGGCTGATCGCACTGGAGGGTGCAGTGTGGGTGGGTCCCAACACATTGGAGAGTGAAGTGCAGTCGGGGTCTATCACACTGGAGGGTGCAGTTCAGGCGGGCACAACATACTGAAGGGTGAAGTGCGGGTGGGGCCCATCGCACTGGAGGGTGCAGTGCGGTTGGGGCCCATCGCACTGGACGGTGCAGGGCAGGTGGGTCCCATCGCACTGGAGAGTTCAGTGCAGGTGGGGCCCATCGCACTGGAGGGTGCAGTTTGGGCTGGGCTTATCGCATTGGAGGGTGCAGTGTGGGTTGGGCCCAACGCACTGGAGAGTGAAGTGCGGGCGGGGTCCATCACACTGGAGGGTGCATTGCTGGCGGGGCCCATCACACTGGAGGGTGTAGTGCGGGCAGGGTCCATCACACTGGAGGGTGCAGTGCGGACGGCGCCCATCGTACTGGAGGTAGAAGTACGGACGGGGTCCATCACACTGAAGGGTTCAGTGCACGCGGGGCCCATCGCACTGTAGGTGGCAGTGCAGACGGGGCCCATCGCACTGGATGGCTTAGTGAAGGCGGGGCCAATCGTACTGGAGGGTGAAGTGCGAGTGCAGCCCATCGCAATGGAGGGTGCAGTGCGGGTGGGGCCCATCACACTGGAGGATGATGTGCAGGTGGGTCAATCACACTGCACGGTGCAGCGCGGGTTGGGCCCTTCGCACTGGAGGTTGCAGTGCGGGCGTGGCCCATCGCACAGGAGGGTGCAGTGCAGGCGGGGCCCATCACATTGGAGGGTGCAGTGCAGGTGGGACCCATCACACTGGAGGGTGCAGTTCAGGTGGGAGCCATCACACTGGAGGGTGTAGTGCAGGTGGTGCCCATCAGACTATGTGGTGCAGTGCGGGTAGGGCCCATCGCACTGGAGGGTGCGGGTGGGGCCCATAGCACTCAAGGGTGCAGTGTGGGTGGGGCATATCGCACTCAAGGGTGCAGTGTGCAAGGGGACCATCACAATGGAGGGTGCAGTGCGGGTGTGGCCCATCACACTGGAGGGTGCAGTGCGGGTGGGGCCCATCGGACTATGTGGTGCAGTGCGGGTAGGGCCCATCGCACTGGAGGGTGCAGTGCGGGTGGGGCCAATTGTACTGGAGGTTGCAGTGCGGGTGGGACCCATCGCAATGGAGGGTGCAGTAAGGGTGGGGCCCATCGCACTCAAGGGTGCAGTGTGGATGGGGCCCATCGCATTGGAGGGTGCAGTGCGGGTGTGGCCCATCACACTGGAGTGTGTAGTTCGGGTGGGGCCCATCGGACTATGTGGTGCAGTGCGGGTAGGGTGCATCGCACTGGAGGGTGCATTGTGGGTAGGGCCCATAGCACTGGAGGGTGCAGTGCGGGTGGTACCCATCGCACTGGAGGGGGCAGTGCAGTTGGGGCCCATCGCACTGGAGGGTGCAGTGCGGGTGGGGCCCATCAAACTGCAGGGTGCAGTGTGGGTTGGGCCCATCACATTGGAGGGTGCAGTGCTGGTAAGGCCCATCGCACTGGAGGGTGCAGTGTGGGCGGGGTCTATCACACTGGAGGGTGCAGAGCAAGAGGGTCCCATCACACTGGAGGGTGCAGTGTGGGCGGGGTCCATCGGACTGGAGGGTGCAGTGTGGGTGGGGCCCATTGTACTGGAGGGTGCATTGTGGGTGGGACCCATCGCACTGAAGGGTGCAGTGCGGGTGGGGCCCATCACACTGCAGGGTGCAGTGCGGGTAGGGCACATCACATTGGATGGTGCAGTGCGGGAGGGCCCATCGCACTGGAGGGTGCAATGCGGGCCAGGGTCCATCGCACTGGAGGGTGCAGTGCAGGTGGGACCCATCACACTGGAGGGTGCAGTGCAGGTGGGAGCCATCACACTGGAGGGTGTAGTGCGGGTGGGGCCCATCAGACTATGTGGTGCAGTGCGGGTAGGGCCCATCGCACTGGAGGGTGCGGGTGGGGCCCATAGCACTCAAGGGTGCAGTGTGGGTGGGGCATATCGCACTCAAGGGTGCAGTGTGCGTGGGGACCATCACAATGGAGGGTGCAGTGCGGGTGTGGTCTATCACACTGGAGGGTGCAGAGCGAGAGGGTCCCATCACACTGGAGGGTACAGTGTGGGCGGGGTCCATCGGACTGGAGGGTGCAGTGTGGGTGGGGCCCATTGTACTGGAGGGTGCATTGTGGGTGGGACCCATCGCACTGAAGGGTGCAGTGCGGGTGGGGCCCATTGCACTGAAGGGTGCAGTGAGGGTGGGGCCCATCACACTGCAGGGTGCAGTGTGGGTTGGGTCCATCACATTGGAGGGTGCAGTGCGGGATGGCCCATCGCACTGGAGGGTGCACTGCGGCCAGGGTCCATCGCACTGGAGGGTGCAGTGAGGTCGGAGTCCATCGCACTGGAGGGTGCAGTGCGGGCAAGGCCCATAGTACTGGAGGTTGCAGTACAGACGGGGTCCATCACACTTGAGGGTGCAGAGCGTGTAGGGCCCATCGCACTGGAGGGTGCAGTGCGGGTGGGCCCATCGCACTGGAGGGTGCAGTGCAGGTGGGGCCCATCGCACTGGAGTGTGCAGTAAAGGTGGGGCCCATCGCACTCAAGGGTGCAGTGTGGGTGGGGCCCATCGCACTCAAGGGTGCAGTGTGGGTGGGGCCCAGCGCACTGCAGGATGCAGTGTGGGTGTGGCCCATCACGCTGGAGTGTGTAGATTGGGTGGGGCCCATTGGACTATGTGGTGCAGTGCGGTTAGGGCCCATCGCACTGGAGGGTGCATTGTGGGTGGGGCCCATAGTACTGGAGGATGCAGTGCGGGTGGTACCCATCGCACTGGAGAGGGCAGTGCAGTTGGGGCCCATCGCACTGGAGGGTGCAGTGCGTTTGGGGTCCATCACACTGCAAGGTGCAGTGCGGGTTGGGCCCATCACATTGGAGGGTGCAGTGCTGGTAAGGCCCATCGCACTGGAGGGTGCAGTGCAGTTGTGGCCCATCACACTTCAGGGTGCAGTGCAGATTGGGCCCATCGAACTGGAGTATGCAGTGCGGGTAAGGCCCATCGCACTGGAGGGTGCAGTGCGGGCAGGGACCATCACATTTGAGGGTGCAGTGCGAGAGGGTCACATCGCACTGGAGGGTGCAGTGTGGGTGGGGCCCATTGTACTGGAGGGTGCATTGTGGGTGGGACCCATCGCACTGAAGGGTGCAGTGCGGGTGGGGCCCATTGCACTGAAGGGTGCAGTGAGGGTGGGGCCCATCACACTGCAGGGTGCAGTGTGGGTTGGGTCCATCACATTGGAGGGTGCAGTGCGGGAGGGCCCATCGCACTGGAGGGTGCAGTGCGGCCAGGGTCCATCGCACTGGAGGGTGCAGTGAGGTCGGAGTCCATCGCACTGGAGGGTGCAGTGCGGGCAAGGCCCATCGTACTGGAGGTTGCAGTGCAGACGGGGTCCATCACACTTGAGGGTGCAGAGCGTGTAGGGCCCATCGCACTGGAGGGTGCAGTGCGAGAGGGTCCCATCACACTGGAGGGTACAGTGTGGGCGGGGTCCATCGGACTGGAGGGTGCAGTGTGGGTGGGGCCCATTGTACTGGAGGGTGCATTGTGGGTGGGACCCATCGCACTGAAGGGTGCAGTGCGGGTGGGGCCCATTGCACTGAAGGGTGCAGTGAGGGTGGGGCCCATCACACTGCAGGGTGTGGGTGGGTTCCATCGCACTGGAGGGTGCCGTGCGGATGTGGCCCATCGCACTGGAGGGTGCAGTGCAGGCGGGGACCATCAGACTATGTGGTGCAGTGCGGGTGGGGCCCATCGCACTGGAGGGTGCATTGCGGGTGGGGCTGATCGCACTGGAGGGTGCAGTGTGGGTGGGTCCCAACACATTGGAGAGTGAAGTGCAGTCGGGGTCTATCACACTGGAGGGTGCAGTTCAGGCGGGCACAACATACTGAAGGGTGAAGTGCGGGTGGGGCCCATCGCACTGGAGGGTGCAGTGCGGTTGGGGCCCATCGCACTGGACGGTGCAGGGCAGGTGGGTCCCATCGCACTGGAGGGTGCAGTGCAGGTGGGGCCCATCGCACTGGAGTGTGCAGTAAAGGTGGGGCCCATCGCACTCAAGGGTGCAGTGTGGGTGGGGCCCATCGCACTCAAGGGTGCAGTGTGGGTGGGGACCAGCGCACTGCAGGGTGCAGTGCGGGTGTGGCCCATCACGCTGGAGTGTGTAGATTGGGTGGGGCCCATCGGACTATGTGGTGCAGTGCGGGTAGGGCCCATCGCACTGGAGGGTGCATTGTGGGTGGGGCCCATAGTACTGGAGGATGCAGTGCGGGTGGTACCCATCGCACTGGAGAGGGCAGTGCAGTTGGGGCCCATCGCACTGGAGGGTGCAGTGCGGTTGGGGAGCATCACACTGCAGGGTGCAGTGCGGGTTGGGCCCATCACAATGGAGGGTGCAGTGCTGGTAAGGCCCATCGCACTGGAGGGTGCAGTGCAGTTGTGGCCCATCACACTTCAGGGTGCAGTGCAGATTGGGCCTATCGAACTGGAGTATGCAGTGCGGGTAAGGCCCATCGCACTGGAGGGTGCAGTGCGGGCAGGGACCATCACATTTGAGGGTGCATTGCGGGCGGCGCCCATCGCACTGGAGGGAGAAGTACAGACGGGGTCCATCACACTGAAGGGTTCAGTGCACGCGGGGCCCATCACACTGTAGGTGGCAGTGCAGACGGGGCCCATCACACTGGATGGTTCAGTGAAGGCGGGGACAATCATACTGGAGGGTGAAGTTGAGTGCAGCCCATCGCACTGGAGGGTGCAGTGCGGGTGGGGCCCATCACACTGGAGGATTAAGTGCAGGTGGGCTAATCACACTGCACGGTGCAGCGCGGGTTGGGCCCATCGCACTGGAGGTTGCAGTGCGGCGTGGCCCATCGCACAGGAGGGTGCAGTGCAGGCGGGGCCCATCACACTGGAGGTTGCAGTGTGGGTGGGGCCCATCACACTGGAGGGTGCAGTGCAGGTGGGACCATCACACTGGAGGGTGCAGTGCAGGTGGGAGCCATCACACTGGAGGGTGTAGTGCGGGTGGGGCCCATCAGACTATGTAGTGCAGTGCGGGTAGGGCCCTTCGCACTGGAGGGTGCGGGTGGGGCCCATAGCACTCAAGGGTGCAGTGTGGGTGGGGCATATCGCACTCAAGGGTGCAGTGTGGGTGGGGACCATCACACTGGAGGGTGCAGTGCGGGTGTGGCCCATCACACTGGAGGGTGCAGTGCGGGTGGGGCCCATCGGACTATGTGGTGCAGTGCGGGTAGGGCCCATCGCACTGGAGGGTGCAGTGCAGGTGGGACCCATCGTACTGGAGGTTGCAGTGCGGGTGGGACCCATCGCACTGGAGGGTGCAGTGCGGGTGGGGCCCATCGCACTGGAGGGTGCAGTGCGGGTGGGGCCCATCACACTGCAGGGTGCAATGCGGGTTGGGCCCATCGCACTGGTTGGTGCAGTGCTGGTAAGGCCCATCGCACTGGAGGGTGCAGTGCGGGTTGGTCCCATCGCACTGGAGGGTGCAGTGCGGGTGGGACCGATCGCACTGCAGGGTGTAGTGTGGGTGGGGCCCATCGGACTATGTGGTGCAGTGGGGGTGGGGCCCATCACACTGGAGGGTGCAGTGCGGGAGTGCCCATCGCACTGGAGGGTGCAGTGCAGCCAGGGTCGATCCCACTGGAGGGTGCAGTGAGGTCGGAGCCCATCGCACTGGAGGGTGCAGTGTGGGCAAGGCCCATCGTACTGGATTTTGCAGTGCAGACGGGGCCCATCACAATTCAGGGTGCAGAGCGTGTAGGGCCCATCGCACTGGAGGTTGCAGTGCGGGTGGGACCCATCGCACTGGAGGGTGCAGTACAGGTGGGGCCCATCGCACTGGAGTGTGCAGTAAGGGTTGGGCCCATCGCACTCAAGGGTGCAGTGTGGATGTGGCCCATCGCACTGGAGGGTGCAGTGTGGGTGTGGCCCATCACACTGGAGTGTGTAGTTCGGGTGGGGCCCATCGGACTATGTGGTGCAGTGCGGGTAGGGTACATCGCACTGGAGGGTGCATTGTGGGTAGGGCCCATAGTACTGGAGGGTGCAGTGTGGGTGGTACCCATCACACTGGAGGGGGCAGTGCAGTTGGGGCCCATCGCACTGGAGGGTGCAGTGTGGGCGGGGTCCATCGGACTGGAGGGTGAAGTGTGGGTGGGGCCCATTGTACTGGAGGGTGCATTGTGGGTGGGACCCATCGAACTGAAGGGTGCAGTGCGGGTGGGGCCCATCACACTGCAGGGTGCAGTGCGGGTAGGGCACATCACATTGGATGGTGCAGTGCGGGAGGGCCCATCGCACTGGAGGGTGCAATGCGGGCCAGGGTCCATCGCACTGGAGGGTGCAGTGCAGGTGGGACCCATCACACTGGAGGGTGCAGTGCAGGTGGGAGCCATCACACTGGAGGGTGTAGTGCGGGTGGGGCCCATCAGACTATGTGGTGCAGTGCGGGTAGGGCCCATCGCACTGGAGGGTGCGGGTGGGGCCCATAGCACTCAAGGGTGCAGTGTGGGTGGGGCATATCGCACTCAAGGGTGCAGTGTGCGTGGGGACCATCACAATGGAGGGTGCAGTGCGGGTGTGGTCTATCACACTGGAGGGTGCAGAGCGAGAGGGTCCCATCACACTGGAGGGTACAGTGTGGGCGGGGTCCATCGGACTGGAGGGTGCAGTGTGGGTGGGGCCCATTGTACTGGAGGGTGCATTGTGGGTGGGACCCATCGCACTGGAGGGTGCAGTGAGGTCGGAGTCCATCGCACTGGAGGGTGCAGTGCGGGCAAGGCCCATCGTACTGGAGGTTGCAGTGCAGACGGGGTCCATCACACTTGAGGGTGCAGAGCGTGTAGGGCCCATCGCACTGGAGGGTGCAGTGCGGGTGGGACCCATCGCACTGGAGGGTGCAGTGCAGGTGGGGCCCATCGCACTGGAGTGTGCAGTAAAGGTGAGGCCCATCGCACTCAAGGGTGCAGTGTGGGTGGGGCCCATCGCACTCAAGGGTGCAGTGTGGGTGGGGCCCAGTGCACTGCAGGATGCAGTGTGGGTGTGGCCCATCACGCTGGAGTGTGTAGATTGGGTGGGGCCCATTGGACTATGTGGTGCAGTGCGGGTAGGGCCCATCGCACTGGAGGGTGCATTGTGGGTGGGGCCCATAGTACTGGAGGATGCAGTGCGGGTGGTACCCATCGCACTGGAGAGGGCAGTGCAGTTGGGGCCCATCGCACTGGAGGGTGCAGTGCGTTTGGTGTCCATCACACTGCAGGGTGCAGTGCGGGTTGGGCCCATCACATTGGAGGGTGCAGTGCTGGTAAGGCCCATCGCACTGGAGGGTGCAGTGCAGTTGTGGCCCATCACACTTCAGGGTGCAGTGCAGATTGGGCCCATCGAACTGGAGTATGCAGTGCGGGTAAGGCCCATCGCACTGGAGGGTGCAGTGCGGGCAGGGACCATCACATTTGAGGGTGCAGTGCGAGAGGGTCACATCGCACTGGGGGGTGCAGTGTGGGTGGGTTCCATCGCACTGGAGGGTGCCGTGCGGATGTGGCCCATCGCACTGGAGGGTGCAGTGCAGGCGGGGACCATCAGACTATGTGGTGCAGTGCGGGTGGGGCCCATCGCACTGGAGGGTGCATTGCGGGTGGGGCTGATCGCACTGGAGGGTGCAGTGTGGGTGGGTCCCAACACATTGGAGAGTGAAGTGCAGTCGGGGTCTATCACACTGGAGGGTGCAGTTCAGGCGGGCACAACATACTGAAGGGTGAAGTGCGGGTGGGGCCCATCGCACTGGAGGGTGCAGTGCGGTTGGGGCCCATCGCACTGGACGGTGCAGGGCAGGTGGGTCCCATCGCACTGGAGAGTTCAGTGCAGGTGGGTCCCATCGCACTGGAGGGTGCAGTTTGGGCTGGGCTTATCGCATTGGAGGGTGCAGTGTGGGTTGGGCCCAACGCACTGGAGAGTGAAGTGCGGGCGGGGTCCATCACACTGGAGGGTGCATTGCTGGCGGGGCCCATCACACTGGAGGGTGTAGTGCGGGCAGGGTCCATCACACTGGAGGGTGCAGTGCGGACGGCGCCCATCGTACTGGAGGTAGAAGTACGGACGGGGTCCATCACACTGAAGGGTTCAGTGCACGCGGGGCCCATCGCACTGTAGGTGGCAGTGCAGACGGGGCCCATCGCACTGGATGGCTTAGTGAAGGCGGGGCCAATCGTACTGGAGGGTGAAGTGCGAGTGCAGCCCATCGCACTGGAGGGTGCAGTGCGGGTGGGGCCCATCACACTGGAGGATGATGTGCAGGTGGGTCAATCACACTGCACGGTGCAGCGCGGGTTGGGCCCTTCGCACTGGAGGTTGCAGTGCGGGCGTGGCCCATCGCACAGGAGGGTGCAGTGCAGGCGGGGCCCATCACATTGGAGGGTTCAGTGCAGGTGGGACCCATCACACTGGAGGGTGCAGTTCAGGTGGGAGCCATCACACTGGAGGGTGTAGTGCGGGTGGTGCCCATCAGACTATGTGGTGCAGTGCGGGTAGGGCCCATCTCACTGGAGGGTGCGGGTGGGGCCCATAGCACTCAAGGGTGCAGTGTGGGTGGGGCATATCGCACTCAAGGGTGCAGTGTGCAAGGGGACCATCACAATGGAGGGTGCAGTGCGGGTGTGGCCCATCACACTGGAGGGTGCAGTGCGGGTGGGGCCCATCGGACTATGTGGTGCAGTGCGGGTAGGGCCCATCGCACTGGAGGGTGCAGTGCGGGTGGGGCCAATTGTACTGGAGGTTGCAGTGCGGGTGGGACCCATCGCACTGGAGGGTGCAGTGCGGGTGGGGCCCATCGCACTGGAGGGTGCAGTGCGGGTTGGGCCCATCACACTGGAGGATTAAGTGCAGGTGGGCTAATCACACTGCACGGTGCAGCGCGGGTTGGGCCCATTGCACTGGAGGTTGCAGTGCGGGCGTGGCCCATCGCACAGGAGGGTGCAGTGCAGGCGGGGCCCATCACACTGGAGGTTGCAGTGTGGGTGGGGCCCATCACACTGGAGGGTGCAGTGCAGGTGGGACCATCACACTGGAGGGTGCAGTGCAGGTGGGAGCCATCACACTGGAGGGAGTAGTGTGGGTGGGGCCCATCAGACTATGTAGTGCAGTGCGGGTAGGGCCCTTCGCACTGGAGGGTGCGGGTGGGGCCCATAGCACTCAAGGGTGCAGTGTGGGTGGAGCATATCACACTCAAGGGTGCAGTGTGGGTGGGGACCATCACACTGGAGGGTGCAGTGCGGGTGTGGCCCATCACACTGGAGGGTGCAGTGCGGGTGGGGCCATTCGGACAATATGGTGCAGTGCGGGTAGGGCCCATCGCACTGGAGGGTGCAGTGCAGGTGGGACCCATTGTACTGGAGATTGCAGTGCGGGTGGGACCCATCGCACTGGAGGGTGCAGTGCGGGTGGGGCCCATCGCACTGGAGGGTGCAGTTCGGGTGGAGCCCATCACACTTCAGTGTGCAGTGCGGTTTGGGCCCATCGAACTGCAGGGTGCAGTGTGCATGGGGCCCATCGCACTGGAGGGTGCAGTGCGGGCGGGGCTGATCGCACTGGAGGGTGCAGTGTGTGTGGGGCCCAACACATTGGAGAGTGAAGTGCAGGCGGGGTCTATCACACTGGAGGTTGCAGTTCAGGCGGGCACAACACACTGGAGGGTGAAGTGCCGGTGGGGTGCATCGCACTGGAGGGTGCAGTGCGGGTGGGGCCCATCGCACTGGACGGTGCAGGGCAGGTGGGTCCCATCGCACTGGAGTTCAGTGCGGGTGGGGCCCATTGCACTGGAGGGTGCAGTGTGGGCTGAGCTTATCGCATTGGAGGGTGCAGTGTGGGTGGGGCCCAACGCACTGGAGAGTGAAGTGCAGGCGGGGTCCATCACACTGGAGGGTGCATTGCTGGCGGGGCCCATCACACTGGAGGGTGTAGTGCAGGCGGGGTCCATCACACTGGAGGGTGCAGTGTGGACGGCGCCCATCGCACTGGAGGGAGAAGTACGGACGGGGTCCATCACACTGAAGGGTTCAGTGCACGCGGGGCCCATCGCACTGTAGGTGGCAGTGCAGACGGGGCCCTTCGCACTGGATGGTTCAGTGAAGGCGGGGCCAATCGCACTGGAGGGTGAAGTGCGAGTGCAGCCCATCGCACTGGAGGGTGCAGTGTGGGTGGGGCCCATAGTACTGGAGGGTGCAGTGCGGGTGGTACCCATCGCACTGGAGTGTGCAGTGCAGTTGGGGCCCATCGCACTGGAGGGTGCAGTGCTGGTTGGGCCCATGACATTGGAGGGTGCAGTGCTGGTAAGGCCCATCGCATTGGAGGGTGCAGTTCAGTTGGGGCCCTTCACGCTTCAGGGTGCAGTGCAGATTGGGCCCATCGAAATGGAGTGTGCAGTGCGGGTAAGGCCCATCGCACTGGAGGGTGCAGTGCGTGCAGGGACCATCACATTCGAGGGTGCAGTGCGAGAGGGTCACATCGCACTGAAGGGTGCAGTGCGGGTGGGACCCATTGGACTGGAGGGTGCAGTGGGCGTGGGGCCCATCGCACTGGAGGGTGCACTTCGGGTGGAGCCCATCACACTTCAGGGTGCAGTGCGGTTTGGGCCCATCAAACTGCAGGGTGCAGTGCGGGTGGGGCCCATCGCACTGGACGGTGCAGGGCAGGTGAGTTCCATCGCACTGGAGTTCAGTGCGGGTGGGGCCCATTGCACTGGAGGGTGCAGTGCGGGCTGGGCTTATCGCATTGGAGGGTGCAGTGTGGATGGGGCGCAACGCACTGGAGAGTGAAGTGCAGGCGGGTCCATCACACTGGAGGGTGCATTGCTGGCAGGGCCCATCACACTGGAGGGTGTAGTGCGGGCGGGGTCCATCACACTGGAGGGTGCAGTGCGGGCGGCGCCCATCGCACTGGAGGGAGAAGTACAGACGGGGTCCATCACACTGAAGGGTTCAGTGCACGCAGGGCCCATCGCACTGTAGGTGGCAGTGCAGACGGGGCCCTTCGCATTGGATGGTTCAGTGAAGGCAGGGCCAATAGCACTGGAGGGTGATGTGCGAGTGCAGCCCATCGCACTGGAGGGTGCAGTGTGGTTGGGCCCATCACACTGGAGGATGAAGTGTAGGTGAGCCAATCACACTGCACGGTGCAGCGCGGGTTGGGCCCATCGCACTGGAAGTTGCAGTGTGGGCGTGGCCCATCGCACAGGAGGGTGCAGTCCAGGCGGGGCCCATCACACTGGAGGTTGCAGTGTGGGTGGGGCCCATCACAGTGGAGGGTGCAGTGCAGGTGGGACCCATCACACTGGAGGGTGCAGTGCAGGTGGGACCCATCACACTGGAGGGTGTAGTGTGGGTGGGGCCCATCAGACTATGTGGTGCAGTGCGGGTAGGGCCCATCGCACTGGAGGGTGCAGTGCGGGTGGGGCCCATTGCACTGAAGGGTGCATTGCGGGTGGGGCCCCTCACACTGCAGGGTGTAGTGCAGGTTGGGCCCATCGCACTTGAGGGTGAAGTGCTGGTTGGGCCCAGTGCACTGGAGGGTGCAGTGCGGGTTGGTCCCATCGCACTGGAGGGTGCAGTGCGGGTGGGACCGATCGCACTGCAGGGTGTAGTGTGGGTGGGGCCCATCGGACTATGTGGTGCAGTGGGGGTGGGGCCCATCACACTGGAGGGTGCAGTGCGGGAGTGCCCATCGCACTGGAGGGTGCAGTGCAGCCAGGGTCGATCCCACTGGAGGGTGCAGTGAGGTCGGAGCCCATCGCACTGGAGGGTGCAGTGTGGGCAAGGCCCATCGTACTGGATTTTGCAGTGCAGACGGGGCCCATCACAATTGAGGGTGCAGAGCGTGTAGGGCCCATCGCACTGGAGGTTGCAGTGCGGGTGGGACCCATCGCACTGGAGGGTGCAGTGCATGTGGGGCCCATCGCACTGGAGTGTGCAGTAAGGGTGGGGCCCATCGCACTCAAGGGTGCAGTGTGGATGGGGCCCATCGCACTGGAGGGTGCAGTGCGGGTGTGGCCCATCACACTGGAGTGTGTAGTTCGGGTGGGGCCCATCGGACTATGTGGTGCAGTGCGGGTAGGGTGCATCGCACTGGAGGGTGCATTGTGGGTAGGGCCCATAGCACTGGAGGGTGCAGTGCGGGTGGTACCCATCGCACTGGAGGGGGCAGTGCAGTTGGGGCCCATCGCACTGGAGGGTGCAGTGCGGGTGGGGCCCATCAAACTGCAGGGTGCAGTGTGGGTTGGGCCCATCACATTGGAGGGTGCAGTGCTGGTAAGGCCCATCGCACTGGAGGGTGCAGTGTGGGCGGGGTCTATCACACTGGAGGGTGCAGAGCAAGAGGGTCCCATCACACTGGAGGGTGCAGTGTGGGCGGGGTCCATCGGACTGGAGGGTGCAGTGTGGGTGGGGCCCATTGTACTGGAGGGTGCATTGTGGGTGGGACCCATCGCACTGAAGGGTGCAGTGCGGGTGGGGCCCATCACACTGCAGGGTGCAGTGCGGGTAGGGCACATCACATTGGATGGTGCAGTGCGGGAGGGCCCATCGCACAGGAGGGTGCAATGCGGGCCAGGGTCCATCGCACTGGAGGGTGCAGTGCAGGTGGGACCCATCACACTGGAGGGTGCAGTGCAGGTGGGAGCCATCACACTGGAGGGTGTAGTGCGGGTGGGGCCCATCAGACTATGTGGTGCAGTGCGGGTAGGGCCCATCGCACTGGAGGGTGCGGGTGGGGCCCATAGCACTCAAGGGTGCAGTGTGGGTGGGGCATATCGCACTCAAGGGTGCAGTGTGCGTGGGGACCATCACAATGGAGGGTGCAGTGCGGGTGTGGTCTATCACACTGGAGGGTGCAGAGCGAGAGGGTCCCATCACACTGGAGGGTACAGTGTGGGCGGGGTCCATCGGACTGGAGGGTGCAGTGTGGGTGGGGCCCATTGTACTGGAGGGTGCATTGTGGGTGGGACCCATCGCACTGAAGGGTGCAGTGCGGGTGGGGCCCATTGCACTGAAGGGTGCAGTGAGGGTGGGGCCCATCACACTGCAGGGTGCAGTGTGGGTTGGGTCCATCACATTGGAGGGTGCAGTGCGGGAGGGCCCATCGCACTGGAGGGTGCACTGCGGCCAGGGTCCATCGCACTGGAGGGTGCAGTGAGGTCGGAGTCCATCGCACTGGAGGGTGCAGTGCGGGCAAGGCCCATAGTACTGGAGGTTGCAGTGCAGACGGGGTCCATCACACTTGAGGGTGCAGAGCGTGTAGGGCCCATCGCACTGGAGGGTGCAGTGCGGGTGGGCCCATCGCACTGGAGGGTGCAGTGCAGGTGGGGCCCATCGCACTGGAGTGTGCAGTAAAGGTGGGGCCCATCGCACTCAAGGGTGCAGTGTGGGTGGGGCCCATCGCACTCAAGGGTGCAGTGTGGGTGGGGCCCAGCGCACTGCAGGATGCAGTGTGGGTGTGGCCCATCACGCTGGAGTGTGTAGATTGGGTGGGGCCCATTGGACTATGTGGTGCAGTGCGGTTAGGGCCCATCGCACTGGAGGGTGCATTGTGGGTGGGGCCCATAGTAATGGAGGATGCAGTGCGGGTGGTACCCATCGCACTGGAGAGGGCAGTGCAGTTGGGGCCCATCGCACTGGAGGGTGCAGTGCGTTCGGGGTCCATCACACTGCAGGGTGCAGTGCGGGTTGGGCCCATCACATTGGAGGGTGCAGTGCTGGTAAGGCCCATCGCACTGGAGGGTGCAGTGCAGTTGTGGCCCATCACACTTCAGGGTGCAGTGCAGATTGGGCCCATCGAACTGGAGTATGCAGTGCGGGTAAGGCCCATCGCACTGGAGGGTGCAGTGCGGGCAGGGACCATCACATTTGAGGGTGCAGTGCGAGAGGGTCACATCGCACTGGAGGGTGCAGTGTGGGTGGGGCCCATTGTACTGGAGGGTGCATTGTGGGTGGGACCCATCGCACTGAAGGGTGCAGTGCGGGTGGGGCCCATTGCACTGAAGGGTGCAGTGAGGGTGGGGCCCATCACACTGCAGGGTGCAGTGTGGGTTGGGTCCATCACATTGGAGGGTGCAGTGCGGGAGGGCCCATCGCACTGGAGGGTGCAGTGCGGCCAGGGTCCATCGCACTGGAGGGTGCAGTGAGGTCGGAGTCCATCGCACTGGAGGGTGCAGTGCGGGCAAGGCCCATCGTACTGGAGGTTGCAGTGCAGACGGGGTCCATCACACTTGAGGGTGCAGAGCGTGTAGGGCCCATCGCACTGGAGGGTGCAGTGCGAGAGGGTCCCATCACAC
The DNA here is from genome assembly GCF_046119375.1 of Phyllobates terribilis. Classification (NCBI taxonomy): domain Eukaryota; kingdom Metazoa; phylum Chordata; class Amphibia; order Anura; family Dendrobatidae; genus Phyllobates; species Phyllobates terribilis. The sequence continues at coordinate 550,413 of NW_027362827.1, read as the reverse complement.
TGGAGGGTACAGTGTGGGCGGGGTCCATCGGACTGGAGGGTGCAGTGTGGGTGGGGCCCATTGTACTGGAGGGTGCATTGTGGGTGGGACCCATCGCACTGAAGGGTGCAGTGCGGGTGGGGCCCATTGCACTGAAGGGTGCAGTGAGGGTGGGGCCCATCACACTGCAGGGTGTGGGTGGGTTCCATCGCACTGGAGGGTGCCGTGCGGATGTGGCCCATCGCACTGGAGGGTGCAGTGCAGGCGGGGACCATCAGACTATGTGGTGCAGTGCGGGTGGGGCCCATCGCACTGGAGGGTGCATTGCGGGTGGGGCTGATCGCACTGGAGGGTGCAGTGTGGGTGGGTCCCAACACATTGGAGAGTGAAGTGCAGTCGGGGTCTATCACACTGGAGGGTGCAGTTCAGGCGGGCACAACATACTGAAGGGTGAAGTGCGGGTGGGGCCCATCGCACTGGAGGGTGCAGTGCGGTTGGGGCCCATCGCACTGGACGGTGCAGGGCAGGTGGGTCCCATCGCACTGGAGAGTTCAGTGCAGGTGGGGCCCATCGCACTGGAGGGTGCAGTTTGGGCTGGGCTTATCGCATTGGAGGGTGCAGTGTGGGTTGGGCCCAACGCACTGGAGAGTGAAGTGCGGGCGGGGTCCATCACACAGGAGGGTGCATTGCTGGCGGGGCCCATCACACTGGAGGGTGTAGTGCGGGCAGGGTCCATCACACTGGAGGGTGCAGTGCGGACGGCGCCCATCGTACTGGAGGTAGAAGTACGGACGGGGTCCATCACACTGAAGGGTTCAGTGCACGCGGGGCCCATCGCACTGTAGGTGGCAGTGCAGACGGGGCCCATCGCACTGGATGGCTTAGTGAAGGCGGGGCCAATCGTACTGGAGGGTGAAGTGCGAGTGCAGCCCATCGCAATGGAGGGTGCAGTGCGGGTGGGGCCCATCACACTGGAGGATGATGTGCAGGTGGGTCAATCACACTGCACGGTGCAGCGCGGGTTGGGCCCTTCGCACTGGAGGTTGCAGTGCGGGCGTGGCCCATCGCACAGGAGGGTGCAGTGCAGGCGGGGCCCATCACATTGGAGGGTGCAGTGCAGGTGGGACCCATCACACTGGAGGGTGCAGTTCAGGTGGGAGCCATCACACTGGAGGGTGTAGTGCAGGTGGTGCCCATCAGACTATGTGGTGCAGTGCGGGTAGGGCCCATCGCACTGGAGGGTGCGGGTGGGGCCCATAGCACTCAAGGGTGCAGTGTGGGTGGGGCATATCGCACTCAAGGGTGCAGTGTGCAAGGGGACCATCACAATGGAGGGTGCAGTGCGGGTGTGGCCCATCACACTGGAGGGTGCAGTGCGGGTGGGGCCCATCGGACTATGTGGTGCAGTGCGGGTAGGGCCCATCGCACTGGAGGGTGCAGTGCGGGTGGGGCCAATTGTACTGGAGGTTGCAGTGCGGGTGGGACCCATCGCAATGGAGGGTGCAGTAAGGGTGGGGCCCATCGCACTCAAGGGTGCAGTGTGGATGGGGCCCATCGCATTGGAGGGTGCAGTGCGGGTGTGGCCCATCACACTGGAGTGTGTAGTTCGGGTGGGGCCCATCGGACTATGTGGTGCAGTGCGGGTAGGGTGCATCGCACTGGAGGGTGCATTGTGGGTAGGGCCCATAGCACTGGAGGGTGCAGTGCGGGTGGTACCCATCGCACTGGAGGGGGCAGTGCAGTTGGGGCCCATCGCACTGGAGGGTGCAGTGCGGGTGGGGCCCATCAAACTGCAGGGTGCAGTGTGGGTTGGGCCCATCACATTGGAGGGTGCAGTGCTGGTAAGGCCCATCGCACTGGAGGGTGCAGTGTGGGCGGGGTCTATCACACTGGAGGGTGCAGAGCAAGAGGGTCCCATCACACTGGAGGGTGCAGTGTGGGCGGGGTCCATCGGACTGGAGGGTGCAGTGTGGGTGGGGCCCATTGTACTGGAGGGTGCATTGTGGGTGGGACCCATCGCACTGAAGGGTGCAGTGCGGGTGGGGCCCATCACACTGCAGGGTGCAGTGCGGGTAGGGCACATCACATTGGATGGTGCAGTGCGGGAGGGCCCATCGCACTGGAGGGTGCAATGCGGGCCAGGGTCCATCGCACTGGAGGGTGCAGTGCAGGTGGGACCCATCACACTGGAGGGTGCAGTGCAGGTGGGAGCCATCACACTGGAGGGTGTAGTGCGGGTGGGGCCCATCAGACTATGTGGTGCAGTGCGGGTAGGGCCCATCGCACTGGAGGGTGCGGGTGGGGCCCATAGCACTCAAGGGTGCAGTGTGGGTGGGGCATATCGCACTCAAGGGTGCAGTGTGCGTGGGGACCATCACAATGGAGGGTGCAGTGCGGGTGTGGTCTATCACACTGGAGGGTGCAGAGCGAGAGGGTCCCATCACACTGGAGGGTACAGTGTGGGCGGGGTCCATCGGACTGGAGGGTGCAGTGTGGGTGGGGCCCATTGTACTGGAGGGTGCATTGTGGGTGGGACCCATCGCACTGAAGGGTGCAGTGCGGGTGGGGCCCATTGCACTGAAGGGTGCAGTGAGGGTGGGGCCCATCACACTGCAGGGTGCAGTGTGGGTTGGGTCCATCACATTGGAGGGTGCAGTGCGGGATGGCCCATCGCACTGGAGGGTGCACTGCGGCCAGGGTCCATCGCACTGGAGGGTGCAGTGAGGTCGGAGTCCATCGCACTGGAGGGTGCAGTGCGGGCAAGGCCCATAGTACTGGAGGTTGCAGTACAGACGGGGTCCATCACACTTGAGGGTGCAGAGCGTGTAGGGCCCATCGCACTGGAGGGTGCAGTGCGGGTGGGCCCATCGCACTGGAGGGTGCAGTGCAGGTGGGGCCCATCGCACTGGAGTGTGCAGTAAAGGTGGGGCCCATCGCACTCAAGGGTGCAGTGTGGGTGGGGCCCATCGCACTCAAGGGTGCAGTGTGGGTGGGGCCCAGCGCACTGCAGGATGCAGTGTGGGTGTGGCCCATCACGCTGGAGTGTGTAGATTGGGTGGGGCCCATTGGACTATGTGGTGCAGTGCGGTTAGGGCCCATCGCACTGGAGGGTGCATTGTGGGTGGGGCCCATAGTACTGGAGGATGCAGTGCGGGTGGTACCCATCGCACTGGAGAGGGCAGTGCAGTTGGGGCCCATCGCACTGGAGGGTGCAGTGCGTTTGGGGTCCATCACACTGCAAGGTGCAGTGCGGGTTGGGCCCATCACATTGGAGGGTGCAGTGCTGGTAAGGCCCATCGCACTGGAGGGTGCAGTGCAGTTGTGGCCCATCACACTTCAGGGTGCAGTGCAGATTGGGCCCATCGAACTGGAGTATGCAGTGCGGGTAAGGCCCATCGCACTGGAGGGTGCAGTGCGGGCAGGGACCATCACATTTGAGGGTGCAGTGCGAGAGGGTCACATCGCACTGGAGGGTGCAGTGTGGGTGGGGCCCATTGTACTGGAGGGTGCATTGTGGGTGGGACCCATCGCACTGAAGGGTGCAGTGCGGGTGGGGCCCATTGCACTGAAGGGTGCAGTGAGGGTGGGGCCCATCACACTGCAGGGTGCAGTGTGGGTTGGGTCCATCACATTGGAGGGTGCAGTGCGGGAGGGCCCATCGCACTGGAGGGTGCAGTGCGGCCAGGGTCCATCGCACTGGAGGGTGCAGTGAGGTCGGAGTCCATCGCACTGGAGGGTGCAGTGCGGGCAAGGCCCATCGTACTGGAGGTTGCAGTGCAGACGGGGTCCATCACACTTGAGGGTGCAGAGCGTGTAGGGCCCATCGCACTGGAGGGTGCAGTGCGAGAGGGTCCCATCACACTGGAGGGTACAGTGTGGGCGGGGTCCATCGGACTGGAGGGTGCAGTGTGGGTGGGGCCCATTGTACTGGAGGGTGCATTGTGGGTGGGACCCATCGCACTGAAGGGTGCAGTGCGGGTGGGGCCCATTGCACTGAAGGGTGCAGTGAGGGTGGGGCCCATCACACTGCAGGGTGTGGGTGGGTTCCATCGCACTGGAGGGTGCCGTGCGGATGTGGCCCATCGCACTGGAGGGTGCAGTGCAGGCGGGGACCATCAGACTATGTGGTGCAGTGCGGGTGGGGCCCATCGCACTGGAGGGTGCATTGCGGGTGGGGCTGATCGCACTGGAGGGTGCAGTGTGGGTGGGTCCCAACACATTGGAGAGTGAAGTGCAGTCGGGGTCTATCACACTGGAGGGTGCAGTTCAGGCGGGCACAACATACTGAAGGGTGAAGTGCGGGTGGGGCCCATCGCACTGGAGGGTGCAGTGCGGTTGGGGCCCATCGCACTGGACGGTGCAGGGCAGGTGGGTCCCATCGCACTGGAGGGTGCAGTGCAGGTGGGGCCCATCGCACTGGAGTGTGCAGTAAAGGTGGGGCCCATCGCACTCAAGGGTGCAGTGTGGGTGGGGCCCATCGCACTCAAGGGTGCAGTGTGGGTGGGGACCAGCGCACTGCAGGGTGCAGTGCGGGTGTGGCCCATCACGCTGGAGTGTGTAGATTGGGTGGGGCCCATCGGACTATGTGGTGCAGTGCGGGTAGGGCCCATCGCACTGGAGGGTGCATTGTGGGTGGGGCCCATAGTACTGGAGGATGCAGTGCGGGTGGTACCCATCGCACTGGAGAGGGCAGTGCAGTTGGGGCCCATCGCACTGGAGGGTGCAGTGCGGTTGGGGAGCATCACACTGCAGGGTGCAGTGCGGGTTGGGCCCATCACAATGGAGGGTGCAGTGCTGGTAAGGCCCATCGCACTGGAGGGTGCAGTGCAGTTGTGGCCCATCACACTTCAGGGTGCAGTGCAGATTGGGCCTATCGAACTGGAGTATGCAGTGCGGGTAAGGCCCATCGCACTGGAGGGTGCAGTGCGGGCAGGGACCATCACATTTGAGGGTGCATTGCGGGCGGCGCCCATCGCACTGGAGGGAGAAGTACAGACGGGGTCCATCACACTGAAGGGTTCAGTGCACGCGGGGCCCATCACACTGTAGGTGGCAGTGCAGACGGGGCCCATCACACTGGATGGTTCAGTGAAGGCGGGGACAATCATACTGGAGGGTGAAGTTGAGTGCAGCCCATCGCACTGGAGGGTGCAGTGCGGGTGGGGCCCATCACACTGGAGGATTAAGTGCAGGTGGGCTAATCACACTGCACGGTGCAGCGCGGGTTGGGCCCATCGCACTGGAGGTTGCAGTGCGGCGTGGCCCATCGCACAGGAGGGTGCAGTGCAGGCGGGGCCCATCACACTGGAGGTTGCAGTGTGGGTGGGGCCCATCACACTGGAGGGTGCAGTGCAGGTGGGACCATCACACTGGAGGGTGCAGTGCAGGTGGGAGCCATCACACTGGAGGGTGTAGTGCGGGTGGGGCCCATCAGACTATGTAGTGCAGTGCGGGTAGGGCCCTTCGCACTGGAGGGTGCGGGTGGGGCCCATAGCACTCAAGGGTGCAGTGTGGGTGGGGCATATCGCACTCAAGGGTGCAGTGTGGGTGGGGACCATCACACTGGAGGGTGCAGTGCGGGTGTGGCCCATCACACTGGAGGGTGCAGTGCGGGTGGGGCCCATCGGACTATGTGGTGCAGTGCGGGTAGGGCCCATCGCACTGGAGGGTGCAGTGCAGGTGGGACCCATTGTACTGGAGGTTGCAGTGCGGGTGGGACCCATCGCACTGGAGGGTGCAGTGCGGGTGGGGCCCATCGCACTGGAGGGTGCAGTGCGGGTGGGGCCCATCACACTGCAGGGTGCAATGCGGGTTGGGCCCATCGCACTGGTTGGTGCAGTGCTGGTAAGGCCCATCGCACTGGAGGGTGCAGTGCGGGTTGGTCCCATCGCACTGGAGGGTGCAGTGCGGGTGGGACCGATCGCACTGCAGGGTGTAGTGTGGGTGGGGCCCATCGGACTATGTGGTGCAGTGGGGGTGGGGCCCATCACACTGGAGGGTGCAGTGCGGGAGTGCCCATCGCACTGGAGGGTGCAGTGCAGCCAGGGTCGATCCCACTGGAGGGTGCAGTGAGGTCGGAGCCCATCGCACTGGAGGGTGCAGTGTGGGCAAGGCCCATCGTACTGGATTTTGCAGTGCAGACGGGGCCCATCACAATTCAGGGTGCAGAGCGTGTAGGGCCCATCGCACTGGAGGTTGCAGTGCGGGTGGGACCCATCGCACTGGAGGGTGCAGTACAGGTGGGGCCCATCGCACTGGAGTGTGCAGTAAGGGTTGGGCCCATCGCACTCAAGGGTGCAGTGTGGATGTGGCCCATCGCACTGGAGGGTGCAGTGTGGGTGTGGCCCATCACACTGGAGGGTGTAGTTCGGGTGGGGCCCATCGGACTATGTGGTGCAGTGCGGGTAGGGTACATCGCACTGGAGGGTGCATTGTGGGTAGGGCCCATAGTACTGGAGGGTGCAGTGCGGGTGGTACCCATCACACTGGAGGGGGCAGTGCAGTTGGGGCCCATCGCACTGGAGGGTGCAGTGTGGGCGGGGTCCATCGGACTGGAGGGTGAAGTGTGGGTGGGGCCCATTGTACTGGAGGGTGCATTGTGGGTGGGACCCATCGAACTGAAGGGTGCAGTGCGGGTGGGGCCCATCACACTGCAGGGTGCAGTGCGGGTAGGGCACATCACATTGGATGGTGCAGTGCGGGAGGGCCCATCGCACTGGAGGGTGCAATGCGGGCCAGGGTCCATCGCACTGGAGGGTGCAGTGCAGGTGGGACCCATCACACTGGAGGGTGCAGTGCAGGTGGGAGCCATCACACTGGAGGGTGTAGTGCGGGTGGGGCCCATCAGACTATGTGGTGCAGTGCGGGTAGGGCCCATCGCACTGGAGGGTGCGGGTGGGGCCCATAGCACTCAAGGGTGCAGTGTGGGTGGGGCATATCGCACTCAAGGGTGCAGTGTGCGTGGGGACCATCACAATGGAGGGTGCAGTGCGGGTGTGGTCTATCACACTGGAGGGTGCAGAGCGAGAGGGTCCCATCACACTGGAGGGTACAGTGTGGGCGGGGTCCATCGGACTGGAGGGTGCAGTGTGGGTGGGGCCCATTGTACTGGAGGGTGCATTGTGGGTGGGACCCATCGCACTGGAGGGTGCAGTGAGGTCGGAGTCCATCGCACTGGAGGGTGCAGTGCGGGCAAGGCCCATCGTACTGGAGGTTGCAGTGCAGACGGGGTCCATCACACTTGAGGGTGCAGAGCGTGTAGGGCCCATCGCACTGGAGGGTGCAGTGCGGGTGGGACCCATCGCACTGGAGGGTGCAGTGCAGGTGGGGCCCATCGCACTGGAGTGTGCAGTAAAGGTGAGGCCCATCGCACTCAAGGGTGCAGTGTGGGTGGGGCCCATCGCACTCAAGGGTGCAGTGTGGGTGGGGCCCAGTGCACTGCAGGATGCAGTGTGGGTGTGGCCCATCACGCTGGAGTGTGTAGATTGGGTGGGGCCCATTGGACTATGTGGTGCAGTGCGGGTAGGGCCCATCGCACTGGAGGGTGCATTGTGGGTGGGGCCCATAGTACTGGAGGATGCAGTGCGGGTGGTACCCATCGCACTGGAGAGGGCAGTGCAGTTGGGGCCCATCGCACTGGAGGGTGCAGTGCGTTTGGTGTCCATCACACTGCAGGGTGCAGTGCGGGTTGGGCCCATCACATTGGAGGGTGCAGTGCTCGTAAGGCCCATCGCACTGGAGGGTGCAGTGCAGTTGTGGCCCATCACACTTCAGGGTGCAGTGCAGATTGGGCCCATCGAACTGGAGTATGCAGTGCGGGTAAGGCCCATCGCACTGGAGGGTGCAGTGCGGGCAGGGACCATCACATTTGAGGGTGCAGTGTGAGAGGGTCACATCGCACTGGGGGGTGCAGTGTGGGTGGGTTCCATCGCACTGGAGGGTGCCGTGCGGATGTGGCCCATCGCACTGGAGGGTGCAGTGCAGGCGGGGACCATCAGACTATGTGGTGCAGTGCGGGTGGGGCCCATCGCACTGGAGGGTGCATTGCGGGTGGGGCTGATCGCACTGGAGGGTGCAGTGTGGGTGGGTCCCAACACATTGGAGAGTGAAGTGCAGTCGGGGTCTATCACACTGGAGGGTGCAGTTCAGGCGGGCACAACATACTGAAGGGTGAAGTGCGGGTGGGGCCCATCGCACTGGAGGGTGCAGTGCGGTTGGGGCCCATCGCACTGGACGGTGCAGGGCAGGTGGGTCCCATCGCACTGGAGAGTTCAGTGCAGGTGGGTCCCATCGCACTGGAGGGTGCAGTTTGGGCTGGGCTTATCGCATTGGAGGGTGCAGTGTGGGTTGGGCCCAACGCACTGGAGAGTGAAGTGCGGGCGGGGTCCATCACACTGGAGGGTGCATTGCTGGCGGGGCCCATCACACTGGAGGGTGTAGTGCGGGCAGGGTCCATCACACTGGAGGGTGCAGTGCGGACGGCGCCCATCGTACTGGAGGTAGAAGTACGGACGGGGTCCATCACACTGAAGGGTTCAGTGCACGCGGGGCCCATCGCACTGTAGGTGGCAGTGCAGACGGGGCCCATCGCACTGGATGGCTTAGTGAAGGCGGGGCCAATCGTACTGGAGGGTGAAGTGCGAGTGCAGCCCATCGCACTGGAGGGTGCAGTGCGGGTGGGGCCCATCACACTGGAGGATGATGTGCAGGTGGGTCAATCACACTGCACGGTGCAGCGCGGGTTGGGCCCTTCGCACTGGAGGTTGCAGTGCGGGCGTGGCCCATCGCACAGGAGGGTGCAGTGCAGGCGGGGCCCATCACATTGGAGGGTTCAGTGCAGGTGGGACCCATCACACTGGAGGGTGCAGTTCAGGTGGGAGCCATCACACTGGAGGGTGTAGTGCGGGTGGTGCCCATCAGACTATGTGGTGCAGTGCGGGTAGGGCCCATCGCACTGGAGGGTGCGGGTGGGGCCCATAGCACTCAAGGGTGCAGTGTGGGTGGGGCATATCGCACTCAAGGGTGCAGTGTGCAAGGGGACCATCACAATGGAGGGTGCAGTGCGGGTGTGGCCCATCACACTGGAGGGTGCAGTGCGGGTGGGGCCCATCGGACTATGTGGTGCAGTGCGGGTAGGGCCCATCGCACTGGAGGGTGCAGTGCGGGTGGGGCCAATTGTACTGGAGGTTGCAGTGCGGGTGGGACCCATCGCACTGGAGGGTGCAGTGCGGGTGGGGCCCATCGCACTGGAGGGTGCAGTGCGGGTTGGGCCCATCACACTGGAGGATTAAGTGCAGGTGGGCTAATCACACTGCACGGTGCAGCGCGGGTTGGGCCCATCGCACTGGAGGTTGCAGTGCGGGCGTGGCCCATCGCACAGGAGGGTGCAGTGCAGGCGGGGCCCATCACACTGGAGGTTGCAGTGTGGGTGGGGCCCATCACACTGGAGGGTGCAGTGCAGGTGGGACCATCACACTGGAGGGTGCAGTGCAGGTGGGAGCCATCACACTGGAGGGAGTAGTGCGGGTGGGGCCCATCAGACTATGTAGTGCAGTGCGGGTAGGGCCCTTCGCACTGGAGGGTGCGGGTGGGGCCCATAGCACTCAAGGGTGCAGTGTGGGTGGAGCATATCACACTCAAGGGTGCAGTGTGGGTGGGGACCATCACACTGGAGGGTGCAGTGCGGGTGTGGCCCATCACACTGGAGGGTGCAGTGCGGGTGGGGCCATTCGGACAATATGGTGCAGTGCGGGTAGGGCCCATCGCACTGGAGGGTGCAGTGCAGGTGGGACCCATTGTACTGGAGATTGCAGTGCGGGTGGGACCCATCGCACTGGAGGGTGCAGTGCGGGTGGGGCCCATCGCACTGGAGGGTGCAGTGCGGGTGGGGCCCATCACACTGCAGGGTGCATTGCGGGTTGGGCCCATCGCACTGGTTGGTGCAGTGCTGGTAAGGCCCATCGCACTGGAGGGTGCAGTGTGGTCGGGGTCCATCAGACTGAAGGGTGCAGAGCGAGAGGGTCCCATCGCACTGGAGGGTACAATGTGGGCGGGGTTCATCAGACTGGAGGGTGCAGTGCGGGTGGGGTCCATTGTACTGGAGAGTGCAGTGTGGGTGGTACCCATCGCACTGAAGGGTGCAGTGCGGGTGGGGCCCATTGCACTGAAGGGTGCATTGCGGGTGGGGCCCCTCACACTGCAGGGTGTAGTGCAGGTTGGGCCCATCGCACTTGAGGGTGAAGTGCTGGTTGGGCCCATTGCACTGGAGGGTGCAGTGCGGGTTGGTCCCATCGCACTGGAGGGTGCAGTGCGGGTGGGACCGATCGCACTGCAGGGTGTAGTGTGGGTGGGGCCCATCGGACTATGTGGTGCAGTGGGGGTTGGGCCCATCACACTGGAGGGTGCAGTGCGGGAGGGCACATCGCACTGGTGGGTGCAGTGCAGCCAGGGTCGATCCCACTGGAGGGTGCAGTGAGGTCGGAGCCCATCGCACTGGAGGGTGCAGTGTGGGCAAGGCCCATCGTACTGGATTTTGCGGTGCAGACGGGGCCCGTCACAATTGAGGGTGCAGAGCGTGTAGGGCCCATCGCACTGGAGGTTGCAGTGCGGGTGGGACCCATCGCACTGGAGGGTGCAGTGCAGGTGGGGCCCATCGCACTGGAGTGTGCAGTAAGGATGGGGCCCATCGCACTCAAGGGTGCAGTGTGGATGGGGCCCATCGCACTGGAGGGTGCAGTGCGGGTGTGGCCCATCACACTGGAGTGTGTAGTTCGGGTGGGGCCCATCGGACTATGTGGTGCAGTGCGGGTAGGGTGCATCGCACTGGAGGATGCATTGTGGGTGGGGCCCATAGTACTGGAGGGTGCAGTGCGGGTGGTACCCATCGCACTGGAGGGGGCAGTGCAGTTGTGGCCCATCGCACTGGAGGGTGCAGTGCGGGTGGGGCCCATCAAACTGCAGGGTGCAGTGTGGGTTGGGCCCATCACATTGGAGGGTGCAGTGCTGGTAAGGCCCATCGCACTGGAGGGTGCAGTGTGGGCGGGGTCTATCACACTGGAGGGTGCAGAGCAAGAGGGTCCCATCACACTGGAGGGTGCAGTGTGGGCGGGGTCCATCGGACTGGAGGGTGCAGTGTGGGTGGGGCCCATTGTACTGGAGGGTGCATTGTGGGTGGGACCCATCGCACTGAAGGGTGCAGTGCGGGTGGGGCCCATCACACTGCAGGGTGCAGTGCAGGTAGGGCACATCACATTGGATGGTGCAGTGCGGGAGGGCCCATCGCACTGGAGGGTGCAATGCGGGCCAGGGTCCATCGCACTGGAGGGTGCAGTGAGGTCAGAGCCCATCGCCCTGGAGGGTGCAGTGCAGGCAAGGCCCATCGTTCTGGAGGTTGCAGTGTAGACGGGGCCCATCACACTTCAGGGTGCAGAGCGTGTAGGGCCCATCGAACTGGAGGGTGCAGTGCGGGTGGGACCCATCACACTGGAGGGTGCAGTGCAGGTGGGGCCCATCGTACAGGAGTGTGCAGTAAGGGTGGGGCCCATCGCACTCAAGGGTGCAGTGTGGGTGGGGCCCATCGCACTGGAGGGTGCAGTGCGGGTGTGGCCCATCACACTGAAGTGTGAAGTTCGGGTGGGGCCAATCGGACTATGTGGTGCAGTGCGGGTAGGGCGCATAGCACTGGAGGGTGCATTGTGGGTGGGGCTCATAGTACTGGAGGGTGCAGTGCGGGTGTTACCCATCGCACTGGAGGGTGCAGTGCAGGTGGGGCCCATTGCACTGGAGGGTGCAGTGCGGTTGGGGCCCATCACACTGCAGGGTGCAGTGCGGGTTGGGCCTATCACATTGGAGGGTGCAGTGCTGGTAAGGCCCATCGCACTGGAGGGTGCAGTGTGGGCAGGGTCTATCACACTTGAGGGTGCAGAGCGAGAGGGTCCCATCACACTGGAGGGTACAGTGTGGGCGGGGTCCATCGGACTGGAGGGTGCAGTGTGGGTGGAGCCCATTGTACTGGAGGGTGCATTGTGGGTGGGACCCATCGCACTGAAGGGTGCAGTGCGGGTGGGGCCCATTGCACTGAAGGGTGCAGTGAGGGTGGGGCCCATCACACTGCAGGTTGTAGTGTGGGTTGGGCCCATTGTACTGGAGGGTGCAGTGCGGGTGAGACCCATCGCATTGGAGGGTGCAGTGCGGGTTGGGCCCATTGCACTGGAGGGTGCAGTGCGGGTGGGGCCCATCACACTGCAGGGTGCAGTGTGGGTTGGGTCCATCACATTGGAGGGTGCAGTGCGGGAGGGCCCATCGCACTGGAGGGTGCAGTGCGGCCAGGGTTCATCGCACTGGAGGGTGCAGTGAGGTCGGAGTCCATCGCACTGGAGGGTGCAGTGCGGGCAAGGCCCATCGTATTGGAGGTTGCAGTGCAGACGGGGTCCATCACACTTGAGGGTGCAGAGCGTGTAGGGCCCATCGCACTGGAGGGTGCAGTGCGGGTGGGACCCATCGCACTGGAGGGTGCAGTGCAGGTGGGGCCCATCGCACTGGAGTGTGCAGTAAAGGTGGGGCCCATCGCACTCAAGGGTGCTGTGTGGGTGGGGCCCATCGCACTCAAGGGTGCAGTGTGGGTGGGGCCCAGCGCACTGCAGGGTGCATTGCGGGTGTGGCCCATCACGCTGGAGTGTGTAGATTGGGTGGGGCCCATCGGACTATGTGGTGCAGTGCGGGTAGGGCCCATCGCACTGGAGGGTGCATTGTGGGTGGGGCCCATAGTACTGGAGGATGCAGTGCGGGTGGTACCCATCGCACTGGAGAGGGCAGTGCAGTTGGGGCCCATCGCACTGGAGGGTGCAGTGCGGGTGGGGAGCATAACACTGCAGGGTGCAGTGCGGGTTGGGCCCATCACAATGGAGGGTGCAGTGCTGGTAAGGCCCATCGCACTGGAGGGTGCAGTGCAGTTGTGGCCCATCACACTTCAGGGTGCAGTGCAGATTGGGCCCATCGAACTGGAGTATGCAGTGCGGTTAAGGCCCATCACACTGGAGGGTGCATTGCGGGCAGGGACCATCACATTTGAGGGTGCAGTGCGAGAGGGTCACATTGCACTGGAGGGTGCAGTGTGGGTGGGTTCCATCGCACTGGAGGGTGCCGTGCGGGTGTGGCCCATCGCACTGGAGGGTGCAGTGCAGGCGGGGACCATCAGACTATGTGGTGCAGCGCGGGTGGGGCCCATCGCCCTGGAGGGTGCATTGCGGGTGGGGCTGATCGCACTGGAGGGTGCAGTGTGGGTGGGGCCCAACACATTGGAGAGTGAAGTGCAGGCGGGGTCTATCACACTGGAGGGTGCAGTTCAGGCGGGCACAACATACTGAAGGGTGAAGTGCGGGTGGGGCCCATCGCACTGGAGGGTGCAGTGCGGTTGGGGCCCATCGCACTGGACGGTGCAGGGCAGGTGGGTCCCATCGCACTGGAGAGTTCAGTGCGGGTGGGGCCCATCGCACTGGAGGGAGCAGTTTGGGCTGGGCTTATCGCATTGGAGGGTGCAGTGTGGGTTGGGCCCAACGCACTGGAGAGTGAAGTGCGGGCGGGGTCCATCACACTGGAGGGTGCATTGCTGGCGGGGCCCATCACACTGGAGGGTGTAGTGCGGGCGGGGTCCATCACACTGGAGGGTGCAGTGCGGACGGCGCCCATCGTACTGGAGGGAGAAGTACGGACGGGGTCCATCACACTGAAGGGTTCAGTGCACGCGGGGCCCATCGCACTGTAGGTGGCAGTGCAGACGGGGCCCATCGCACTGGATGGCTTAGTGAAGGCGGGGCCAATCGTACTGGAGGGTGACGTGCGAGTGTAGCCCATCGCACTGGAGGGTGCAGTGCGGGTGGGGCCCATCACACTGGAGGATTAAGTGCAGGTGGGCTAATCACACTGCACGGTGCAGCGCGGATTGGGCCCATCGCACTGGAGGTTGCAGTGCGGGCGTGGCCCATCGCACAGGAGGGTGCAGTGCAGGCGGGGCCCATCACACTGGAGGTTGCAGTGTGGGTGGGGCCCATCACACTGGAGGGTGCAGTGCAGGTGGGACCATCACACTGGAGGGTGCAGTGCAGGTGGGAGCCATCACACTGGAGGGTGTAGTGCGGGTGGGGCCCATCAGACTATGTAGTGCAGTGCGGGTAGGGCCCTTCACACTGGAGGGTGCAGTGTGGGTGGGGACCATCACACTGGAGGGTGCAGTGCAGGTGTGGCCCATCACACTGGAGGGTGCAGTGCGTGTGGAGCCCATCAGACTATGTGGTGCAGTGCGGGTAGGGCCCATCGCACTGGAGGGTGCAGTGCAGGTGGGACCCATTGTACTGGAGGGTGCAGTGCGTGTGGAGCCCATCAGACTATGTGGTGCAGTGCGGGTGGGGCCCATCACACTGGAGGATGATGTGCAGGTGGGTCAATCACACTGCACGGTGCAGCGCGGGTTGGGCCCTTCGCACTGGAGGTTGCAGTGCGGGCGTGGCCCATCGCACAGGAGGGTGCAGTGCAGGCGGGGCCCATCACATTGGAGGGTTCAGTGCAGGTGGGACCCATCACACTGGAGGGTGCAGTTCAGGTGGGAGCCATCACACTGGAGGGTGTAGTGCGGGTGGTGCCCATCAGACTATGTGGTGCAGTGCGGGTAGGGCCCATCGCACTGGAGGGTGCGGGTGGGGCCCATAGCACTCAAGGGTGCAGTGTGGGTGGGGCATATCGCACTCAAGGGTGCAGTGTGCAAGGGGACCATCACAATGGAGGGTGCAGTGCGGGTGTGGCCCATCACACTGGAGGGTGCAGTGCGGGTGGGGCCCATCGGACTATGTGGTGCAGTGCGGGTAGGGCCCATCGCACTGGAGGGTGCAGTGCGGGTGGGGCCAATTGTACTGGAGGTTGCAGTGCGGGTGGGACCCATCGCACTGGAGGGTGCAGTGCGGGTGGGGCCCATCGCACTGGAGGGTGCAGTGCGGGTTGGGCCCATCACACTGGAGGATTAAGTGCAGGTGGGCTAATCACACTGCACGGTGCAGCGCGGGTTGGGCCCATCGCACTGGAGGTTGCAGTGCGGGTGTGGCCCATCGCACAGGAGGGTGCAGTGCAGGCGGGGCCCATCACACTGGAGGTTGCAGTGTGGGTGGGGCCCATCACACTGGAGGGTGCAGTGCAGGTGGGACCATCACACTGGAGGGTGCAGTGCAGGTGGGAGCCATCACACTGGAGGGAGTAGTGCGGGTGGGGCCCATCAGACTATGTAGTGCAGTGCGGGTAGGGCCCTTCGCACTGGAGGGTGCGGGTGGGGCCCATAGCACTCAAGGGTGCAGTGTGGGTGGAGCATATCACACTCAAGGGTGCAGTGTGGGTGGGGACCATCACACTGGAGGGTGCAGTGCGGGTGTGGCCCATCACACTGGAGGGTGCAGTGCGGGTGGGGCCATTCGGACAATATGGTGCAGTGCGGGTAGGGCCCATCGCACTGGAGGGTGCAGTGCAGGTGGGACCCATTGTACTGGAGATTGCAGTGCGGGTGGGACCCATCGCACTGGAGGGTGCAGTGCGGGTGGGGCCCATCGCACTGGAGGGTGCAGTGCGGGTGGGGCCCATCACACTGCAGGGTGCATTGCGGGTTGGGCCCATCGCACTGGTTGGTGCAGTGCTGGTAAGGCCCATCGCACTGGAGGGTGCAGTGTGGTCGGGGTCCATCAGACTGAAGGGTGCAGAGCGAGAGGGTCCCATCGCACTGGAGGGTACAATGTGGGCGGGGTTCATCAGACTGGAGGGTGCAGTGCGGGTGGGGTCCATTGTACTGGAGAGTGCAGTGTGGGTGGTACCCATCGCACTGAAGGGTGCAGTGCGGGTGGGGCCCATTGCACTGAAGGGTGCATTGCGGGTGGGGCCCCTCACACTGCAGGGTGTAGTGCAGGTTGGGCCCATCGCACTTGAGGGTGAAGTGCTGGTTGGGCCCATTGCACTGGAGGGTGCAGTGCGGGTTGGTCCCATCGCACTGGAGGGTGCAGTGCGGGTGGGACCGATCGCACTGCAGGGTGTAGTGTGGGTGGGGCCCATCGGACTATGTGGTGCAGTGGGGGTTGGGCCCATCACACTGGAGGGTGCAGTGCGGGAGGGCACATCGCACTGGTGGGTGCAGTGCAGCCAGGGTCGATCCCACTGGAGGGTGCAGTGAGGTCGGAGCCCATCGCACTGGAGGGTGCAGTGTGGGCAAGGCCCATCGTACTGGATTTTGCAGTGCAGACGGGGCCCGTCACAATTGAGGGTGCAGAGCGTGTAGGGCCCATCGCACTGGAGGTTGCAGTGCGGGTGGGACCCATCGCACTGGAGGGTGCAGTGCAGGTGGGGCCCATCGCACTGGAGTGTGCAGTAAGGATGGGGCCCATCGCACTCAAGGGTGCAGTGTGGATGGGGCCCATCGCACTGGAGGGTGCAGTGCGGGTGTGGCCCATCACACTGGAGTGTGTAGTTCGGGTGGGGCCCATCGGACTATGTGGTGCAGTGCGGGTAGGGTGCATCGCACTGGAGGATGCATTGTGGGTGGGGCCCATAGTACTGGAGGGTGCAGTGCGGGTGGTACCCATCGCACTGGAGGGGGCAGTGCAGTTGTGGCCCATCGCACTGGAGGGTGCAGTGCGGGTGGGGCCCATCAAACTGCAGGGTGCAGTGTGGGTTGGGCCCATCACATTGGAGGGTGCAGTGCTGGTAAGGCCCATCGCACTGGAGGGTGCAGTGTGTGCGGGGTCTATCACACTGGAGGGTGCAGAGCAAGAGGGTCCCATCACACTGGAGGGTGCAGTGTGGGCGGGGTCCATCGGACTGGAGGGTGCAGTGTGGGTGGGGCCCATTGTACTGGAGGGTGCATTGTGGGTGGGACCCATCGCACTGAAGGGTGCAGTGCGGGTGGGGCCCATCACACTGCAGGGTGCAGTGCAGGTAGGGCACATCACATTGGATGGTGCAGTGCGGGAGGGCCCATCGCACTGGAGGGTGCAATGCGGGCCAGGGTCCATCGCACTGGAGGGTGCAGTGAGGTCAGAGCCCATCGCCCTGGAGGGTGCAGTGCAGGCAAGGCCCATCGTTCTGGAGGTTGCAGTGTAGACGGGGCCCATCACACTTCAGGGTGCAGAGCGTGTAGGGCCCATCGAACTGGAGGGTGCAGTGCGGGTGGGACCCATCACACTGGAGGGTGCAGTGCAGGTGGGGCCCATCGTACAGGAGTGTGCAGTAAGGGTGGGGCCCATCGCACTCAAGGGTGCAGTGTGGGTGGGGCCCATCGCACTGGAGGGTGCAGTGCGGGTGTGGCCCATCACACTGAAGTGTGAAGTTCGGGTGGGGCCAATCGGACTATGTGGTGCAGTGCGGGTAGGGCGCATAGCACTGGAGGGTGCATTGTGGGTGGGGCTCATAGTACTGGAGGGTGCAGTGCGGGTGTTACCCATCGCACTGGAGGGTGCAGTGCAGGTGGGGCCCATTGCACTGGAGGGTGCAGTGCGGTTGGGGCCCATCACACTGCAGGGTGCAGTGCGGGTTGGGCCTATCACATTGGAGGGTGCAGTGCTGGTAAGGCCCATCGCACTGGAGGGTGCAGTGTGGGCAGGGTCTATCACACTGGAGGGTGCAGAGCGAGAGGGTCCCATCACACTGGAGGGTACAGTGTGGGCGGGGTCCATCGGACTGGAGGGTGCAGTGTGGGTGGAGCCCATTGTACTGGAGGGTGCATTGTGGGTGGGACCCATCGCACTGAAGGGTGCAGTGCGGGTGGGGCCCATTGCACTGAAGGGTGCAGTGAGGGTGGGGCCCATCACACTGCAGGTTGTAGTGTGGGTTGGGCCCATTGTACTGGAGGGTGCAGTGCGGGTGAGACCCATCGCATTGGAGGGTGCAGTGCGGGTTGGGCCCATTGCACTGGAGGGTGCAGTGCGGGTGGGGCCCATCACACTGCAGGGTGCAGTGTGGGTTGGGTCCATCACATTGGAGGGTGCAGTGCGGGAGGGCCCATCGCACTGGAGGGTGCAGTGCGGCCAGGGTTCATCGCACTGGAGGGTGCAGTGAGGTCGGAGTCCATCGCACTGGAGGGTGCAGTGCGGGCAAGGCCCATCGTATTGGAGGTTGCAGTGCAGACGGGGTCCATCACACTTGAGGGTGCAGAGCGTGTAGGGCCCATCGCACTGGAGGGTGCAGTGCGGGTGGGACCCATCGCACTGGAGGGTGCAGTGCAGGTGGGGCCCATCGCACTGGAGTGTGCAGTAAAGGTGGGGCCCATCGCACTCAAGGGTGCTGTGTGGGTGGGGCCCATCGCACTCAAGGGTGCAGTGTGGGTGGGGCCCAGCGCACTGCAGGGTGCATTGCGGGTGTGGCCCATCACGCTGGAGTGTGTAGATTGGGTGGGGCCCATCGGACTATGTGGTGCAGTGCGGGTAGGGCCCATCGCACTGGAGGGTGCATTGTGGGTGGGGCCCATAGTACTGGAGGATGCAGTGCGGGTGGTACCCATCGCACTGGAGAGGGCAGTGCAGTTGGGGCCCATCGCACTGGAGGGTGCAGTGCGGGTGGGGAGCATAACACTGCAGGGTGCAGTGCGGGTTGGGCCCATCACAATGGAGGGTGCAGTGCTGGTAAGGCCCATCGCACTGGAGGGTGCAGTGCAGTTGTGGCCCATCACACTTCAGGGTGCAGTGCAGATTGGGCCCATCGAACTGGAGTATGCAGTGCGGTTAAGGCCCATCACACTGGAGGGTGCATTGCGGGCAGGGACCATCACATTTGAGGGTGCAGTGCGAGAGGGTCACATTGCACTGGAGGGTGCAGTGTGGGTGGGTTCCATCGCACTGGAGGGTGCCGTGCGGGTGTGGCCCATCGCACTGGAGGGTGCAGTGCAGGCGGGGACCATCAGACTATGTGGTGCAGCGCGGGTGGGGCCCATCGCCCTGGAGGGTGCATTGCGGGTGGGGCTGATCGCACTGGAGGGTGCAGTGTGGGTGGGGCCCAACACATTGGAGAGTGAAGTGCAGGCGGGGTCTATCACACTGGAGGGTGCAGTTCAGGCGGGCACAACATACTGAAGGGTGAAGTGCGGGTGGGGCCCATCGCACTGGAGGGTGCAGTGCGGTTGGGGCCCATCGCACTGGACGGTGCAGGGCAGGTGGGTCCCATCGCACTGGAGAGTTCAGTGCGGGTGGGGCCCATCGCACTGGAGGGAGCAGTTTGGGCTGGGCTTATCGCATTGGAGGGTGCAGTGTGGGTTGGGCCCAACGCACTGGAGAGTGAAGTGCGGGCGGGGTCCATCACACTGGAGGGTGCATTGCTGGCGGGGCCCATCACACTGGAGGGTGTAGTGCGGGCGGGGTCCATCACACTGGAGGGTGCAGTGCGGACGGCGCCCATCGTACTGGAGGGAGAAGTACGGACGGGGTCCATCACACTGAAGGGTTCAGTGCACGCGGGGCCCATCGCACTGTAGGTGGCAGTGCAGACGGGGCCCATCGCACTGGATGGCTTAGTGAAGGCGGGGCCAATCGTGCTGGAGGGTGACGTGCGAGTGTAGCCCATCGCACTGGAGGGTGCAGTGCGGGTGGGGCCCATCACACTGGAGGATTAAGTGCAGGTGGGCTAATCACACTGCACGGTGCAGCGCGGATTGGGCCCATCGCACTGGAGGTTGCAGTGCGGGCGTGGCCCATCGCACAGGAGGGTGCAGTGCAGGCGGGGCCCATCACACTGGAGGTTGCAGTGTGGGTGGGGCCCATCACACTGGAGGGTGCAGTGCAGGTGGGACCATCACACTGGAGGGTGCAGTGCAGGTGGGAGCCATCACACTGGAGGGTGTAGTGCGGGTGGGGCCCATCAGACTATGTAGTGCAGTGCGGGTAGGGCCCTTCACACTGGAGGGTGCAGTGTGGGTGGGGACCATCTCACTGGAGGGTGCAGTGCAGGTGTGGCCCATCACACTGGAGGGTGCAGTGCGTGTGGAGCCCATCAGACTATGTGGTGCAGTGCGGGTAGGGCCCATCGCACTGGAGGGTGCAGTGCAGGTGGGACCCATTGTACTGGAGGTTGCAGTGCGGGTGGGACCCATCGCACTGGAGGGTGCAGTGCGGGTGGGGCCCATCGCACTGGAGGGTGCAGTGCGGGTGGGGCCCATCACACTGCAGGGTGCAATGCGGGTTGGGCCCATCGCACTGGTTGGTGCAGTGCTGGTAAGGCCCATCGCACTGGAGGGTGCAGTGTGGTCGGGGTCCATCAGACTGAAGGGTGCAGAGCGAGAGGGTCCCATCGCACTGGAGGGTACAGTGTGGGCGGGGTTCAACAGACTGGAGGGTGCAGTGCGGGTGGGGTCCATTGTACTGGAGAGTGCAGTGTGGGTGGTACCCATCGCACTGAAGGGTGCAGTGCGGGTGGGGCCCATTGCACTGAAGGGTGCATTGCGGGTGGGGCCCCTCACACTGCAGGGTGTAGTGCAGGTTGGGCCCATCGCACTTGAGGGTGAAGTGCTGGTTGGGCCCATCACACTGGAGGGTGCAGTGCAGCCAGGGTCGATCCCACTGGAGGGTGCAGTGAGGTCGGAGCCCATCGCACTGGAGGGTGCAGTGTGGGCAAGGCCCATCGTACTGGATTTTGCAGTGCAGATGGGGCCCATCACAATTGAGGGTGCAGAGCGTGTAGGACCCATCGCACTGGAGGTTGCAGTGTGGGTGGGACCCATCGCACTGGAGGGTGCAGTGCAGGTGGGGACCATCGCACTGGAGTGTGCAGTAAGGGTGGGGCCCATCGCACTCAAGTGTGCAGTGTGGATGGGGCCCATCGCACTGGAGGGTGCAGTGCGGGTGTGGCCCATCACACTGGAGTGTGTAGTTCGGGTGGGGCCCATCAGACTATGTGGTGCAGTGCGGGTAGGGTGCATCGCACTGGAGGGTGCATTGTGCTTGGGGCCCATAGTACTGGAGGGTGCAGTGCGGTTGGTACACATCGCACTGGAGGGGGCAGTGCAGTTGGGGCCCATCGCACTGGAGGGTGCAGTGCGGGTGGGGCCCATCAAACTGCAGGGTGCAGTGTGGGTTGGGCCCATCACATTGGAGGGTGCAGTGCTGGTAAGGCCCATCGCACTGGAGGGTGCAGTGTGTGCGGGGTCTATCACACTGGAGGGTGCAGAGCAAGAGGGTCCCATCACACTGGAGGGTGCAGTGTGGGCGGGGTCCATCGGACTGGAGGGTGCAGTGTGGGTGGGGCCCATTGTACTGGAGGGTGCATTGTGGGTGGGGCCCATCGCACTCAAGGGTGCAGTGCGGGTGTGGCCCATCACACTGGAGTGTGTAGTTCGGGTGGGGCCCATCGGACTATGTGGTGCAGTGCGGGTAGGGCCCATCGCACTGGAGGGTGCATTGTGGGTGGGGCCCATAGTACTGGAGGCTGCAGTGCGGGTGGTACCCATCGTACTGAAGGGGGCAGTGCAGTTGGGGACCATCGCACTGCAGGGTGCAGTGCGGGTGGGTCCCATCTCACTGCAGGGTGCAGTGCGGGTTGGGCCCATCACATTGGAGGGTGCAGTGCTGGTAAGGCCCATCGCACTGGAGGTTGCAGTGCAGTTGGGGCCCATCACACTTCAGGGTGCAGTGCAGATTGGACCCATCGAGCTGGAGTGTGCAGTGCGGGTAAGTCCCATCGCACTGGAGGGTGCAGTGCGGGCAGGGACCATCACATTCGAGGGTGCAGTGCGAGAGGGTCACATTGCACTGGAGGGTGCAGTGTGGGTGGGGTCCATCGCACTGGAGGGTGCAGTGCGGGTGTGGCCCAATGCACTGGAGGGTGCAGTGCAGGCGGGAACCATCAGACTATGTGGTGCAGTGCAGGTGGGGCCCATCCCACTGGAGGGTGCAGTGCACTTGGGGCCCATCGCACTGGAGGGTGCAGTTCGGGTGGAGCCCATCACACTTCAGGGTGCAGTGCGGTTTGGGCCCATCGAACTGCAGGGTGCAGTGTGCGTGGTGCCCATCGCACTGGAGGGTGCAGTGCGGGCGGGGCTGATCGCACTGGAGGGTGCAGTGTGGGTGGGGCCCAACACATTAGAGAGTGAAGTGCAGGCGGGGTCTATCACACTGGAGGGTGCAGTTCAGGTGGGCACAACACACTGGAGGGTGAAGTGCGGGTGGGGCCCATCGCACAGGAGGGTGCAGTGCGGGTGGGGCCCATCACACTGGACGGTGCAGGGCAGGTGGGTCCCATCGCACTGGAGAGTTCAGAGCGGGTGGGGCCCATCGTACTGGAGGGTGCAGTGCGGGCTGGGCTTATCGCATTGGAGGGTGCAGTGTGGGTGGGGCCCAACGCACTGTAGAGTGAAGTGCGGGCGGGGTCCATCACACTGGAGGGTGCATTGCTGGTGGGGCCCATCACACTGGAGGGTGTAGTGCGGGCGGGGTCCATCACACTGGAGGGTGCATTGCTGGCGGGGCCCATCACACTGGAGGTTGCAGTGCGGGAGGCGCCCATCGCACTGGAGGGAGAAGTATGAACGGGGTCTATCATACTGAAGGGTTCAGTGCACGCGGGGCCCATCGCACTGTAGGTGGCAGTGCAGACGGGGCCCATCGCACTGGATGGTTCAGTGAAGGCGGGGCCAATCGTACTGGAGGGTGAAGTGCGAGTGCAGCCCATCGCACTGGAGGGTGCAATGCGGGTGGGGACCATCACACTGCAGGTTGTAGTGTGGGTTGGGCCCATTGTACTGGAGGGTGCATTGCGGGTGAGACCCATCGCACTGGAGGGTGCAGTGCAGGTGGGGCCCATTGCACTGGAGGGTGCAATGCGGGTGGGGCCCATCACACTGCAGGGTGCAGTGCAGGTGGGGCCCATCGCACTGGAGTGTGCAGTAAGGGTGGGACCCATCGCACTCAAGGGTGCAGTGTGGGTGGGGCCCATCGCACTCAAGGGTGCAGTGCGGGTGTGGCCCATCACACTGGAGTGTGTAGTTCGGGTGGGGCCCATCGGACTATGTGGTGCAGTGCGGGTAGGGCCCATCGCACTGGAGGGTGCATTGTGGGTGGGGCCCATAGTACTGGAGGATGCAGTGCGGGTGGTACCCATTGTACTGAAGGGGGCAGTGCAGTTGGGGACCATCGCACTGGAGGGTGCAGTGCGGGTGGGTCCCATCTCACTGCAGGGTGCAGTGTGGGTTGGGCCCATCACATTGGAGGGTGCAGTGCTGGTAAGGCCCATCACACTGGAGGTTGCAGTGCAGTTGGGGCCCATCACACTTCAGGGTGCAGTGCAGATTGGACCCATCGAACTGGAGTGTGCAGTGCGGGTAAGTCCCATCGCACTGGAGGGTGCAGTGAGGGCAGGGACCATCACATTCGAGGGTGCAGTGCGAGAGGGTCACATTGCACTGGAGAGTGCAGTGTGCGTGGGGTCCATCGCACTGGAGGGTGCAGTGCGGGTGTGGCCCATCGCACTGGAGGGTGCAGTGCAGGCGGGTACCATCAGACTATGTGGTGCAGTGCAGGTGGGGCCCATCCCACTGGAGGGTGCAGTGCACTTGGGGCCCATCGCACTGGAGGGTGCAGTTCGGGTGGAGCCCATCACACTTCAGGGTGCAGTGCGGTTTGGGCCCATCGAACTGCAGGGTGCAGTGTGCGTGGGGCCCATCCCACTGGAGGGAGCAGTGCGGGCGGGGCTGATCGCACTGGAGGGTGCAGTGTGGGTGGGGCCCAACACATTAGAGAGTGAAGTGCAGGCGGGGTCTATCACACTGGAGGGTGCAGTTCAGGTGGGCACAACACACTGGAGGGTGAAGTGCGGGTGGGGCCCATCGCACAGGAGGGTGCAGTGCGGGTGGGGCCCATCGCACTGGACGGTGCAGGGCAGGTGGGTCCCATCGCACTGGAGAGTTCAGAGCGGGTGGGGCCCATCGTACTGGAGGGTGCAGTGCGGGCTGGGCTTATCGCATTGGAGGGTGCAGTGTGGGTGGGGCCCAACGCACTGTAGAGTGAAGTGCGGCCGGGGTCCATCACACTGGAGGGTGCATTGCTGGTGGGGCCCATCACACTGGAGGGTGTAGTGCGGGCGGGGTCCATCACACTGGAGGGTGCATTGCTGGCGGGGCCCATCACACTGGAGGTTGCAGTGCGGGCGGCGCCCATCGCACTGGAGGGAGAAGTATGAACGGGGTCTATCATACTGAAGGGTTCAGTGCACGCGGGGCTCATCGCACTGTAGGTGGCAGTGCAGACGGGGCCCATCGCACTGGATGGTTCAGTGAAGTCGGGGCCAATCGTACTGGAGGGTGAAGTGCGAGTGCAGCCCATCGCACTGGAGGGTGCAATGCGGTTGGGGCCCATCACACTGGAGGATGAAGTGCAGGTGGGCCAATCACACTGCACGGTGCAGCGCGGGTTGGGCCCATCGCACTGGAGGTTGCAGTTTGGGCGTGGCCCATCGCACAGGAGGGTGCAGTGCAGACGGGGCCCATCACACTGGAGGTTGCAGTGTGGGTGGGGCCCATCACACTGGAGGGTGCAGTGCAGGTGGGACCCATCACACTGGAGGGTGCAGTGCAGGTGGGAATCATCACACTGGAGGGTGTAGTGTGGGTGGGGCCAATCAGACTATGTGGTGCAGTGCGGGTAGGGCCCATCGCACTGGAGGGTGCACTGCGGGTGGGGCCCATAGCACTCAAGGGTGCAGTGTGGGTGGGGCATATCACACTCAAGTGTGCAGTCTGGGTGGGGACCATCACACTGGAGGGTGCAGTGCGGATGTGGCCCATCACACTGAAGGGTGCAGAGCGAGACTGTCCCATCGCACTGGAGGGTACAGTGTGGGCGGAGTTCATCGGACTGGAGGGTGCCGTGTGGGTGGGGTCCATTGTACTGGAGAGTGCAGTGTGGGTGGGACCCATCGCACTGCAGGGTGTAGTGCGGGTGGGGCCCATCGGACTATGTGGTGTAGTGGGGGTGGGGCCCATCGCACTGGAGGGTGCAGTGAGGTCGGAGCCCATGGCACTGGAGGGTGCAGTGAGGGCAAGGCCCATTGTACTGGAGGTTGCAGTGCAGACGGGGTCCATCACACTTGAGGGTGCAGAGCGTGTAGGGCCCATCGCACTGGAGGGTGCAGTGCGGGTGGGACCCATCGCACTGGATAGTGCAGTGCAGGTGGGGCCCATCGCACTGGAGTGTGCAGTAAGGGTGGGGCCCATCGCAATCAAGGGTGCAGTGTGGGTGGGGCCCATCGCACTGGAGGGTGCAGTGCGGGCGTGGCCCATCATACTGGAGTGTGTAGTTCGGGTGGGGCACATCGGACTATGTGGTGCAGTGCGGGTAGGGCGCATCGCACTGGAGGGAGCATTGTGGGTGGGGCCCATAGTACTGGAGGGTGCAGTGCGGGTGGTACCCATCGCACTGGAGGGTGCAGTGCGGGTGGGGCCCATCACACTGCAGGGTGCAGTGCGGGTGGGGCCCATCACACTGCAGGGTGCAGTGCGGGTTGGGCCCATCACATTGGAGGGTGCAGTGCTGGTAAAGCCCATCGCACTGGAGGGTGCAGTGTGGGCGGGGTCTATCACACTTTAGGGTGCAGAGCGAGAGGGTCCCATCACACTGTAGGGTACAGTGTGGGCGGGGTCCATCGCACTGAAGGGTGCAGTGCGGGTGTGGCCAATTGCACTGAAGGGTGCAGTGAGGGTGGGGCCCATCACACTGCAAGTTGTAGTGTGGGTTGGGCCCATTGTACTGGAGGGTGCAGTGCGGGTGAGACCCATCGCATTGGAGGGTGCAGTGCGGGTGGGGACAATTGCACTGGAGGGTGCAGTGCGGGTGAGACCCATCGCACTGGAGGGTGCAGTGCGGGTGGGGCCCATCACACTGCAGGGTGCAGCGCGGGTAGGGCCCATCACATTGGAGGGTGCAGAGCGAGAGGGCCCATCGCACTGGAGGGTGCAGTGCAGGCAAGCCCCATCGTTCTCGAGGTTGCAGTGCAGACGGGGCCCATCACACTTGAGGATGCAGAGCGTGTAGGGCCCATCGAACTGGAGGGTGCAGTGCGGGTGGGACCCATCGCACTGGAGGGTGCAGTGCAGGTGGGGCCCATCGCACTGGAGTGTGCAGTAAGGGTGGGGCCCATCGCACTCAAGGGTGCAGTGTGGGTGGGGCCCATCGCACTGGAGGGTGCAGAGAGGGTGTGGCCCATCACACTGGAGTGTGTAGTTCAGGTGGGGCCCATCGGACTATGTGGTGCAGTGCGGGTAGGGCGCATCGCACTGGAGGGTGCATTGTGGGTGGGGCTCATAGTACTGGAGGGTGCATTGCGGGTGGGGCCCATCGCACTGGAGTGTGCAGTGCGGGTGGGGCCCATCACACTGCAGGGTGCAGAGCGGGTTGGGCACATCACATTGGAGGGTGCAGTGCTGGTAAGGCCCATCGCACTGGAGGGTGCAGTGTGGGCGGGGTCTATCACACTGGAGGGTGCAGAGTGAGAGGGTCCCATCACACTTGAGGGTACAGTGTGGGCGGGGTCCATCGGACTGGAGGGTGCAGTGTGGGTGGGGCCCATTGTACTGGCGGGTGCATTGTGGGTGGGACCCATCACACTGAAGGGTGCAGTGCAGGTGGGGCCCATTGCACTGAAGGGTGCAGTGAGGGTGGGGCCCATCACACTGCAGGTTGTAGTGTGGGTTGGGCCCATTGTACTGGAGGGTGCACTGCGGGTGAGACCCATCGCATTGGAGGGTGCAGTGCGGGTGGGCCCCATTGCACTGGAGGGTGCAATGCGGGTGGGGCCCATCACACTGCAGGGTGCAGTGTGGGTTGGGCCCATCACATTGGAGGGTGCAGTGCTGGTAAGGCCCATCGCACTGGAGGGTGCAGTGTGAGCGGGGTTTATCACACTGGAGGGTGCAGAGCGAGAGGGTCCCATCACACTGAAGGGTGCATTGTGGGTGGGACCCATCACACTGATGGTTGCAGTGCGGGTGGGGCCCATTGCACTGAAGGGTGCAGTGGGGGTGGGGCCCATCACACTGCAGGTTGTAGTGTGTGTTGGGCCCATTGTACTGGAGGGTGAAATGCAGGTGGGGCCCATCACACTGCAGGGTGCAGTGCGGGTTGGGCCCATCACATTGGAGGGTGCAGTGCTGGTATGGCCCATCGCAGTGGAGGATGCAGTGCAGTTGTGGCCCATCACACTTCAAGGTACAGTGCAGATTGGGCCTTTCGAACTGGAGTGTGCAGTGCGGGTAAGGCCCATCGCACTGGAGGGTGCAGTGCGGGCAGGGACCATCACATTTGAGGGTGCAGTGCGAGAGGGTCACATCGCACTGGAGGGTGCAGTGTGGGTGGGGTCCATCGCACTGGAGGGTGCCGTGCGGGTGTGGCCCATCGCACTGGAGGGTGCAGTGCAGGCGGGGACCATCAGACTATGTGGTGCAGTGTGGGTGGGGCCCATCGCACTGGAGGGTGCAGTGCGCGTGGGGCCCATTGTACTGGAGGGTGCAGTGTGCGTGGGGCCCATCGCACTGGAGGGTGCAGTTCGGGTGGAGCCCATCACACTTCAGGGTGCAGTGCGGTTTGGGCCCATCGAACTGCAGGGTGCAGTGTGCGTGGGGCCCATCGCACTGGAGGGTGCAGTGCGGGTGGGGCTGATCGCACTGGAGGGTGCAGTGTGGGTGGGGCCCAACACATTGGAGAGTGAAGTTCAGGCTGGGACTATCACACTGGAGGGTGTAGTTCAGGCGGGCACAACACACTGAAGGGTGAAGTGCGGGTGGGGCCCATCTCACTTTAGGGTGCAGTGTGGGCTGGGCTTATCGCATTGGAGGGTGCAGTGTGGGTGGGGCCCAATGCACTGGAGAGTGAAGTGCGGGCGGGGTCCATCACACTGGAGGGTGCATTGCTGGTGGGGCCCATCACACTGGAGGGTGTAGTGCGGGCGGGGTCCATCACACTGGAGGGTGCAGTGCGGGCGGCGCCCATCGTACTGGAGGGAAAAGTACGGACGGGGTCCATCACACTGAAGGGTTCAGTGCACGCGGGGCCCATCGCACGATAGGTGGCAGTGCAGATGGGGCCCATCGCACTGGATGGTTCAGTGAAGGCGGGGCCAATCGTACTGGAGGGTGAAGTGCGAGTGCAGCCCATCGCACTGGAGGGTGCAGTGTGGGTGGGGCCCATCACACTGGAGGATGAAGTGCAGGTGGGCCAATCACACTGCACGGTGCAGCGCAGGTTGGGACCATCGCACTGGAGGTTGCAGTGTGGGCGTGGCCCATCGCACAGGAGGGTGCAGTGCAGGCGGGGCCCATCACACTGGAGGTTGCAGTGTGGGTGGGGCCCATCACACTGGAGGGTGCAGTGCAGGTGGGACCCATCACACTGGAGGGTGCAGTGCAGGTGGGGCCCATAGCACTCAAGGGTGCAGTGTGGGTGGGGCATATCGCACTCAAGGGTACAGTGTGGGTGGGGCATTTCGCACTCAAGGGTACAGTGTGGTTGGGGACCATCACACTGGAGGGTGCCGTGCGGGTGGGGCCCAAAGTACTGGAGAATGAAGTGCAGGCGGGGTCAAACACACAGGAGGGTGCAGTGCGGGTGGGGCCCATCGCACTGGAGGGTGAAGTGCAGACGGGGTCCATCACACTGGAGCGTGCAGTGCAGATGGGGCACATCACACTGGAGAGTTCAGTGAAGGCAGGGACCATCGTACTGGAGGGTGCAGTGTGGGTGGGGCCCATCGCACTGGAGGATGCAGTGCAGAAGGGGCCCATCGCACTGGAGGGTGCAGTGCGGGTGGCATCCATCGCACTGGAGGATGCAGTGCTGGTGGGACCCATCGCACTGGAGGGTGCAGTGTGGGTGGGGCCCATCGGACTATGTGGTGCAGTGCGGGTAGGGCCCATCGCACTGGAGGGTGCAGTGCGGGTGGGGCCCATTGTAATGGAGGTTGCAGTGCGGGTGGGACCCATCGCACTGGAGGGTGCAGTGCAGATGTAACCCATCGCACTGGAGGGTGCAGTGCGGGTGGGGACCATCACACTGCAGGGTGCAGTGCGGGTTGGGCCCATCGCACTGGTTGGTGCAGTGCTGGTAAGGCCCATCGCACTGGAGGGTGCAGTGTGGTCAGGGTCCATCACACAGAAGGGTGCAGAGCGAGAGGGTCCCAACGCACTGGAGGGTGCAGTGTGGGAGGGGCCCATAGCACTCAAGGGTGCAGTGTGAGTGGGGCATATCACACTCAAGGGTGCAGTGTGGGTGGGGACCATCACACTGGAGGGTGCAGTGCGGGTGAGGCCCATCACACTGGAGGGTGCAGTGTGGGTGGGGCCCATCGGACTATGTGGTGCAGTGCGGGTAGGGCCCATGGAACTGGAGGGTGCAGTGCGGGCAAGGCCCATTGTACTGGAGGTTGCAGTGCGGGTGGGACCCATCGCACTGGAGGGTGCAGTGCGGGTGGGGCCAATCGCACTGGAGGGTGCAGTGCGGGTGGGGCCCATCACACTGCAGGGTGCAATGCGGGTTGAGCCCATCGCACTGGTTGGTGCAGTGCTGGTAAGGCCCATCCCACTGGAGGGTGCAGTGTGGTCGGGCTCCATCACACTGAAGGGTGAAGAGCGAGGGGATCCCATCGCACTGGATTGTACAGTGTGGGCGGGGTTCATCAGACTGGAGGGTGCAGTGCGGGTGGGGTCCATTGTACTGGAGAGTGCAGTGTGGGTGGTACCCATCGCACTGAAGGGTGCAGTGCGGGTGGGGCCCATTGCACTGAAGGGTGCAGTGCGGGTGGGGCCCCTCACACTGCAGGGTGTAGTGCGGGATGGGCCCATCGCACTTGAGGGTGCAGTGCGGGTTGGGCCCATTGCACTGAAGGGTGCACTGCGGGTTGGTCCCATCGCACTGGAGGGTGCAGTGCGGGTGGGACCGATCGCACTTCAGGGTGTAGTGCGGGTGGGGCCCATCGGACTTTGTGGTGCAGTGGGGGTGGGGCCCATCACACTGGAGGGTGCAGTGTGGGAGGGCCCATCGCACTGGAGGGTGCAGTGCGGCCAGGTCCATCGCACTGGAGGGTGCAGTGAGGTCGAAGCCCATCGCACCGGAGGGTGCAGTGCGGGCAAGGCCCATCGTACTGGAGGTTGCAGTGCAGACGGGGCCCATCACACTTGAGGGTGCAGAGTGTGTAGGGCCCATCGCAATGGAGGGTGCAGTGCGGGTGGTACCCATCGCACTGGAGGGTGCAGTGCAGGTAGGGCCCATCGCACTGGAGTTTGCAGTAAGGGTGGGGCCCATCAGACTATGTGGTGCAGTAAGGGTAGGGCGCATCGCACTGGAGGGTGCATTGTGGGTGGGTCCCATAGTACTGGAGGGTGCAGTGCGGGTGGTACCCATCGCACTGGAGGGTGCAGTGCAGGTGGGGCCAATCGCACTGGAGGGTGCAGTGCGGGTGGGGCCCATCACACTGCAGGGTGCAGTGTGGGTTGTGCCAATAACATTGGAGGGTGCAGTGCTGGTAAGGCCCATCGCACTGGAGTGTGCAGTGTGGGCGGGGTCTATCACACTGGAGGGTGCAGAGCGAGAGGGTCCCATCACACTGGAGAGTGCAGTGCGGGCATGGTCCATCACACTGGAGGGTGCATTGCTGGCGGGGCCCATCACACTGGAGGTTGTAGTGCGGGCGGGGTCCATCACACTGGAGGGTGTAGTGTGTGTTGGGACCATTGTACTGGAGGGTGCAGTGTGGGTGGTACCCATCGCACTGGAGGGTGCAGTGCAGGTGGGGCCCATCGCACTGGAGGGTGCAGTGTGGGTGGGGCCCATCACACTGCAGTGTGCAGTGCGGGTTGGGCCCATCACATTGGAGGGTGCAGTGCTGGTAAGGCCCATCGCACTGGAGGGTGCAGTGTGGGCGGGGTCTATCACACTGGAGGATGCAGAGCGAGAGGGTCCCATCACACTGGAGGGTACAGTGTGGGCGGGGTCCATCGGACTGGAGGGTGCAGTGTGGGTGGGGCCCATTGTACTGGAGGGTGCATTGTGGGTGGGACCCATCGCACTGAAGGGTGCAGTGCGGGTGGGGCCCATTGCACTGAAGGGTGCAGTGAGGGTGGGGCCCATCACACTGCAGGTTGTAGTGTGGGTTGGGCCCATTGTACTGGAGGGTGCAGTGCGGGTGAGACCCATCTCACTGGAGGGTGCAGTGCGGGTGGGGCCCATTGTACTGGAGGGTGCAATGCGGGTGGGGCCCATCACACTGCAGGGTGCAGTGCAGGTGGGGCCCATCACACTGGAGTGTGCAGTAAGGGTGGGACCCATCGCACTGAAGGGTGCAGTGCGGGTGGGGCCCATTGCACTGAAGGGTGCAGTGAGGGTGGGGCCCATCACACTGCAGGTTGTAGTGTGGGTTGGGCCCATTGTACTGGAGGGTGCAGTGCGGGTGAGACCCATCTCACTGGAGGGTGCAGTGCTGATTGGGCCCATCACATTGGAGGGTGCAGTGCTGGTAAGGCCCATCGCACTGGAGGGTGCAGTGCAGTTGGGGCCCATCACACTTCAGGGTGCAGTGTAGATTGGGCCCATCGAACTGGAGTGTGCAGTGCGGGTAAGGCCCATCGCACTGTAGGGTGCAGTGCGGGCAGGGACCATCACATTCGAGGGTGCAGTGCGAGAGGGTCACATTGCACTGGAGGGTGCAGTGCACTTGGGGCCCATTGTACTGGAGGGTGCAGTGTGCGTGGGGCCCATCGCACTGGAGGGTGCAGTTCGGGTCGAGCACATCACACTTCAGGGTGCAGTGCGGTTTTGGCACATCGAACTGCAGGGTGCAGTGTGCGTAGGGCCATTGCACTGGAGGGTGCAGTGCGGGCGGGGCTGATCGCACTGGAGGGTGCAGTGTGGGTGGGGCCCAACACATTGGAGAGTGAAGTGCAGGCGGGGTCTATCACACTGGAGGGTGCAGTTCAGGCGGGCACAACACACTGGAGGGTGAAGTGCGGGTAGGGCCCATCGCACAGGAGGGTGCAGTGCGGGTGGGGCCCATCGCACTGGACGGTGCAGGGCAGGTGGGTCCCATCGCACTGGAGAGTTCAGTGCGGGTGGGGCCCATCGCACTGGAGGGTGCAGTGCAGGCTGGGCTTATCGCATTGGAGGGTGCAGTGTGGGTGGGGCCCAACGCACTGGAGAGTGAAGTGCGGGCGGGGTCCATCACACTGGAGAGTGCATTGCTGGTGGGGCCCATCACACTGGAGGGTGTAGTGCGGGCGTGGTCCATCACACTGGAGGGTGCATTGCTGGCGGGGCCCATCACACTGGAGGGTGTAGTGCGGCCGAGGTCCATCACACTGGAGGGTGCATTGCTGGCGGGGCCCATCACACTGGAGGGTGTCGTGCGGGGGGGTCCATCACACTGGAGGGTGCATTGCTGGCGGGGCCCATCACACTGGAGGGTGTAGTGCGGGCGGGGTCCATCACACTGGAGTGTGCAGTGCGGTCGGCGCCCATCGCACTGGAGGGAGAAGTACGGACGGGGTCCATCACACTGAAGGGTTCAGTGCACGTGGGGCCCATCGCACTGTAGGTGGCAGTG
The DNA here is from genome assembly GCF_046119375.1 of Phyllobates terribilis. Classification (NCBI taxonomy): domain Eukaryota; kingdom Metazoa; phylum Chordata; class Amphibia; order Anura; family Dendrobatidae; genus Phyllobates; species Phyllobates terribilis. The sequence goes on along the minus strand of NW_027362827.1, from coordinate 517,851 downwards.
CAGACGGGGCCCATCGCACTGGATGGTTCAGTGAAGGCGGGGCCAACCGTACTGGAGGGTGAAGTGTGAGTGCAGCCCATCGCACTGGAGGGGGCAGTGCGGGTGGGGTCCATCACACTGGAGGGTGCAGTGCGGTCGGCGCCCATCGCACTGGAGGGAGAAGTATGGACGGCGTCCATCACACTGAAGGGTTCAGTGCACGTGGGGCCCATCGCACTGTAGGTGGCAGTGCAGACGGGGCCCATCGCACTGGATGGTTCAGTGAAGGCGGGGCCAACCGTACTGGAGGGTGAAGTGTGAGTGCAGCCCATCGCACTGGAGGTTGCAGTGCGGGTGTGGCCCATCGCACAGGAGGGTGCAGTGCAGGCGGGGCCCATCACACTGGAGGTTGCAGTGTGGGTGGGGCCCAACACACTGGAGGGTGCAGTGCAGGTGGGACCCATCACACTGGAGGGTGCAGTGCAGGTGGGACCCATCACACTGGAGGTTGTAGTGCAGGTGGGGCCCATCAGACTATGTGGTGCAGTGCGGGTAGGGCCCATCACACTGGAGGGTGCAGTGTGGTTGGGGCCCATAGCACTCAAGGGTGCAGTGTGGGTGGGGCATATCGCACTCAAGGGTGCAGTGTGGGTGGGGACCATCACACTGGAAGGTGCAGTGCGGGTGTGGCCCATCACACTGGAGGGTGCAGTGCGGGTGGGGCCCATCGGACTATGTGGTGCAGTGCGGGTAGGGCCCATCGCACTGGAGGGTGCAGTGCGGGCAAGGCCCATTGTACTGGAGGTTGCAGTGCGGGTGGGGCCCATCGCACTGGAGGGTGCAGTGCAGGTGGGGCCCATTTCACTGGAGTGTGCAGTAAGGGTGGGGCCCATTTCACTGGAGTGTGCAGTGCGGGCGTGGCCCATCACACAGGAGTGTGTATTTCGGGTGGGGCACATCGGACTATGTGGTGCAGTGCGGGTAGGGCGCATCGCACTGGAGGGTGCATTGTGGGTGGGGCCCATAGTACTGGAGGGTGCAGTGCGGGTGGTACCCATCGCACTGGAGGGTGCAGTGCAGGTGGGGCCCATCGCACTGGAGGGTGCAGTACAGGTGGGGCCCATCACACTGCAGGGTGCAGTGAGGGTTGGGCCCATCACATTGGAGGGTGCAGTGCTGGTAAGGCCCATCACACTGGAGGGTGCAGTGCGGTCGGCGCCCATCGCACTGGAGGGAGAAGTATGGACGGCGTCCATCACACTGAAGGGTTCAGTGCACGTGGGGCCCATCGCACTGTAGGTGGCAGTGCAGACGGGGCCCATCGCACTGGATGGTTCAGTGAAGGCGGGGCCAACCGTACTGGAGGGTGAAGTGTGAGTGCAGCCCATCGCACTGGAGGGTGCAGTGCGGGTGGGGCCCATCACACTGGAGGATGAAGTGCAGGTGGGCCAATCACACTGCACGGTGCAGCGCTGGTTGGGCCCATCGCACTGGAGGTTGCAGTGCGGGTGTGGCCCATCGCACAGGAGGGTGCAGTGCAGGCGGGGCCCATCACACTGGAGGTTGCAGTGTGGGTGGGGCCCAACACACTGGAGGGTGCAGTGCAGGTGGGACCCATCACACTGGAGGGTGCAGTGCAGGTGGGACCCATCACACTGGAGGTTGTAGTGCAGGTGGGGCCCATCAGACTATGTGGTGCAGTGCGGGTAGGGCCCATCACACTGGAGGGTGCAGTGTGGTTGGGGCCCATAGCACTCAAGGGTGCAGTGTGGGTGGGGCATATCGCACTCAAGGGTGCAGTGTGGGTGGGGACCATCACACTGGAAGGTGCAGTGCGGGTGTGGCCCATCACACTGGAGGGTGCAGTGCGGGTGGGGCCCATCGGACTATGTGGTGCAGTGCGGGTAGGGCCCATCGCACTGGAGGGTGCAGTGCGGGCAAGGCCCATTGTACTGGAGGTTGCAGTGCGGGTGGGGCCCATCGCACTGGAGGGTGCAGTGCAGGTGGGGCCCATTTCACTGGAGTGTGCAGTGCAGGTGGGGCCCATTTCACTGGAGTGTGCAGTGCGGGCGTGGCCCATCACACAGGAGTGTGTATTTCGGGTGGGGCACATCGGACTATGTGGTGCAGTGCGGGTAGGGAGCATCACACTGGAGGGTGCATTGTGGGTGGGGCCCATAGTACTGGAGGGTGCAGTGCGGGTGGTACCCATCGCACTGGAGGGTGCAGTGCAGGTGGGGCCCATCGCACTGGAGGGTGCAGTACAGGTGGGGCCCATCACACTGCAGGGTGCAGTGAGGGTTGGGCCCATCACATTGGAGGGTGCAGTGCTGGTAAGGCCCATTGCACTGGAGGGTGCAGTGTGGGCGGGCTCTATCACATTGGAGGGTGCAGAGCGAGAGGGTCCCATCACACTGGAGGGTACAGTGTGGGCGGGGTCCATCGGACTGGAGGGTGCAGTGTGGGTGGGGCCCATTGTAATGGAGGGTGCATTGTGGGTGGGACCCATCGCACTGAAGGGTGCAGTGCGGGTGTGGCCAATTGAACTGAAGGGTGCAGTGAGGGTGGGGCCCATCACACTGCAGGTTGTAGTGTGGGTTGGGCCCATTGTACTGGAGGGTGCAGTGCGGGTGAGACCCATCGCACTGGAGGGTGCAGTGAGGGTGGGGCCCATCACACTGCAGGGTGCAGTGCGGGTTGACCCCATCGCAATGGAGGGTGCAGTGCGGCCAGGGTCCATCGCACTGGAGGGTGCAGTGAGGTCGGAGCCCATCGCACTGGAGAGTGCAGTGCAGGCAAGGCCCATCGTTCTGGAGGTTGCAGTGCAGACGGGGCCCATCACACTTGAGGGTGCAGAGCGTGTAGGGCCCATCGAATTGGAGGGTGCAGTGCGGGTGGGACCCATCGCACTGGAGGGTGCAGTGCAGGTGGGGCCCATCGCACTGGAGTGTGCAGTAAGGGTTGGGGCCATCGCACTCAAGGGTGCAGTGTGGGTGGGGCCCATCGCACTGGAGGGTGCAGTGCGGGTGTGGCCCATCACACTGGAGTGTGTAGTTCGGGTGGTGCCCATCGGACTATGTGGTGCAGTGCGGGTAGGGCGCATCGCACTGGAGGGTGCATTGTGGGTGGGGCTCATAGTACTGGAGGTTGCAGTGCGGGTGGGACCCATCGCACTGGAATGTGCAGTGCGGATGGGGCCCATCGCACTGGAGGGTGCAGTGCGGGTGGGGACCATCACACTGCAGGGTGCAGTGCGGGTTGGGCCCATCGCACTGGTTGGTGCAGTGCTGGTAAGGCCCATTGCACTGGAGGGTGCAGTGTGGTCAGGGTCCATCACACAGAAGGGTGCAGAGCGAGAGGGTCCCAACGCACTGGAGGGTGCAGTGTGGGAGGGGCCCATAGCACTCAAGGGTGCAGTGTGGGTGGGGCATATCACACTCAAGGGTGCAGTGTCGGTGGGGACCATCACACTGGAGGGTGCAGTGCGGGTGAGGCCCATCACACTGGAGGGTGCAGTGCGGGTGGGGCCCATCGGACTATGTGGTGCAGTGCGGGTAGGGCCCATGGAACTGGAGGGTGCAGTGCGGGCAAGGCCCATTGTACTGGAGGTTGCAGTGCGGGTGGGACCCATCGCACTGGAGGGTGCAGTGCGGGTGGGGCCCATCGCACTGGAGGGTGCAGTGTGGGTGGGGCCCATCACACTGCACGGTGCAATGGGGGTTGAGCCCATCGCACTGGTTGGTGCAGTGCTGGTAAGGCCCATCGCACTGGAGGGTGCAGTGTGGTCAGGCTCCATCACACTGAAGGGTGAAGAGCGAGAGGGTCCCATCGCACTGGATTGTACAGTGTGGGCGGGGTTCATCAGACTGGAGGGTGCAGTGCGGGTGGGGTCCATTGTACTGGAGAGTGCAGTGTGGGTGGTACCCATCGCACTGAAGGGTGCAGTGCGGGTGGGGCCCATTGCACTGTAGGGTGCAGTGCGGGTGGGGCCCCTCACACTGCAGGGTGTAGTGCGGGTTGGGCCCATCGCACTTGAGGGTGCAGTGCAGGTTGGGCCCATTGCACTGGAGGGTGCAGTGCGGGTTGGTCCCATCGCACTGGAGGGTGCAGTGCGGGTGGGACAGATTGCACTGCAGGGTGTAGTGCGGGTGGGGCCCATCGGACTTTGTGGTGCAGAGGGGGTGGGGCCCATCACACTGGAGGGTGCAGTGTGGGAGGGCCCATCGCACTGGAGGGTGCAGTGCAGCCAGGTCCATCGCACTGGAGGGTGCAGTGAGGTCGGAGCCCATCGCACTGGAGGGTGCAGTGCGGGCAAGGCCCATCGTACTGGAGGTTGCAGTGCAGACGGGGCCCATCACACTTGAGGGTGCAGAGTGTGTAGGGCCCATCGCACTGGAGGGTGCAGTGCAGGTGGGACCCATCGCACTGGAGGGTGCAGTGCAGGTGGGGCCCATCGCACTGGAGTTTGCAGTAAGGGTGGGGCCCATCGGACTATGTGGTGCAGTAAGGGTAGGGCGCATCGCACTGGAGGGTGCATTGTGGGTGGGGCCCATAGTACTGGAGGGTGCAGTGCGGGTGGTAGCCATCGCACTGGAGGGTGCAGTGCAGGTGGGGCCAATCGCACTGGAGGGTGCAGTGCGGGTGGTGCCCATCACACTGCAGGGTGCAGTGTGGGTTGTGCCAATCACATTGGAGGGTGCAGTGCTGGGAAGGCCCATCGCACTGGAGGGTGCAGTGTGGGCGGGGTCTATCACACTGGAGGGTGCAGAGCGAGAGGGTCCCATCACACTGGAGAGTGCAGTGTGGGCGGGGTCCATCGGACTGGAGGGTGCAGTGTGGGTGTGGCCCATTGTACTGGAGGGTGCATTGTGGGTGGGACCCATCGCACTGAAGGGTGCAGTGCGGGTGGGGCCCATTGCACTGAAGGGTGCAGTGAGGGTGGGGCCCATCACACTGCAGTTTGTAGTGTGGGTTGGGACCATTGTACTGGAGGGTGCAGTGCGGGTGAGACCCATCGCACTGGAGGGTGCAGTGCGGGTGGGGCCCATTGCACTGGAGGGTGCAATGCGGGTGGGGCCCATCACACTGCAGGGTGCAGTGCAGGTGGGGCCCATCACACTGGAGTGTGCAGTAAGGGTGGGGCCCATCGCACTCAAGGGTGCAGTGTGGGTGGGGCCCATCCCACTGCAGGGTGCAGTGCTGGTTGGGCCCATCACATTGGAGGGTGCAGTGCTGGTAAGGCCCATCGCACTGGAGGGTGCAGTGCAGTTGGGGCCCATCACACTTCAGGGTGCAGTGCAGATTGGGCCCATCGAACTGGAGTGTGCAGTGCGGGTAAGGCCCATCGCACTGGAGGGTGCAGTGCGGGCAGGGACCATCACATTCGAGGGTGCAGTGCAAGAGGGTCACATTGCACTGGAGGGTGCAGTGTGGGTGGGGTCCATCGCACTGGAGGGTGCAGTGCCGGTGTGGCCCATCGCACTGGAGGGTGCAGTGCACGCGGGGACCATCAGACTATGTGGTGCAGTGCGGGTGGGGCCCATCGCAATGGAGGGTGCAGTGCACTTGGGGCCCATTGTACTGGAGGGTGCAGTGTGCGTGGGGCCCATCACACTGGAGGGTGCAGTTCGGGTGGAGCACATCACACTTCAGGGTGCAGTGCGGTTTTGGCACATCGAACTGCAGGGTGCAGTGTGCGTAGGGCCCATTGCACTGGAGGGTGCAGTGCGGGCGGGGCTGATCGCACTGGAGGGTGCAGTGTGGGTGGGGCCCAACACATTGGAGAGTGAAGTGCAGGCGGGGTCTATCACACTGGAGGGTGCAGTTCAGGCGGGTCCCATTGCACTGGAGAGTTCAGTGCGGGTGGGGCCCATCGCACTGGAGGGTGCAGTGCAGGCTGGGCTTATCGCATTGGAGGGTGCAGTGTGGGTGGGGCCCAACGCACTGGAGAGTGAAGTGCGGGCGGGGTCCATCACACTGGAGAGTGCATTGCTGGCGGGGCCCATCACACTGGAGGGTGTAGTGCGGGCGTGGTCCATCACACTGGAGGGTGCAGTTCGGGTGGAGCACATCACACTTCAGGGTGCAGTGCGGTTTTGGCACATCGAACTGCAGGGTGCAGTGTGCGTAGGGCCCATTGCACTGGAGGGTGCAGTGCGGGCGGGGCTGATCGCACTGGAGTGTGAAGTGCGGATAGGGCCCATCGCACAGGAGGGTGCAGTGCGGGTGGCGCCCATTGCACTGGACGGTGCAGGGCAGGTGGGTCCCATTGCACTGGAGAGTTCAGTGCGGGTGGGGCCCATCGCACTGGAGGGTGCAGTGCAGGCTGGGCTTATCGCATTGGAGGGTGCAGTGTGGGTGGGGCCCAACGCACTGGAGAGTGAAGTGCGGGCGGGGTCCATCACACTGGAGAGTGCATTGCTGGCGGGGCCCATCACACTGGAGGGTGTAGTGCGGGCGTGGTCCATCACACTGGAGGGTGCATTGCTGGCGGGGCCCATCACACTGGAGGGTGTAGTGCAGGCGGGGTCCATCACACTGGAGGGTGCATTGCTGGCGGGGCCCATCACACTGGAGGGTGTAGTGCGGGCGGGGTCCATCACACTGGAGGGTGCATTGCTGGCGGGGCCCATCACACTGGAGGGTGTAGTGCGGGCGGGGTCCATCACACTGGAGGGTGCAGTGCGGTCGGCGCCCATCGCACTGGAGGGAGAAGTACGGACGGGGTCCATCACACTGAAGGGTTCAGTGCACGTGGGGCCCATCGCACTGTAGGTGGTAGTGCAGACGTGGCCCATCGCACTGGATGGTTCAGTGAAGGCAGGGCCAACCGTACTGGAGGGTGAAGTGCGAGTGCAGCCCATCGCACTGGAGGGTGCAGTGCGGGTGGGGCCCATCACTCTGGAGGATGAAGTGCAGGTGGGCCAATCACACTGCACGGTGCAGCGCTGGTTGGGCACATGGCACTGGAGGTTGCAGTGCGGGTGTGGCCCATCGCACAGGAGGGTGCACTGCAGGCGGGGCCCATCACATTCTAGGTTGCAGTGTGGGTGGGGCCCAACACACTGGAGGGTGCAGTGCAGGTGGGACCCATCACACTGGAGGTTGTAGTGCGGGTGGGGCCCATCAGACTATGTGGTGCAGTGCGGGTAGGGCCCATCGCACTGGAGGGTGCAGTGTGGGTGGGGCCCATAGCACTCAAGGGTGCAGTGTGGGTGAGGCATATCGCACTCAAGGGTGCAGTGTGGGTGGGGACCATCACACTGGAGGGTGCAGTGCGGGTGTGGCCCATCACACTGGAGGGTGCAGTGCGGGTGGGGCCCATCGGACTATGTGGTGCAGTGCGGGTAGGGCCCATCGCACTGGAGGGTGCAGTGCAGGTGGGGCCCATCGCACTGGAGTGTGCAGTAAGGGTGGGGCCCATCGCTCTCAAGGGTGCAGTGTGGGTGGGGCTCATCGCACTGGAGTGTGCAGTGCGGGCGTGGCCCATCACACAGGAGTGTGTAGTTCGGGTGGGGCACATCAGACTATGTGGTGCAGTGCGGGTAGGGCCCATCGCACTGGAGGGTGCAGTGTGGGTGGGGCCCATAGCACTCAAGGGTGCAGTGTGGGTGAGGCATATCGCACTCAAGGGTGCAGTGTGGGTGGGGACCATCACACTGGAGGGTGCAGTGCGGGTGTGGCCCATCACACTGGAGGGTGCAGTGCGGGTGGGGCCCATCGGACTATGTGGTGCAGTGCGGGTAGGGCCCATCGCATTGGAGGGTGCAGTGCAGGTGGGGCCCATCGCACTGGAGTGTGCAGTAAGGGTGGGGCCCATCGGTCTCAAGGGTGCAGTGTGGGTGGGGCTCATCGCACTGGAGTGTGCAGTGCGGGCGTGGCCCATCACACAGGAGTGTGTAGTTCGGGTGGGGCACATCAGACTATGTGGTGCAGTGCGGGTAGGGCGCATCGCACTGGAGGGTGCATTGTGGGTGGGGCCCATAGTACTGGAGGGTGCAGTGCGGGTGGTACCCATCGCACTGGAGGGCGCAGTGCAGGTGGGGCCCATCGCACTGGAGGGTGCAGTACAGGTGGGGCCCATCACACTGCAGGGTGCAGTGCGGGTGGGGCCCATCACACTGCAGGGTGCAGTGTGGGTTGGGTCCATCACATTGGAGGGTGCAGTGCGGGAGGGACCATCGCACTGGAGGGTGCAGTGCAGCCAGGGTCCATCGCACTGGAGGGTGCAGTGAGGTCGGAGTCCATCGCACTGGAGGGTGCAGTGCGGGCAAGGCCCATCGTATTGGAGGTTGCAGAGCAGACGGGGTCCATCACACTTGAGGGTGCAGAGCGTGTAGGGCCCATCGCACTGGAGGGTGCAGTGCGGGTGGGACCCATCGCACTGGAGGGTGCAGTGCAGGTGGGGCCCATCGCACTGGAGTGTGCAGTAAAGGTGGTGCCCATCGCACTCAAGGGTGCTGTGTGGGTGGGGCGCATCGCACTCAAGGGTGCAGTGTGGGTGGGGCCCAGCGCACTGCAGGGTGCAGTGCGGGTGTGGCCCATCACGCTGGAGTGTGTAGATTGGGTGGGGCCCATCGGACTATGTGGTGCAGTGCGGGTAAGGCCCATCGCACTGGAGGGTGCATTGTGGGTGGGGCCCATAGTACTGGAGGATGCAGTGCGGGTGCTACCCATCGCACTGGAGAGGGCAGTGCAGTTGGGGCCCATCGCACTGGAGGGTGCAGTGCGTGTGGGGAGCATCACACTGCAGGTTGCAGTGCGGGTTGGGCCCATCACAATGGAGGGTGCAGTGCTGGTAAGGCACATCGCACTGGAGGGTGCAGTGCAGTTGTGGCCCATCACACTTCAGGGTGCAGTGCAGATTGGGCCCATCGAACTGGAGTATGCAGTGCGGGTAAGGCCCATCGCACTGGAGGGTGCAGTGCGGGCAGGGACCATCACATTTGAGGGTGCAGTGCGAGAGGGTCACATCGCACTGGAGGGTGCAGTGTGGGTGGGTTCCATCGCACTGGAGGGTGCCGTGCGGGTGTGGCCCATCGCACTGGAGGGTGCAGTGCAGGCGGGGACCATCAGACTATGTGGTGCAGCGCGGGTGGGGCCCATCGCCCTGGAGGGTGCATTGCGGGTGGGGCTGATCGCACTGGAGGGTGCAGTGTGGGTGGGGCCCAACACATTGGAGAGTGAAGTGCAGGTGGGGTCTATCACACTGGAGGGTGCAGTTCAGGCGGGCACAACATACTGAAGGGTGAAGTGCGGGTGGGGCCCATCGCACTGGAGGGTGCAGTGCGGTTGGGGCCCATCGCACTTGACAGTGCAGGGCAGGTGGGTCCCATCGCACTGGAGAGTTCAGTGCGGGTGGGGCCCATCGCACTGGAGGGTGCAGTTTGGGCTGGGCTTATCGCATTGGAGGGTGCAGTGTGGGTTGGGCCCAACGCACTGGAGAGTGAAGTGCGGGCGGGGTCCATCACACTGGAGGGTGCATTGCTGGCGGGGCCCATCACACTGGAGGGTGTAGTGCGGGCGGAGTCCATCACACTGGAGGGTGCAGTGCGGACGGCGCCCATCGTACTGGAGGGAGAAGTACGGATGGGGTCCATCACACTGAAGGGTTCAGTGCACGCGGGGCCCATCGCACTGTAGGTGGCAGTGCAGACGGGGCCCATCGCACTGGATGGCTTAGTGAAGGCGGGGCCAATCGTACTGGAGGGTGACGTGCGAGTGCAGTCCATCGCACTGGAGGGTGCAGTGCGGGTGGGGCCCATCACACTGGAGGATTAAGTGCAGGTGGGCTAATCACACTGCACGGTGCAGCGCGGGTTGGGCCCATCGCACTGGAAGTTGCAGTGCGGGCGTGGCCCATCGCACAGGAGGGTGCAGTGCATGCGGGGCCCATCACACTGGAGGTTGCAGTGTGGGTAGGGCCCATCACACTGGAGGGTGCAGTGCAGGTGGGACCATCACACTGGAGGGTGCAGTGCAGGTGGGAGCCATCACACTGGAGGGTGTAGTGCGGGTGGGGCCCATCAGACTATGTAGTGCAGTGCGGGTAGGGCCCTTCGCACTGGAGGGTGCGGGTGGGGCCCATAGAACTCCAGGGTGCAGTGTGGGTGGGGCATATCGCACTCAAGGGTGCAGTGTGGGTGGGGACCATCACACTGGAGGGTGCAGTGCGGGTGTGGCCCATCACACTGGAGGGTGCAGTGCGGGTGGGGCCCATCGGACTATGTGGTGCAGTGCGGGTAGTGCCCATCGCACTGGAGGGTGCAGTGCAGGTGGGACCCATTGTACTGGAGGTTGCAGTGCGGGTGGGACCCATCGCACTGGACGGTGCAGTGCGGGTGGGGCCCATCGCACTGGAGGGTGCAGTGCGGGTGGGGCCCATCACACTGCAGGGTGCAATGCGGGTTGGGCCCATCGCACTGGTTGGTGCAGTGCTGGTAAGGCCCATCGCCCTGGAGGGTGCAGTGTGGTCGGGGTCCATCAGACTGATGGGTGCAGAGCGAGAGGGTCCCATCGCACTGGAGGGTACAGTGTGGGCAGGGTTCATCAGACTGGAGTGTGCAGTGCGGGTGGGGTCCATTGTACTGGAGAGTGCAGTGTGGGTGGGGCCCATTGCACTGAAGGGTGCATTGCGGGTGGGGCCCCTCACACTGCAGGGTGTAGTGCAGGTTGGGCCCATCGCACTTGAGGGTGAAGTGCTGGTTGGGCCCATTGCACTGGAGTGTGCAGTGCGGGTTGGTCCCATCGCACTGGAGGGTGCAGTGCGGGTGGGACCGATCGCACTGCAGGGTGTAGTGTGGGTGGGGCCCATCGGACTATGTGGTGCAGTGGGGTGGGGCCCATCACACTGGAGGGTGCAGTGCGGGAGGGCCCATCGCACTGGAGGGTGCAGTGCAGCCAGGGTCGATCCCACTGGAGGGTGCAGTGAGGTCGGAGCCCATCGCACTGGAGGGTGCAGTGTGGGCAAGGCCCATCGTACTGGATTTTGCAGTGCAGATGGGGCCCATCACAATTGAGGGTGCAGAGCGTGTAGGGCCCATCGCACTGGAGGTTGCAGTGTGGGTGGGACCCATCGCACTGGAGGGTGCAGTGCAGGTGGGGACCATCGCACTGGAGTGCGCAGTAGGGGTGGGGCCCATCGCACTCAAGGGTGCAGTGTGGATGGGGCCCATCGCACTGGACGGTGCAGTGCGGGTGTGTCCCATCACACTGGAGTGTGTAGTTCGGGTGGGGCCCATCGGACTATGTGGTGCAGTGCGGGTAGGGTGCATCGCACTGGAGGGTGCATTGTGGGTGGGGCCCATAGTACTGGAGGGTGCAGTGCGGGTGGTACCCATCGCACTGGAGGGGGCAGTGCAGTTGGGGCCCATCGCACTGGAGGGTGCAGTGCGGGTTGGGCCCATCAAACTGCAGGGTGCAGTGTGGGTTGGGCCCATCACATTGGAGGGTGCAGTGCTGGTAAGGCCCATCGCACTGGAGGGTGCAGTGTAGGCGGGGTCTATCACACTGGAGGGTGCAGAGCAAGAGGGTCCCATCACACTGGAGGGTGCAGTGTGGGCGGGGTCCATCGGACTGGAGGGTGCAGTGTGGGTGGGGCCCATTGTACTGGAGGGTGCATTGTGGGTGGGACCCATCGCACTGAAGGGTGCAGTGCGGGTTGGGCCCATTGCACTGAAGGGTGCACTGAGAGTGGGGACCATCACACTGCAGGTTGTAGTGTGGGTTGGGCCCATTGTACTGGAGGGTGCAGTGCGGGTGAGGCCCATCGCACTGGAGGGTGCAGTGCGGGCGGAGCTGATCGCACTGGAGGGTGCAGTGTGGGTGGGGCCCAGCACATTAGAGAGTGAAGTGCAGGCGGGGTCTATCACACTGGAGGGTGCAGTTCAGGTGGGCACAACACACTGGAGGGTGAAGTGCGGGTGGGGCCCATCACACTGGAGGGTGCATTGCTGGCGGGGCCCATCACACTGGAGGGTGTAGTGCGGGCGGAGTCCATCACACTGGAGGGTGCAGTGCGGACGGCGCCCATCGTACTGGAGGGAGAAGTACGGATGGGGTCCATCACACTGAAGGGTTCAGTGCACGCGGGGCCCATCGCACTGTAGGTGGCAGTGCAGACGGGGCCCATCGCACTGGATGGCTTAGTGAAGGCGGGGCCAATCGTACTGGAGGGTGACGTGCGAGTGCAGTCCATCGCACTGGAGGGTGCAGTGCGGGTGGGGCCCATCACACTGGAGGATTAAGTGCAGGTGGGCTAATCACACTGCACGGTGCAGCGCGGGTTGGGCCCATCGCACTGGAAGTTGCAGTGCGGGCGTGGCCCATCGCACAGGAGGGTGCAGTGCATGCGGGGCCCATCACACTGGAGGTTGCAGTGTGGGTAGGGCCCATCACACTGGAGGGTGCAGTGCAGGTGGGACCATCACACTGGAGGGTGCAGTGCAGGTGGGAGCCATCACACTGGAGGGTGTAGTGCGGGTGGGGCCCATCAGACTATGTAGTGCAGTGCGGGTAGGGCCCTTCGCACTGGAGGGTGCGGGTGGGGCCCATAGAACTCCAGGGTGCAGTGTGGGTGGGGCATATCGCACTCAAGGGTGCAGTGTGGGTGGGGACCATCACACTGGAGGGTGCAGTGCGGGTGTGGCCCATCACACTGGAGGGTGCAGTGCGGGTGGGGCCCATCGGACTATGTGGTGCAGTGCGGGTAGTGCCCATCGCACTGGAGGGTGCAGTGCAGGTGGGACCCATTGTACTGGAGGTTGCAGTGCGGGTGGGACCCATCGCACTGGACGGTGCAGTGCGGGTGGGGCCCATCGCACTGGAGGGTGCAGTGCGGGTGGGGCCCATCACACTGCAGGGTGCAATGCGGGTTGGGCCCATCGCACTGGTTGGTGCAGTGCTGGTAAGGCCCATCGCCCTGGAGGGTGCAGTGTGGTCGGGGTCCATCAGACTGAAGGGTGCAGAGCGAGAGGGTCCCATCGCACTGGAGGGTACAGTGTGGGCAGGGTTCATCAGACTGGAGTGTGCAGTGCGGGTGGGGTCCATTGTACTGGAGAGTGCAGTGTGGGTGGGGCCCATTGCACTGAAGGGTGCATTGCGGGTGGGGCCCCTCACACTGCAGGGTGTAGTGCAGGTTGGGCCCATCGCACTTGAGGGTGAAGTGCTGGTTGGGCCCATTGCACTGGAGTGTGCAGTGCGGGTTGGTCCCATCGCACTGGAGGGTGCAGTGCGGGTGGGACCGATCGCACTGCAGGGTGTAGTGTGGGTGGGGCCCATCGGACTATGTGGTGCAGTGGGGTGGGGCCCATCACACTGGAGGGTGCAGTGCGGGAGGGCCCATCGCACTGGAGGGTGCAGTGCAGCCAGGGTCGATCCCACTGGAGGGTGCAGTGAGGTCGGAGCCCATCGCACTGGAGGGTGCAGTGTGGGCAAGGCCCATCGTACTGGATTTTGCAGTGCAGATGGGGCCCATCACAATTGAGGGTGCAGAGCGTGTAGGGCCCATCGCACTGGAGGTTGCAGTGTGGGTGGGACCCATCGCACTGGAGGGTGCAGTGCAGGTGGGGACCATCGCACTGGAGTGCGCAGTAGGGGTGGGGCCCATCGCACTCAAGGGTGCAGTGTGGATGGGGCCCATCGCACTGGACGGTGCAGTGCGGGTGTGTCCCATCACACTGGAGTGTGTAGTTCGGGTGGGGCCCATCGGACTATGTGGTGCAGTGCGGGTAGGGTGCATCGCACTGGAGGGTGCATTGTGGGTGGGGCCCATAGTACTGGAGGGTGCAGTGCGGGTGGTACCCATCGCACTGGAGGGGGCAGTGCAGTTGGGGCCCATCGCACTGGAGGGTGCAGTGCGGGTTGGGCCCATCAAACTGCAGGGTGCAGTGTGGGTTGGGCCCATCACATTGGAGGGTGCAGTGCTGGTAAGGCCCATCGCACTGGAGGGTGCAGTGTAGGCGGGGTCTATCACACTGGAGGGTGCAGAGCAAGAGGGTCCCATCACACTGGAGGGTGCAGTGTGGGCGGGGTCCATCGGACTGGAGGGTGCAGTGTGGGTGGGGCCCATTGTACTGGAGGGTGCATTGTGGGTGGGACCCATCGCACTGAAGGGTGCAGTGCGGGTTGGGCCCATTGCACTGAAGGGTGCACTGAGAGTGGGGACCATCACACTGCAGGTTGTAGTGTGGGTTGGGCCCATTGTACTGGAGGGTGCAGTGCGGGTGAGGCCCATCGCACTGGAGGGTGCAGTGCGGGCGGAGCTGATCGCACTGGAGGGTGCAGTGTGGGTGGGGCCCAGCACATTAGAGAGTGAAGTGCAGGCGGGGTCTATCACACTGGAGGGTGCAGTTCAGGTGGGCACAACACACTGGAGGGTGAAGTGCGGGTGGGGCCCATCGCACAGGAGGGTGCAGTGCGGGTGGGGCCCATCGCACTGGATGGTGCAGGGCAGGTGGGTCCCATCGCACTGGAGAGTTCAGAGCGGGTGGGGCCCATCGTACTGGAGGGTGCAGTGCGGGCTGGGCTTATCGCATTGGAGGGTGCAGTGTGGGTGGGGCCCAACGCACTGTAGAGTGAAGTGCGGGCGGGGTCCATCACACTGGAGGGTGCATTGCTGGTGGGGCCCATCACACTGGAGGGTGTAGTGCGGGCGGGGCCCATCACACTGGAGGGTGCATTGCTGGCGGGGCCCATCACACTGGAGTTTGCAGTGCGGGCGGCGCCCATCGCACTGGAGGGAAAAGTACCGACGGGGTCCATCACACTGAAGGGTTCAGTGCACGCGGGGCCCATCGCACTGTAGGTGGCAGTGCAGACGGGGCCCATCGCACTGGATGGTTCAGTGAAGGCGGGGCCAATCGTACTGGAGGGTGAAGTGCGAGTGCAGCCCATCGCACTGGAGGGTGCAGTGTGGGTGGGGCCCATCACACTGGAGGATGAAGTGCAGGTGGGCCAATCACACTGCACGGTGCAGCGCGGGTTGGGACCATCGCACTGGAGGTTGCAGTGCGGGCGTGGCCCATCGCACAGGAGGGTGCAGTGCAGGCGGGGCCCATCACACTGGAGGTTGCAGTGTGGGTGGGGCCCATCACACTGGAGGGTGCAGTGCAGGTGGGACCCATCACACTGGAGGGTGCAGTGCAGGTGGGGCCCATAGCACTCAAGGGTGCAGTGTGGGTGGGGCATATCGCACTCAAGGGTACAGTGTGGGTGGGGCATTTCGCACTCAAGGGTACAGTGTGGTTGGGGACCATCACACTGGAGGGTGCCGTGCGGGTGGGGCCCAAAGTACTGGAGAATGAAGTGCAGGCGGGGTCAAACACACAGGAGGGTGCAGTGCGGGTGGGGCCCATCGCACTGGAGGGTGAAGTGCAGACGGGGTCCATCACACTGGAGCGTGCAGTGCAGATGGGGCACATCAC
This sequence comes from Phyllobates terribilis, assembly GCF_046119375.1. Lineage (NCBI taxonomy): Eukaryota > Metazoa > Chordata > Amphibia > Anura > Dendrobatidae > Phyllobates > Phyllobates terribilis. The sequence goes on along the minus strand of NW_027362827.1, from coordinate 502,450 downwards.
ACTGGAGAGTTCAGTGAAGGCAGGGACCATCGTACTGGAGGGTGCAGTGTGGGTGGGGCCCATCGCACTGGAGGATGCAGTGCAGAAGGGGCCCATCGCACTGGAGGGTGCAGGGCGGGTGGCATCCATCGCACTGGAGGATGCAGTGCTGGTGGGGCCCATTGCACTGGAGGGTGCAGTGTGGGTGGGGCCCATCGGACTATGTGGTGCAGTGCGGGTAGGGCCCATCGCACTGGAGGGTGCAGTGCGGGTGGGGCCCATTGTACTGGAGGTTGCAGTGCGGGTGGGACCCATCGCACTGGAGGGTGCAGTGCGGATGTGGCCCATCACACTGGAGGGTGCAGTGCGGGTGGGGACCATCACACTGCAGGGTGCAGTGCGGGTTGGGCCCATCGCACTGGTTGGTGCAGTGCTGGTAAGGCCCATCGCACTGGAGGGTGCAGTGTGGTCAGGGTCCATCACACAGAAGGGTGCAGAGCGAGAGGGTCCCAACGCACTGGAGGGTGCAGTGTGGGAGGGGCCCATAGCACTCAAGAGTGCAGTGTGAGTGGGGCATATCACACTCAAGGGTGCAGTGTGGGTGGGGACCATCACACTGGAGGGTGCAGTGCGGGTGAGGCCCATCACACTGGAGGGTGCAGTGCGGGTGGGGCCCATCGGACTATGTGGTGCAGTGCGGGTAGGGCCCATGGAACTGGAGGGTGCAGTGCGGGCAAGGCCCATTGTACTGGAGGTTGCAGTGCGGGTGGGACCCATCGCCCTGGAGGGTGCAGTGCGGGTGGGGCCAATCGCACTGGAGGGTGCAGTGCGGGTGGGGCCCATCACACTGCAGGGTGCAATGCAGGTTGAGCCCATCGCACTGGTTGGTGCAGTGCTGGTAAGGCCCATCGCACTGGAGGGTGTAGTGTGGTCGGGCTCCATCACACTGAAGGGTGAAGAGCGAGTGGGTCCCATCGCACTGGATTGTACAGTGTGGGCGGGGTTCATCAGACTGGAGGGTGCAGTGAGGTCGGAGCCCATCGCACTGGAGGGTGCAGTGCGGGCAAGGCCCATCGTACTGGAGGTTGCAGTGCAGACGGGGCCCATCACACTTGAGGGTGCAGAGTGTGTAGGGCCCATCGCACTGGAGGGTGCAGTGCGGGTGGTACCCATCGCACTGGAGGGTGCAGTGCAGGTAGGGCCAATCGCACTGGAGGGTGCAGTGCGGGTGGGGCCCATCACACTGCAGGGTGCAGTGTGGGTTGTGCCAATCACATTGGAGGGTGCAGTGCTGGTAAGGCCCATTGCACTGGAGGGTGCAGTGTGGGCGGGGTCTTTCACACTGGAGGGTGCAGAGCGAGAGGGTCCCATCACACTGGAGAGTGCAGTGCGGGCGTGGTCCATCACACTGGAGGGTGCATTGCTGGCGGGGCCCATCACACTGGAGGGTGTAGTGCGGGGGGGGTCCATCACACTGGAGGGTGTAGTGTGTGTTGGGCACATTGTACTGGAGGGTGCAGTGTGGGTGGTACCCATCTCACTGGAGGGTGCAGTGCAGGTGGGTCCCATCGCACTGGAGGGTGCAGTGTGGGTGGGGCCCATCACACTGCAGTGTGCAGTGCGGGTTGGGCCCATCACATTGGAGGGTGCAGTGCTGGTAAGGCCCATCGCACTGGAGGGTGCAGTGTGGGCGGGGTCTATCACACTGGAGGGTGCAGAGCGAGAGGGTCCCATCACACTGGAGGGTACAGTGTGGGCGGGGTCCATCGGACTGGAGGGTGCAGTGTGGGTGGGGCCCATTGTACTGGAGGGTGCATTGTGGTTGGGACCCATCGCACTGAAGGGTGCAGTGCGGGTGGGGCCCATTGCACTGAAGGGTGCAGTGAGGGTGGGGCCCATCACACTGCAGGTTGTAGTGTGGGTTGGGCCCATTGTACTGGAGGGTGCAGTGCGGGTGAGACCCATCTCACTGGAGGGTGCAGTACGGGTGGGGCCCATTGCACTGGAGGGTGCAATGCGGGTGGGGCCCATCACACTGCAGGATGCAGTGCAGGTGGGGCCCATCACACTGGAGTGTGCAGTAAGGGTGGGGCCCATCGCACTCAAGGGTGCAGTGTGGGTGGGGCCCATCACACTTCAGGGTGCAGTGCAGATTGGGCCCATCGAACTGGAGTGTGCAGTGCGGGTAAGGCCCATCGCACTGTAGGGTACAGTGCGGGCAGGGACCATCACAATGGAGGGTGCAGTGCGAGAGGGTCACATTGCACTGGAGGGTGCAGTGTGGGTGGGGTCCATCGCACTGGAGGGTGCAGTGCTGGTGTGGCCCATCGAACTGGAGTGTGCAGTGCGGGTAAGGGCCATCGCACTGTAGGGTGCAGTGCGGGCAGGGACCATCACAATCGAGGGTGCAGTGCGAGAGGGTCACATTGCACTGGAGGGTGCAGTGTGGGTGGGGTCCATCGCACTGGAGGGTGCAGTGCTGGTGTGGCCCATCGCACTGGAGGGTGCAGTGCAGGCAGGGACCATCAGACTATGTGGTGCAGTGCACTTGGTGCCCGTTGTACTGGAGGGTGCAGTGTGCGTGGGGCCCATCGCACTGGAGGGTGCAGTTCGGGTGGAGCACATCACACTTCAGGGTGCAGTGCAGTTTTGGCACATCGAACTGCAGGGTGCAGTGTGCATAGGGCCCATTGCACTGGAGGGTGCAGTGTGGGCAGGGCTGATCGCACTGGAGGGTGCAGTGTGGGTGGGGCCCAACACATTGGAGAGTGAAGTGCAGGCGGGGTCTATCACACTGGAGGGTGCAGTTCAGGCGGGCACAACACACTGGAGGGTGAAGTGCGGGTAGGGCCCATCGCACAGGAGGGTGCAGTGCGGGTGGGGCCCATCGCACTGGACGGTGCAGGGCAGGTGGGTCCCATCGCACTGGAGAGTTCAGTGCGGGTGGGGCCCATCGCACTGGAGGGTGCAGTGCAGGCTGGGCTTATCGCATTGGAGGGTGCAGTGTGGGTGGGGCCCAACGCACTGGAGAGTGAAGTGCGGGCGGGGTCCATCACACTGGAGAGTGCATTGCTGGCGGGGCCCATCACACTGGAGGGTGTAGTGCGGGCGTGGTCCATCACACTGGAGGGTGCATTGCTGGCGGGGCCCATCACACTGGAGGGTGTAGTGCGGGCGGGGTCCATCACACTGGAGGGTGCATTGCTGGCGGGGCCCACCACACTGGAGGGTGTCGTGCGGGGGGGTCCATCACACTGGAGGGTGCATTGCTGGTGGGGCCCATCACACTGGAGGGTGTAGTGCGGGCGGGGTCCATCACACTGGAGGGTGCAGTGCGGTAGGCGCCTATCGCACTGGAGGGAGAAGTACGGACGGGGTCCATCACACTGAAGGGTTCAGTGCACGTGGGGCCCATCGCACTGGATGGTTCAGTGAAGGCGGGGCCAACCGTACTGGAGGATGAAGTGCGAGTGCAGCCCATCGCACTGGAGGGTGCAGTGCGGGTGGGGCCCATCACACTGGAGGATGAAGTGCAGGTGGGCCAATCACACTGCACGGTGCAGCGCTGGTTGGGCCCATCGCACTGGAGGTTGCAGTGCGGGTGTGGCCCATCGCACAGGAGGGTGCAGTGCAGGCGGGGCCCATCACACTGGAGGTTGCAGTGTGGGTGGGGCCCAACACACTGGAGGGTGCAGTGCAGTTGGGACCCATCACACTGGAGGGTGCAGTGCAGATGGGACCCATCACACTGGAGGTTGTAGTGCGGGTGGGGCCCATCAGACTATGTGGTGCAGTGCGGGTAGGGCACATCGCACTGGAGGGTGCAGTGTGGTTGGGGCCCATAGCACTCAAGGGTGCAGTGTGGGTGGGGCATATCGCACTCAAGGGTGCAGTGTGCGTGGGGACCATCACAATGGAGGGTGCAGTGCGGGTGTGGTCTATCACACTGGAGGGTGCAGAGCGAGAGGGTCCCATCACACTGGAGGGTACAGTGTGGGCGGGGACCATCAGACTATGTGGTGCAGCGCGGGTGGGGCCCATCGCCCTGGAGGGTGCATTGCGGGTGGGGCTGATCGCACTGGAGGGTGCAGTGTGGGTGGGGCCCAACACATTGGAGAGTGAAGTGCAGGTGGGGTCTATCACACTGGAGGGTGCAGTTCAGGCGGGCACAACATACTGAAGGGTGAAGTGCGGGTGGGGCCCATCGCACTGGAGGGTGCAGTGCGGTTGGGGCCCATCGCACTGGACAGTGCAGGGCAGGTGGGTCCCATCGCACTGGAGAGTTCAGTGCGGGTGGGGCAAATCGCACTGGAGGGTGCAGTTTGGGCTGGGCTTATCGCATTGGAGGGTGCAGTGTGGGTTGGGCCCAACGCACTGGAGAGTGAAGTGCGGGCGGAGTCCATCACACTGGAGGGTGCAGTGCGGACGGCGCCCATCGTACTGGAGGGAGAAGTACGGACGGGGTCCATCACACTGAAGGGTTCAGTGCACGCGGGGCCCATCGCACTGTAGGTGGCAGTGCAGACGGGGCCCATCGCACTGGATGGCTTAGTGAAGGCGGGGCCAATCGTACTGGAGGGTGACGTGCGAGTGCAGTCCATCGCACTGGAGGGTGCAGTGCGGGTGGGGCCCATCACACTGGAGGATTAAGTGCAGGTGGGCTAATCACACTGCACGGTGCAGCGCGGGTTGGGCCCATCGCACTGGAAGTTGCAGTGCGGGCGTGGCCCATCGCACAGGAGGGTGCACTGCATGCGGGGCCCATCACACTGGAGGTTGCAGTGTGGGTAGGGCCCATCACACTGGAGGGTGCAGTGCAGGTGGGACCATCACACTGGAGGGTGCAGTGCAGGTGGGAGCCATCACACTGGAGGGTGTAGTGCGGGTGGGGCCCATCAGACTATGTAGTGCAGTGCGGGTAGGGCCCTTCGCACTGGAGGGTGCGGGTGGGGCCCATAGAACTCCAGGGTGCAGTGTGGGTGGGGCATATCGCACTCAAGGGTGCAGTGTGGGTGGGGACCATCACACTGGAGGGTGCAGTGCGGGTGTGGCCCATCACACTGGAGGGTGCAGTGCGGGTGGGGCCCATCGGACTATGTGGTGCAGTGCGGGTAGTGCCCATCGCACTGGAGGGTGCAGTGCAGGTGGGACCCATTGTACTGGAGGTTGCAGTGCGGGTGGGACCCATCGCACTGGAGGGTGCAGTGCGGGTGGGGCCCATCGCACTGGAGGGTGCAGTGCGGGTGGGGCCCATCACACTGCAGGGTGCAATGCGGGTTGGGCCCATCGCACTGGTTGGTGCAGTGCTGGTAAGGCCCATCGCACTGGAGGGTGCAGTGTGGTCGGGGTCCATCAGACTGAAGGGTGCAGAGCGAGAGGGTCCCATCGCACTGGAGGGTACAGTGTGGGCAGGGTTCATCAGACTGGAGTGTGCAGTGCGGGTGGGGTCCATTGTACTGGAGAGTGCAGTGTGGGTGGGGCCCATTGCACTGAAGGGTGCATTGCGGGTGGGGCCCCTCACACTGCAGGGTGTAGTGCAGGTTGGGCCCATCGCACTTGAGGGTGAAGTGCTGGTTGGGCCCATTGCACTGGAGTGTGCAGTGCGGGTTGGTCCCATCGCACTGGAGGGTGCAGTGCGGGTGGGACCGATCGCACTGCAGGGTGTAGTGTGGGTGGGGCCCATCGGACTATGTGGTGCAGTGGGGGTGGGGCCCATCACACTGGAGGGTGCAGTGCGGGAGGGCCCATCGCACTGGAGGGTGCAGTGCAGCCAGGGTCGATCCCACTGGAGGGTGCAGTGAGGTCGGAGCCCATCGCACTGGAGGGTGCAGTGTGGGCAAGGCCCATCGTACTGGATTTTGCAGTGCAGATGGGGCCCATCACAATTGAGGGTGCAGAGCGTGTAGGGCCCATCGCACTGGAGGTTGCAGTGTGGGTGGGACCCATCGCACTGGAGGGTGCAGTGCAGGTGGGGACCATCGCACTGGAGTGTGCAGTAGGGGTGGGGCCCATCGCACTCAAGGGTGCAGTGTGGATGGGGCCCATCGCACTGGAGGGTGCAGTGCGGGTGTGTCCCATCACACTGGAGTGTGTAGTTCGGGTGGGGCCCATCGGACTATGTGGTGCAGTGCGGGTAGGGTGCATCGCACTGGAGGGTGCATTGTGGGTGGGGCCCATAGTACTGGAGGGTGCAGTGCGGGTGGTACCCATCGCACTGGAGGGGGCAGTGCAGTTGGGGCCCATCGCACTGGAGGGTGCAGTGCGGGTTGGGCCCATCAAACTGCAGGGTGCAGTGTGGGTTGGGCCCATCACATTGGAGGGTGCAGTGCTGGTAAGGCCCATCGCACTGGAGGGTGCAGTGTAGGCGGGGTCTATCACACTGGAGGGTGCAGAGCAAGAGGGTCCCATCACACTGGAGGGTGCAGTGTGGGCGGGGTCCATCGGACTGGAGGGTGCAGTGTGGGTGGGGCCCATTGTACTGGAGGGTGCATTGTGGGTGGGACCCATCGCACTGAAGGGTGCAGTGCGGGTTGGGCCCATTGCACTGAAGGGTGCACTGAGAGTGGGGACCATCACACTGCAGGTTGTAGTGTGGGTTGGGCCCATTGTACTGGAGGGTGCAGTGCGGGTGAGGCCCATCGCACTGGAGGGTGCAGTGCGGGCGGAGCTGATCGCACTGGAGGGTGCAGTGTGGGTGGGGCCCAGCACATTAGAGAGTGAAGTGCAGGCGGGGTCTATCACACTGGAGGGTGCAGTTCAGGTGGGCACAACACACTGGAGGGTGAAGTGCGGGTGGGGCCCATCGCACAGGAGGGTGCAGTGCGGGTGGGGCCCATCGCACTGGATGGTGCAGGGCAGGTGGGTCCCATCGCACTGGAGAGTTCAGAGCGGGTGGGGCCCATCGTACTGGAGGGTGCAGTGCGGGCTGTTTTTATCGCATTGGAGGGTGCAGTGTGGGTGGGGCCCAACGCACTGTAGAGTGAAGTGCGGGCGGGGTCCATCACACTGGAGGGTGCATTGCTGGTGGGGCCCATCACACTGGAGGGTGTAGTGCGGGCGGGGCCCATCACACTGGAGGGTGCATTGCTGGCGGGGCCCATCACACTGGAGGTTGCAGTGCGGGCGGCGCCCATCGCACTGGAGGGAAAAGTACCGACGGGGTCCATCACACTGAAGGGTTCAGTGCACGCGGGGCCCATCGCACTGTAGGTGGCAGTGCAGACGGGGCCCATCGCACTGGATGGTTCAGTGAAGGCGGGGCCAATCGTACTGGAGGGTGAAGTGCGAGTGCAGCCCATCGCACTGGAGGGTGCAGTGTGGGTGGGGCCCATCACACTGGAGGATGAAGTGCAGGTGGGCCAATCACACTGCACGGTGCAGCGCGGGTTGGGACCATCGCACTGGAGGTTGCAGTGCGGGCGTGGCCCATCGCACAGGAGGGTGCAGTGCAGGCGGGGCCCATCACACTGGAGGTTGCAGTGTGGGTGGGGCCCATCACACTGGAGGGTGCAGTGCAGGTGGGACCCATCACACTGGAGGGTGCAGTGCAGGTGGGGCCCATAGCACTCAAGGGTGCAGTGTGGGTGGGGCATATCGCACTCAAGGGTACAGTGTGGGTGGGGCATTTCGCACTCAAGGGTACAGTGTGGTTGGGGACCATCACACTGGAGGGTGCCGTGCGGGTGGGGCCCAAAGTACTGGAGAATGAAGTGCAGGCGGGGTCAAACACACAGGAGGGTGCAGTGCGGGTGGGGCCCATCGCACTGGAGGGTGAAGTGCAGACGGGGTCCATCACACTGGAGCGTGCAGTGCAGATGGGGCACATCACACTGGAGAGTTCAGTGAAGGCAGGGACCATCGTACTGGAGGGTGCAGTGTGGGTGGGGCCCATCGCACTGGAGGATGCAGTGCAGAAGGGGCCCATCGCACTGGAGGGTGCAGGGCGGGTGGCATCCATCGCACTGGAGGATGCAGTGCTGGTGGGACCCATTGCACTGGAGGGTGCAGTGTGGGTGGGGCCCATCGGACTATGTGGTGCAGTGCGGGTAGGGCCCATCGCACTGGAGGGTGCAGTGCGGGTGGGGCCCATTGTACTGGAGGTTGCAGTGCGGGTGGGACCCATCGCACTGGAGGGTGCAGTGCGGATGTGGCCCATCACACTGGAGGGTGCAGTGCGGGTGGGGACCATCACACTGCAGGGTGCAGTGCGGGTTGGGCCCATCGCACTGGTTGGTGCAGTGCTGGTAAGGCCCATCGCACTGGAGGGTGCAGTGTGGTCAGGGTCCATCACACAGAAGGGTGCAGAGCGAGACGGTCCCAACGCACTGGAGGGTGCAGTGTGGGAGGGGCCCATAGCACTCAAGGGTGCAGTGTGAGTGGGGCATATCACACTCAAGGGTGCAGTGTGGGTGGGGACCATCACACTGGAGGGTGCAGTGCGGGTGAGGCCCATCACACTGGAGGGTGCAGTGCGGGTGGGGCCCATCGGACTATGTGGTGCAGTGCGGGTAGGGCCCATGGAACTGGAGGGTGCAGTGCGGGCAAGGCCCATTGTACTGGAGGTTGCAGTGCGGGTGGGACCCATCGCCCTGGAGGGTGCAGTGCGGGTGGGGCCAATCGCACTGGAGGGTGCAGTGCGGGTGGGGCCCATCACACTGCAGGGTGCAATGCAGGTTGAGCCCATCGCACTGGTTGGTGCAGTGCTGGTAAGGCCCATCGCACTGGAGGGTGTAGTGTGGTCGGGCTCCATCACACTGAAGGGTGAAGAGCGAGTGGGTCCCATCGCACTGGATTGTACAGTGTGGGCGGGGTTCATCAGACTGGAGGGTGCAGTGAGGTCGGAGCCCATCGCACTGGAGGGTGCAGTGCGGGCAAGGCCCATCGTACTGGAGGTTGCAGTGCAGACGGGGCCCATCACACTTGAGGGTGCAGAGTGTGTAGGGCCCATCGCACTGGAGGGTGCAGTGCGGGTGGTACCCATCGCACTGGAGGGTGCAGTGCAGGTAGGGCCAATCGCACTGGAGGGTGCAGTGCGGGTGGGGCCCATCACACTGCAGGGTGCAGTGTGGGTTTGCCAATCACATTGGAGGGTGCAGTGCTGGTAAGGCCCATTGCACTGGAGGGTGCAGTGTGGGCGGGGTCTTTCACACTGGAGGGTGCAGAGCGAGAGGGTCCCATCACACTGGAGAGTGCAGTGCGGGCGTGGTCCATCACACTGGAGGGTGCATTGCTGGCGGGGCCCATCACAGTGGAGGGTGTAGTGCGGGCGGGGTCCATCACACTGGAGGGTGTAGTGTGTGTTGGGCACATTGTACTGGAGGGTGCAGTGTGGGTGGTACCCATCGCACTGGAGGGTGCAGTGCAGGTGGGTCCCATCGCACTGGAGGGTGCAGTGTGGGTGGGGCCCATCACACTGCAATGTGCAGTGCGGGTTGGGCCCATCACATTGGAGGGTGCAGTGCTGGTAAGGCCCATCGCACTGGAGGGTGCAGTGTGGGCGGGGTCTATCACACTGGAGGGTGCAGAGCGAGAGGGTCCCATCACACTGGAGGGTACAGTGTGGGCGGGGTCCATCGGACTGGAGGGTGCAGTGTGGGTGGGGCCCATTGTACTGGAGGGTGCATTGTGGTTGGGACCCATCGCACTGAAGGGTGCAGTGCGGGTGGGGCCCATTGCACTGAAGGGTGCAGTGAGGGTGGGGCCCATCACACTGCAGGTTGTAGTGTGGGTTGGGCCCATTGTACTGGAGGGTGCAGTGCGGGTGAGACCCATCTCACTGGAGGGTGCAGTACGGGTGGGGCCCATTGCACTGGAGGGTGCAATGCGGGTGGGGCCCATCACACTGCAGGATGCAGTGCAGGTGGGGCCCATCACACTGGAGTGTGCAGTAAGGGTGGGGCCCATCGCACTCAAGGGTGCAGTGTGGGTGGGGCCCATCACACTTCAGGGTGCAGTGCAGATTGGGCCCATCGAACTGGAGTGTGCAGTGCGGGTAAGGCCCATCGCACTGTAGGGTACAGTGTGGGCAGGGACCATCACAATGGAGGGTGCAGTGCGAGAGGGTCACATTGCACTGGAGGGTGCTGTGTGGGTGGGGTCCATCGCACTGGAGGGTGCAGTGCTGGTGTGGCCCATCGAACTGGAGTGTGCAGTGCGGGTAAGGCCCATCGCACTGTAGGGTGCAGTGCGGGCAGGGACCATCACAATCGAGGGTGCAGTGCGAGAGGGTCACATTGCACTGGAGGGTGCAGTGTGGGTGGGGTCCATCGCACTGGAGGGTGCAGTGCTGGTGTGGCCCATCGCACTGGAGGGTGCAGTGCAGGCAGGGACCATCAGACTATGTGGTGCAGTGCGGGTGGGGCCCATCGCACTGGAGGGTGCAGTGTACTTGGTGCCCGTTGTACTGGAGGGTGCAGTGTGCGTGGGGCCCATCGCACTGGAGGGTGCAGTTCGGGTGGAGCACATCACACTTCAGGGTGCAGTGCAGTTTTGGCACATCGAACTGCAGGGTGCAGTGTGCATAGGGCCCATTGCACTGGAGGGTGCAGTGTGGGCAGGGCTGATCGCACTGGAGGGTGCAGTGTGGGTGGGGCCCAACACATTGGAGAGTGAAGTGCAGGCGGGGTCTATCACACTGGAGGGTGCAGTTCAGGCGGGCACAACACACTGGAGGGTGAAGTGCGGGTAGGGCCCATCGCACAGGAGGGTGCAGTGCGGGTGGGGCCCATCGCACTGGACGGTGCAGGGCAGGTGGGTCCCATCGCACTGGAGAGTTCAGTGCGGGTGGGGCCCATCGCACTGGAGGGTGCAGTGCAGGCTGGGCTTATCGCATTGGAGGGTGCAGTGTGGGTGGGGCCCAACGCACTGGAGAGTGAAGTGCGGGCGGGGTCCATCACACTGGAGAGTGCATTGCTGGCGGGGCCCATCACACTGGAGGGTGTAGTGCGGGCGTGGTCCATCACACTGGAGGGTGCATTGCTGGCGGGGCCCATCACACTGGAGGGTGTAGTGCGGGCGGGGTCCATCACACTGGAGGGTGCATTGCTGGCGGGGCCCACCACACTGGAGGGTGTCGTGCGGGGGGGTCCATCACACTGGAGGGTGCATTGCTGGTGGGGCCCATCACACTGGAGGGTGTAGTGCGGGCGGGGTCCATCACACTGGAGGGTGCAGTGCGGTAGGCGCCTATCGCACTGGAGGGAGAAGTACGGACGGGGTCCATCACACTGAAGGGTTCAGTGCACGTGGGGCCCATCGCACTGGATGGTTCAGTGAAGGCGGGGCCAACCGTACTGGAGGATGAAGTGCGAGTGCAGCCCATCGCACTGGAGGGTGCAGTGCGGGTGGGGCCCATCACACTGGAGGATGAAGTGCAGGTGGGCCAATCACACTGCACGGTGCAGCGCTGGTTGGGCCCATCGCACTGGAGGTTGCAGTGCGGGTGTGGCCCATCGCACAGGAGGGTGCAGTGCAGGCGGGGCCCATCACACTGGAGGTTGCAGTGTGGGTGGGGCCCAACACACTGGAGGGTGCAGTGCAGTTGGGACCCATCACACTGGAGGGTGCAGTGCAGGTGGGACCCATCACACTGGAGGTTGTAGTGCGGGTGGGGCCCATCAGACTATGTGGTGCAGTGCGGGTAGGGCACATCGCACTGGAGGGTGCAGTGTGGTTGGGGCCCATAGCACTCAAGGGTGCAGTGTGGGTGGGGCATATCGCACTCAAGGGTGCAGTGTGGGTGGGGACCATCACACTGGAAGGTGCAGTGCGGGTGTGGCCCATCACACTGGAGGGTGCAGTGCGGGTGGGGCCCATCGGACTATGTGGTCCAGTGCGGGTAGGGCCCATCGCACTGGAGGGTGCAGTGCAGGCAAGGCCCATTGTACTGGAGGTTGCAGTGCGGGTGGGGCCCATCGCACTGGAGGGTGCAGTGCAGGTGGGGCCCATTTCACTGGAGTGTGCAGTAAGGGTGGGGCCCATCGCACTGTAGTGTGCAGTGCGGGCGTGGCCCATCACACAGGAGTGTGTATTTCGGGTGGGGCACATCGGACTATGTGGTGCAGTGCGGGTAGGGCGCATCGCACTGGAGGGTGCATTGTGGGTGGGGTCCATAGTACTGGAGGGTGCAGTGCGGGTGGTACCCATCGCACTGGAGGGTGCAGTGCAGGTGGGGCCCATCGCACTGGAGGGTGCAGTACAGGTGGGGCCCATCACACTGCAGGGTGCAGTGAGGGTTGGGCCCATCACATTGGAGGGTGCAGTGCTGGTAAGGCCCATTGCACTAGAGGGTGCAGTGTGGGCGGGCTCTATCACACTGGAGGGTGCAGAGCGAGAGGGTCCCATCACACTGGAGGGTACAGTGTGGGCGGGGTCCATCGGACTGGAGGGTGCAGTGTGGGTGGGGCCCATTGTACTGGAGGGTGCATTGTGGGTGGGACCCATCGCACTGAAGGGTGCAGTGCGAGTGTGGCCAATTGAACTGAAGGGTGCAGTGAGGGTGGGGCCCATCACACTGCAGGTTGTAGTGTGGGTTGGGCCCATTGTACTGGAGGGTGCAGTGCGGGTGAGACCCATCGCACTGGAGGGTGCAGTGAGGGTGGGGCCCATCACACTGCAGGGTGCAGTGCGGGTTGACCCCATCGCAATGGAGGGTGCAGTGCGGCCAGGGTCCATCGCACTGGAGGGTGCAGTGAGGTCGGAGCCCATCGCACTGGAGGGTGCAGTGCAGGCAAGGCCCATCGTTCTGGAGGTTGCAGTGCAGACGGGGCCCATCACACTTGAGGGTGCAGAGCGTGTAGGGCCCATCGCATTGGAGGGTGCAGTGCGGGTGGGACCCATCGCACTGGAGGGTGCAGTGCAGGTGGGGCCCATCGCACTGGAGTGTGCAGTAAGGGTTGGGGCCATCTCACTCAAGGGTGCAGTGTGGGTGGGGCCCATCGCACTGGAGGGTGCAGTGCGGGTGTGGCCCATCACACTGGAGTGTGTAGTTCGGGTGGTGCCCATCGGACTATGTGGTGCAGTGCGGGTAGGGCGCATAGCACTGGAGGGTGCATTGTGGGTGGGGCTCATAGTACTGGAGGTTGCAGTGCGGGTGGGACCCATCGCACTGGAGGGTGCAGTGCGGGTGGGGACCATCACACTGCAGGGTGCAGTGCGGGTTGGGCCCATCGCACTGGTTGGTGCAGTGCTGGTAAGGCCCATCGCACTGGAGGGTGCAGTGTGGTCAGGGTCCATCACACAGAAGGGTGCAGAGCGAGAGGGTCCCAACGCACTGGAGGGTGCAGTGTGGGAGGGGCCCATAGCACTCAAGGGTGCAGTGTGGGTGGGGAATATCACACTCAAGGGTGCAGTGTAGGTGGGGACCATCACACTGGAGGGTGCAGTGCAGGTGAGGCCCATCACACTGGAGGGTGCAGTGCGGGTGGGGCCCATCGCACTATGTGGTGCAGTGCGGTTAGGGCCCATGGAACTGGAGGGTGCAGTGCGGGCAAGGCCCATTGTACTGGAGGTTGCAGTGCGGGTGGGACCCATCGCACTGGAGGGTGCAGTGTGGGTGGGGCCCATCGCACTGGAGGGTGCAGTGTGGGTGGGGCCCATCACACTGCAGGGTGCAATGCGGGATGAGCCCATCGCACTGGTTGGTACAGTGCTGGTAAGGCCCATCGCACTGGAGGGTGCAGTGTGGTCGGGCTCCATCACACTGAAGGGTGAAGAGCGAGAGGGTCCCATCGCACTGGATTGTACAGTGTGGGCGGGGTTCATCAGACTGGAGGGTGCAGTGCGGGTGGGGTCCATTGTACTGGAGAGTGCAGTGTGGGTGGTACCCATCGCACTGAAGGGTGCAGTGCGGGTGGGGCCCATTGCACTGAAGGGTGCAGTGCGGGTGGGGCCCCTCACACTGCAGGGTGTAGTGCGGGTTGGGCCCATCGCACTTGAGGGTGCAGTGCGGGTTGGGCCCATTGCACTGGAGGGTGCAGTGCGGGTTGGTCCCATCGCACTGGAGGGTGCAGTGCGGGTGGGACCGATCGCACTGCAGGGTGTAGTGCGGGTGGAGCCCATCGGACTTTGTGGTGCAGTGGGGGTGGGGCCCATCACACTGGAGGGTGCAGTGTGGGATGGCCCATCGCACTGGAGGGTGCAGTGCGGCCAGGTCCATCGCACTGGAGGTTGCAGTGCAGACAGGGCCCATCACACTTGAGGGTGCAGAGTGTGTAGGGCCCATCGCACTGGATGGTGCAGTGCGGGTGGGACCCATCGCACTGGAGGGTGCAGTGCAGGTGGGGCCCATCGCACTGGAGTTTGCAGTAAGGGTGGGGCCCATCGGACTATGTGGTGCAGTAAGGGTAGGGCGCATCGCACTGGAGGGTGCATTTTGGGTGGGGCCCATAGTACTGGAGGGTGCAGTGCGGGTGGTAGCCATCGCACTGGAGGGTGCAGTGCAGGTGGGGCCAATCGCACTGGAGGGTGCAGTGCGGGTGGTGCCCATCACACTGCAGGGTGCAGTGTGGGTTGTGCCAATCACATTGGAGGGTGCAGTGCTGGGAAGGCCCATCGCACTGGAGGGTGCAGTGTGGGCGGGGTCTATCACACTGGAGGGTGCAGAGCGAGAGGGTCCCATCACACTGGAGAGTGCAGTGTGGGCGGGGTCCATCGGACTGGAGGGTGCAGTGTGGGTGGGGCCCATTGTACTGGAGGGTGCATTGTGGGTGGGACCCATCGCACTGAAGGGTGCAGTGCGGGTGGGGCCCATTGCACTGAAGGGTGCAGTGAGGGTGGGGCCCATCACACTGCAGTTTGTAGTGTGGGTTGGGCCCATTGTACTGGAGGGTGCAGTGCGGGTGAGATCCATCGCACTGGAGGGTGCAGTGCGGGTGGGGCCCATTGCACTGGAGGGTGCAATGCGGGTGGGGCCCATCACACTGCAGGGTGCAGTGCAGGTGGGGCCCATCACACTGGAGTGTGCAGTAAGGGTGGGGCCCATCGCACTCAAGGGTGCAGTGTGGGTGGGGCCCATCCCACTGCAGGGTGCAGTGCTGGTTGGGCCCATCACATTGGAGGGTGCAGTGCTGGTAAGGCCCAACTCACTGGAGGGTGCAGTGCAGTTGGGGCCCATCACACTTCAGGGTGCAGTGCAGATTGGGCCCATCGAACTGGAGTGTGCAGTGCGGGTAAGGCCCATCGCACTGGAGGGTGCAGTGCGGGCAGGGACCATCACATTCGAGGGTGCAGTGCAAGAGGGTCACATTGCACTGGAGGGTGCAGTGTGGGTGGGGTCCATCGCACTGGAGGGTGCAGTGCCGGTGTGGCCCATCGCACTGGAGGGTGCAGTGCAGGCGGGGACCATCAGACTATGTGGTGCAGTGCGGGTGGGGCCCATCGCACTGGAGGGTGCAGTGCACTTGGGGCCCATCGCACTGGAGGGTGCAGTGCACTTGGGGCCCATCGCACTGGAGGGTGCAGTTCGGGTGGAGCACATCACACTTCAGGGTGCAGTGCGGTTTTAGCACATCGAACTGCAGGGTGCAGTGTGTGTAGGGCCCATTGCACTGGAGGGTGCAGTGCGGGCGGGGCTGATCGCACTGGAGGGTGCAGTGTGGGTGGGGCCCAACACATTGGAGAGTGAAGTGCAGGCGGGGTCTATCACACTGGAGGGTGCAGTTCAGGCGGGCACAACACACTGGAGGGTGAAGTGCGGGTAGGGCCCATCGCACAGGAGGGTGCAGTGCGGGTGGCGCCCATCGCACTGGACGGTGCAGGGCAGGTGGGTCCCATCGCACTGGAGAGTTCAGTGCGGGTGGGGCCCATCGCACTGGAGGGTGCAGTGCGGGTGGGACCGATCGCACTGCAGGGTGTAGTGCGGGTGGAGCCCATCGGACTTTGTGGTGCAGTGGGGGTGGGGCCCATCACACTGGAGGGTGCAGTGTGGGATGGCCCATCGCACTGGAGGGTGCAGTGCGGCCAGGTCCATCGCACTGGAGGTTGCAGTGCAGACAGGGCCCATCACACTTGAGGGTGCAGAGTGTGTAGGGCCCATCGCACTGGATGGTGCAGTGCGGGTGGGACCCATCGCACTGGAGGGTGCAGTGCAGGTGGGGCCCATCGCACTGGAGTTTGCAGTAAGGGTGGGGCCCATCGGACTATGTGGTGCAGTAAGGGTAGGGCGCATCGCACTGGAGGGTGCATTTTGGGTGGGGCCCATAGTACTGGAGGGTGCAGTGCGGGTGGTAGCCATCGCACTGGAGGGTGCAGTGCAGGTGGGGCCAATCGCACTGGAGGGTGCAGTGCGGGTGGTGCCCATCACACTGCAGGGTGCAGTGTGGGTTGTGCCAATCACATTGGAGGGTGCAGTGCTGGGAAGGCCCATCGCACTGGAGGGTGCAGTGTGGGCGGGGTCTATCACACTGGAGGGTGCAGAGCGAGAGGGTCCCATCACACTGGAGAGTGCAGTGTGGGCGGGGTCCATCGGACTGGAGGGTGCAGTGTGGGTGGGGCCCATTGTACTGGAGGGTGCATTGTGGGTGGGACCCATCGCACTGAAGGGTGCAGTGCGGGTGGGGCCCATTGCACTGAAGGGTGCAGTGAGGGTGGGGCCCATCACACTGCAGTTTGTAGTGTGGGTTGGGCCCATTGTACTGGAGGGTGCAGTGCGGGTGAGACCCATCGCACTGGAGGGTGCAGTGCGGGTGGGGCCCATTGCACTGGAGGGTGCAATGCGGGTGGGGCCCATCACACTGCAGGGTGCAGTGCAGGTGGGGCCCATCACACTGGAGTGTGCAGTAAGGGTGGGGCCCATCGCACTCAAGGGTGCAGTGTGGGTGGGGCCCATCCCACTGCAGGGTGCAGTGCTGGTTGGGCCCATCACATTGGAGGGTGCAGTGCTGGTAAGGCCCAACTCACTGGAGGGTGCAGTGCAGTTGGGGCCCATCACACTTCAGGGTGCAGTGCAGATTGGGCCCATCGAACTGGAGTGTGCAGTGCGGGTAAGGCCCATCGCACTGGAGGGTGCAGTGCGGGCAGGGACCATCACATTCGAGGGTGCAGTGCAAGAGGGTCACATTGCACTGGAGGGTGCAGTGTGGGTGGGGTCCATCGCACTGGAGGGTGCAGTGCCGGTGTGGCCCATCGCACTGGAGGGTGCAGTGCAGGCGGGGACCATCAGACTATGTGGTGCAGTGCGGGTGGGGCCCATCGCACTGGAGGGTGCAGTGCACTTGGGGCCCATCGCACTGGAGGGTGCAGTGCACTTGGGGCCCATCGCACTGGAGGGTGCAGTTCGGGTGGAGCACATCACACTTCAGGGTGCAGTGCGGTTTTAGCACATCGAACTGCAGGGTGCAGTGTGTGTAGGGCCCATTGCACTGGAGGGTGCAGTGCGGGCGGGGCTGATCGCACTGGAGGGTGCAGTGTGGGTGGGGCCCAACACATTGGAGAGTGAAGTGCAGGCGGGGTCTATCACACTGGAGGGTGCAGTTCAGGCGGGCACAACACACTGGAGGGTGAAGTGCGGGTAGGGCCCATCGCACAGGAGGGTGCAGTGCGGGTGGCGCCCATCGCACTGGACGGTGCAGGGCAGGTGGGTCCCATCGCACTGGAGAGTTCAGTGCGGGTGGGGCCCATCGCACTGGAGGGTGCAGTGCAGGCTGGGCTTATCGCATTAGAGGGTGCAGTGTGGGTGGGGCCCAACGCACTGGAGAGTGAAGTGCGGGCGGGGTCCATCACACTGGAGAGTGCATTGCTGGCGGGGCCCATCACACTGGAGGGTGTAGTGCGGGCGTGGTCCATCACACTGGAGGGTGCACTGCTGGCGGGGCCCATCACACTGGAGGGTGTAGTGCGGTCGGCGCCCATCGCACTGGAGGGAGAAGTACGGACGGGGTCCATCACACTGAAGGGTTCAGTGCACGTTGGGCCCATCGCACTGTAGGTGGCAGTGCAGACGGGGCCCATCGCACTGGATGGTTCAGTGAAGGCGGGGCCAACCGTACTGGAGGGTGAAGTGCGAGTGCAGCCCATCGCACTGGAGGGTGCAGTGCGGGTGGGGCCCATCACACTGGAGGATGAAGTGCAGGTGGGCCAATCACACTGCACGGTGCAGCGCTGGTTGGGCCCATCGCACTGGAGGGTGCAGTGCAGGTGGGGCCCATTTCACTGGAGGGTGCAGTGCAGGTGGGGCCCATTTCACTGGAGTGTGCAGTAAGGGTGGGGCCCATCGCACTGGAATGTGCAGTGCGGGCGTGGCCCATCACACAGGAGTGTGTAGTTCGGGTGGGGCACATCGGACTATGTGGTGCAGTGCGGGTAGGGCGCATCGCACTGGAGGGTGCATTGTGGGTGGGGCCCATAGTACTGGAGGGTGCAGTGCGGGTGGTACCCATCTCACTGGAGGGTGCAGTGCAGGTGGGGCCCATCGCACTGGAGGGTGCAGTACAGGTGGGGCCTATCACACTGCAGGGTGCAGTGAGGGTTGGGCCCATCACATTGGAGGGTGCAGTGCTGGTAAGGCCCATTGCACTGGAGGGTGCAGTGTGGGTGGGCTCTATCACACTGGAGGGTGCAGAGCGAGAGGGTCCCATCACACTGGAGGGTACAGTGTGGGCGGGGTCCATCGGACTGGAGGGTGCAGTGTGGGTGGGACCCATTGTACTGGAGGGTGCATTGTGGGTGGGACCCATCGCACTGAAGGGTGCAGTGCGGGTGTGGCCAATTGAACTGAAGGGTGCAGTGAGGGTGGGGCCCATCACACTGCAGGTTGTAGTGTGGGTTGGGCCCATTGTACTGGAGGGTGCAGTGCGGGTGAGACCCATCGCACTGGAGGGTGCAGTGAGGGTGGGGCCCATCACACTGCAGGGTGCAGTGCGGGTTGACCCCATCGCAATGGAGGGTGCAGTGCGGCCAGGGTCCATCGCACTGGAGGGTGCAGTGAGGTCGGAGCCCATCGCACTGGAGGGTGCAGTGCAGGCAAGGCCCATCGTTCTGGAGGTTGCAGTGCAGACGGGGCCCATCACACTTGAGGGTGCAGAGCGTGTAGGGCCCAACGCATTGGAGGGTGCAGTGCGGGTGGGACCCATCGCACTGGAGGGTGCAGTGCAGGTGGGGCCCATCACACTGGAGGGTGCAGTGCGGGTGTGGCCCATCACACTGGAGTGTGTAGTTCGGGTGGTGCCCATCGGACTATGTGGTGCAGTGCGGGTAGGGAGCATCGCACTGGAGGGTGCATTGTGGGTGGTGCTCATAGTACTAGAGGGTGCAGTGTGGGTGGTACCCATTGCACTGGAGGGTGCAGTGCAGGTGGGGCCCATCGCACTGGAGCGTGCAGTGCGGGAGGGGCCCATAACACTGCAGGGTGCAGTGCGGGTTGGGCCCATCACATTGGAGGGTGCAGTGCTTGTAAGGCCCATCGCACTGGAGGGTGCAGTGTGGGCGGGGTCTATCACACTGGACGGTGCAGAGCGGGAGGTTCCCATCACACTGGAGGGTACAGTGTGGGCGGGGTCCATCGGACTGGAGGGTGCAGTGTGGGTGGGTCCCATTGTACTTGAGGGTGCATTGTGGGTGGGACCCATCGCACTGAAGGGTGCAGTGTGGGTGGGGCCCATCGCACTGGAGCGTGCAGTGCGGGAGGGGCCCATAACACTGCAGGGTGCAGTGAGGGTTGGGCCCATCACATTGGAGGGTGCAGTGCTGGTAAGGCCCATCGCACTGGAGGGTGCAGTGTGGGCGGGGTCTATCACACTGGAGGGTGCAGAGCGAGAGGGTCCCATCACACTGGAGGGTACAGTGTGGGCGGGGTCCATCGGACTGGAGGGTGCAGTGTGGGTGGGTCCCATTGTACTTGAGGGTGCATTGTGGGTGGGACCCATCGCACTGAAGGGTGCAGTGTGGGTGGGGCCCATTGCACTGAAGGGTGCAGTGAGGGTGGGGCCCATCCCACTGCAGGGTGCAGTGCTGGTTGGGCCCATCACATTGGAGGGTGCAGTGCTGGTAAGGCCCAACTCACTGGAGGGTGCAGTGCAGTTGGGGCCCATCACACTTCAGGGTGCAGTGCAGATTGGGCCCATCGAACTGGAGTGTGCAGTGCGGGTAAGGCCCATCGCACTGGAGGGTGCAGTGCGGGCAGGGACCATCACATTCGAGGGTGCAGTGCAAGAGGGTCACATTGCACTGGAGGGTGCAGTGTGGGTGGGGTCCATCGCACTGGAGGGTGCAGTGCCGGTGTGGCCCATCGCACTGGAGGGTGCAGTGCAGGCGGGGACCATCAGACTATGTGGTGCAGTGCGGGTGGGGCCCATCGCACTGGAGGGTGCAGTGCACTTGGGGCCCATCGCACTGGAGGGTGCAGTGCACTTGGGGCCCATCGCACTGGAGGGTGCAGTTCGGGTGGAGCACATCACACTTCAGGGTGCAGTGCGGTTTTAGCACATCGAACTGCAGGGTGCAGTGTGTGTAGGGCCCATTGCACTGGAGGGTGCAGTGCGGGCGGGGCTGATCGCACTGGAGGGTGCAGTGTGGGTGGGGCCCAACACATTGGAGAGTGAAGTGCAGGCGGGGTCTATCACACTGGAGGGTGCAGTTCAGGCGGGCACAACACACTGGAGGGTGAAGTGCGGGTAGGGCCCATCGCACAGGAGGGTGCAGTGCGGGTGGCGCCCATCGCACTGGACGGTGCAGGGCAGGTGGGTCCCATCGCACTGGAGAGTTCAGTGCGGGTGGGGCCCATCGCACTGGAGGGTGCAGTGCAGGCTGGGCTTATCGCATTAGAGGGTGCAGTGTGGGTGGGGCCCAACGCACTGGAGAGTGAAGTGCGGGCGGGGTCCATCACACTGGAGAGTGCATTGCTGGCGGGGCCCATCACACTGGAGGGTGTAGTGCGGGCGTGGTCCATCACACTGGAGGGTGCACTGCTGGCGGGGCCCATCACACTGGAGGGTGTAGTGCGGTCGGCGCCCATCGCACTGGAGGGAGAAGTACGGACGGGGTCCATCACACTGAAGGGTTCAGTGCACGTTGGGCCCATCGCACTGTAGGTGGCAGTGCAGACGGGGCCCATCGCACTGGATGGTTCAGTGAAGGCGGGGCCAACCGTACTGGAGGGTGAAGTGCGAGTGCAGCCCATCGCACTGGAGGGTGCAGTGCGGGTGGGGCCCATCACACTGGAGGATGAAGTGCAGGTGGGCCAATCACACTGCACGGTGCAGCGCTGGTTGGGCCCATCGCACTGGAGGTTGCAGTGCGGGCAAGGCCCATTGTACTGGAGGTTGCAGTGTGGGTGGGGCCCATCGCACTGGAGGGTGCAGTGCAGGTGGGGCCCATTTCACTGGAGTGTGCAGTAAGGGTGGGGCCCATCGCACTGGAATGTGCAGTGCGGGCGTGGCCCATCACACAGGAGTGTGTAGTTCGGGTGGGGCACATCGGACTATGTGGTGCAGTGCGGGTAGGGCGCATCGCACTGGAGGGTGCATTGTGGGTGGGGCCCATAGTACTGGAGGGTGCAGTGCGGGTGGTACCCATCTCACTGGAGGGTGCAGTGCAGGTGGGGCCCATCGCACTGGAGGGTGCAGTACAGGTGGGGCCTATCACACTGCAGGGTGCAGTGAGGGTTGGGCCCATCACATTGGAGGGTGCAGTGCTGGTAAGGCCCATTGCACTGGAGGGTGCAGTGTGGGTGGGCTCTATCACACTGGAGGGTGCAGAGCGAGAGGGTCCCATCACACTGGAGGGTACAGTGTGGGCGGGGTCCATCGGACTGGAGGGTGCAGTGTGGGTGGGACCCATTGTACTGGAGGGTGCATTGTGGGTGGGACCCATCGCACTGAAGGGTGCAGTGCGGGTGTGGCCAATTGAACTGAAGGGTGCAGTGAGGGTGGGGCCCATCACACTGCAGGTTGTAGTGTGGGTTGGGCCCATTGTACTGGAGGGTGCAGTGCGGGTGAGACCCATCGCACTGGAGGGTGCAGTGAGGGTGGGGCCCATCACACTGCAGGGTGCAGTGCGGGTTGACCCCATCGCAATGGAGGGTGCAGTGCGGCCAGGGTCCATCGCACTGGAGGGTGCAGTGAGGTCGGAGCCCATCGCACTGGAGGGTGCAGTGCAGGCAAGGCCCATCGTTCTGGAGGTTGCAGTGCAGACGGGGCCCATCACACTTGAGGGTGCAGAGCGTGTAGGGCCCAACGCATTGGAGGGTGCAGTGCGGGTGGGACCCATCGCACTGGAGGGTGCAGTGCAGGTGGGGCCCATCACACTGGAGGGTGCAGTGCGGGTGTGGCCCATCACACTGGAGTGTGTAGTTCGGGTGGTGCCCATCGGACTATGTGGTGCAGTGCGCGTAGGGAGCATCGCACTGGAGGGTGCATTGTGGGTGGTGCTCATAGTACTAGAGGGTGCAGTGTGGGTGGTACCCATTGCACTGGAGGGTGCAGTGCAGGTGGGGCCCATCGCACTGGAGCGTGCAGTGCGGGAGGGGCCCATAACACTGCAGGGTGCAGTGCGGGTTGGGCCCATCACATTGGAGGGTGCAGTGCTTGTAAGGCCCATCGCACTGGAGGGTGCAGTGTGGGCGGGGTCTATCACACTGGACGGTGCAGAGCGGGAGGTTCCCATCACACTGGAGGGTACAGTGTGGGCGGGGTCCATCGGACTGGAGGGTGCAGTGTGGGTGGGTCCCATTGTACTTGAGGGTGCATTGTGGGTGGGACCCATCGCACTGAAGGGTGCAGTGTGGGTGGGGCCCATCGCACTGGAGCGTGCAGTGCGGGAGGGGCCCATAACACTGCAGGGTGCAGTGCGGGTTGGGCCCATCACATTGGAGGGTGCAGTGCTGGTAAGGCCCATCGCACTGGAGGGTGCAGTGTGGGCGGGGTCTATCACACTGGAGGGTGCAGAGCGAGAGGGTCCCATCACACTGGAGGGTACAGTGTGGGCGGGGTCCATCGGACTGGAGGGTGCAGTGTGGGTGGGTCCCATTGTACTTGAGGGTGCATTGTGGGTGGGACCCATCGCACTGAAGGGTGCAGTGTGGGTGGGGCCCATTGCACTGAAGGGTGCAGTGAGGGTGGGGCCCATCACACTGCAGGTTGCAGTGTGGGTTGGGCCCATTGTACTGGAGGGTGCAGTGCGGGTGAGACCCATCGCACTGGAGGGTGCAGTGCGGGTGGGGCCCATTGCACTGGAGGGTGCAATGCGGGTGGGGCCCATCACACAGCAGGGTGCCATGCGGGTTGGGCCCATCACATTGGAGGGTGCAGTGCGGGAGGGCCCATCGCACTGGAGGGTGCAGTGCGGGCAGAGACCATCACATTCGAGGGTGCAGTGCGAGAGGGTCACATCGCACTGGAGGGTGCAGTGTGGGTGGGGTCCATCACACTGGAGGGTGCAGTGCCGTTGTGGCCCATCGCACTGGAGGGTGCAGTGCAGGTGGGGACCATCAGACTATGTGGTGCAGTGCGGGTGGGGCCCATCGCACTGTAGATGGTAGTGCAGACGGGGCCCATCGCACTGGATGGTTCAGTGAATGCAGGGCCAACCGTACTGGAGGGTGAAGTGCGAGTGCAGCCCATCGCACTGGAGGGTGCAGTGTGGGTGGGGCCCATCACACTGGAGGATGAAGTGCAGGTTGGCCAATCACACTGCACGGTGCAGCGCTGGTTGGGCACATGGCACTGGAGGTTGCAGTGCGGGTGTGGCCCATCGCACAGGAGGGTGCAGTGCAGGCGGGGCCCATCACATTCTAGGTTGCAGTGTGGGTGGGGCCCAACACACTGGAGGGTGCAGTGCAGGTGGGACCCATCACACTGGAGGGTGCAGTGCAGGTGGGACCCATCACACTGGAGGTTGTAGTGCGGGTGGGGCCCATCAGACTATGTGGTGCAGTGCGGGTAGGGCCCATCGCACTGGAGGGTGCAGTGTGGGTGGGGCCCATAGCACTCAAGGGTGCAGTGTGGGTGAGGCATATCGCACTCAAGGGTGCAGTGTGGGTGGGGACCATCACACTGGAGGGTGCAGTGCGGGTGTGGCCCATCACACTGGAGGGTGCAGTGCGGGTGGGGCCCATCGGACTATGTGGTGCAGTGCGGGTAGGGCCCATCGCATTGGAGGGTGCAGTGCAGGTGGGGCCCATCGCACTGGAGTGTGCAGTAAGGGTGGGGCCCATCGCTCTCAAGGGTGCAGTGTGGGTGGGGCTCATCGCACTGGAGTGTGCAGTGCGGGCGTGGCCCATCACACAGGAGTGTGTAGTTCGGGTGGGGCACATCAGACTATGTGGTGCAGTGCGGGTAGGGCGCATCGCACTGGAGGGTGCATTGTGGGTGGGGCCCATAGTACTGGAGGGTGCAGTGCGGGTGGTACCCATCGCACTGGAGGGCGCAGTGCAGGTGGGGCCCATTGCACTGGAGGGTGCAGTACAAGTGGGTCCCATCACACTGCAGAGTGCAGTGAGGGTTGGGCCCATCACATTGGAGGGTGCAGTGCTGGTAAGGCCCATTGCACTGGAGGGTGCAGTGTGGGCAGGCTCTATCACACTGGAGGGTGCAGAGCGAGAGGGTCCCATCACACTGGAGGGTACAGTGTGGGCGGGGTCCATTGGACTGGAGAGTGCAGTGTGGGTGGGGCCCATTGTACTGGAGGGTGCATTGTGGGTGGGACCCATCGAACTGAAGGGTGCAGTGCGGGTGTGGCCAATTGAACTGAAGAGTGCAGTGAGGGTGCGGCCCATCACACTGCAGGTTGTAGTGTGGGTTGGGCCCATTGTACTGGAGGGTGCAGTGCGGGTGAGACCCATCGCACTGGAGGGTGCAGTGAGGGTGGGGCCCATCACACTGCAGGGTGCAGTGCGGGTTGACCCCATCGCAATGGAGGGTGCAGTGCGGCCAGGGTCCATCGCTCTGGAGGGTGCAGTGAGGTCGGAGCCCATCGCACTGGAGGGTGCAGTGCAGGCAAGGCCCATCGTTCTGGAGGTTGCAGTGCAGACGGGGCCCATCACACTTGAGGGTGCAGAGCGTGTAGGGCTCATCGCATTGGAGGGTGCAGTGCGGGTGGGACCCATCGCACTGGAGGGTGCATTGCAGGTGGTGCCCATCGCACTGGAGTGTGCAGTAAGGGTTGGGGCCATCACACTCAAGGGTGCAGTGTGGGTGGGGCCCATCGCACTGGAGGGTGCAGTGCGGGTGTGGCCCATCACACTGGAGTGTGTAGTTCGGGTGGTGCCCATCGGACTATGTGGTTCAGTGCGGGTAGGGCGCATCGCACTGGAGGGTGCATTGTGGGTGGGGTTCATAGTACTGGAGGGTGCAGTGTGGGTGGTACCCATCGCACTGGAGGGTGCAGTGCAGGTGGGGCCCATCGCACTGGAGGGTGCAGTGCGGGAGGGGCCCATCACACTGCAGGGTGCAGTGCGGGTTGGGCCCATCACATTGGAGGGTGCAGTGCTGGTAAGGCCCATCGCACTGGAGGGTGCAGTGTGGGCGGGGTCTATCACACTGGAGGGTGTAGAGCGAGAGGGTCCCATCACACTGGAGGGTACAGTGTGGGCGGGGTCCATCGGACTGGAGGGTACAGTGTGGGTGGGGCCCATTGTACTGCAGCGTGCATTGTGGGTGGGACCCATCACACTGAAGGGTGCAGTGTGGGTGGGGCCCATTGCACTGAAGGGTGCAGTGAGGGTGGGGCCCATCACACTGCATGTTGCAGTGTGGGTTGGGCCCATTGTACTGGAGGGTGCAGTGCGGGTGAGACCCATCACACTGGAGGGTGCAGTGCGGGTGGGGCCCATTGCACTGGAGGGTGCAATGCGGGTGGGGCCCATCACACTGGAGGGTGCAGTGCGGGTTGGGCCCATCACATTGGAGGGTGCAGTGCGGGAGGGCCCATCGCACTGGAGGGTGCAGTGCGGCCAGTGTCCATCACACTGGAGGGTGCAGTGAGGTCGTAGCCCATTGCACTGGAGGGTGCAGTGCGGGCAAGACCCATCGTACTGGAGGTTGCAGTGCAGATGGGGCCCATCACACTTGAGGGTGCAGAGCATGTAGAACCCATCGCACTGGAGGGTGCAGTGCAGGTGGGACCCATCGCACTGGTGGGTGCAGTGCAGGTGGGGCCCATCGCACTGGAGTGTGCAGTAAGGGTGGGCCCATCGCACTCAAGGGTGCAGTGTGGGTGGGGCCCAGCGCACTGCAGGGTGCAGTGCGGTTGTGGCCCATCACACTGGAGTGTGTAGCTCGGGTGGGGCCCATCGGACTATGTGGTGCAGTGCGGGTAGGGCCCATCGCACTGGAGGGTTCATTGTGGGTGGTGCCCATCGCACTGGAGGGGGCAGTGCAGTTGGGGCCCATCGCACTGGAGGGTGCAGTGCGGGTGGGGCCCATCACACTGCAGGGTGCAGTGCGGGTTGGGCCCATCACATTGGAGGGTACAGTGCTGGTAAGGCCCATCACATTGGAGGGTGCAGTGCAGGTGGGGCCCATCGCACTGGAGTTTGCAGTAAGGGTGGGACCCATCGGACTATGTGGTGCAGTAAGGGTAGGGCGCATCGCACTGGAGGGTGCATTGTGGGTGGGGCCCATAGTACTGGAGGGTGCAGTGCGGGTGGTACCCATCGCACTGGAGGGTGCAGTGCAGGTGGGGCCAATCGCACTGGAGGGTGCAGTGCGGGTGGGGCCCATCACACTGCAGGGTGCAGTGTGGGTTGTGCCAATCACATTGGAGGGTGCAGTGCTGGTAAGGCCCATCGCACTGGAGGGTGCAGTGTGGGCGGGGTCTATCACACTGGAGGGTGCAGAGCGAGAGGGTCCCATCACACTGGAGAGTGCAGTGTGGGCGTGGTCCATCACACTGGAGGGTGCATTGCTGGCGGGGCCCATCACACTGGAGGGTGTAGTGCGGGCGGGGTCCATCACACTGGAGGGTGTAGTGTGTGTTGGGCCCATTGTACTGGAGGGTGCAGTGTGGGTGGTACCCATCGCACTGGAGGGTGCAGTGCAGGTGGGGCCCATCGCACTGGAGGGTGCAGTGTGGGTGGGGCCCATCACATTGGAGGGTGCAGTGCTTTTAAGGCCCATCGCACTGGAGGGTGCAGTGTGGGCGGGGTCTATCACACTGGAGGGTGCAGAGCAAGAGGGTCCCATCACACTGGAGGGTACAGTGTGGGCGGGGTCCATCGGACTGGAGGGTGCAGTGTGGGTGGGACCCATTGTACTGGAGGGTGCATTGTGGGTGGGACCCATCACACTGAAGGGTGCAGTGCGGGTGGGGCCCATTGCACTGAAGGGTGCAGTGAGGGTGGGGCTCATCACACTGCAGGTTGTAGTGTGGGTTGGGCCCATTGTACTGGAGGGTGCAGTGTGGGTGAGACCCATCTCACTGGAGGGTGCAGTGCGGGTGGGGCCCATTGCACTGGAGGGTGCAATGCGGGTGGGGCCCATCACACTGCAGGGTGCAGTGCAGGTGGGGCCCATCACACTGGAGTGTGCAGTAAGGGTGGGGCCCATCGCACTCAAGGGTGCAGTGTGGGTGGGGCCCATCCCACTGCAGGGTGCAGTGCTGATTGGGCCCATCACATTGGAGGGTGCAGTGCTGGTAAGGCCCATCGCACTGGAGGGTGCTGTGCAGTTGGGGCCCATCACACTTCAGGGTGCAGTGTAGATTGGGCCCATCGAACTGGAGTGTGCAGTGCGGGTAAGGCCCATCGCACTGTAGGGTGCAGTGCGGGCAGGGACCATCACATTCGAGGGTGCAGTGCGAGAGGGTCACATTGCACTGGAGGGTGCAGTGTGGGTGGGGTCCATCGCACTGGAGGGTGCAGTGCTGGTGTGGCCCATCGCACTGGAGGGTGCAGTGCAGGCGGGGAACATCAGACTATGTGGTGCAGTGCGGGTGGGGCCCATCGCACTGGAGGGTGCAGTGCACTTGGGGCCCATTGTACTGGAGGGTGCAGTGTGCGTGGGGCCCATCGCACTGGAGGGTGCAGTTCGGGTGGAGCACATCACACTTCAGGGTGCAGTGCGGTTTTGGCACATCGAACTGCAGGGTGCAGTGTGCGTAGGGCCCATTGCACTGGAGGGTGCAGTGCGGGCGGGGCTGATCGCACTGGAGGGTGCAGTGTGGGTGGGGCCCAACACATTGGAGAGTGAAGTGCAGGCGGGGTCTATCACACTGGAGGGTGCAGTTCAGGCGGGCACAACACACTGGAGGGTGAAGTGCGGGTAGGGCCCATCGCACAGGTGGGTGCAGTGCGGGTGGGGCCCATCGCACTGGACGGTGCAGGGCAGGTGGGTCCCATCGCACTGGAGAGTTCAGTGCGGGTGGGGCCCATCGCACTGGAGGGTGCAGTGCAGGCTGGGCTTATCGCATTGGAGGGTGCAGTGTGGGTGGGGCCCAACGCACTGGAGAGTGAAGTGCGGGCGGGGTCCATCACACTGGAGAGTGCATTGCTGGCGGGGCCCATCACACTGGAGGGTGTAGTGCGGGCGTGGTCCATCACACTGGAGGGTGCATTGCTGGCGGGGCCCATCACACTGGAGGGTGTAGTGCGGGCGAGGTCCATCACACTGGAGGGTGCATTGCTGGCGGGGCCCATCACACTGGAGGGTGTCGTGCAGGGGGGTCCATCACACTGGAGGGTGCATTGCTGGCGGGGCCCATCACACTGGAGGGTGTAGTGCGGGCGGGGTCCATCACACTGGAGGGTGCAGTGCGGTCGGCGCCCATCGCACTGGAGGGAGAAGTACGGACGGGGTCCATCACACTGAAGGGTTCAGTGCACGTGGGGCCCATCGCACTGTAGGTGGCAGTGCAGACGGGGCCCATCGCACTGGATGGTTCAGTGAAGGCGGGGCCAACCGTACTGGAGGGTGAAGTGTGAGTGCAGCCCATCGCACTGGAGGGTGCAGTGCGGGTGGGGCCCATCACACTGGAGGATGAAGTGCAGGTGGGCCAATCACACTGCACGGTGCAGCGCTGGTTGGGCCCATCGCACTGGAGGTTGCAGTGCGGGTGTGGCCCATCGCACAGGAGGGTGCAGTGCAGGTGGGGCCCATCACACTGGAGGTTGCAGTGTGGGTGGGGCCCAACACACTGGAGGGTGCAGTGCAGGTGGGACCCATCACACTGGAGGGTGCAGTGCAGGTGGGACCCATCACACTGGAGGTTGTAGTGCGGGTGGGGCCCATCAGACTATGTGGTGCAGTGCGGGTAGGGCCCATCACACTGGAGGGTGCAGTGTGGTTGGGGCCCATAGCACTCAAGGGTGCAGTGTGGGTGGGGCATATCGCACTCAAGGGTGCAGTGTGGGTGGGGACCATCACACTGGAAGGTGCAGTGCGGGTGTGGCCCATCACACTGGAGGGTGCAGTGCGGGTGGGGCCCATCGGACTATGTGGTGCAGTGCGGGTAGGGCCCATCGCACTGGAGGGTGCAGTGCGGGCAAGGCCCATTGTACTGGAGGTTGCAGTGCGGGTGGGGCCCATCGCACTGGAGGGTGCAGTGCAGGTGGGGCCCATTTCACTGGAGTGTGCAGTAAGGGTGGGGCCCATCGCACTGGAGTGTGCAGTGCGGGCGTGGCCCATCACACAGGAGTGTGTATTTCGGGTGGGGCACATCGGACTATGTGGTGCAGTGCGGGTAGGGCGCATCGCACTGGAGGGTGCATTGTGGGTGGGGCCCATAGTACTGGAGGGTGCAGTGCGGGTGGTACCCATCGCACTGGAGGGTGCAGTGCAGGTGGGGCCCATCGCACTGGAGGGTGCAGTACAGGTGGGGCCCATCACACTGCAGGGTGCAGTGAGGGTTGGGCCCATCACATTGGAGGGTGCAGTGCTGGTAAGGCCCATTGCACTGGAGGGTGCAGTGTGGGCGGGCTCTATCACACTGGAGGGTGCAGAGCGAGAGGGTCCCATCACACTGGAGGGTACAGTGTGGGCGGGGTCCATCGGACTGGAGGGTGCAGTGTGGGTGGGGCCCATTGTACTGGAGGGTGCATTGTGGGTGGGACCCATCGCACTGAAGGGTGCAGTGCGGGTGTGGCCAATTGAACTGAAGGGTGCAGTGAGGGTGGGGCCCATCACACTGCAGGTTGTAGTGTGGGTTGGGCCCATTGTACTGGAGGGTGCAGTGCGGGTGAGACCCATCGCACTGGAGGGTGCAGTGAGGGTGGGGCCCATCACACTGCAGGGTGCAGTGCGGGTTGACCCCATCGCAATGGAGGGTGCAGTGCGGCCAGGGTCCATCGCACTGGAGGGTGCAGTGAGGTCGGAGCCCATCGCACTGGAGAGTGCAGTGCAGGCAAGGCCCATCGTTCTGGAGGTTGCAGTGCAGACGGGGCCCATCACATTTGAGGGTGCAGAGCATGTAGGGCCCATCGAATTGGAGGGTGCAGTGCGGGTGGGACCCATCGCACTGGAGGGTGCAGTGCAGGTGGGGCCCATCGCACTGGAGTGTGCAGTAAGGGTTGGGGCCATCGCACTCAAGGGTGCAGTGTGGGTGGGGCCCATCGCCATGGAGGGTGCAGTGCGGGTGGTGCCCATCGGACTATGTGGTGCAGTGCGGGTAGGGCGCATCGCACTGGAGGGTGCATTGTGGGTGGGGCTCATAGTACTGGAGGTTGCAGTGCGGGTGGGACCCATCGCACTGGAATGTGCAGTGCGGATGGGGCCCATCGCACTGGAGGGTGCAGTGCGGGTGGGGACCATCACACTGCAGGGTGCAGTGCAGGTTGGGCCCATCGCACTGGTTGGTGCAGTGCTGGTAAGGCCCATCGCACTGGAGGGTGCAGTGTGGTCAGGGTCCATCACACAGAAGGGTGCAGAGCGAGAGGGTCCCAACGCACTGGAGGGTGCAGTGTGGGAGGGGCCCATAGCACTCAAGGGTGCAGTGTGGGTGGGGCATATCACACTCAAGGGTGCAGTATCGGTGGGGACCATCACACTGGAGGGTGCAGTGGGGGTGAGGCCCATCACACTGGAGGGTGCAGTGCGGGTGGGGCCCATCGGACTATGTGGTGCAGTGCAGGTAGGGCCCATGGAACTGGAGGGTGCAGTGCGGGCAAGGCCCATTGTACTGGAGGTTGCAGTGCGGGTGGGACCCATCGCACTGGAGGGTGCAGTGCGGGTGGGGCCCATCGCACTGGAGGGTGCAGTGTGGGTGGGGCCCATCACACTGCAGGGTGCAATGCGGGTTGAGCCCATCGCACTTGTTGGTGCAGTGCTGGTAAGGCCCATCGCACTGGAGGGTGCAGTGTGGTCGGGCTCCATCACACAGAAGGGTGCAGAGAGAGAGGGTCCCAACGCACTGGAAGGTGCAGTGTGGGAGGGGCCCATAGCACTCAAGGGTGCAGTGTGGGTGGGGCATATCACACTCAAGGGTGCAGTGTGGGTGGGGACCATCACACTGGAGGGTGCAGTGCGGGTGAGGCCCATCACACTGGAGGGTGCAGTGCGGGTGGGGCCCATCGGACTATGTGGTGCAGTGCGGGTAGGGCCCATGGTACTGGAGGGTGCAGTGCGGGCAAGGCCCATTGTACTGGAGGTTGCAGTGCGGGTGGGACCCATCGCACTGGAGGGTGCAGTGCGGGTGGGGCCCATCGCACTGGAGGGTGCAGTGTGGGTGGGGCCCATCACACTGCAGGGTGCAATGGGGGTTGAGCCCATCGCACTGGTTGGTGCAGTGCTGGTAAGGCCCATCGCACTGGAGGGTGCAGTGTGGTCGGGCTCCATCACACTGAAGGGTGAAGAGCGAGAGGGTCCCATCGCACTGGATTGTACAGTGTGGGCGGGGTTCATCAGACTGGAGGGTGCAGTGCGGGTGGGGTCCATTGTACTGGAGAGTGCAGTGTGGGTGGTACCCATCGCACTGAAGGGTGCAGTGCGGGTGGGGCCCATTGCACTGAAGTGTGCAGTGCGGGTGGGGCCCCTCACACTGCAGGGTGTAGTGCGGGTTGGGCCCATCGCACTTGAGGGTGCAGTGCGGGTTGGGCCCATTGCACTGGAGGGTGCAGTGCGGGTTGGTCCCATCGCACTGGAGGGTGCAGTGCGGGTGGGACCGATTGCACTGCAGGGTGTAGTGCGGGTGGGGCCCATCGGACTTTGTGGTGCAGTGGGGGTGGGGCCCATCACACTGGAGGGTGCAGTGTGGGAGGGCCCATCGCACTGGAGGGTGCAGTGCAGCCAGGTCCATCGCACTGGAGGGTGCAGTGAGGTCGGAGCCCATCGCACTGGAGGGTGCAGTGCGGGCAAGGCCCATCGTACTGGAGGTTGCAGTGCAGACGGGGCCCATCACACTTGAGGGTGCAGAGTGTGTAGGGCCCATCGCACTGGAGGGTGCAGTGCAGGTGGGACCCATCGCACTGGAGGGTGCAGTGCAGGTGGGGCCCATCGCACTGGAGTTTGCAGTAAGGGTGGGGCCCATCGGACTATTTGGTGCAGTAAGGGTAGGGCGCATCGCACTGGAGGGTGCATTGTGGGTGGGGCCCATAGTACTGGAGGGTGCAGTGCGGGTGGTAGCCATCGCACTGGAGGGTGCAGTGCAGGTGGGGCCAATCGCACTGGAGGGTGCAGTGCGGGTGGTGCCCATCACACTGCAGGGTGCAGTGTTGGTTGTGCCAATCACATTGGAGGGTGCAGTGCTGGGAAGGCCCATCGCACTGGAGGGTGCAGTGTGGGCGGGGTCTATCACACTGGAGGGTGCAGAGCGAGAGGGTCCCATCACTCTGGAGAGTGCAGTGTGGGCGGGGTCCATCGGACTGGAGGGTGCAGTGTGGGTGGGGCCCATTGTACTGGAGGGTGCATTGTGGGTGGGACCCATCGCACTGAAGGGTGCAGTGCGGGTGGGGCCCATTGCACTGAAGGGTGCAGTGAGGGTGGGGGCCATCACACTGCAGTTTGTAGTGTGGGTTGGGCCCATTGTACTGGAGGGTGCAGTGCAGGTGAGACCCATCACACTGGAGGCTGCAGTGCGGGTGGGGCCCATTGCACTG
This sequence comes from Phyllobates terribilis, assembly GCF_046119375.1. Classification (NCBI taxonomy): domain Eukaryota; kingdom Metazoa; phylum Chordata; class Amphibia; order Anura; family Dendrobatidae; genus Phyllobates; species Phyllobates terribilis. The sequence continues at coordinate 469,515 of NW_027362827.1, read as the reverse complement.
GAGGGTGCAATGCGGGTGGGGCCCATCACACTGCAGGGTGCAGTGCAGGTGGGGCCCATCACACTGGAGTGTGCAGTAAGGGTGGGGCCCATCGCACTCAAGGGTGCAGTGTGGGTGGGGCCCATCCCACTGCAGGGTGCAGTGCTGGTTGTGCCCATCACATTGGAGGGTGCAGTGCTGGTAAGGCCCATCGCACTGGAGGGTGCAGTGCAGTTGGGGCCCATCACACTTCAGGGTGCAGTGCAGATTGGGCCCATCGAACTGGAGTGTGCAGTGCGGGTAAGGCCCATCGCACTGGAGGGTGCAGTGCGGGCAGGGACCATCACATTCGAGGGTGCAGTGCAAGAGGGTCACATTGCACTGGAGGGTGCAGTGTGGGTGGGGTCCATCGCACGGGAGGGTGCAGTGCCGGTGTGGCCCATCGCACTGGAGGGTGCAGTGCAGGCGGGGACCATCAGACTATGTGGTGCAGTGCGGGTGGGGCCCATCGCAATGGAGGGTGCAGTGCACTTGGGGCCCATTGTACTGGAGGGTGCAGTGTGCGTGGGGCCCATCGCACTGGAGGGTGCAGTTCGGGTGGAGCACATCACACTTCAGGGTGCAGTGCGGTTTTGGCACATCGAACTGCAGGGTGCAGTGTGCGTAGGGCCCATTGCACTGGAGGGTGCAGTGCGGGCGGGGCTGATCGCACTGGAGGGTGAAGTGTGGGTGGGGCCCAACACATTGGAGAGTGAAGTGCAGGCGGGGTCTATCACACTGGAGGGTGCAGTTCAGGCGGGCACAACACACTGGAGGGTGAAGTGCGGGTAGGGCCCATCGCACAGGAGGGTGCAGTGCGGGTGGCGCCCATTGCACTGGACGGTGCAGGGCAGGTGGGTCCCATTGCACTGGAGAGTTCAGTGCGGGTGGGGCCCATCGCACTGGAGGGTGCAGTGCAGGCTGGGCTTATCGCATTGGAGGGTGCAGTGTGGGTGGGGCCCAACGCACTGGAGAGTGAAGTGCGGGCAGGGTCCATCACACTGGAGAGTGCATTGCTGGCGGGGCCCATCACACTGGAGGGTGTAGTGCGGGCGTGGTCCATCACACTGGAGGGTGCATTGCTGGCGGGGCCCATCACACTGGAGGGTGTAGTGCGGGTGGGGTCCATCACACTGGAGGGTGCATTGCTGGCGGGGCCCATCACACTGGAGGGTGTAGTGCGGGCGGGGTCCATCACACTGGAGGGTGCAGTGCGGTCGGCGCCCATCGCACTGGAGGGAGAAGTACGGACGGGGTCCATCACACTGAAGGGTTCAGTGCACGTGGGGCCCATCGCACTGTAGGTGGTAGTGCAAACGGGGCCCATCGCACTGGATGGTTCAGTGAAGGCAGGGCCAACCATACTGGAGGGTGAAGTGCGAGTGCAGCCCATCGCACTGGAGGGTGCAGTGCGGGTGGGGCCCATCACACTGGAGGATGAAGTGCAGGTGGGCCAATCACACTGCACGGTGCAGCGTTGGTTGGGCACATGGCACTGGAGGTTGCAGTGCGGGTGTGGCCCATCGCACAGGAGGGTGCACTGCAGGCGGGGCCCATCACATTCTAGGTTGCAGTGTGGGTGGGGCCCAACACACTGGAGGGTGCAGTGCAGGTGGGACCCATCACACTGGAGGGTGCAGTGCAGGTGGGACCCATCACACTGGAGGTTGTAGTGCGGGTGGGGCCCATCAGACTATGTGGTGCAGTGCGGGTAGGGCCCATCGCACTGGAGGGTGCAGTGTGGGTGGGGCCCATAGAACTCAAGGGTGCAGTGTGGGTGAGGCATATCGCACTCAAAGGTGCAGTGTGGGTGGGGACCATCACACTGGAGGGTGCAGTGCGGGTGTGGCCCATCACACTGGAGGGTGCAGTGCGGGTGGGGCCCATCGGACTATGTGGTGCAGTGCGGGTAGGGCCCATCGCACTGGAGGGTGCAGTGCAGGTGGGGCCCATCGCACTGGAGTGTGCAGTAAGGGTGGGGCCCATCGCTCTCAAGGGTGCAGTGTGGGTGTGGCTCATCGCACTGGAGTGTGCAGTGCGGGCGTGGCCCATCACACAGGAGTGTGTAGTTCGGGTGGGGCACATCAGACTATGTGGTGCAGTGCGGGTAGGGCCCATCGCACTGGAGGGTGCAGTGTGGGTGGGGCCCATAGCACTCAAGGGTGCAGTGTGGGTGAGGCATATCGCACTCAAGGGTGCAGTGTGGGTGGGGACCATCACACTGGAGGGTGCAGTGCGGGTGTGGCCCATCACACTGGAGGGTGCAGTGCGGGTGGGGCCCATCGGACTATGTGGTGCAGTGCGGGTAGGGCCCATCGCACTGGAGGGTGCAGTGCAGGTGGGGCCCATCGCACTGGAGTGTGCAGTAAGGGTGGGGCCCATCGCTCTCAAGATTGCAGTGTGGGTGGGGCTCATCGCACTGGAGTGTGCAGTGCGGGCGTGGCCCATCACACAGGAGTGTGTAGTTCGGGTGGGGCACATCAGACTATGTGGTGCAGTGCGGGTAGGGCGCATCGCACTGGAGGGTGCATTGTGGGTGGGGCCCATAGTACTGGAGGGTGCAGTGCGGGTGGTACCCATCGCACTCGAGGGCGCAGTGCAGGTGGGGCCCATCGCACTGGAGGGTGCAGTACAGGTGGGGCCCATCACACTGCAGGGTGCAGTGCGGGTGGGGCCCATCACACTGCAGGGTGCAGTGTGGGTTGGGTCCATCACATTGGAGGGTGCAGTGCGGGAGGGCCCATCGCACTGGAGGGTGCAGTGCAGCCAGGGTCCATCGCACTGGAGGGTGCAGTGAGGTCGGAGTCCATCGCACTGGAGGGTGCAGTGCGGGCAAGGCCCATCGTATTGGAGGTTGCAGTGCAGACGGGGTCCATCACACTTGAGGGTGCAGAGCGTGTAGGGCCCATCGCACTGGAGGGTGCAGTGCGGGTGGGACCCATCGCACTGGAGGGTGCAGTGCAGGTGGGGCCCATCGCACTGGAGTGTGCAGTAAAGGTGGTGCCCATCGCACTCAAGGGTGCTGTGTGGGTGGGGCGCATCGCACTCAAGGGTGCAGTGTGGGTGGGGCCCAGCGCACTGCAGGGTGCAGTGCGGGTGTGGCCCATCACGCTGGAGTGTGTAGATTGGGTGGGGCCCATCGGACTATGTGGTGCAGTGCGGGTAAGGCCCATCGCACTGGAGGGTGCATTGTGGGTGGGGCCCATAGTACTGGAGGATGCAGTGCGGGTGCTACCCATCGCACTGGAGAGGGCAGTGCAGTTGGGGCCCATCGCACTGGAGGGTGCAGTGCGTGTGGGGAGCATCACACTGCAGGTTGCAGTGCGGGTTGGGCCCATCACAATGGAGGGTGCAGTGCTGGTAAGGCCCATCGCACTGGAGGGTGCAGTGCAGTTGTGGCCCATCACACTTCAGGCTGCAGTGCAGATTGGGCCCATCGAACTGGAGTATTCAGTGCGGGTAAGGCCCATCGCACTGGAGGGTGCAGTGCGGGCAGGGACCATCACATTGGAGGGTGCAGTGCGAGAGGGTGACATCGCACTGGAGGGTGCAGTGTGGGTGGGTTCCATCGCACTGGAGGGTGCCGTGCGGGTGTGGCCCATCGCACTGGAGGGTGCAGTGCAGGCGGGGACCATCAGACTATGTGGTGCAGCGCGGGTGGGGCCCATCGCCCTGGAGGGTGCATTGCGGGTGGGGCTGATCGCACTGGAGGGTGCAGTGTGGGTTGGGCCCAACACATTGGAGAGTGAAGTGCAGGTGGGGTCTATCACACTGGAGGGTGCAGTTCAGGCGGGCACAACATACTGAAGGGTGAAGTGCGGGTGGGGCCCATCGCACAGGAGGGTGCAGTGCGGTTGGGGCCCATCGCACTGGACGGTGCAGGGCAGGTGGGTCCCATCGCACTGGAGAGTTCAGTGCGGGTGGGGCCCATCGCACTGGAGGGTGCAGTTTGGGCTGGGCTTATCGCATTGGAGGGTGCAGTGTGGGTTGGGCCCAACGCACTGGAGAGTGAAGTGCCGGCGGGGTCCATCACACTGGAGGGTGCATTGCTGGCGGGGCCCATCACACTGGAGGGTGTAGTGCGGGCGGGGTCCATCACACTGGAGGGTGCAGTGCGGATGGCGCCCATCGTACTGGAGGGAGAAGTACGGACGGGGTCCAACACACTGAAGGGTTCAGTGCACGCGGGGCCCATCGCACTGTAGGTGGCAGTGCAGACGGGGTCCATCGCACTGGATGGCTTAGTGAAGGCGGGGCCAATCGTACTGGAGGGTGACGTGCGAGTGCAGTCCATCGCACTGGAGGGTGCAGTGCGGGTGGGGCCCATCACACTGGAGGATTAAGTGCAGGTGGGCTAATCACACTGCACGGTGCAGCGCGGGTTGGGCCCATCGCACTGGAGGTTGCAGTGCAGGCATGGCCCATCGCACAGGAGGGTGCAGTGCAGGCGGGGCCCATCACACTGGAGGTTGCAGTGTGGGTAGGGCCCATCACACTGGAGGGTGCAGTGCAGGTGGGACCATCACACTGGAGGGTGCAGTGCAGGTGGGAGCCATCACACTGGAGGGTGTAGTGCGGGTGGGGCCCATCAGACTATGTAGTGCAGTGCGGGTAGGGCCCTTCGCACTGGAGGGTGCGGGTGGGGCCCATAGAACTCCAGGGTGCAGTGTGGGTGGGGCATATCGCACTCAAGGGTGCAGTGTGGGTGGGGACCATCACACTGGAGGGTGCAGTGCGGGTGTGGCCCATCACACTGGAGGGTGCAGTGCGGGTGGGGCCCATCGGACTATGTGGTGCAGTGCGGGTATGGCCCATCGCACTGGAGGGTGCAGTGCAGGTGGGACCCATTGTACTGGAGGTTGCAGTGCGGGTGGGACCCAGCGCACTGGAGGGTGCAGTGCGGGTGGGGCCCATCGCACTGGAGGGTGCAGTGCGGGTGGGGCCCATCACACTGCAGGGTGCAATGCGGGTTGGGCCCATCGCACTGGTTGGTGCAGTGCTGGTAAGGCCCATCGCACTGGAGGGTGCAGTGTGGTCGGGGTCCATCAGACTGAAGGGTGCAGAGCGAGAGGGTCCCATCGCACTGGAGGGTACAGTGTGGGCGGGGTTCATCAGACTGGAGTGTGCATTGCTGGTGCGGTCCATTGTACTGGAGAGTGCAGTGCGGGTGGGGCCCATAGCACTCAAGGGTGCAGTGTGGGTGGGGCATATCACACTCAAGGGTGCAGTGTGGGTGGGGACCATCACACTGGAGGGTGCAGTGCGGGTGAGGCCCATCACACTGGAGGGTGCAGTGCAGGTGGGGCCCATCGGACTATGTGGTGCAGTGCGGGTAGGGCCCATGGAACTGGAGGGTGCAGTGCGGGCAAGGCCCATTGTACTGGAGGTTGCAGTGCGGGTGGGACCCATCGCACTGGAGGGTGCAGTGCGGGTGGGGCCCATCGCACTGGAGGGTGCAGTGTGGGTGGGGCCCATCACACTGCAGGGTGCAATGCGGGTTGAGCCCTTCGCACTGGTTGGTGCAGTGCTGGTAAGGCCCATCGCACTGGAGGGTGCAGTGTGGTCGGGCTCCATCACAATGAAGGGTGAAGAGCGAGAGGGTCCCATCGCACTGGATTGTAAAGTGTGGGCGGGGTTCATCAGACTGGAGGGTGCAGTGCGGGTGGGGTCCATTGTACTGGAGAGTGCAGTGTGGGTGGTACCCATCGCACTGAAGGGTGCAGTGCGGGTGGGGCTCATTGCACTGAAGGGTGCAGTGCGGGTGGGGCCCCTCACACTGCAGGGTGTAGTGCGGGTTGGGCCCATCGCACTTGAGGGTGCAGTGCGGGTTGGGCCCATTGCACTGGAGGGTGCAGTGCGGGTTGGTCCCATCGCACTGGAGGGTGCAGTGCGGGTGGGACCGATCGCACTGCAGGGTGTAGTGCGGGTGGGGCCCATCGGACTTTGTGGTGCAGTGGGGGTGGGGCCCATCACACTGGAGGGTGCAGTGTGGGAGGGCCCATCGCACTGGAGGGTGCAGTGCGGCCAGGTCCATCGCACTGGAGGGTGCAGTGAGGTCGGAGCCCATCGCACTGGAGGGTGCAGTGCGGGCAAGGCCCATCGTACTGGAGGTTGCAGTGCAGACGGGGCCCATCACACTTGAGGGTGCAGAGTGTGTAGGGCCCATTGCACTGGAGGGTGCAGTGCGGGTGGGACCCATCGCACTGGAGGGTGCAGTGCAGGTGGGGCCCATCGCACTGGAGTTTGCAGTAAGGGTGGGGCCCATCGGACTATGTGGTGCAGTAAGGGTAGGGCGCATCGCACTGGAGGGTGCATTGTGGGTGGGGCCCATAGTACTGGAGGGTGCAGTGCGGGTGGTAGCCATCGCACTGGAGGGTGCAGTGCAGGTGGGGCCAATCGCACTGGAGGGTGCAGTGCGGGTGGTGCCCATCACACTGCAGGGTGCAGTGTGGGTTGTGCCAATCACATTGGAGGGTGCAGTGCTGGGAAGGCCCATCGCACTGGAGGGTGCAGTGTGGGCGGGGTCTATCACACTGGAGGGTGCAGAGCGAGAGGGTCCCATCACACTGGAGACTGCAGTGTGGGCGGGGTCCATCGGACTGGAGGGTGCAGTGTGGGTGTGGCCCATTGTACTGGAGGGTGCATTGTGGGTGGGACCCATCGCACTGAAGGGTGCAGTGCGGGTGGGGCCCATTGCACTGAAGGGTGCAGTGAGGGTGGGGCCCATCACACTGCAGTTTGTAGTGTGGGTTGGGCCCATTGTACTGGAGGGTGCAGTGCGGGTGAGACCCATTGCACTGGAGGGTGCAGTGCGGGTGGGGCCCATTGCACTGGAGGGTGCAATGCGGGTGGGGCCCATCACACTGCAGGGTGCAGTGCAGGTGGGGCCCATCACACTGGAGTGTGCAGTAAGGGTGGGGCCCATCGCACTCAAGGGTGCAGTGTGGGTGGGGCCCATCCCACTGCAGGGTGCAGTGCTGGTTGGGCCCATCACATTGGAGGGTGCAGTGCTGGTAATGCCCATCGCACTGGAGGGTGCAGTGCAGTTGGGGCTCATCACACTTCAGGGTGCAGTGCAGATTGGGCCCATCGAACTGGAGTGTGCAGTGCGGGTAAGGCCCATCGCACTGGAGGGTGCAGTGCGGGCAGGGACCATCACATTCGAGGGTGCAGTGCAAGAGGGTCACATTGCACTGGAGGGTGCAGTGTGGGTGGGGTCCATCGCACTGGAGGGTGCAGTGCCAGTGTGTCCCATCGCACTGGAGGGTGCAGTGCAGGCGGGGACCATCAGACTATGTGGTGCAGTGCGGGTGGGGCCCATCGCAATGGAGGGTGCAGTGCACTTGGGGCCCATTGTACTGGAGGGTGCAGTGTCCGTGGGGCCCATCGCACTGGAGGGTGCAGTTCGGGTGGAGCACATCACACTTCAGGGTGCAGTGCGGTTTTGGCACATCGAACTGCAGGGTGCAGTGTGCGTAGGGCCCATTGCACTGGAGGGTGCAGTGCGGGCGGGGCTGATCGCACTGGAGGGTGCAGTGTGGGTGGGGCCCAACACATTGGAGAGTGAAGTGAAGGCGGGGTCTATCACACTGGAGGGTGCAGTTCAGGCGGGCACAACACACTGGAGGGTGAAGTGCGGGTAGGGCCCATCGCACAGGAGGGTGCAGTGTGGGTGGCGCCCATTGCACTGGACGGTGCAGGGCAGGTGGGTCCCATTGCACTGGAGAGTTCAGTGCGGGTGGGGCCCATCGCACTGGAGGGTGCAGTGCAGGCTGGGCTTATCGCATTGGAGGGTGCAGTGTGGGTGGGGCCCAACGCACTGGAGAGTGAAGTGCGGGCGGGGTCCATCACACTGGAGAGTGCATTGCTGGCGGGGCCCATCACACTGGAGGGTGTAGTGCGGGCGTGGTCCATCACACTGGAGGGTGCATTGCTGGCAGGGCCCATCACACTGGAGGGTGTAGTGCGGGCGGGGTCCATCACACTGGAGGGTGCATTGCTGGCGGGGCCCATCACACTGGAGGGTGTAGTGCGGGCGGGGTCCATCACACTGGAGGGTGCATTGCTGGCGGGGCCCATCACACTGGAGGGTGTAGTGCGGGCGGGGTCCATCACACTGGAGGGTGCAGTGCGGTCGGCGCCCATCGCACTGGAGGGAGAAGTACGGACGGGGTCCATCACACTGAAGGGTTCAGTGCACGTGGGGCCCATCGCACTGTAGGTGGTAGTGCAGACGGGGCCCATCGCACTGGATGGTTCAGTGAAGGCAGGGCCAACCGTACTGGAGGGTGAAGTGCAAGTGCAGCCCATCGCACTGGAGGGTGCAGTGCGGGTGGGGCCCATTGGACTATGTGGTGCAGTGCGGGTAGGGCCCATCGCACTGGAGGGTGCAGTGCAGGTGGGGCCCATCGCACTGGAGTGTGCAGTAAGGGTGGGGCCCATCGCTCTCAAGGGTGCAGTGTGGGTGGGGCTCATCGCACTGGAGTGTGCAGTGCGGGCGTGGCCCATCACACAGGAGTGTGTAGTTCGGGTGGGGCACATCAGACTATGTGGTGCAGTGCGGGTAGGGCCCATCGCACTGGAGGGTGCAGTGTGGGTGGGGCCCATAGCACTCAAGGGTGCAGTGTGGGTGAGGCATATCGCACTCAAGGGTGCAGTGTGGGTGGGGACCATCACACTGGAGGGTGCAGTGCGGGTGTGGCCCATCACACTGGAGGGTGCAGTGCGGGTGGCGCCCATCGGACTATGTGGTGCAGTGCGGGTAGGGCCCATCGCACTGGAGGGTGCAGTGCAGGTGGGGCCCATCGCACTGGAGTGTGCAGTAAGGGTGGGGCCCATCGCTCTCAAGGGTGCAGTGTGGGTGGGGCTCATCGCACTGGAGTGTGCAGTGCGGGCGTGGCCCATCACACAGGAGTGTGTAGTTCGGGTGGGGCACATCAGACTATGTGGTGCAGTGCGGGTAGGGCGCATCGCACTGGAGGGTGCATTGTGGGTGGGGCCCATAGTACTGGAGGGTGCAGTGCGGGTGGTACCCATCGCACTGGAGGGCGCAGTGCAGGTGGGGCCCATCGCACTGGAGGGTGCAGTACAGGTGGGGCCCATCACACTGCAGGGTGCAGTGCGGGTGGGTCCCATCACACTGCAGGGTGCAGTGTGGGTTGGGTCTATCACATTGGAGGGTGCAGTGCGGGAGGGCCCATCGCACTGGAGGGTGCAGTGCAGCCAGGGTCCATCGCACTGGAGGGTGCAGTGAGGTTGGAGTCCATCGCACTGGAGGGTGCAGTGCGGGCAAGGCCCATTGTATTGGAGGTTGCAGTGCAGACGGGGTCCATCACACTTGAGGGTGCAGAGCATGTAGGGCCCATCGCACTGGAGGGTGCAGTGCGGGTGGGACCCATCGCACTGGAGGGTGCAGTGCAGGTGGGGCCCATCGCACTGGAGTGTGCAGTAAAGGTGGTGCCCATCGCACTCAAGGGTGCTGTGTGGGTGGGGCGCATCGCACTCAAGGGTGCAGTGTGGGTGGGGCCCAGTGCACTGCAGGGTGCAGTGCGGGTGTGGCCCATCACGCTGGAGTGTGTAGATTGGGTGGGGCCCATCGGACTATGTGGTGCAGTGCAGGTAGGGCCCATCGCACTGGAGGGTGCATTGTGGGTGGGGCCCATAGTACTGGAGGATGCAGTGCGGGTGGTACCCATCGCACTAGAGAGGGCAGTGCAGTTGGGGCCCATCGCACTGGAGGGTGCAGTGCGGGTGGGGAGCATCACACTGCAGGTTGCAGTGCGGGTTGGGCCCATCACAATGGAGGGTGCAGTGCTGGTAAGGCCCATCGCACTGGAAGGTGCAGTGCAGTTGTGGCCCATCACACTTCAGGGTGCAGTGCAGATTGGGCCCATCGAACTGGAGTATGCAGTGCGGGTAAGGCCCATCGCACTGGAGGGTGCAGTGCGGGCAGGGACCATCACATTTGAGGGTGCAGTGCGAGAGGGTCACATCGCACTGGAGGGTGCAGTGTGGGTGGGTTCCATCGCACTGGAGGGTGCCGTGCGGGTGTGGCCCATCGCACTGGAGGGCGCAGTGCAGGCGGGGACCATCAGACTATGTGGTGCAGCGCGGGTGGGGCCCATCGCCCTGGAGGGTGCATTGCGGGTGGGGCTGATCGCACTGGAGGGTGCAGTGTGGGTGGGGCCCAACACATTGGAGAGTGAAGTGCAGGTGGGGTCTATCACACTGGAGGGTGCAGTTCAGGCGGGCACAACATACTGAAGGGTAAAGTGCGGGTGGGGCCCATCGCACTGGAGGGTGCAGTGCGGTTGGGGCCCATCGCACTGGACGGTGCAGGGCAGGTGGGTCCCATCGCACTGGAGAGTTCAGTGCGGGTGGGGCCCATCGCACTGGAGGGTGCAGTTTGGGCTGGGCTTATCGCATTGGAGGGTGCAGTGTGGGTTGGGCCCAACGCACTGGAGAGTGAAGTGCGGGTGGGGTCCATCACACTGGAGGGTGCATTGCTGGCGGGGCCCATCACACTGGAGGGTGTAGTGCGGGCGGGGTCCATCACACTGGAGGGTGCAGTGCGGACGGCGCCCATCGTACTGGAGGGAGAAGTACGGACGGGGTCCATCACACTGAAGGGTTCAGTGCACGCGGGGCCCATCGCACTGTAGGTGGCAGTGCAGACGGGGCCCATCGCACTGGATGGCTTAGTGAAGGCGGGGCCAATCGTACTGGAGGGTGACGTGCGAGTGCAGTCCATCGCACTGGAGGGTGCAGTGCGGGTGGGGCCCATCACACTGGAGGATTAAGTGCAGGTGGGCTAATCACACTGCACGGTGCAGCGCGGGTTGGGCCCATCGCACTGGAGGTTGCAGTGCAGGCATGGCCCATCGCACAGGAGGGTGCAGTGCAGGCGGGGCCCATCACACTGGAGGTTGCAGTGTGGGTAGGGCCCATCACACTGGAGGGTGCAGTGCAGGTGGGACCATCACACTGGAGGGTGCAGTGCAGGTGGGAGCCATCACACTGGAGGGTGTAGTGCGGGTGGGGCCCATCAGACTATGTAGTGCAGTGCGGGTAGGGCCCTTCGCACTGGAGGGTGCGGGTGGGGCCCATAGAACTCCAGGGTGCAGTGTGGGTGGGGCATATCGCACTCAAGGGTGCAGTGTGGGTGGGGACCATCACACTGGAGGGTGCAGTGCGGGTGTGGCCCATCACACTGGAGGGTGCAGTGCGGGTGGGGCCCATCGGACTATGTGGTGCAGTGCGGGTATGGCCCATCGCACTGGAGGGTGCAGTGCAGGTGGGACCCATTGTACTGGAGGTTGCAGTGCGGGTGGGACCCAGCGCACTGGAGGGTGCAGTGCGGGTGGGGCCCATCGCACTGGAGGGTGCAGTGCGGGTGGGGCCCATCACACTGCAGGGTGCAATGCGGGTTGGGCCCATCGCACTGGTTGGTGCAGTGCTGGTAAGGCCCATCGCACTGGAGGGTGCAGTGTGGTCGGGGTCCATCAGACTGAAGGGTGCAGAGCGAGAGGGTCCCATCGCACTGGAGGGTACAGTGTGGGCGGGGTTCATCAGACTGGAGTGTGCATTGCTGGTGCGGTCCATTGTACTGGAGAGTGCAGTGCGGGTGGGGCCCATAGCACTCAAGGGTGCAGTGTGGGTGGGGCATATCACACTCAAGGGTGCAGTGTGGGTGGGGACCATCACACTGGAGGGTGCAGTGCGGGTGAGGCCCATCACACTGGAGGGTGCAGTGCAGGTGGGGCCCATCGGACTATGTGGTGCAGTGCGGGTAGGGCCCATGGAACTGGAGGGTGCAGTGCGGGCAAGGCCCATTGTACTGGAGGTTGCAGTGCGGGTGGGACCCATCGCACTGGAGGGTGCAGTGCGGGTGGGGCCCATCGCACTGGAGGGTGCAGTGTGGGTGGGGCCCATCACACTGCAGGGTGCAATGCGGGTTGAGCCCTTCGCACTGGTTGGTGCAGTGCTGGTAAGGCCCATCGCACTGGAGGGTGCAGTGTGGTCGGGCTCCATCACAATGAAGGGTGAAGAGCGAGAGGGTCCCATCGCACTGGATTGTAAAGTGTGGGCGGGGTTCATCAGACTGGAGGGTGCAGTGCGGGTGGGGTCCATTGTACTGGAGAGTGCAGTGTGGGTGGTACCCATCGCACTGAAGGGTGCAGTGCGGGTGGGGCTCATTGCACTGAAGGGTGCAGTGCGGGTGGGGCCCCTCACACTGCAGGGTGTAGTGCGGGTTGGGCCCATCGCACTTGAGGGTGCAGTGCGGGTTGGGCCCATTGCACTGGAGGGTGCAGTGCGGGTTGGTCCCATCGCACTGGAGGGTGCAGTGCGGGTGGGACCGATCGCACTGCAGGGTGTAGTGCGGGTGGGGCCCATCGGACTTTGTGGTGCAGTGGGGGTGGGGCCCATCACACTGGAGGGTGCAGTGTGGGAGGGCCCATCGCACTGGAGGGTGCAGTGCGGCCAGGTCCATCGCACTGGAGGGTGCAGTGAGGTCGGAGCCCATCGCACTGGAGGGTGCAGTGCGGGCAAGGCCCATCGTACTGGAGGTTGCAGTGCAGACGGGGCCCATCACACTTGAGGGTGCAGAGTGTGTAGGGCCCATTGCACTGGAGGGTGCAGTGCGGGTGGGACCCATCGCACTGGAGGGTGCAGTGCAGGTGGGGCCCATCGCACTGGAGTTTGCAGTAAGGGTGGGGCCCATCGGACTATGTGGTGCAGTAAGGGTAGGGCGCATCGCACTGGAGGGTGCATTGTGGGTGGGGCCCATAGTACTGGAGGGTGCAGTGCGGGTGGTAGCCATCGCACTGGAGGGTGCAGTGCAGGTGGGGCCAATCGCACTGGAGGGTGCAGTGCGGGTGGTGCCCATCACACTGCAGGGTGCAGTGTGGGTTGTGCCAATCACATTGGAGGGTGCAGTGCTGGGAAGGCCCATCGCACTGGAGGGTGCAGTGTGGGCGGGGTCTATCACACTGGAGGGTGCAGAGCGAGAGGGTCCCATCACACTGGAGACTGCAGTGTGGGCGGGGTCCATCGGACTGGAGGGTGCAGTGTGGGTGTGGCCCATTGTACTGGAGGGTGCATTGTGGGTGGGACCCATCGCACTGAAGGGTGCAGTGCGGGTGGGGCCCATTGCACTGAAGGGTGCAGTGAGGGTGGGGCCCATCACACTGCAGTTTGTAGTGTGGGTTGGGCCCATTGTACTGGAGGGTGCAGTGCGGGTGAGACCCATTGCACTGGAGGGTGCAGTGCGGGTGGGGCCCATTGCACTGGAGGGTGCAATGCGGGTGGGGCCCATCACACTGCAGGGTGCAGTGCAGGTGGGGCCCATCACACTGGAGTGTGCAGTAAGGGTGGGGCCCATCGCACTCAAGGGTGCAGTGTGGGTGGGGCCCATCCCACTGCAGGGTGCAGTGCTGGTTGGGCCCATCACATTGGAGGGTGCAGTGCTGGTAATGCCCATCGCACTGGAGGGTGCAGTGCAGTTGGGGCTCATCACACTTCAGGGTGCAGTGCAGATTGGGCCCATCGAACTGGAGTGTGCAGTGCGGGTAAGGCCCATCGCACTGGAGGGTGCAGTGCGGGCAGGGACCATCACATTCGAGGGTGCAGTGCAAGAGGGTCACATTGCACTGGAGGGTGCAGTGTGGGTGGGGTCCATCGCACTGGAGGGTGCAGTGCCAGTGTGTCCCATCGCACTGGAGGGTGCAGTGCAGGCGGGGACCATCAGACTATGTGGTGCAGTGCGGGTGGGGCCCATCGCAATGGAGGGTGCAGTGCACTTGGGGCCCATTGTACTGGAGGGTGCAGTGTCCGTGGGGCCCATCGCACTGGAGGGTGCAGTTCGGGTGGAGCACATCACACTTCAGGGTGCAGTGCGGTTTTGGCACATCGAACTGCAGGGTGCAGTGTGCGTAGGGCCCATTGCACTGGAGGGTGCAGTGCGGGCGGGGCTGATCGCACTGGAGGGTGCAGTGTGGGTGGGGCCCAACACATTGGAGAGTGAAGTGAAGGCGGGGTCTATCACACTGGAGGGTGCAGTTCAGGCGGGCACAACACACTGGAGGGTGAAGTGCGGGTAGGGCCCATCGCACAGGAGGGTGCAGTGTGGGTGGCGCCCATTGCACTGGACGGTGCAGGGCAGGTGGGTCCCATTGCACTGGAGAGTTCAGTGCGGGTGGGGCCCATCGCACTGGAGGGTGCAGTGCAGGCTGGGCTTATCGCATTGGAGGGTGCAGTGTGGGTGGGGCCCAACGCACTGGAGAGTGAAGTGCGGGCGGGGTCCATCACACTGGAGAGTGCATTGCTGGCGGGGCCCATCACACTGGAGGGTGTAGTGCGGGCGTGGTCCATCACACTGGAGGGTGCATTGCTGGCAGGGCCCATCACACTGGAGGGTGTAGTGCGGGCGGGGTCCATCACACTGGAGGGTGCATTGCTGGCGGGGCCCATCACACTGGAGGGTGTAGTGCGGGCGGGGTCCATCACACTGGAGGGTGCATTGCTGGCGGGGCCCATCACACTGGAGGGTGTAGTGCGGGCGGGGTCCATCACACTGGAGGGTGCAGTGCGGTCGGCGCCCATCGCACTGGAGGGAGAAGTACGGACGGGGTCCATCACACTGAAGGGTTCAGTGCACGTGGGGCCCATCGCACTGTAGGTGGTAGTGCAGACGGGGCCCATCGCACTGGATGGTTCAGTGAAGGCAGGGCCAACCGTACTGGAGGGTGAAGTGCAAGTGCAGCCCATCGCACTGGAGGGTGCAGTGCGGGTGGGGCCCATTGGACTATGTGGTGCAGTGCGGGTAGGGCCCATCGCACTGGAGGGTGCAGTGCAGGTGGGGCCCATCGCACTGGAGTGTGCAGTAAGGGTGGGGCCCATCGCTCTCAAGGGTGCAGTGTGGGTGGGGCTCATCGCACTGGAGTGTGCAGTGCGGGCGTGGCCCATCACACAGGAGTGTGTAGTTCGGGTGGGGCACATCAGACTATGTGGTGCAGTGCGGGTAGGGCCCATCGCACTGGAGGGTGCAGTGTGGGTGGGGCCCATAGCACTCAAGGGTGCAGTGTGGGTGAGGCATATCGCACTCAAGGGTGCAGTGTGGGTGGGGACCATCACACTGGAGGGTGCAGTGCGGGTGTGGCCCATCACACTGGAGGGTGCAGTGCGGGTGGCGCCCATCGGACTATGTGGTGCAGTGCGGGTAGGGCCCATCGCACTGGAGGGTGCAGTGCAGGTGGGGCCCATCGCACTGGAGTGTGCAGTAAGGGTGGGGCCCATCGCTCTCAAGGGTGCAGTGTGGGTGGGGCTCATCGCACTGGAGTGTGCAGTGCGGGCGTGGCCCATCACACAGGAGTGTGTAGTTCGGGTGGGGCACATCAGACTATGTGGTGCAGTGCGGGTAGGGCGCATCGCACTGGAGGGTGCATTGTGGGTGGGGCCCATAGTACTGGAGGGTGCAGTGCGGGTGGTACCCATCGCACTGGAGGGCGCAGTGCAGGTGGGGCCCATCGCACTGGAGGGTGCAGTACAGGTGGGGCCCATCACACTGCAGGGTGCAGTGCGGGTGGGTCCCATCACACTGCAGGGTGCAGTGTGGGTTGGGTCTATCACATTGGAGGGTGCAGTGCGGGAGGGCCCATCGCACTGGAGGGTGCAGTGCAGCCAGGGTCCATCGCACTGGAGGGTGCAGTGAGGTTGGAGTCCATCGCACTGGAGGGTGCAGTGCGGGCAAGGCCCATTGTATTGGAGGTTGCAGTGCAGACGGGGTCCATCACACTTGAGGGTGCAGAGCATGTAGGGCCCATCGCACTGGAGGGTGCAGTGCGGGTGGGACCCATCGCACTGGAGGGTGCAGTGCAGGTGGGGCCCATCGCACTGGAGTGTGCAGTAAAGGTGGTGCCCATCGCACTCAAGGGTGCTGTGTGGGTGGGGCGCATCGCACTCAAGGGTGCAGTGTGGGTGGGGCCCAGTGCACTGCAGGGTGCAGTGCGGGTGTGGCCCATCACGCTGGAGTGTGTAGATTGGGTGGGGCCCATCGGACTATGTGGTGCAGTGCAGGTAGGGCCCATCGCACTGGAGGGTGCATTGTGGGTGGGGCCCATAGTACTGGAGGATGCAGTGCGGGTGGTACCCATCGCACTAGAGAGGGCAGTGCAGTTGGGGCCCATCGCACTGGAGGGTGCAGTGCGGGTGGGGAGCATCACACTGCAGGTTGCAGTGCGGGTTGGGCCCATCACAATGGAGGGTGCAGTGCTGGTAAGGCCCATCGCACTGGAAGGTGCAGTGCAGTTGTGGCCCATCACACTTCAGGGTGCAGTGCAGATTGGGCCCATCGAACTGGAGTATGCAGTGCGGGTAAGGCCCATCGCACTGGAGGGTGCAGTGCGGGCAGGGACCATCACATTTGAGGGTGCAGTGCGAGAGGGTCACATCGCACTGGAGGGTGCAGTGTGGGTGGGTTCCATCGCACTGGAGGGTGCCGTGCGGGTGTGGCCCATCGCACTGGAGGGCGCAGTGCAGGCGGGGACCATCAGACTATGTGGTGCAGCGCGGGTGGGGCCCATCGCCCTGGAGGGTGCATTGCGGGTGGGGCTGATCGCACTGGAGGGTGCAGTGTGGGTGGGGCCCAACACATTGGAGAGTGAAGTGCAGGTGGGGTCTATCACACTGGAGGGTGCAGTTCAGGCGGGCACAACATACTGAAGGGTAAAGTGCGGGTGGGGCCCATCGCACTGGAGGGTGCAGTGCGGTTGGGGCCCATCGCACTGGACGGTGCAGGGCAGGTGGGTCCCATCGCACTGGAGAGTTCAGTGCGGGTGGGGCCCATCGCACTGGAGGGTGCAGTTTGGGCTGGGCTTATCGCATTGGAGGGTGCAGTGTGGGTTGGGCCCAACGCACTGGAGAGTGAAGTGCGGGTGGGGTCCATCACACTGGAGGGTGCATTGCTGGCGGGGCCCATCACACTGGAGGGTGTAGTGCGGGCGGGGTCCATCACACTGGAGGGTGCAGTGCGGACGGCGCCCATCGTACTGGAGGGAGAAGTACGGACGGGGTCCATCACACTGAAGGGTTCAGTGCACGCGGGGCCCATCGCACTGTAGGTGGCAGTGCAGACGGGGCCCATCGCACTGGATGGCTTAGTGAAGGCGGGGCCAATCGTACTGGAGGGTGACGTGCGAGTGCAGTCCATCGCACTGGAGGGTGCAGTGCGGGTGGGGCCCATCACACTGGAGGATTAAGTGCAGGTGGGCTAATCACACTGGACGGTGCAGCGCGGGTTGGGCCCATCGCACTGGAGGTTGCAGTGTGGGCGTGGCCCATCGCACAGGAGGGTGCAGTGCAGGCGGGGCCCATCACACTGGAGGTTGCAGTGTGGGTAGGGCCCATCACACTGGAGGGTGCAGTGCAGGTGGGACCATCACACTGGAGGGTGCAGTGCAGGTGGGAGCCATCACACTGGAGGGTGTAGTGCGGGTGGGGCCCATCAGACTATGTAGTGCAGTGCGGGTAGGGCCCTTCGCACTGGAGGGTGCGGGTGGGGCCCATAGAACTCCAGGGTGCAGTGTGGGTGGGGCATATCGCACTCAAGGGTGCAGTGTGGGTGGGGACCATCACACTGGAGGGTGCAGTGCGGGTGTGGCCCATCACACTGGAGGGTGCAGTGCGGGTGGGGCCCATCGGACTATGTGGTGCAGTGCGGGTAGGGCCCATTGCACTGGATGGTGCAGTGCAGGTGGGACCCATTGTACTGGAGGTTGCAGTGCGGGTGGGTCCCATCGCACTGGAGGGTGCAGTGAGGGTGGGGCCCATCGCACTGGAGGGTGCAGTGCGGGTGGGGCCCATCACACTGCAGGGTGCAATGCGGGTTGGGCCCATCGCACTGGTTGGTGCAGTGCTGGTAAGGCCCATCGCACTGGAGGGTGCAGTGTGGTCGGGGTCCATCAGACTGAAGGGTGCAGAGCGAGAGGGTCCCATCGCACTGGTGGGTACAGTGTGGGCAGGGTTCATCAGACTGGAGTGTGCAGTGCGGGTGGGGTCCATTGTACTGGAGAGTGCAGTGTGGGTGGGGCCCATTGCACTGAAGGGTGCATTGCGGGTGGGGCCCCTCACACTGCAGGGTGTAGTGCAGGTTGGGCCCATCGCACTTGAGGGTGAAGTGCTGGTTGGGCCCATTGCACTGGAGGGTGCAGTGCGGGTTGGTCCCATCGCACTGGAGGGTGCAGTGCGGGTGGGACCGATCGCACTGCAGGGTGTAGTGTGGGTGGGGCCCATCGGACTATGTGGTGCAGTGGGGGTGGGGCCCATCACACTGGAGGGTGCAGTGCGGGAGGGCCCATCGCACTGGAGGGTGCAGTGCAGCCAGGGTCGATCCCACTGGAGGGTGCAGTGAGGTTGGAGCCCATCGCACTGGAGGGTGCAGTGTGGGCAAGGCCCATCGTACTGGATTTTGCAGTGCAGATGGGGCCCATCACAATTGAGGGTGCAGAGCGTGTAGGGCCCATCGCACTGGAGGTTGCAGTGTGGGTGGGACCCATCGCACTGGAGGGTGCAGTGCAGGTGGGGACCATCGCACTGGAGTGTGCAGTAAGGGTGGGGCCCATCGCACTCAAGGGTGCAGTGTGGATGGGGCCCATCGCACTGGAGGGTGCAGTGCGGGTGTGGCCCATCACACTGGAGTGTGTAGTTCGGGTGGGGCCCATCGGACTATGTGGTGCAGTGCGGGTAGGGTGCATCGCACTGGAGGGTGCATTGTGGGTGGGGCCCATAGTACTGGAGGGTGCAGTGCGGGTGGTACCCATTGCACTGGAGGGGGCAGTGCAGTTGGGGCCCATCGCACTGGAGGGTGCAGTGCGGGTGGGGCCCATCAAACTGCAGGGTGCAGTGTGGGTTGGACCCATCACATTGGAGGGTGCAGTGCTGGTAAGGCCCATCGCACTGGAGGGTGCAGTGTAGGCGGGGTCTATCACACTGGAGGGTGCAGAGCAAGAGGGTCCCATCACACTGGAGGGTGCAGTGTGGGCGGGGTCCATCGGACTGGAGGGTGCAGTGTGGGTGGGGCCCATTGTACTGGAGGGTGCATTGTGGGTGGGACCCATCGCACTGAAGGGTGCAGTGCGGGTTGGGCCCATTGCACTGAAGGGTGCACTGAGAGTGGGGACCATCACACTGCAGGTTGTAGTGTGGGTTGGGCCCATTGTACTGGAGGGTGCAGTGCGGGTGAGGCCCATCGCACTGGAGGGTGCAGTGCAGGCGGGGCCCATCACACTGGAGGTTGCAGTGTGGGTAGGGCCCATCACACTGGAGGGTGCAGTGCAGGTGGGACCATCACACTGGAGGGTGCAGTGCAGGTGGGAGCCATCACACTGGAGGGTGTAGTGTGGGTGGGGCCCATCAGACTATGTAGTGCAGTGCGGGTTGGGCCCTTCGCACTGGAGGGTGCGGGTGGGGCCCATAGAACTCCAGGGTGCAGTGTGGGTGGGGCATATCGCACTCAAGGGTGCAGTGTGGGTGGGGACCATCACACTGGAGGGTGCAGTGCGGGTGGGGCCCATCGGACTATGTGGTGCAGTGCGGGTATGGCCCATCGCACTGGAGGGTGCAGTGCAGGTGGGACCCATTGTACTGGAGGTTGCAGTGCGGGTGGGACCCATCACACTGCAGGGTGCAATGCGGGTTGGGCCCATCGCACTGGTTGGTGCAGTGCTGGTAAGGCCCATCGCACTGGAGGGTGCAGTGTGGTCGGGGTCCATCAGACTGAAGGGTGCAGTGCGGGTGGGGTCCATTGTACTGGAGAATGCAGTGCGGGTGGGGCCCATAGCACTCAAGGGTGCAGTGTGGGTGGGGCATATCACACTCAAGGGTGCAGTGTGGGTGGGTCCCATCGCACTGGAGGGTACAGTGTGGGCGGGGTTCATCAGACTGGAGTGTGCAGTGCGGGTGGGGTCCATTGTACTGGAGAGTGCAGTGCGGGTGGGGCCCATAGCACTCAAGGGTGCAGTGTGGGTGGGGCATATCACACTCAAGGGTGCAGTGTGGGTGGGGACCATCACACTGGAGGGTGCAGTGCGGGTGAGGCCCATCACACTGGAGGGTGCAGTGCGGGTGGGGCCCATCGGACTATGTGGTGCAGTGCGGGTAGGGCCCATGGAACTGGAGGGTGCAGTGCGGGCAAGGCCCATTGTACTGGAGGTTGCAGTGCGGGTGGAACCCATCGCACTGGAGGGTGCAGTGTGGGTGGGGCCCATCGCACTGGAGGGTGCAGTGTGGGTGGGGCCCATCACACTGCAGGGTGCAATGCGGGTTGAGCCCATCGCACTGGTTGGTGCAGTGCTGGTAAGGCCCATCGCACTGGAGGGTGCAGTGTGGTCGGGCTCCATCACACTGAAGGGTGAAGAGCGAGAGGGTCCCATCGCACTGGATTGTACAGTGTGGGCGTGGTTCATCAGACTGGAGGGTGCAGTGCGGGTGGTACCCATCGCACTGAAGGGTGCAGTGCGGGTGGGGCCCATTGCACTGAAGGGTGCAGTGTGGGCGGGGTCTATCACACTGGAGGGTGCAGAGTGAGAGGGTCCCATCACACTGGAGAGTGCAGTGTGGGCGGGGTCCATCGGACTGGAGGGTGCAGTGTGGGTGGGGCCCATTGTACTGGAGGGTGCATTGTGGGTGGGACCCATCGCACTGAAGGGTGCAGTGCGGGTGGGGCCCATTGCACTGAAGGGTGCAGTGAGGGTGGGGCCCATCACACTGCAGTTTGTAGTGTGGGTTGGGCCCATTGTACTGGAGGGTGCAGTGCGGGTGAGACCCATCGCACTGGAGGGTGCAGTGCGGGTGGGGCCCATTGCACTGGAGGGTGCAATGCGGGTGGGGCCCATCACACTGCAGGGTGCAGTGCAGGTGGGGCCCATCACACTGGAGTGTGCAGTAAGGGTGGGGCCCATCGCACTCAAGGGTGCAGTGTGGGTGGGGCCCATCCCACTGCAGGGTGCAGTGCTGGTTGGGCCCATCACATTGGAGGGTGCAGTGCTGGTAAGGCCCATCGCACTGGAGGGTGCAGTGCAGTTGAAGCCCATCACACTTCAGGGTGCAGTGCAGATTGGGCCCATCGAACTGGAGTGTGCAGTGCGGGTAAGGCCCATCGCACTGGAGGGTGCAGTGCGGGCAGAGACCATCACATTCGAGGGTGCAGTGCAAGAGGGTCACATTGCACTGGAGGGTGCAGTGTGGGTGGGGTCCATCGCACTGGAGGGTGCAGTGCCGGTGTGGCCCATCGCACTGGAGGGTGCAGTGCAGGCGGGGCACCATCAGACTATGTGGTGCAGTGCGGGTGGGGCCCATCGCAATGGAGGGTGCAGTGCACTTGGGGCCCATTGTACTGGAGGGTGCAGTGTGCGTGCGGCCCATCGCACTGGAGGGTGCAGTTCGGGTGGAGCACATCACACTTCAGCGTGCAGTGCGGTTTTGGCACATCGAACTGCAGGGTGCAGTGTGCGTAGGGCCCATTGCACTGGAGGGTGCAGTGCGGGCGGGGCTGATCGCACTGGAGGGTGCAGTGTGGGTGGGGCCCAACACATTGGAGAGTGAAGTGCAGGCGGGGTCTATCACACTGGAGGTTGCAGTTCAGGCGGGCACAACACACTGGAGGGAGAAGTGCGGGTAGGGCCCATCGCACAGGAGGGTGCAGTGCGGGTGGCGCCCATTGCACTGGACGGTGCAGGGCAGGTGGGTCCCATTGCACTGGAGAGTTCAGTGCGGGTGGGGCCCATCGCACTGGAGGGTGCAGTGCAGGCTGGGCTTATCGCATTGGAGGGTGCAGTGTGGGTGGGGCCCAACGCACTGGAGAGTGAAGTGCGGGCGGGGTCCATCACACTGGAGAGTGCATTGCTGGCGGGGCCCATCACACTGGAGGGTGTAGTGCGGGCGTGGTCCATCACACTGGAGGGTGCATTGCTGGCGGGGCCCATCACACTGGAGGGTGTAGTGCGGGCGGGGTCCATCACACTGGAGGGTGCATTGCTGGCGGGGCCCATCACACTGGAGGGTGTAGTGCGGGCGGGGTCCATCACACTGGAGGGTGCATTGCTGGCGGGGCCCATCACACTGGAGGGTGTAGTGCGGGCGGGGTCCATCACACTGGAGGGTGCAGTGCGGTCGGCTCCCATCGCACTGGAGGGAGAAGTACGGACGGGGTCCATCACACTGAAGGGTTCAGTGCACGTGGGGCCCATCGCACTGTAGGTGGTAGTGCAGACGGGGCCCATCGCACTGGATGGTTCAGTGAAGGCAGGGCCAACCGTACTGGAGGGTGAAGTGCAAGTGCAGCCCATCGCACTGGAGGGTGCAGTGCGGGTGGGGCCCATTGGACTATGTGGTGCAGTGCGGGTAGGGCCCATCGCACTGGAGGGTGCAGTGCAGGTGGGGCCCATCGCACTGGAGTGTGCAGTAAGGGTGGGGCCCATCGCTCTCAAGGGTGCAGTGTGGGTGGGGCTCATCGCACTGGAGTGTGCAGTGCGGGCGTGGCCCATCACACAGGAGTGTGTAGTTCGTGTGGGGCACATCAGACTATGTGGTGCAGTGTGGGTAGGGCCCATCGCACTGGAGGGTGCAGTGTGGGTGGGGCCCATAGCACTCAAGGGTGCAGTGTGGGTGAGGCATATCGCACTCAAGGGTGCAGTGTGGGTGGGGACCATCACACTGGAGGGTGCAGTGCGGGTGTGGCCCATCACACTGGAGGGTGCAGTGCGGGTGGGGCCCATCGGACTATGTGGTGCAGTGCGGGTAGGGCCCATCGCACTGGAGGGTGCAGTGCAGGTGGGGCCCATCGCACTGGAGTGTGCAGTAAGGGTGGGGCCCATCGCTCTCAAGGGTGCAGTGTGGGTGGGGCTCATCGCACTGGAGTGTGCAGTGTGGGCGTGGCCCATCACACAGGAGTGTGTAGTTCGGGTGGGGCACATCAGACTATGTGGTGCAGTGAGGGTAGGGCGCATCGCACTGGAGGGTGCATTGTGGGTGGGGCCCATATTACTGGAGGGTGCAGTGCGGGTGGTACCCATCGCACTGGAGGGCGCATTGCAGGTGGGGCCCATCGAACTGGAGGGTGCAGTACAGGTGGGGCCCATCACACTGCAGGGTGCAGTGCGGGTGGGTCCCATCACACTGCAGGGTGCAGTGTGGGTTGGGTCCATCACATTGGAGGGTGCAGTGCGGGAGGGCCCATCGCACTGGAGGGTGCAGTGCAGCCAGGGTCCATCGCACTGGAGGGTGCAGTGAGGTCGGAGTCCATCGCACTGGAGGGTGCAGTGCGGGCAAGGCCCATTGTATTGGAGGTTGCAGTGCAGACGGGGTCCATCACACTTGAGGGTGCAGAGCATGTAGGGCCCATCGCACTGGAGGGTGCAGTGCGGGTGGGACCCATCACAATGGAGGGTGCAGTGCTGGTAAGGCCCATCGCACTGGAGGGTGCAGTGCAGTTGTGGCCCATCACACTTCAGGGTGCAGTGCAGATTGGGCCCATCGAACTGGAGTATGCAGTGCGGGTAAGGCCCATCGCACTGGAGGGTGCAGTGCGGGCAGGGACCATCACATTTGAGGGTGCAGTGCGAGAGGGTCACATCGCACTGGAGGGTGCAGTGTGGGTGGGTTCCATCGCACTGGAGGGTGCCGTGCGGGTGTGGCCCATCGCACTGGAGGGTGCAGTGCAGGCGGGGACCATCAGACTATGTGGTGCAGCGCGGGTGGGGCCCATCGACCTGGAGGGTGCATTGCGGGTGGGGCTGATCGCACTGGAGGGTGCAGTGTGGGTGGGGCCCAACACATTGGAGAGTGAAGTGCAGGTGGGGTCTATCACACTGGAGGGTGCAGTTCAGGCGGGCACAACATACTGAAGGGTGAAGTGCGGGTGGGGCCCATCGCACTGGAGGGTGCAGTGCGGTTGGGGCCCATCGCACTGGAGGGTGCAGGGCAGGTGGGTCCCATCGCACTGGAGAGTTCAGTGCGGGTGGGGCCCATCGCACTGGAGGGTGCAGTTTGGGCTGGGCTTATCGCATTGGAGGGTGCAGTGTGGGTTGGGCCAAACGCACTGGAGAGTGAAGTGCGGGCGGGGTCCATCACACTGGAGGGTGCATTGCTGGCGGGGCCCATCACACTGGAGGGTGTAGTGCGGGCGGGGTCCATCACACTGGAGGGTGCAGTGCGGACGGCGCCCATCGTACTGGAAGGAGAAGTACGGACGGGGTCCATCACACTGAAGGGTTCAGTGCACGCGGGGCCCATCGCACTGTAGGTGGCAGTGCAGACGGGGCCCATCGCACTGGATGGCTTAGTGAAGGCGGGGCCAATCGTACTGGAGGGTGACGTGCGAGTGCAGTCCATCGCACTGGAGGGTGCAGTGCGGGTGGGGCCCATCACACTGGAGGATTAAGTGCAGGTGGGCTAATCACACTGCACGGTGCAGCGCGGGTTGGGCCCATCGCACTGGAGGTTGCAGTGCGGGCGTGGCCCATCGCACAGGAGGGTGCAGTGCAGGCGGGGCCCATCACACTGGAGGTTGCAGTGTGGGTAGGGCCCATCACACTGGAGGGTGCAGTGCAGGTGGGACCATCACACTGGAGGGTGCAGTGCAGGTGGGAGCCATCACACTGGAGGGTGTAGTGCGGGTGGGGCCCATCAGACTATGTAGTGCAGTGCGGGTAGGGCCCTTCGCACTGGAGGGTGCGGGTGGGGCCCATAGAACTCCAGGGTGCAGTGTGGGTGGGGCATATCGCACTCAAGGGTGCAGTGTGGGTGGGGACCATCACACTGGAGGGTGCAGTGCGGGTGTGGCCCATCACACTGGAGGCTGCAGTGCGGGTGGGGCCCATCGGACTATGTGGTGCAATGCGGGTAGGGCCCATCACACTGGAGGGTGCAGTGCAGGTGGGACCCATTGTACTGGAGGTTGCAGTGCGGGTGGGACCCATCGCACTGGAGGGTGCAGTGCGGGTGGGGCCCATCGCACTGGAGGGTGCAGTGCGGGTGGGGCCCATCACACTGCAGGGTGCAATGCGGGTTGGGCCCATCGCACTGGTTGGTGCAGTGCTGGTAAGGCCCATCGCACTGGAGGGTGCAGTGTGGTCGGGGTCCATCAGACTGAAGGGTGCAGAGCGAGAGGGTCCCATCGCACTGGAGGGTACAGTGTGGGCAGGGTTCATCAGACTGGAGTGTGCAGTGCGGGTGGGGTCCATTGTTCTGGAGAGTGCAGTGTGGGTGGGGCCCATTGCACTGAAGGGTGCATTGCGGGTGGGGCCCCTCACACTGCAGGGTGTAGTGCAGGTTGGGCCCATCGCACTTGAGGGTGAAGTGCTGGTTGGGCCCATTGCACTGGAGGGTGCAGTGCGGGTTGGTCCCATCGCACTGGAGGGTGCAGTGCGGGTGGGACCGATCGCACTGCACGGTGTAGTGTGGGTGGGGCCCATCGGACTATGTGGTGCAATGGGGGTGGGGCCCATCACACTGGAGGGTGCAGTGCGGGAGGGCCCATCGCACTGGAGGGTGCAGTGCAGCCAGGGTAGATCCCACTGGAGGGTGCAGTGAGGTCGGAGCCCATCGCACTGGAGGGTGCAGTGTGGGCAAGGCCCATCGTACTGGATTTTGCAGTGCAGATGGGGCCCATCACAATTGAGGGTGCAGAGCGTGTAGGGCCCATCGCACTGGAGGTTGCAGTGTGGGTGGGACCCATCGCACTGGAGGGTGCAGTGCAGGTGGGGACCATCGCACTGGAGTGTGCAGTAAGGGTGGGGCCCATCGCACTCAAGGGTGCAGTGTGGATGGGGCCCATCGCACTGGAGGGTGCAGTGCGGGTGTGGCCCATCACACTGGAGTGTGTAGTTCGGGTGGGGCCCATCGGACTATGTGGTGCAGTGCGGGTAGGGTGCATCGCACTGGAGGGTGCATTGTGGGTGGGGCCCATAGTACTGGAGGGTGCAGTGCGGGTGGTACCCATCGCACTGGAGGGGGCAGTGCAGTTGGGGCCCATCGCACTGGAGGGTGCAGTGCGGGTGGGGCCCATCAAACTGCAGGGTGCAGTGTGGGTTGGGCCCATCACATTGGAGGGTGCAGTGCTGGTAAGGCCCATCGCACTGGAGGGTGCAGTGTAGGCGTGGTCTATCACACTGGAGGGTGCAGAGCAAGAGGGTCCCATCACACTGGAGGGTGCAGTGTGGGCGGGGTCCATCGGACTGGAGGGTGCAGTGTGGGTGGGGCCCATTGTACTGGAGGGTGCATTGTGGGTGGGACCCATCGCACTGAAGGGTGCAGTGCGGGTTGGGTCCATTGCACTGAAGGGTGCACTGAGAGTGGGGACCATCACACTGCAGGTTGTAGTGTGGGTTGGGCCCATTGTACTGGAGGGTGCAGTGCGGGTGAGGCCCATCGCACTGGAGGTTGCAGTGCGGGCGGAGCTGATCGCACTGGAGGGTGCAGTGTGGGTGGGGCCCAACACATTAGAGAGTGAAGTGCAGGCGGGGTCTATCACACTGGAGGGTGCAGTTCAGGTGGGCACAACACACTGGAGGGTGAAGTGCGGGTGGGGCCCATCGCACAGGAGGGTGCAGTGCGGGTGGGGCCCATCGCACTGGATGGTGCAGGGCAGGTGGGTCCCATCGCACTGGAGAGTTCAGAGCGGGTGGGGCCCATCGTACTGGAGGGTGCAGTGCGGGCTGGGCTTATCGCATTGGAGGGTGCAGTGTGGGTGGGGCCCAACGCACTGTAGAGTGAAGTGCGGGCGGGGTCCATCACACTGGAGGGTGCATTGCTGGTGGGGCCCATCACACTGGAGGGTGTAGTGCGGGCGGGGTCCATCACACTGGAGGGTGCATTGCTGGCGGGGCCCATCACACTGGAGGTTGCAGTGTGGGCGGCGCCCATCGCACTGGAGGGAGAAGTATGAACGGGGTCTATCATACTGAAGGGTTCAGTGCACGCGGGGCCCATCGCACTGTAGGTGGCAGTGCAGACGGGGCCCATCGCACTGGATGGTTCAGTGAAGGCGGGGCCAATCGTACTGGAGGGTGACGTGCGAGTGCAGCTCATCGCACTGGAGGGTGCAATGCGGGTGGGGCCCATCACACTGGAGGATGAAGTGCAGGTGGGCCAATCACACTGCACGGTGCAGCGCGGGTTGGGCCCATCGCACTGGAGGTTGCAGTTTGGGCGTGGCCCATCGCACAGGAGGGTGCAGTGCAGACGGGGCCCATCACACTGGAGGTTGCAGTGTGGGTGGGGCCCATCACACTGGAGGGTGCAGTGCAGGTGGGACCCATCACACTGGAGGGTGCAGTGCAGGTGGGAACCATCACACTGGAGGGTGTAGTGTGGGTGGGGCCAATCAGACTATGTGGTGCAGTGCGGGTAGGGCCCATCGCACTGGAGGGTGCAGTGCGGGTGGGGCCCATAGCACTCAAGGGTGCAGTGTGGGTGGGGCATATCGCACTCAAGGGTGCAGTCTGGGTGGGGACCATCACACTGGAGGGTGCAGTGCGGATGTGGCCCATCACACTGAAGGGTGCAGAGCGAGACTGTCCCATCGCACTGGAGGGTACAGTGTGGGCGGAGTTCATCGGACTGGAGGGTGCCGTGTGGGTGGGGTCCATTGTACTGGAGAGTGCAGTGTGGGTGGGACCCATCGCACTGCAGGGTGTAGTGCGGGTGGGGCCCATCGGACTATGTGGTGTAGGGGGGGGGGCCCATCACACTGGAGGGTGCAGTGTGGGAGGGCCCATCGCACTGGAGGGTGCAGTGCGGCCAGGGTCCATCGCACTGGAGGGTGCAGTGAGGTCGGAGCCCATGGCACTGGAGGGTGCAGTGAGGGCAAGGCCCATCGTACTGGAGGTTGCAGTGCAGACGGGGTCCATCACACTTGAGGGTGCACAGCGTGTAGGGCCCATCGCACTGGAGGGTGCAGTGCGGGTGGGACCCATCGCACTGGATAGTGCAGTGCAGGTGGGGCCCATCGCACTGGAGTGTGCAGTAAGGGTGGGGCCCATCGCACTCAAGGGTGCAGTGTGGGTGGGGCCTATCACACTGGAGGGTGCAGTGCGGGCGTGGCCCATCATACTGGAGTGTGTAGTTCGGGTGGGGCACATCGGACTATGTGGTGCAGTGCGGGTAGGGCGCATCGCACTGGAGGGAGCATTGTGGGTGGGGCCCATAGTACTGGAGGGTGCAGTGCGGGTGGTACCCATCGCACTGGAGGGTGCAGTGCGGGTGGGGCCCATCACACTGCAGGGTGCAGTGCGGGTTGGGCCCATCAAATTGGACGGTGCAGTGCTGGTAAGGCCCATCGCACTGGAGGGTGCAGTGTGGGCGGGGTCTATCACACTTTAGGGTGCAGAGCGAGAGGGTCCCATCACACTGTAGGGTACAGTGTGGGCGGGGTCCATCGCACTGAAGGGTGCAGTGCGGGTGTGGCCAATTGCACTGAAGGGTGCAGTGAGGGTGGGGCCCATCACACTGCAGGTTGTAGTGTGGGTTGGGCCCATTGTACTGGAGGGTGCAGTGCGGGTGAGACCCATCGCACTGGAGGGTGCAGTGCAGGTGGGGACAATTGCACTGGAGGGTGCAGTGCGGGTGAGACCCATCGCACTGGAGGGTGCAGTGCGGGTGGGGCCCATCACACTGCAGGGTGCAGTGCGGGTAGGGCCCATCACATTGGAGGGTGCAGAGCGGGAGGGCCCATCGCACTGGAGGGTGCAGTGCGGCCAGGGTCCATCGCACTGGAGGGTGCAGTGAGGTCAGAGCCCATCGCACTGGAGGGTGCAGTGCAGGCAAGCACCATCGTTCTCGAGGTTGCAGTGCAGACGGGGCCCATCACACTTGAGGGTGCAGAGCGTGTAGGGCCCATCGAACTGGAGGGTGCAGTGCGGGTGGGACCCATCGCACTGGAGGGTGCAGTGCAGGTGGGGCCCATCGCACTGGAGTGTGCAGTAAGGGTGGGGCCCATCGCACTCAAGGGTGCAGTGTGGGTGGGGCCCATTGCACTGGAGGGTGCAGAGAGGGTGTGGCCCATCACACTGGAGTGTGTAGTTCGGGTGGGGCCCATCGGACTATGTGGTGCAGTGCGGGTAGGGCGCATCGCACTGGAGGGTGCATTGTGGGTGGGGCTCATAGTACTGGAGGGTGCAGTGCGGGTGGTACCCATCGCACTGGAGGGTGCAGTGCAGGTGGGGCCCATCGCACTGGAATGTGCAGTGCGGGTGGGGCCCATCACACTGCAGGGTGCAGAGCGGGTTGGGCACATCACATTGGAGGGTGCAGTGCTGGTAAGGCCCATCGCACTGGAGGGTGCAGTGTGGGCGGGGTCTATCACACTGGAGGGTGCAGAGCGAGAGGGTCCCATCACACTGGAGGGTACAGTGTGGGCGGGGTCCATCGGACTGGAGGGTGCAGTGTGGGTGGGGCCCATTGTACTGGCGGGTGCATTGTGGGTGGGACCCATCACACTGAAGGGTGCAGTGTAGGAGGGGCCCATTGCACTGAAGGGTGCAGTGAGGGTGGGGCCCATCACACTGCAGGTTGTAGTGTGGGTTGGGCCCATTGTACTGGAGGGTGCACTGCGGGTGATACCCATCGCATTGGAGGGTGCAGTGCGGGTGGGCCCCATTGCACTGGAGGGTGCAATGCGGGTGGGGCCCATCACACTGCAGGGTGCAGTGTGGGTTGGGCCCATCACATTGGAGGGTGCAGTGCTGGTAAGGCCCATCGCACTGGAGGGTGCAGTGTGGGCGGGGTTTATCACACTGGAGGGTGCAGAGCGAGAGGGTCCCATCACACTGGAGGGTACAGTGTGGGCGGGGTCCATTGGACTGGAGGGTGCAGTGTGGGTGGGGCCCATTGTACTGAAGGGTGCATTGTGGGTGGGACAAATCACACTGATGGGTGCAGTGCGGGTGGGGCCCATTGCACTGAAGGGTGCAGTGGGGGTGGGGCCCATCACACGGCAGGTTGTAGTGTGTGTTGGGCCCATTGTACTGGAGGGTGAAATGCGGGTGGGGCCCATCACACTGCAGGGTGCAGTGCGGGTTGGGCCCATCACATTGGAGGGTGCAGTGCTGGTATGGCCCATCGCACTGGAGGATGCAGTGCAGTTGGGGCCCATCACACTTCAAGGTACAGTGCAGATTGGGCCTTTCGAACTGGAGTGTGCAGTGCGGGTAAGGCCCATCGCACTGGAGGGTGCAGTGCGGGCAGGGACCATCACATTTGAGGGTGCAGTGCGAGAGGGTCACATCGCACTGGAGGGTGCAGTGTGGGTGGGGTCCATCGCACTGGAGGGTGCCGTGCGGGTGTGGCCCATCGCACTGGAGGGTGCAGTGCAGGCGGGGACCATCAGACTATGTGGTGCAGTGTGGGTGGGGCCCATCGCACTGGAGGGTGCAGTGCGCGTGGGGCCCATTGTACTGGAGGGTGCAGTGTGCGTGGGGCCCATCGCACTGGAGGGTGCAGTTCGGGTGGAGCCCATCACACTTCAGGGTGCAGTGCGGTTTGGGCCCATCGAACTGCAGGGTGCAGTGTGCGTGGGGCCCATCGCACTGGAGGGTGCAGTGCGGGTGGGGCTGATCGCACTGGAGGGTGCAGTGTGGGTGGGGCCCAACACATTGGAGAGTGAAGTGCAGGCTGGGTCTATCACACTGGAGGGTGTAGTTCAGGCGGGCACAACACACTGAAGGGTGAAGTGCGGGTGGGGCCCATCTCACTTTAGGGTGCAGTGTGGGCTGGGCTTATCGCATTGGAGGGTGCAGTGTGTGTGGGGCCCAACGCACTGGAGAGTGAAGTGTGGGCGGGGTCCATCACACTGGAGGGTGCATTGCTGGCGGGGCCCATCACACTGGAGGGTGTAGTGCGGGCGGGGTCCATCACACTGGAGGGTGCAGTGCGGGCGGCGCCCATCATACTGGAGGGAAAAGTACGGACGGGGTCCATCACACTGAAGGGTTCAGTGCACGCGGGGCCCATCGCACTATAGGTGGCAGTGCAGACGGGGCCCATCGCACTGGATGGTTCAGTGAAGGCGGGGCCAATCGTACTGGAGGGTGAAGTGCGAGTGCAGCCCATCGCACTGGAGGGTGCAGTGTGGGTGGGGCCCATCACACTGGAGGATGAAGTGCAGGTGGGCCAATCACACTGCACGGTGCAGCGCGGGTTGGGACCATCGCACTGGAGGTTGCAGTGCGGGCGTGGCCCATCGCACAGGAGGGTGCAGTGCAGGCGGGGCCCATCACACTGGAGGTTGCAGTGTGGGTGGGGCCCATCACACTGGAGGGTGCAGTGCAGGTGGGACCCATCACACTGGAGGGTGCAGTGCAGGTGGGGCCCATAGCACTCAAGGGTGCAGTGTGGGTGGGGCATATCGCACTCAAGGGTACAGTGTGGGTGGGGCATTTCGCACTCAAGGGTACAGTGTGGTTGGGGACCATCACACTGGAGGGTGCCGTGCGGGTGGGGCCCAAAGTACTGGAGAATGAAGTGCAGGCGGGGTCAAACACACAGGAGGGTGCAGTGCGGGTGGGGCCCATCGCACTGGAGGGTGAAGTGCAGACGGGGTCCATCACACTGGAGCGTGCAGTGCAGATGGGGCACATCACACTGGAGAGTTCAGTGAAGGCAGGGACCATCGTACTGGAGGGTGCAGTGTGGGTGGGGCCCATCGCACTGGAGGATGCAGTGCAGAAGGGGCCCATCGCACTGGAGGGTGCAGTGCGGGTGGCATCCATCGCACTGTAGGATGCAGTGCTGGTGGGACCCATCGCACTGGAGGGTGCAGTGTGGGTGGGGCCCATCGGACTATGTGGTGCAGTGCGGGTAGGGCCCATCGCACTGGAGGGTGCAGTGCGGGTGGGGCCCATTGTACTGGAGGTTGCAGTGCGGGTGGGACCCATCGCACTGGAGGGTGCAGTGCGGATGTGGCCCATCGCACTGGAGGGTGCAGTGCGGGTGGGGACCATCACACTGCAGGGTGCAGTGCGGGTTGGGCCCATCGCACTGGTTGGTGCAGTGCTGGTAAGGCCCATCGCACTGGAGGGTGCAGTGTGGTCAGGGTCCATCACACAGAAGGGTGCAGAGCGAGAGGGTCCCAACGCACTGGAGGGTGCAGTGTGGGAGGGGCCCATAGCACTCAAGGGTGCAGTGTGAGTGGGGCATATCACACTCAAGGGTGCAGTGTGGGTGGGGACCATCACACTGGAGGGTGCAGTGCGGGTGAGGCCCATCACACTGGAGGGTGCAGTGCGGGTGGGGCCCATCGGACTATGTGGTGCAGTGCGGGTAGGGCCCATGGAACTGGAGGGTGCAGTGCGGGCAAGGCCCATTGTACTGGAGGTTGCAGTGCGGGTGGGACCGATCGCACTGGAGGGTGCAGTGCGGGTGGGGCCAATCGCACTGGAGGGTGCAGTGCGGGTGGGGCCCATCACACTGCAGGGTGCAATGCAGGTTGAGCCCATCGCACTGGTTGGCGCAGTGCTGGTAAGGCCCATCGCACTGGAGGGTGCAGTGTGGTCGGGCTCCATCACACTGAAGGGTGAAGAGCGAGGGGGTCCCATCGCACTGGATTGTACAGTGTGGGCGGGGTTCATCAGACTGGAGGGTGCAGTGCGGGTGGGGTCCATTGTACTGGAGAGTGCAGTGTGGGTGGTACCCATCGCACTGAAGGGTGCAGTGCGGGTGGGGCCCATTGCACTGAAGGGTGCAGTGCGGGTGGGGCCCCTCACACTGCAGGGTGTAGTGCGGGTTGGGCCCATCGCACTTGAGGGTGCAGTGCGGGTTGGGACTATTGCACTGGAGGGTGCAGTGCGGGTTGGTTCCATCGCACTGGAGGGTGCAGTGCGGGTGGGACCGATCGCACTGCAGGGTGTAGTGCGGGTGGGGCCCATCGGACTTTGTGGTGCAGTGGGGGTGGGGCCCATCACACTGGAGGGTGCAGTGTGGGAGGGCCCATCGCACTGGAGGGTGCAGTGCGGCCAGGTCCATCGCACTGGAGGGTGCAGTGAGGTCGGAGCCCATCGCACTGGAGGGTGCAGTGCGGGCAAGGCCCATCGGACTGGAGGTTGCAGTGCAGACGGGGCCCATCACACTTGAGGGTGCAGAGTGTGTAGGGCCCATCGCACTGGAGGGTGCAGTGCGGGTGGTACCCATCGCACTGGAGGGTGCAGTGCAGGTAGGGCCCATCGCACTGGAGTTTGCAGTAAGGGTGGGGCCCATCGGACTATGTGGAGCAGTAAGGGTAGGGCGCATCGCACTGGAGGGTGCATTGTGGTTGGGGCCCATAGTACTGGAGGGTGCAGTGCAGGTGGGGCCGATCGCACTGGAGGGTGCAGTGCGGGTGGGGCCCATCACACTGCAGGGTGCAGTGTGGGTTGTGCCAATCACATTGGAGGGTGCAGTGCTGGTAAGGCCCATCGCACTGGAGGGTGCAGTGTGGGCGGGGTCTTTCACACTGGAGGGTGCAGAGGGAGAGGGTCCCATCACACTGGAGAGTGCAGTGCGGGCGTGGTCCATCACACTGGAGGGTGCATTGCTGGCGGGGCCCATCACACTGGAGGGTGTAGTGCGGGCGGGGTCCATCACACTGGAGGGTGTAGTGTGTGTTGGGCCCATTGTACTGGAGGGTGCAGTGTGGGTGGTACCCATCGCACTGGAGGGTGCAGTGCAGGTGGGTCCCATCACACTGGAGTGTGCAGTGTGGGTGGGGCCCATCACACTGCAGTGTGCAGTGCGGGTTGGGCCCATCACATTGGAGGGTGCAGTGCTGGTAAGGCCCATCGCACTGGAGGGTGCAGTGTGGGCGGGGTCTATCACACTGGAGGGTGCAGAGCGGGTGGTACCCATCGCACTGGAGGGTGCAGTGCAGGTGGGGCCCATCACACTGGAGGGTGCAGTGTGGGCGGGGTCCATCGGACTGGAGGGTGCAGTGTGGGTGGGGCCCATTGTACTGGAGGGTGCATTGTGGGTGGGACCCATCGCACTGAAGGGTGCAGTGCGGGTGGGGCCCATTGCACTGAAGGGTGCAGTGAGGGTGGGGCCCATCACACTGCAGGTTGTAGTGTGGGTTGGGCCCATTGTACTGGAGGGTGCAGTGCGGGTGAGACCCATCTCACTGGAGGGTGCAGTGCGGGTGGGGCCCATTGCACTGGAGGGTGCAATGCGGGTGGGGCCCATCACACTGCAGGAGACAGTGCAGGTGGGGCCCATCACACTGGAGTGTGCAGTAAGGGTGGGGCCCATCGCACTCAAGGGTGCAGTGTGGGTGGGGCCCATCACATTGGAGGGTGCAGTGCTGGTAAGGCCCATCGCACTGGAGGGTGCAGTGCAGTTGGGGCCCATCACACTTCAGGGTGCAGTGCAGATTGGGCCCATCGAACTGGAGTGTGCAGTGCGGGTAAGGCCCATCGCACTGTAGGGTGCAGTGCGGGCAGGGACCATCACAATCGAGGGTGCAGTGCGAGAGGGTCACATTGCACTGGAGGGTGCAGTGTGGGTGGGGTCCATCGCACTGGAGGGTGCAGTGCTGGTGTGGCCCATCGAACTGGAGTGTGCAGTGCGGGTAAGGCCCATCGCACTGTAGGGTGCAGTGCGGGCAGGGACCATCACAATCGAGGGTGCAGTGCGAGAGGGTCACATTGAACTGGAGGGTGCAGTGTGGGTGGGGTCCATAGCACTGGAGGGTGCAGTGCTGGTGTGGCCCATCGCACTGGAGGGTGCAGTGCAGGCAGGGACCATCAGACTATGTGGTGCAGTGCGGGTGGGGCCCATCGCACTGGAGGGTGCAGTGCACTTGGGGCCCGTTGTACTGGAGGGTGCAGTGTGCGTGGGGCCCATCGCCCTGGAGGGTGCAGTTCGGGTGGAGCACATCACACTTCAGGGTGCAGTGCGGTTTTGGCACATCGAACTGCAGGGTGCAGTGTGCATAGGGCCCATTGCACTGGAGGGTGCAGTGTGGGCGGGGCTGATCGCACTGGAGGGTGCAGTGTGGGTGGGGCCCAACACATTGGAGAGTGAAGTGCAGGCGGGGTCTATCACACTGGAGGGTGCAGTTCAGGCGGGCACAACACACTGGAGGGTGAAGTGCGGGTAGGGCCCATCGCACAGGAGGGTGCAGTGCGGGTGGGGCCCATCGCACTGGACGGTGCAGGGCAGGTGGGTCCCATCGCACTGGAGAGTTCAGTGCGGGTGGGGCCCATCGCACTGGAGGGTGCAGTGCAGGCTGGGCTTATCGCATTGGAGGGTGCAGTGTGGGTGGGGCCCAACGCACTGGAGAGTGAAGTGCGGGCGGGGTCCATCACACTGGAGAGTGCATTGCTGGCGGGGCCCATCACACTGGAGGGTGTAGTGCGGGCGTGGTCCATCACACTGGAGGGTGCATTGCTGGCGGGGCCCATCACACTGGAGGGTGTAGTGCGGGCGGGGTCCATCACACTGGAGGGTGCATTGCTGGCGGGGCCCATCACACTGGAGGGTGTCGTGCGGGGGGGTCCATCACACTGGAGGGTGCATTGCTGGTGGGGCCCATCACACTGGAGGGTGTAGTGCGGGCGGGGTCCATCACACTGGAGGGTGCAGTGCGGTAGGCGCCCATCGCACTGGAGGGAGAAGTACGGACGGGGTCCATCACACTGAAGGGTTCAGTGCACGTGGGGCCCATCGCACTGGATGGTTCAGTGAAGGCGGGGCCAACCGTACTGGAGGATGAAGTGCGAGTGCAGCCCATCGCACTGGAGGGTGCAGTGCGGGTGGGGCCCATCACACTGGAGGATGAAGTGCAGGTGGGCCAATCACACTGCACGGTGCAGCGCTGGTTGGGCCCATCGCACTGGAGGTTGCAGTGCGGGTGTGGCCCATCGCACAGGAGGGTGCAGTGCAGGCGGGGCCCATCACACTGGAGGTTGCAGTGTGGGTGGGGCCCAACACACTGGAGGGTGCAGTGCAGGTGGGACCCATCACACTGGAGGGTGCAGTGCAGGTGGGACCCATCACACTGGAGGTTGTAGTGCGGGTGGGGCCCATCAGACTATGTGGTGCAGTGCGGGTAGGGCACATCGCACTGGAGGGTGCAGTGTGGTTGGGGCCCATAGCACTCAAGGGTGCAGTGTGGGTGGGGCATATCACACTCAAGGGTGCAGTGTGGGTGGGGACCATCACACTGGAAGGTGCAGTGCGGGTGTGGCCCATCACACTGGAGGGTGCAGTGCGGGTGGGGCCCATCGGACTATGTGGTGCAGTGCGGGTAGGGCCCATCGCACTGGAGGGTGCAGTGCGGGCAAGGCCCATTGTACTGGAGGTTGCAGTGCGGGTGGGGCCCATCGCACTGGACGGTGCAGTGCAGGTGGGGCCCATTTCACTGGAGTGTGCAGTAAGGGTGGGGCCCATCGCACTGTAGTGTGCAGTGCGGGCGTGGCCCATCACACAGGAGTGTGTATTTTGGGTGGGGCACATCGGACTATGTGGTGCAGTGTGGGTAGGGCGCATCGCACTGGAGGGTGCATTGTGGGT
This sequence comes from Phyllobates terribilis, assembly GCF_046119375.1. Lineage (NCBI taxonomy): Eukaryota > Metazoa > Chordata > Amphibia > Anura > Dendrobatidae > Phyllobates > Phyllobates terribilis. The sequence continues at coordinate 432,966 of NW_027362827.1, read as the reverse complement.
GGGGTCCATAGTACTGGAGGGTGCAGTGCGGGTGGTACCCATCGCACTGGAGGGTGCAGTGCAGGTGGGGCCCATCGCACTGGAGGGTGCAGTACAGGTGGGGCCCATCACACTGCAGGGTGCAGTGAGGGTTGGGCCCATCACATTGGAGGGTGCAGTGCTGGTAAGGCCCATTGCACTAGAGGGTGCAGTGTGGGTGGGCTCTATCACACTGGAGGGTGCAGAGCGAGAGGGTCCCATCACACTGGAGGGTACAGTGTGGGCGGGGTCCATCGGACTGGAGGGTGCAGTGTGGGTGGGGCCCATTGTACTGGAGGGTGCATTGTGGGTGGGACCCATCGCACTGAAGGGTGCAGTGCGAGTGTGGCCAATTGAACTGAAGGGTGCAGTGAGGGTGGGGCCCATCACACTGCAGGTTGTAGTGTGGGTTGGGCCCATTGTACTGGAGGGTGCAGTGCGGGTGAGACCCATCGCACTGGAGGGTGCAGTGAGGGTGGGGCCCATCACAATGCAGGGTGCAGTGCGGGTTGACCCCATCGCAATGGAGGGTGCAGTGCGGCCAGGGTCCATCGCACTGGAGGGTGCAGTGAGGTCGGAGCCCATCGCACTGGAGGGTGCAGTGCAGGCAAGGCCCATCGTTCTGGAGGTTGCAGTGCAGACGGGGCCCATCACACTTGAGGGTGCAGAGCGTGTAGGGCCCATCGCATTGGAGGGTGCAGTGCGGGTGGGACACATCGCACTGGAGGGTGCAGTGCAGGTGGGGCCCATCGCACTGGAGTGTGCAGTAAGGGTTGGAGCCATCGCACTCAAGGGTGCAGTGTGGGTGGGGCCCATCGCACTGGAGGGTGCAGTGCGGGTGTGGCCCATCACACTGGAGTGTGTAGTTCGGGTGGTGCCCATCGGACTATGTGGTGCAGTGCGGGTAGGGCGCATCGCACTGGAGGGTGCATTGTGGGTGGGGCTCATAGTACTGGAGGTTGCAGTGCGGGTGGGACCCATCGCACTGGAGGGTGCAGTGCGGGTGGGGACCATCACACTGCAGGGTGCAGTGCGGGTTGGGCCCATCGCACTGGTTGGTGCAGTGCTGGTAAGGCCCATCGGACTATGTGGTGCAGTGCGGTTAGGGCCCATGGAACTGGAGGGTGCAGTGCGGGCAAGGCCCATTGTACTGGAGGTTGCAGTGCGGGTGGGGCCCATCGGACTATGTGGTGCAGTGCGGTTAGGGCCCATGGAACTGGAGGGTGCAGTGCGGGCAAGGCCCATTGTACTGGAGGTTGCAGTGCGGGTGGGGCCCATCGCACTGGAGGGTGCAGTGCAGGTGGGGCCCATTTGACTGGAGTGTGCAGTAAGGGTGGGGCCCATTGCACTGTAGTGTGCAGTGCGGGCGTGGCCCATCACACAGGAGTGTGTATTTCGGGTGGGGCACATCGGACTATGTGGTGCAGTGTGGGTAGGGTGCATCGCACTGGAGGGTGCATTGTGGGTGGGGTCCATAGTACTGGAGGGTGCAGTGCGGGTGGTACCCATCGCACTGGAGGGTGCAGTGCAGGTGGGGCCCATCGCACTGGAGGGTGCAGTACAGGTGGGGCCCATCACACTGCAGGGTGCAGTGAGGGTTGGGCCCATCACATTGGAGGGTGCAGTGCTGGTAAGGCCCATTGCACTAGAGGGTGCAGTGTGGGCGGGCTCTATCACACTGGAGGGTGCAGAGCGAGAGGGTCCCATCACACTGGAGGGTACAGTGTGGGCGGGGTCCATCGGACTGGAGGGTGCAGTGTGGGTGGGGCCCATTGTACTGGAGGGTGCATTGTGGGTGGGACCCATCGCACTGAAGGGTGCAGTGCGAGTGTGGCCAATTGAACTGAAGGGTGCAGTGAGGGTGGGGCCCATCACACTGCAGGTTGTAGTGTGGGTTGGGCCCATTGTACTGGAGGGTGCAGTGCGGGTGAGACCCATCGCACTGGAGGATGCAGTGAGGGTGGGGCCCATCACACTGCAGGGTGCAGTGCGGGTTGACCCCATCGCAATGGAGGGTGCAGTGCGGCCAGGGTCCATCGCACTGGAGGGTGCAGTGAGGTCGGAGCCCATCGCACTGGAGGGTGCAGTGCAGGCAAGGCCCATCGTTCTGGAGGTTGCAGTGCAGACGGGGCCCATCACACTTGAGGGTGCAGAGCGTGTAGGGCCCATCGCATTGGAGAGTGCAGTGCGGGTGGGACACATCGCACTGGAGGGTGCAGTGCAGGTGGGGCCCATCGCACTGGAGTGTGCAGTAAGGGTTGGGGCCATCGCACTCAAGGGTGCAGTGTGGGTGGGGCCCATCGCACTGGAGGGTGCAGTGCGGGTGTGGCCCATCACACTGGAGTGTGTAGTTCGGGTGGTGCCCATCGGACTATGTGGTGCAGTGCGGGTAGGGCGCATCGCACTGGAGGGTGCATTGTGAGTGGGGCTCATAGTACTGGAGGTTGCAGTGCGGGTGGGACCCATCGCACTGGAGGGTGCAGTGCGGGTGGGGACCATCACACTGCAGGGTGCAGTGCGGGTTGGGCCCATCGCACTGGTTGGTGCAGTGCTGGTAAGGCCCATCGGACTATGTGGTGCAGTGCGGTTAGGGCCCATGGAACTGGAGGGTGCAGTGCGGGCAAGGCCCATTGTACTGGAGGTTGCAGTGCGGGTGGGGCCCATCGGACTATGTGGTGCAGTGCGGTTAGGGCCCATGGAACTGGAGGGTGCACTGTGGGCAAGGCCCATTGTACTGGAGGTTGCAGTGCGGGTGGGACCCATCGCACTGGAGGGTGCAGTGTGGGTGGGGCCCATAGCACTGGAGGGTGCAGTGTGGGTGGGGCCCATCACACTGCAGGGTGCAATGCGGGTTGAGCCCATCGCACTGGTTGGTGCAGTGCTGGTAAGGCCCATCGCACTGGAGGGTGCAGTGTGGTCAGGCTCCATCACACTGAAGGGTGAAGAGCGAGAGGGTCCCATCGCACTGGATTGTACAGTGTGGGCGGGGTTCATCAGACTGGAGGGTGCAGTGCGGGTGGGGTCCATTGTACTGGAGAGTGCAGTGTGGGTGGTACCCATCGCACTGAAGGGTGCAGTGCGGGTGGGGCCCATTGCACTGAAGGGTGCAGTGCGGGTGGGGCCCCTCACACTGCAGGGTGTAGTGCGGGTTGGGCCCATCGCACTTGAGGGTGCAGTGCGGGTTGGGCCCATTGCACTGGAGGGTGCAGTGCGGGTTGGTCCCATCGCACTGGAGGGTGCAGTGCGGGTGGGACCGATCGCACTGCAGGGTGTAGTGCGGGTGGGGCCCATCGGACTTTGTGGTGCAGTGGGGGTGGGGCCCATCACACTGGAGGGTGCAGTGTGGGAGGGCCCATCGCACTGGAGGGTGCAGTGCGGCCAGGTCCATCGCACTGGAGGTTGCAGTGCAGACGGGGCCCATCACACTTGAGGGTGCAGAGTGTGTAGGGCCCATCGCACTGGAGGGTGCAGTGCGGGTGGGACCCATCGCACTGGAGGGTGCAGTGCAGGTGGGGCCCATCGCACTGGAGTTTGCAGTAAGGGTGGGGCCCATCGGACTATGTGGTGCAGTAAGGGTAGGGCGCATCGCACTGGAGGGTGCATTGTGGGTGGGGCCCATAGTACTGGAGGGTGCAGTGTGGGTGGTAGCCATCGCACTGGAGGGTGCAGTGCAGGTGGGGCCAATCGCACTGGAGGGTGCAGTGCGGGTGGTGCCCATCACACTGCAGGGTGCAGTGTGGGTTGTGCCAATCACATTGGAGGGTGCAGTGCTGGGAAGGCCCATGGCACTGGAGGGTGCAGTGTGGGCGGGGTCTATCACACTGGAGGGTGCAGAGCGAGAGGGTCCCATCACACTGGAGAGTGAAGTGTGGGCGGAGTCCATCGGACTGGAGGGTGCAGTGTGGGTGGGGCCCATTGTACTGGAGGGTGCATTGTGGGTGGGACCCATCGCACTGAAGGGTGCAGTGCGGGTGGGCCCATTGCACTGAAGGGTGCAGTGAGGGTGGGGCCCATCACACTGCAGTTTGTAGTGTGGGTTGGGCCCATTGTACTGGAGGGTGCAGTGCGGGTGAGACCCATCGCACTGGAGGGTGCAGTGCGGGTGGGGCCCATTGCACTGGAGGGTGCAATGCGGGTGGGGCCCATCACACTGCAGGGTGCAGTGCAGGTGGGGCCCATCACACTGGAGTGTGCAATAAGGGTGGGGCCCATCGCACTCAAGGGTGCAGTGTGGGTGGGGCCCATCCCACTGCAGGGTGCAGTGCTGGTTGGGCCCATCACATTGGAGGGTGTAGTGCTGGTAAGGCCCATCTCACTGGAGGGTGCAGTGCAGTTGGGGCCCATCACACTTCAGGGTGCAGTGCAGATTGGGCCCATCGAACTGGAGTGTGCAGTGCGGGTAAGGCCCATCGCACTGGAGGGTGCAGTGCGGGCAGGGACCATCACATTCGAGGGTGCAGTGCAAGAGGGTCACATTGCACTGGAGGGTGCAGTGTGGGTGGGGTCCATCGCACTGGAGGGTGCAGTGCCGGTGTGGCCCATCGCACTGGAGGGTGCAGTGCAGGCGGGGACCATCAGACTATGTGGTGCAGTGCGGGTGGGGCTCATCGCACTGGAGGGTGCAGTGCACTTGGGGCCCATTGTACTGGAGGGTGCAGTGTGCGTGGGGCCCATCGCACTGGAGGGTGCAGTTCGGGTGGAGCACATCTCACTTCAGGGTGCAGTGCGGTTTTGGCACATCGAACTGCAGGGTGCAGTGTGAGTAGGGCCCATTGCACTGGAGGGTGCAGTACGGGCGGGGCTGATCTCACTGGAGGGTGCAGTGTGGGTGGAGCCCAACACATTGGAGAGTGAAGTGCAGGCGGGGTCTATCACACTGGAGGGTGCAGTTCAGGCGGGCACAACACACTGGAGGGTGAAGTGCGGGTAGGGCCCATCGCACAGGAGGGTGCAGTGCGGGTGGCGCCCATCGCACTGGACGGTGCAGGGCAGGTGGGTCCCATCGCACTGGAGAGTTCAGTGCGGGTGGGGCCCATCGCACTGGAGGGTGCAGTGCAGGCTGGGCTTATCGCATTGGAGGGTGCAGTGTGGGTGGGGCCCAACGCACTGGAGAGTGAAGTGCGGGCGGGGTCCATCACACTGGAGAGTGCATTGCTGGCGGGGCCCATCACACTGGAGGGTGTAGTGTGGGCGTGGTCCATCACACTGGAGGGTGCACTGCTGGCGGGGCCCATCACACTGGAGGGTGTAGTGCGGGCGGGGTCCATCACACTGGAGGGTGCAGTGCGGTCGGCGCCCATCGCACTGGAGGGAGAAGTACGGACGGGGTCCATCACACTGAAGGGTTCAGTGCACGTGGGGCCCATCGCACTGTAGGTGGCAGTGCAGACGGGGCCCATCGCACTGGATGGTTCAGTGAAGGCGGGGCCAACCGTACTGGAGGGTGAAGTGCGAGTGCAGCCCATCGCACTGGAGGGTGCAGTGCGGGTGGGGCCCATCACACTGGAGGATGAAGTGCAGGTGGGCCAATCACACTGCACGGTGCAGCGCTGGTTGGGCCCATCGCACTGGAGGTTGCAGTGCGGGTGTGGCCCATCGCAGAGGAGGGTGCAGTGCAGGCGGGGCCCATCACACTGGAGGTTGCAGTGTGGGTGGGGCCCAACACACTGGAGGGTGCAGTGCAGGTGGGAACAATCACACTGGAGGGTGCAGTGCAGGTGGGACCCATCATACTGGAGGTTGTAGTGCGGGTGGGGCCCATCAGACTATGTGGTGCAGTGCGGGTAGGGCCCAGTGCACTGCAGGGTGCAGTGTGGGTGGGGCCCATAGCACTCAAGGGTGCAGTGTGGGTTGGGCATATCGCACTCAAGGGTGCAGTGTGGGTGGGGACCATCACACTGGAAGGTGCAGTGCGGGTGTGGCCCATCACACTGGAGGGTGCAGTGCGGGTGGGGCCCATCGGACTATGTGGTGCAGTGCGGGTAGGGCCCATCGCACTGGAGGGTGCAGTGCGGGCAAGGCCCATTGTACTGGAGGTTGCAGTACAGGTGGGGCCCATCACACTGCAGGGTGCAGTGAGGGTTGGGCCCATCACATTGGAGGGTGCAGTGCTGGTAAGGCCCATTGCACTGGAGGGTGCAGTGTGGGCGGGCTCTATCACACTGGAGGGTGCAGAGCGAGAGGGTCCCATCACACTGGAGGGTACAGTGTGGGCGGGGTCCATCAGACTGGAGGGTGCAGTGTGGGTGGGACCCATTGTACTGGAGGGTGCATTGTGGGTGGGACCCATCGCACTGAAGGGTGCAGTGCGGGTGGGACCCATTGTACTGGAGGGTGCATTGTGGGTGGGACCCATCGCACTGAAGGGTGCAGTGCGGGTGTGGCCAATTGAACTGAAGGGTGCAGTGAGGGTGGGGCCCATCACACTGCAGGTTGTAGTGTGGGTTGGGCCCATTGTACTGGAGGGTGCAGTGCGGGTGAGACCCATCGCACTGGAGGGTGCAGTGAGGGTGGGGCCCATCACACTGCAGGGTGCAGTGCGGGTTGACCCCATCGCAAAGGAGGGTGCAGTGCGGCCAGGGTCCATCGCACTGGAGGGTGCAGTGAGGTCGGAGCCCATCGCACTGGAGGGTGCAGTGCAGGCAAGGCCCATCGTTCTGGAGGTTGCAGTGCAGACGGGGCCCATCACACTTGAGGGTGCAGAGCGTGTAGGGCCCATCGCATTGGAGGGTGCAGTGCGGGTGGGACCCATCGCACTGGAGGGTGCAGTGCAGGTGGGGCCCATCGCACTGGAGGGTGCAGTGCGGGTGTGGCCCATCACACTATAGTGTGTAGTTCGGGTGGTGCCCATCGGACTATGTGGTGTAGTGAGGGTTGGGCCCATCGCACTGGAGGGTGCAGTGGGAGTAAGGCCCATCGAACTGGAGGGTGCAGTGCGGGCGGGGACCATAACACTGGAGCGTGCAGTGCGAGAGGGTCCCATCGCACTGGAGGGTGCAGTGCGGGTGGGGCCCATCGTACTAGAGGGTGCAGTGCGGACGGGGCCTTTCGCACTGGAGGGTACAGTGTGGGCGGGGTCCATCGCACTGGAGGGTGCAGTGCGGGTGGGGCCCATCGCACTGGAGTGTGCACTGCGGGTGGGGCTCATCACACTGGAGGATGAAGTATGGGTGGGGCCCATTGTACTGGACGGTCCAGTGCGGCTGGAACCCATCGCACTGAAGGGTGCAGTGCGGGTGGTGACTATCGCACTGGAGGGTGCAGAGAAGGTGGGGACCATCGTACTGGAGGGTTCAGTACGGGTATGACCAATCGCAATGGAGGGTGTAGTGCGGGTGGGGCCCATCGTACTATGTGGTGCAGTGCAGGTGAGGCCCATCGTACTGGAGGGTGCAGTGCGGGTGGGGCTCATTGTATTGGAGGATGCAGTGCGGGTGGGTCCCATCGAACTGGAGGGTGAAGTACAGGCGGGGCCCATCGCACTGGAGGGTGCAGTGCGGGCGTGGCCCATCACACTGGAGGCTGAAGTGTGGACGGAGTCCATTAAACTGGAGGGTGCAGTGCAGGCAGTGCCCATCGCCCTGGAGTTTGCAGTGCAGACAGTGCCCATCGCATTGGAGGGTTCATTGAAGGCAGGGCCCATCATACTGGAGGGTGCAGTGCGGGTGGGGCCCATCGTACTGCAGGGTGCAGTGCGGGTGGTGCCCATCACACTAGATTATGCGGTGCAGGTGGGGCCCATGACACTGGAGGGTGCCCTGCGGGTGGGGTCCATTACACTGGAGGGTGCAGTGCAGACAGGAACAATTGCATTGGAGGGTGCAGTGTAGGTGGGGCCCATCGCACTGGAGGGTGCAGTGTGGGTGGGGCCCATAGCACTCAAGGGTGCAGTGTGGGTGGGGCCCAAAGCACTCAAGAATGCAGTGTGGGTGGGGCCCATCGTACTCGAGGGTACACTGGGGGTCGGGCCCATCACACTGGAGGGTGCAGTGCAGGTGTGGACCATCGCACTGGAGGGTGCAGTGCGGTTGTGGGCCATCCCACTGGATGATGTAATGCGGGTTGGGCCCATCGGAGTATGTGGTGCAGTGTGGGTGTGGCCCATCACACTGGAGGGTGCAGTGTGGGTGGGGCCCATAGCACTGGAGTGTGCAGTGCGGGTGGGGCTCATCACACTGGAGGATGAAGTGCCGGTGGGGCCCTTGACACTGGAAGGTGCCGTTCGGGTGGGGTCCATTACACTGGAGGGTGCAGTGCGGGTGGGGACTATCTCACTGGGGGGTGCAGAGCAGGTGGGGACCATCGCACTGGAGGGTGCAGTGTGGGTATGGCCCATCGCAATGTAGGGTGTAGTGCGGTTGTGGCCCATCGGACTATGTGGTGCAGTGCAGGTAAGGCCCATCGCACTGGAGGGTGCAGAGCAGATGGGGCTCATTGTACTGGAGGATGCAGTGTGGGTGGGACCCATTGAACTGGAGGGTGCAGTGCGAGTGGGGCCCATCGCACTGGAGGGTGCAGTGCGGGCGGGGCTTATCGCACTGGAGGGTGCTGTGTGGGTGGGGCCCAATGCACTGGAGAGTGAAGTGCGGGCGGGGTCCATCACACTGGAGGGTGAAATACAGGCGGGGCCCATCGCACTGGAGGGTGCAGTGCGGGCGGGGCCCATCGCACTGGAGGTTGCAGTGCGGGTGGGGCCCATCGCTCTGGAGGATGAAGTGCGGACGGGGTCCATCACACTGGAGGGTGCAGTGCAGTCAGGGCACATCGCACTGGAGGTTGCAGTGCAGCTTGGGCCCATCTCTCTGGAGGGTGCAGTGTGGGTGGGGCCCATCGCACTCAAGGGTGCAGTGTGAGTGGGGCCCATAGCACTCAAGAATGCAGTGTGGGTGGGGCCCATCGTACTCGAGGGTGCAGTGCGGCCGGGGCCTTTCACACTGGAGGGTGCAGTGCGGGTGGGGCCCATCGCACTGGAGTGTGCACTGCGGGTGGGGCTCATCACACTGGAGGATGAAGTATGGGTGGGGCCCATTGTACTGGAGGGTGCAGTGCGGGTGTCACCCATCGCACTGAAGGGTGCAGTGCAGGTGGGGACTATCTCACTGGAGGGTGCAGAGAAGGTGGGGACCATCGCACTGGAGGGTTCAGTGCGGGTATGACCAATCGCAATGGAGGGTGTAGTGCGGGTGGGGCCCATCGTACTATGTGGTGCAGTGCAGGTGAGGCCCATAGTACTGGAGGGTGCAGTGCGGGTGGGGCTCATTGTACTGGAGGATGCAGTGCGGGTGGGTCCCATCGAACTGGAGGGTGTAGTGCGAGTGGGGCCCATCGCACTGGAGGGTGCAGTGTGGGCGGGGCCTATCGCACTGGAAAGCGCTTTGTGGGTGGGGCCCAACGCACTGGAGAGTGAAGTGCGGGCGGGATCCATCACACTGGAGAGTGCAGTGTGGACGGGGCACATCACACTAGAGGGTGAAGTACAGGCGGGGCCCATCGCACTGGAGGGTGCAGTGCGGGCGTGGCCGATCGCACTGGAGGTGGCAGTGCGAGTGGGGCCCATCACACTGGAGGCTGAAGTGTGGACGGAGTCCATTAAACTGGAGGGTGCAGTGCAGGCAAGGCCCATCGCCCTGGAGGTTGCAGTGCAGACGGTGCCCATCGCACTGGAGGGTTCATTGAAGGCGGGGCCCATCATACTGGAGGGTGCAGTGCGGGTGGGGCCCATCGTACTGGAGGGTGCAGTGCGGGTGGTGCCCATCACACTAGAGGATTGAATGCAGGTGGGGCCCATGACACTGGAGGGTGCCGTTTGGGTGGGGTCCATTACACTGGAGGGTGCAGTGCAGACGGGAACAATTGCATTGGAGGGTGCAGTGTAGGTGGGGCCCATAGCACTGGAGGGTGCAGTGTGGGTGGGGCCCATCGCAGTCAAGGGTGCAGTGTGGGTGGGGCCCATAGGACTCGAGGGTACAGTGCGGGTCAGGCCCATCACACTGGAGGGTGCAGTGCAGGTGTGGACCATCGCACTGGAGGGTGCAGTGCGGTTGTGGGCCATCGCACTGGAGGATGTAAAGCGGGTTGGGCCAATCGGAGTATGTGGTGCAGTGTGGGTGGGGCCCATTGCACTGTAGGGTGCAGTGCGGGTGGGGCCCATAGCACTGGAGTGTGCAGTGCGGATGGGGCTCATCACACTGGAGGATGAAGTGCCGGTGGGGCCCATGACACTGGAAGGTGCCGTTCGGGTGGGGTCCATTACACTGGAGGGTGCAGTGCGGGTGGGGACTATCTCACTATGGGGTGCAGAACATTTGGGGACCATCGCACTGGAGGGTGCAGTGTGGGTATGGCCCATCGCAATGGAGGGTGTAGTGCGGTTGTGGCCCATCGGACTATGTGGTGCAGTGCGGATGAGGCCCATCGCACTGGAGGGTGCAGAGCGGATGGGGCTCATTGTACTGGAGGATGCAGTGTGGGTGGGACCCATCGAACTGGAGGGTGCAGTGCGTGTGGAGCCCATCGCACTGGAGGGTGCAGTGCGGGCGGGGATATTCGCACTGGAGGGTGCTGTGTGGGTGGGGCCCAATGCACTAGAGAGTGAAGTGCGGGCAGGGTACATCACACTGGAGAGTACAGTGTGGACGTCGCACATCACACTGGAGGGTGAAATACAGGTGGGGCCCATCGCACTGGAGGGTGCAGTGCGGGCGGGGCCCATCGCACTGGAGGTTGCAGTGCGGGTGGGGCCCATCGCACTGGAGGATGAAGTGCGGATGGGGTCAATCACACTGGAGGGTGCATTGCAGGCAGTTCACATCGCACTGGAGGTTGCAGTGCAGCTTGGGCCCATCTCTCTGGAGGGTGCAGTGTGGGTGGGGCCCATCGCACTCAAGGGTGCAGTGTGGGTGGGGCCCATAGCACTCAAGAATGCAGTGTGGGTGGGGCCCATAGTACTCGAGGGTGCAGTGCGGGTGGGTCCCATCACACTGGAGGGTGAAGTGCGGGTGTGGATCAACCCACTGGAGGGTGCAGTGTGGATGTGGCCCATCGCACTGGAGGGTGCAGTGCGGGTGGGGCCCATTGAACTGGAGGGTGCAGAGCGAGTGGGACCCATCGCACTGTAGTGTGCAGTGCGGGTGGGGCCCATCGCACTGGAGGTTGCAGCGTGGGTGGGGCAAATCACACTGCAGGGTGCAGTGGGGGTTGGGCCCATCGCACTGGAGGCTGCAGTGCGGGCAGGGTCCATCACACTGGAGGGTGCAGTGCGGGCATGGCACATCGCACTATAGGGTGCAGTGCAGGTGAGGCACATGACACTGGAGGGTGCAATGCGGGTGGGGCTTATTGCACTGGAGGGTGCAGTGTAGGTGAGGCCCATGACACTGGCGGTTGCCGAGCGGGTTGGGTCCTTTACAATGGAGAGTGCAGTGCAGATCGGGCCCATCGCACTGGAGAATGCAGTGCGGACGGAGCTTATCACACTGGAGGGTGCAGTGTGGGTGGGGCCCAAAGCACTGGAGAGTGAAGTGCGGGCGGGGTCCATCACACTGAAGGATGCAGTGCGGGCGGGGCCCATCACACTGGCGGGTGAAGTGCGGGCGAGGTACATCACACTCGAGGGTGCAGTGCGGGCGGGGCCCATCGCACTGGAGTGTGCAGTGCAGACGGGGCCCATCGCACTGGAGGGTGCAGTGCGGCCGGAGTCCATCGAACTGGAGGGTGCAGTGTGGGCAGAGCCCATCACACTGGAGGGTGCAGTGCGGGCGGGGCCCATCGCACTGGAGGGTGCAATGCGGGCTGGGCCCATCGCACTATTTGCTGCAGTGTGGGTGGGTCCATCGCACTGGAGGGTGCAGTGCGGGTGGGGCCCTTCGCACTGGACAGTGAAGTACAGGTGGGGCCCATCATACTGGAGGGTTCAGTGCGGGTGGAGCCCATCGCACTGGAGGGTGCAGTGCGTGCGGGGATAATTGCACTGGAGGGTGCAGTGTGGGTGGGGCCCAAAGCACTGGAGAATGAAGTGCGGGCGGGGTCAATCACACAGGAGGTTGCAGTGCGGGCGGGGCCCATCACACTGGAGGGTGAAGTGCGGGCGGGGTCCATCACATTGGAGTGTGCACTGCGGGTGGGGCCCATCGTACTGGAGGGTGAAGTGCAGACAGGGTTCATCACACTGGAGCCTGCAGTGCATGCGGGGCCCATTGCACTGGAGGATGCAGTGCAGATGGGGCTCATCGCACTGGAGGAATCATTGAAGGCGGGACCCATCGTACTGGAGGGTGCAGTGTGGATGGGGCCCATAGCGCTGGAGGATGAAGTGCAGATGAGGCCCATTGCACTAGAGGGTGCAGTGCAGGTGGGGTCCATCGCACTGGAGGATGCAGTGCGGGTGGGACCCATCGCACTGGAGGGTGCAGTGCAGGTGGGGACCATCACACTGGAGGGTGTAGTGCAGGTGAGGCCTATGACACTGGCGGTTGCCGTGCGGGTGGGGTCCATCACACTGGAGGGTGCAGTGCGAGAGGGTCTCATCGCACTGGAGGGTGCAGTGTTGGCGGGGTCCATCGCACTGGAGAGTTCAGTGCGGGCTTGGCCCATCGCACTGTAGGGTGCAGTGCAGGTGAGGCCCATGACACTGGAGGGTGCAATGCGGGTTGGGCTTATTGCACTGGAGGGTGCAGTGTGGGCGGGGTCACATCGCACTGGAGGGTGCAGTGCGGAAGGGGCCCTTCGCACTCAAGGGTGCATTGTGGGTGGGGCCTATCGCACTCAAGGGTGCAGTGTGGGTGGGGCCCATCGCACTGGAGGGTGCAGTGCGGGTGGGGCCCATCACAGTGGAGGGTGCAGTGCGTGTGGGGACCATCGCACTGGAGGGTGCAGTGCGGGTATGACCCATCGCATTGGAGTGTATAGTGCGGGTGGGGCCCATCGGACTATGTTATGTAGAGCGGGTGGGCCCATCACACTGGAGGGTGAAGTACGTGTGGGGCCCATTGTACTGGAGGGTGCAGTGCGGGTGGGACCCATCGCACTGAAGGGTGCAGTGCGCGTGGGGACTATCGCACTGGAGGGTGCAGAGAAAGTGGGCACCATCGCACTGGAGGGTTCAGTGCGGGTATGACCCATCGCAATGGAGGGTGTAGTGCGGGTGGGGCCCATCGTACTATGTGGTGCAGTGCGGGTGTTGCCCATCGTATTGGAGGGTGCAGTACGGGTGGGGCTCATTGTACTGGAGGATGCAGTGCAGGTGGGTCCCATCGAACTGGAGGGTGTAGTGCGAGTGGGGCCCATCGTACTGGAGGGTGCAGTACATGCGGGGCTTATCGCACTGGAGGGTGCTGTGTGGGTGGGGCCCAACGCACTGGAGAGTGAAGTGCGGGCGGAGTCCATCACACCGGAGAGTGCAGTGTGGACGGGGCCCATCACACTGGAGGGTGAAGTACAGGCGGGGCCCATCGCACTGGAGGGTGCAGTGCTGGCGTGGCCCATCGCACTGGAGGTGGCAGTGCGGGTGGGGCCCATCACACTGGAGGCTGAAGTGTGGACGGAGTCCATTAAACTGGAGGGTGCAGTGCAGGCAGGGCCCATCGCACTGGAGGTTGCAGTGCAGATGGTGCCCATCGCACTGGAGGGTTCATTGAAGGCGGGGCCCATCATACTGGAGGGTGCAGTGTGGGTGGGGCCCATCGTACTGGAGGGTGCAGTGCGGGTGGTGCCCATCACAATAAAGGATGCAGTGCAGGTGGGGACCATGACACTGGAGGGTGCTGTGCAGACGGGGACAATTGCATTGGAGGGTGCAGTGTAGGTGGGGCCCATCGCACTGGAGGGTGCAGTGTAGTTGGGGCCCATTGCACGCAAGGGTGCAGTGTGGGTGGGGCCCATAGCACTCAAGAATGCAGTGTGGGTGGGGCCCATCGTACTCGAGGTGCAGTGCGGGTGGGGCCCATCAAACTGGAAGGTGCAGTGCAGGTGTGGACCATCGCACTGGAGGGTGCAGTGCGGTTGTGGCCCATCGCACTGGAGGATGTAGTGTGTGTTGGGCCCATCGGACTATGTGGTGCAGTGTGGGTGGGGCCCATCGCACTGGAGGGTGCAGTGTCGGTGGGGCCCATGACACTGGAAGGTGCCGTTTGGGTGGGGTCCATTACACTGGAGGGTGCAGTGCGGGTGGGGACTATCTCACTGGGGGGTGCAGAGCATTTGGGGACCATCGCACTGGAGGGTGCAGTGTGGGTATGGCCCATTGCAATGGAGGGTGTAGTGCGGTTGTGGCCCATCGGACTATGTGGTGCAGTGCGGATGAGGCCCATAGCACTGGAGTGTGCAGTGCGGATGGGGCTCATCACACTGGAGGATGAAGTGCCGGTGGGGCCCATGACACTGGAAGGTGCCGTTAGGGTGGGGTCAATTACACTGGAGGGTGCAGTGCGGGTGGGGACTATCTCACTGGGGGGTGCAGAGCATTTGGGGACCATCGCACTGGAGAGTGCAGTGTGGGTATGGCCCATCGCAATGGAGGGTGTATTGCGGTTGTGGCCCATCGGACTATGTGGTGCAGTGCGGATGAGGCCCATCGCACTGGAGGGTGCAGTGCGAGTGGGGCCCATCGCACTGGAGGGTGCAGTGCGGGCGGGGCTTATCGCACTGGAGGGTGCTGTGTGGGTGGGGCCCAATGCACTGGAGAGTGAAGTGCGGGCGGGGTCCATCACACTGGAGAGTACAGTGTGGACGGGGCCCATCACACTGGAGGGTGAAATACAGGTGGGGCCCATCGCACTGGAGGGTGCAGTGCGGGCGGGGCCCATCGCACTGGAGGTTGCAGTGCGGGTGGGGCCCATCGCACTGGAGGATGAAGTGCGGACGGGGTCCATCACACTGGAGGTTGCAGTGCAGGCAGTTCACATCGCACTGGAGGTTGCAGTGCAGCTTGGGCCCATCTCTCTGGAGGGTGCAGTGTGGGTGGGGCCCATCGCACTCAAGGGTGCAGTGTGGGTGGGGACAATAGCACTCAAGAATGCAGTGTGGGTGGGGCCCATCGTACTCGAGGGTGCAGTGCGGGTGGGCCCATCACACTGGAGGGTGCAGTGCGGGTGTGGATCAACCCACTGGAGGGTGCAGTGCGGATGTGGCCCATCGCACTGGAGGGTGCCGTGCGGGTGGGCCCATTGAACTGGAGGGTGCAGAGCGAGTGGGACCCATCGCACTGTAGTGTGCAGTGCGGGTGGGGCCCATCGCACTGGAGGTTGCAGCGTGGGTGGGGCAAATCACACTGCAGGGTGCACTGGGGGTTGGGCCCATCGCACTGGAGGCTGCAGTGCGGGCAGGGTCCATCACACTGGAGGGTGCAGTGCGGGCATGGCACATCGCACTATAGGGTGCAGTGCAGGTGAGGCCCATGACACTGGAGGGTGCAATGCGGGTGGGGCTTATTGCACTGCAGGGTGCAGTGTAGGTGAGGCCCATGACAGTGGCGGTTGCCGAGCGGGTTGGGTCCTTTACAATGGAGAGTGCAGTGCAGATGGGGCCCATCGCACTGGAGAATGCAGTGCGGACGGAGCTTATCGCACTGGAGGGTGCAGTGTGGGTGGGGCCCAAAGCACTGGAGAGTGAAGTGCGGGCGGGGTCCATCACACTGAAGGATGCAGTACGGACGGGGCCCATCACACTGGCGTGTGAAGTGCGGGCGAGGTACATCACACTCGAGGGTGCAGTGCGGGCGGGGCCCATCACACTGGAGGGTGCAGTGCAGCCGGAGTCCATCGAACTGGAGGGTGCAGTGTGGGCAGAGCCCATCACACTGGAGGGTGCAGTGCGGGCGGGGCCCATCGCACTGGAGGGTGCAATGCGGGCTGGGCCCATCGCACTATTTGCTGCAGTGTGGGTGGGTCCATCGCACTGGAGGGTGCAGTGCGGGTGGGGCCCTTCACACTGGACGGTGCAGTACAGGTGGGGCCCATCGTACTGGAGGGTTCAGTGCGGGTGGAGCCCATCGCACTGGAGGGTGCAGTGCGTGCGGGGATAATTTCACTGGAGTGTGCAGTGTGGGTGGGGCCCAAAGCACTGGAGAATGAAGTGCGGACGGGGTCAATCACACAGGAGGTTGCAGTGCGGGTGGGGCCCATCACACTGGAGGGTGAAGTGCGGGCGGGGTCCATCACATTGGAGTGTGCACTGCGGGTGGGGCCCATCGTACTGGAGGGTGAAGTGCAGACAGGGTTCATCACACTGGAGCTTGCAGTGCATGCGGGCCCATCGCACTGGAGGATGCAGTGCAGATGGGGCTTATCGCACTGGAGGAATCAGTGAAGGCGTGACCCATCGTACTGGAGGGTGCAGTGTGGATGGGGCCCATAGCGCTGGAGGATGTAGTGCAGATGAGGCCCATTGCACTAGAGGGTGCAGTGCAGGTGGGGTCCATCGCACTGGAGGATGCAGTGCGGGTGGGACCCATCGCACTGGAGGGTGCAGTGCAGGTGGGGACCATCACAGTGGAGGGTGTAGTGCAGGTGAGGCCTATGACACTGGCGGTTGCCGAGCGGGTGGGGTCCATCACACTGGAGGGTGCAGTGCGAGAGGGTCCCATCGCACTGGAGGGTGCAGTGTGGGCAGGGTCCATCGCACTGGAGAGTTCAGTGCGGGCGTGGCCCATCGCACTGTAGGGTGCAGTGCAGGTGAGGCCCATGACACTGGAGGGTGCAATGCGGGTTGGGCTTATTGCAGTGGAGGGTGCAGTGTGGGCGGGGTCACATTGCACTGGAGGGTGCAGTGCGGAAGGGGCCCATCGCACTCAAGGGTGCAGTGTGTTTGGGGCCTATCGTACTCAAGGGTGCAGTGTGGGTGGGGCCCATCGCACTGGAGGGTGCAGTGCGGGTAGGGCCCATCACAGTGGAGGGTGCAGTGCGGGTGGGGACCATCGCACTGGAGGGTGCAGTGCGGGTATGGCCCATCGCATTGGAGTGTATAGTGCGGGTGGGGCCCATCGGACTATGTGGTGCAGAGCGGGTGGGCCCATCACACTGGAGGGTGCAGTGCGGCCGGAGTACATCGAACTGGAGGGTGCAGTGTGGGCGGAGCCCGTCGCACTGGAGGGTGCAGTGCGGGCGGGGCCCATCGCACTGTTGGCTGCAGTGCGGGTCGGGTTCATCGCACTGGAGCGTGCAGTGTGGGCGGTTCTTATCGCACTGGAGGGTGTAGTGTGGATGGGGCCCAAAGCACTGGAGAGTGAAGTGCGGGTGGGGTCAAACACACAGGAGGGTGCAGTGCGGGCGGGGTCCATCACACTGGAGGGTGAAGTACGGGCGGGGTTCATCACACTGTAGGGTGCAGTGCTGGTGGGGCCCATCGCACTGGAGGGTGAAGTGCAGACGGGTCCATCACACTGGAGCGTTCAGTGCAGACGGGGCCCATCACACTAGAGGGTTCAGTGAAGGCGGGGCCCATCGTACTGGAGGCTGCAGTGCAGGTGGGGCCCATCACACTGGAGGGTGCAGTGCGGGTGGGGCCCATGAAACTGGAGGGTGACGTGCGGGTGGGGCTCAAAGCACTGGAGATTGAAGTGCGGGTGGGGTCAAACACACAGGAGGGTGCAATGCGGGCGGGGCCCATCACACTGGAGGGTGTAGTGCGGGCGGGGTACATCACACTGGAGGGTGAAGTACGGGCGGGGTTCATCACACTGTAGGGTGCAGTGCGGGTGTGGCCCATCGCACTGGAGGGTGAAGAGCAGACGGGGTCCATCACACTGGAGCGTGCAGTGCAGACGGGGCCCATCACACTGGAGGGTTCAGTGAAGGTGGGGCCCATCGTACTGGAGGGTGCAGTGCGGTTGGGGCCCATCGCACTGGAGGATGTAGTGCAGATGAGGCCCAATGCACTAGAGGGTGCAGTGCGGGTGGGGTCCATCGCACTGGAGGATGCAGTGTGGGTGGGACACATCGCACTGGAGGGTGCAGTGCAGGTGGGGACCATTGCACTGGAGGGCGCAGTGCAGGTGAGGCCCATGACACTGGCGGTTGACGTGCGGGTCGGGTCCATCACACTGGAGGTTGCAGTGTGGGCAGAATCCATCGCACTGGAGAGTTCAGTGCTGGTGGGTCCATAGCACTGGAGGGTGCAGTGCGGGTGGGGCCCATCGCACTGGAGGGTGCAGTGCGGATGGGGCCCATCGCACTGGAGGATGAAGTGCGGACGGGGTCCATCACACTGGAGGGTGCAGTGCAGGTGTTGCCCATTGCACTGGAGGTTGCAGTGCAGAAGGGGCCCATCGCACTGGAGGGTGCAGTGCAGGTGGGGCCCATCACACTGGAGGGTGCAGTGCGGGTGGGAAACATCGCACTGGAGGGAGCAGTGTGGGTGGGGCAAATCGCACTGGAGGGTGCAGTGCAGGTGAGGCCCATGACACTGGCGGTTGACGTGCGAGTGGGGTCCATGACACTGGAGGGTGCAGTGTGGGCAGGGTCCATCGCATTGGAGAGTTCAGTGCGGGCGTGGCCCATCGCACTGTAGGGTGCAGTGCAGGGGGGGCCCATCGCACTGGAGGGTGCAGTGCGGGTGAGGCCCATAGCACTGGATGGTGCAATGCGGGCGGGCCCATTGCACTGGAGGTTGCAGTGCAGATGGGGTCAATCACACTGGAGGGTGCAGTGCAGTCTGGGCCCATCGCATTGTAGGTTGCAGTGCAGATGGGGCCCATCGCACTGGAGGGTTCAGTGAAGGTGGGGCCCATCGTACTGGAGGGTGCAGTGCGGGTGGGGCCCATAACACTGGAGAGTGAAGTGCAGGCAGGGTCCATCACACTGGAGAGTGCAGTGTGGACGGGGCCCATCACACTGTAGGGTGCACTGCGGGCGGTTCCATCACACTGGAGGGTGCAGTGCGAGAGGGTCCCATCGCACTGGAGGGTACAGTGTGGGCGGGATCCATCACACTGGAGGGTGCAGTGCGGGTGGGGACCATTGCACTGGAGTGTGCACTGCGGGTGGGGCTCATCACACTGGAGGGTGAAGTACGTGTGGGGCCCATTGTACTGGAGGGTGCAGTGCGGGTGGGACCCATCGCACTGAAGGGTGCAGTGCGGGTGGGGACTATCGCACTGAGGGTGCAGAGAAAGTGGGCACCATCGCACTGGAGGGTTCAGTGCGGGTATGACCCATCGCAATGGAGGGTGTAGTGCGGCTGGGGCCCATCGTACTATGTGGTGCAGTGCGGGTGAGGCCCATCGTACTGGAGGGTGCAGTACTGGTGGGGCTCATTGTACTGGAGGATGCAGTGCAGGTGGGTCCCATCGAACTGGAGGGTGTAGTGAGATTGGGGCCCATCGCACTGGAGGGTGCAGTACATGCGGGGCTTATCGCACTGGAGTGTGCTGTGTGGGTGGGGCCCAAGGCACTGGAGAGTGAAGTGCGGGCGGGGTCCATCACACCGGAGAGTGCAGTGTGGATGGGGCCCATCACACTGGAGGGTGAAGTACAGGCGGGGCCCATCGCACTGGAGGGTGCAGTGCTGGCATGGCCCATCGCACTGGAGGTGGCAGTGCGGGTGGGGCCCATCACACTGGAGGCTGAAGTGTGGACGGAGTCCATTAAACTGGAGGGTGCAGTGCGGGTGGGGCCCTTCACACTGGACGTTGCAGTACAGGTGGGGCCCATCGTACTGGAGGGTTCAGTGCGGGTGGAGCCCATCGCACTGGAGGGTGCAGTGCGTGCGGGGATAATTTCACTGGAGTGTGCAGTGTGGGTGGGGCCCAAAGCACTGGAGAATGAAGTGCGGACGGGGTCAATCACACAGGAGGTTGCAGTGCGGGTGGGGCCCATCACACTGGAGGGTGAAGTGCGGGCGGGGTCCATCACATTGGAGTGTGCACTGCGGGTGGGGCCCATCGTACTGGAGGGTGAAGTGCAGACAGGGTTCATCACACTGGAGCCTGCAGTGCATGCGGGCCCATCGCACTGGAGGATGCAGTGCAGATGGGGCTTATCGCACTGGAGGAATCAGTGAAGGCGGGACCCATCGTACTGGAGGGTGCAGTGTGGATGGGGCCCATAGCGCTGGAGTATGTAGTGCAGATGAGGCCCATTGCACTAGAGGGTGCAGTGCAGGTGGGGTCCATCGCACTGGAGGATGCAGTGCGGGTGGGACCCATCGCACTGGAGGGTGCAGTGCAGGTGGGGACCATCACAGTGGAGGGTGTAGTGCAGGTGAGGCCTATGACACTGGCGGTTGCCGAGCGGGTGGGGTCCATCACACTGGAGGGTGCAGTGCGAGAGGGTCCCATCGCACTGGAGGGTGCAGTGTGGGCAGGGTCCATCGCACTGGAGAGTTCAGTGCGGGCGTGGCCCATCGCACTGTAGGGTGCAGTGCAGGTGAGGCCCATGACACTGGAGGGTGCAATGCGGGTTGGGCTTATTGCAGTGGAGGGTGCAGTGTGGGCGGGGTCACATCGCACTGGAGGGTGCAGTGCGGAAGGGGCCCATCGCACTCAAGGGTGCAGTGTGGGTGGGGCCTATCGTACTCAAGGGTGCAGTGTGGGTGGGGCCCATCGCACTGGAGGGTGCAGTGCGGGTAGGGCCCATCACAGTGGAGGGTGCAGTGCGGGTGGGGACCATCGCACTGGAGGGTGCAGTGCGGGTATGGCCCATCGCATTGGAGTGTATAGTGCGGGTGGGGCCCATCGGAATATGTGGTGCAGAGCGGGTGGGCCCATCACACTGGAGGGTGCAGTGCGGCCGGAGTACATCGAACTGGAGGGTGCAGTGTGGGCGGAGCCCATCGCACTGGAGGGTGCAGTGCGGGCGGGGACCATCGCACTGGAGGGCGCAGTGCAGACTGGGCCCATCGCACTGTTGGCTGCAGTGCGGGTCGGGTTCATCGCACTGGAGCGTGCAGTGTGGGCGGTTCTTATCGCACTGGAGGGTGTAGTGTGGATGGGGCCCAAAGCACTGGAGAGTGAAGTGCGGGTGGGGTCAAACACACAGGAGAGTGCAGTGCGGGCGGGGTCCATCACACTGGAGGGTGAAGTACGGGCGGGGTTCATCACACTGTAGGGTGCAGTGCAGGTGGGGCCCATCGCACTGGAGGGTGAAGTGCAGACGGGTCCATCACACTGGAGCGTTCAGTGCAGACGGGGCCCATCACACTAGAGGGTTCAGTGAAGGCGGGGCCCATCGTACTGGAGGCTGCAGTGCAGGTGGGGCCCATCACACTGGAGGCTGCAGTGCGGGTGGGGCCCATGAAACTGGAGGGTGACGTGCGGGTGGGGCTCAAAGCACTGGAGATTGAAGTGCGGGTGGGGTCAAACACACAGGAGGGTGCAATGCGGGCGGGGCCCATCACACTGGAGGGTGTAGTGCGGGCGGGGTACATCACACTGGAGGGTGAAGTACGGGCGGGGTTCATCACACTGTAGGGTGCAGTGCGGGTGTGGCCCATCGCACTGGAGGGTGAAGAGCAGACGGGGTCCATCACACTGGAGCGTGCAGTGCAGACGGGGCCCATCACACTGGAGGGTTCAGTGAAGGTGGGGCCCATCGTACTGGAGGGTGCAGTGCGGTTGGGGCCCATCGCACTGGAGGATGTAGTGCAGATGAGGCCCAACGCACTAGAGGGTGCAGTGCGGGTGGGGTCCATCGCACTGGAGGATGCAGTGTGGGTGGGACACATCGCACTGGAGGGTGCAGTGCAGGTGGGGACCATTGCACTGGAGGGCGCAGTGTAGGTGAGGCCCATGACACTGGCGGTTGACGTGCGGGTCGGGTCCATCACACTGGAGGTTGCAGTGTGGGCAGAATCCATCGCACTGGAGAGTTCAGTGCTGGTGGGTCCATAGCACTGGAGGGTGCAGTGCGGGTGGGGCCCATCGCACTGGAGCGTGAAGTACAGGCGGGGCCCATCGCACTGGAGGGTGCAGTGCAGATGGGGCCCATCGCACTGGAGGATGAAGTGCGGACGGGGTCCATCACACTGGAGGGTGCAGTGCAGGTGTTGCCCATTGCACTGGAGGTTGCAGTGCAGAAGGGGCCCATCGCACTGGAGGGTGCAGTGCGGGTGGGGCCCATCACACTGGAGGGTGCAGTGCGGGTGGGAAACATCGCACTGGAGGGAGCAGTGTGGGTGGGGCCCATCGCACTGGAGGGTGCAGTGCAGGTGAGGCCCATGACACTGGCGGTTGACATGCGGGTGGGGTCCATGACACTGGAGGGTGCAGTGTGGGCAGGGTCCATCGCATTGGAGAGTTCAGTGCGGGCGTGGCCCATCGCACTGTAGGGTGCAGTGCAGGGGGGGCCCATCGCACTGGAGTGTGCAGTGCGGGTGAGGCCCATAGCACTGGATGGTGCAATGCGGGCGGGCCCATTGCACTGGAGGTTGCAGTGCAGATGGGGTCAATCACACTGGAGGGTGCAGTGCAGTCTGGGCCCATCGCATTGTAGGTTGCAGTGCAGATGGGGCCCATCGCACTGGAGGGTTCAGTGAAGGTGGGGCCCATCGTACTGGAGGGTGCAGTGCGGGTGGGGCCCATAACACTGGAGAGTGAAGTGCAGGCAGGGTCCATCACACTGGAGAGTGCAGTGTGGACGGGGCCCATCACACTGGAGGGTGCACTGCGGGCGGGTCCATCACACTGGAGGGTGCAGTGCGAGAGGGTCCAATCGCACTGGAGGGTACAGTGTGGGCGGGATCCATCGCACTGGAGGGTGCAGTGCGGGTGGGGACCATTGCACTGGAGTGTGCACTGCGGGTGGGGCTCATCACACTGGAGGGTGAAGTACGTGTGGGGCCCATTGTACTGGAGGGTGCAGTGCGGGTGGGACCCATCGCACTGAAGGGTGCAGTGCGGGTGGGGACTATCGCACTGAGGGTGCAGAGAAAGTGGGCACCATCGCACTGGAGGGTTCAGTGCGGGTATGACCCATCGCAATGGAGGGTGTAGTGCGGCTGGGGCCCATCGTACTATGTGGTGCAGTGCGGGTGAGGCCCATCGTACTGGAGGGTGCAGTACTGGTGGGGCTCATTGTACTGGAGGATGCAGTGCAGGTGGGTCCCATCGAACTGGAGGGTGTAGTGCGATTGGGGCCCATCGCACTGGAGGGTGCAGTACATGCGGGGCTTATCGCACTGGAGTGTGCTGTGTGGGTGGGGCCCAACGCACTGGAGAGTGAAGTGCGGGCGGGGTCCATCACACCGGAGAGTGCAGTGTGGACGGGGCCCATCACACTGGAGGGTGAAGTACAGGCGGGGCCCATCGCACTGGAGGGTGCAGTGCTGGCATGGCCCATCGCACTGGAGGTGGCAGTGCGGGTGGGGCCCATCACACTGGAGGCTGAAGTGTGGACGGAGTCCATTAAACTGGAGGGTGCAGTGCAGGTAGGGCCCATCGCACTGGAGGTTGCAGTGCAGATGGTGCCCATCACAATAGAGGATGCAGTGCAGGTGGGGCCCATGACACTGGAGGGTGCTGTGCAGACGGGGACAATTGCATTGGAGGGTGCAGTGTAGGTAGGGCCCATCGCACTGGAGGGTGCAGTGTGGGTAGGGCCCATCGCACGCAAGGGTGCAGTGTGGGGCCCATGACACTGGAAGGTGCCGTTCGGGTGGGGTCCATTACACTGGAGGGTGCAGTGCGGGTGGGGACTATCTCACTGGAGGGTGCAGAGCAGGTGTGGACCATCGCACTGGAGGGTGAAGTGCGGGTATGGCCCATCGCAATGGAGGGTGTAGTGTGGTTGTGGCACATCGGACTATGTGGTGCAGTGCGGGTGAGGCCCATCGCACTGGAGGGTGCAGAGCGGATGAGGCTCATTGTACTGGAGGATGCAGTGCGGGTGGGACCCATCGATCTGGACAGTGCAGTGCGAGTGGGGCCCATCGCACTGGAGGGTGCAGTGCGGGAGGGGCTCATCGTACTGGAGGGTGCAGTGCGGGTGGGGCCCATCACAGTGGAGGGTGCAGTGCGGGTGGGGACCATCGCACTGGAGGGTGCAGTGCGGGTATGGCCCATCGCATTGGAGTGTATAGTGCGGGTGGGGCCCATCGGACTATGTGGTGCAGAGCGGGTGGGCCCATCACACTGGAGGGTGCAGTGCGGCCGGAGTCCATCGAACTGGAGGGTGCAGTGTGGGCGGAGCCCGTCACACTGGAGGGTGCAGTGCAGACTGGGCCCATCGCACTGTTGGCTGCAGTGCGGGTCGGGTTCATCGGACTGGAGCGTGCAGTGTGGGTGGGGCCTCTCGCACTGGACGGTGCAGTACAGGTGGGGCCCATTGCACTGGAGGGTTCAGTGCGGGTGGGGCCCATCACACTGGAGGTTGCAGTGTGGGCGGTTCTTATCGCACTGGAGGGTGTAGTGTGGATGGGGCCCAAAGCACTGGAGAGTGAAGTGCGGATGGGGTCAAACACACAGGAGGGTGCAGTGCGGGCGGGGTCCATCACACTGGAGCGTGAAGTACGGGCGGGGTTCATCACACTGTAGGGTGCAGTGCAGGTGGGGCCCATCGCACTGGAGGGTGAAGTGCAGACGGGTCCATCACACTGGAGCGTTCAGTGCAGATGGGGCCCATCACACTAGAGGGTTCAGTGAAGGCGGGGCCCATCGTACTGGAGGCTGCAGTGCAGGTGGGGCCCATCACACTGGAGGGTGCAGTGCGGGTGGGGCCCATGAAACTGGAGGGTGCCGTGCGGGTGGGGCTCAAAGCACTGGAGATTGAAGTGCGGGCGGGGTCAAACACACAGGAGGGAGCAATGCGGGCATGGCCCATCACACTGGAGGGTGTAGTACGGGCGGGGTTCATCACACTGTAGGGTGCAGTGCGGGTGTGGCCCATCGCACTGGAGGGTGAAGTGCGGATGGGGTCCATCACACTGGAGCGTGCAGTGCAGACGGGGCCCATCACACTGGAGGGTTCAGTGAAGGTGGGGCCCATCATACTGGAGGGTGCAGTGCGGGTGGGGCCCATCGCACTGGAGGATGCAGTGCAGAAGGGGACCATCGCACTTGAGGTTGCAGTGCAGGTGGGGACCATCGCACTGGAGGGTGCAGTGCAGGTGAGGCCCATGACACTGGCGGTTGCCATGCGGGTTGGGTCCTTTACAATGGAGAGTGCAGTGCAGATGGGGCCCATCGCATTGGAGGATGCAGTGCGTGCGGGGATAATCGTACTGGAGGGTGCAGTGTGGGTGGGGCCCAAAGCACTGGAGAATGAAGTGCGGGCGGGGTCAATCACACAGGAGGTTGCAGTGCGGGCAGGGCCCATCACACTGGAGGGTGAAGTGCGGGTGGGGCCCATCATACTGGAGGGTGAAGTGCAGACAGGGTCCATCACACTGGAGCCTGCAGTGCATGCGGGGCCCATCGCACTGGAGGATGCAGTGCAGACGGGGCCCATCGCACTAGAGGGTTCAGTGAATGCGGGACCCATCGTACTGGAGGGTGCACTGCGGTTGGGGCCCATCGCACTGGAGGATGTAGTGCAGATGAGGCCCATCGCACTAGAGGGTGCAGTGCGGGTGGGGTCCATCGCACTGGAGGATGCAGTGTGGGTGGGACACATCGCACTGGAGGGTGCAGTGCAGGTGGGGACCATCGCACTGGAGGTCGCAGTGCAGGTGAGGCCCATGACACTGGCGGTTGACGTGCGGGTGGGGTCCATCACACTGGAGGTTACAGTGTGGGCAGAATCCATCGCACTGGAGAGTTCAGTGCTGGTGGGTCCATAGCACTGGAGGGTGCAGTGCGGGTGGGGCCCATTGCACTGGAGCGTGAAGTACAGGCAGGGCCCATCGCACTGGAGGGTGCAGTGCGGGTGGGGCCCATCGCACTGGAGGTTGCAGTGCGGATGGGGCCCATCGCACTGGAGGATGAAGTGCGGACAGGGTCCATCACACTGGAGGGTGCAGTGCAGGCGTTGCCCATTGCACTGGAGGTTGCAGTGCAGAAGGGGCCCATCGCACTGGAGGGTGCAGTGCGGGTGGGGCCCATCACACTGGAGGGTGCAGTGCGGGTGGGAAACATCGCACTGGAGGGAGCAGTGTGGGTGGGGCCCATCGCACTGGAGGGTGCAGTGCAGGTGAGGCCCATGACACTGGCGGTTGACGTGCGGGTGGGGTCCATGACACTGGAGGGTGCAGTGTGGGCAGGATCCATCGCACTGGAGAGTTCAGTGCGGGCGTGGCCCATCGCACTGTAGGGTGCAGTGCAGGGGGGCCCATCGCACTGGAGGGTGCAGTGCGGGTGAGGCCCATAGCACTGGATGGTGCAATGCGGGCGGGCCCATTGCACTGGAGGTTGCAGTGCAGATGGGGTCAATCACACTGGAGGGTGCAGTGCAGTCTGGGCCCATCGCATTGTAGGTTGCAGTGCAGATGGGGCCCATCGCACTGGAGGGTTCAGTGAAGGTGGGGCCCATCGTACTGGAGGGTGCAGTGCGGGTGGGGCCCATAACACTGGAGAGTGAAGTGCAGGCACGGTCCATCACACTGGAGAGTGCAGTGTGGACGGGGCCCATCACACTGGAGGGTGCACTGCGGGCGGGGTCCATCACACTGGAGGGTGCAGTGCGAGAGGGTCCCATCGCACTGGAGGGTACAGTGTGGGCGGGATCCATCGCACTGGAGGGTGCAGTGCGGGTGGGGACCATCGCACTGTAGTGTGCACTGCGGGTGGGGCTCATCACACTGGAGGGTGAAGTACGTGTGGGGCCCATTGTACTGGAGGGTGCAGTGCGGGTGGGACCCATCGCACTGAAGGGTGCAGTGCGGGTGGGGACTATCGCACTGAGGGTGCAGAGAAAGTGGGCACCATCGCACTGGAGGGTTCAGTGCGGGTATGACCCATCGCAATGGAGGGTGTAGTGCGGCTGGGGCCCATCGTACTATGTGGTGCAGTGCGGGTGAGGCCCATCGTACTGGAGGGTGCAGTACTGGTGGGGCTCATTGTACTGGAGGATGCAGTGCAGGTGGGTCCCATCGAACTGGAGGGTGTAGTGCGATTGGGGCCCATCGCACTGGAGGGTGCAGTACATGCGGGGCTTATCGCACTGGAGTGTGCTGTGTGGGTGGGGCCCAACGCACTGGAGAGTGAAGTGCGGGCGGGGTCCATCACACCGGAGAGTGCAGTGTGGACGGGGCCCATCACACTGGAGGGTGAAGTACAGGCGGGGCCCATCGCACTGGAGGGTGCAGTGCTGGCATGGCCCATCGCACTGGAGGTGGCAGTGCGGGTGGGGCCCATCACACTGGAGGCTGAAGTGTGGACGGAGTCCATTAAACTGGAGGGTGCAGTGCAGGCAGGGCCCATCGCACTGGAGGTTGCAGTGCAGATGGTGCCCATCACAATAGAGGATGCAGTGCAGGTGGGGCCCATGACACTGGAGGGTGCTGTGCAGACGGGGACAATTGCATTGGAGGGTGCAGTGTAGGTAGGGCCCATCGCACTGGAGGGTGCAGTGTGGGTAGGGCCCATCGCACGCAAGGGTGCAGTGTGGGGCCCATGACACTGGAAGGTGCCGTTCGGGTGGGGTCCATTACACTGGAGGGTGCAGTGCGGGTGGGGACTATCTCACTGGAGGGTGCAGAGCAGGTGTGGACCATCGCACTGGAGGGTGAAGTGCGGGTATGGCCCATCGCAATGGAGGGTGTAGTGTGGTTGTGGCACATCGGACTATGTGGTGCAGTGCGGGTGAGGCCCATCGCACTGGAGGGTGCAGAGCGGATGAGGCTCATTGTACTGGAGGATGCAGTGCGGGTGGGACACATCGATCTGGACAGTGCAGTGCGAGTGGGGCCCATCGCACTGGAGGGTGCAGTACGGGCGGGGCTTTTTGCACTGGAGGGTGCTGTGTGGGTGGGGCCCATCGCACTGGAGGGTGCAGTGCGGGAGGGGCTCATCGTACTGGAGGGTGCAGTGCGGGTGGGGCCCATCACAGTGGAGGGTGCAGTGCGGGTGGGGACCATCGCACTGGAGGGTGCAGTGCGGGTATGGCCCATCGCATTGGAGTGTATAGTGCGGGTGGGGCCCATCGGACTATGTGGTGCAGAGCGGGTGGGCCCATCACACTGGAGGGTGCAGTGCGGCCGGAGTCCATCGAACTGGAGGGTGCAGTGTGGGCGGAGCCCGTCGCACTGGAGGGTGCAGTGCAGACTGGGCCCATCGCACTGTTGGCTGCAGTGCGGGTCGGGTTCATCGGACTGGAGCGTGCAGTGCGGGTGGGGCCTCTCGCACTGGACGGTGCAGTACAGGTGGGGCCCATTGCACTGGAGGGTTCAGTGCGGGTGGGGCCCATCACACTGGAGGTTGCAGTGTGGGCGGTTCTTATCGCACTGGAGGGTGTAGTGTGGATGGGGCCCAAAGCACTGGAGAGTGAAGTGCGGATGGGGTCAAACACACAGGAGGGTGCAGTGCGGGCGGGGTCCATCACACTGGAGCGTGAAGTACGGGCGGGGTTCATCACACTGTAGGGTGCAGTGCAGGTGGGGCCCATCGCACTGGAGGGTGAAGTGCAGACGGGTCCATCACACTGGAGCGTTCAGTGCAGATGGGGCCCATCACACTAGAGGGTTCAGTGAAGGCGGGGCCCATCGTACTGGAGGCTGCAGTGCAGGTGGGGCCCATCACACTGGAGGGTGCAGTGCGGGTGGGGCCCATGAAACTGGAGGGTGCCGTGCGGGTGGGGCTCAAAGCACTGGAGATTGAAGTGCGGGCGGGGTCAAACACACAGGAGGGAGCAATGCGGGCATGGCCCATCACACTGGAGGGTGTAGTACGGGCGGGGTTCATCACACTGTAGGGTGCAGTGCGGGTGTGGCCCATCGCACTGGAGGGTGAAGTGCGGATGGGGTCCATCACACTGGAGCGTGCAGTGCAGACGGGGCCCATCACACTGGAGGGTTCAGTGAAGGTGGGGCCCATCATACTGGAGGGTGCAGTGCGGGTGGGGCCCATCGCACTGGAGGATGCAGTGCAGAAGGGGACCATCGCACTTGAGGTTGCAGTGCAGGTGGGGACCATCGCACTGGAGGGTGCAGTGCAGGTGAGGCCCATGACACTGGCGGTTGCCATGCGGGTTGGGTCCTTTACAATGGAGAGTGCAGTGCAGATGGGGCCCATCGCATTGGAGGATGCAGTGCGGGTGGGGTCCATCGCACTGGAGGATGCAGTGCGGGTGGGGCCCATCATACTGGAGGGTGAAGTGCAGACAGGGTCCATCACACTGGAGCCTGCAGTGCATGCGGGGCCCATCGCACTGGATAATGCAGTGCAGATGGGGCCCATCGCACTGGAGGATGCAGTGCGTGCGGGGATAATCGTACTGGAGGGTGCAGTGTGGGTGGGGCCCAAAGCACTGGAGAATGAAGTGCGGGCGGGGTCA
This sequence comes from Phyllobates terribilis, assembly GCF_046119375.1. Classification (NCBI taxonomy): domain Eukaryota; kingdom Metazoa; phylum Chordata; class Amphibia; order Anura; family Dendrobatidae; genus Phyllobates; species Phyllobates terribilis. Next base: position 403,594 of record NW_027362827.1, on the reverse strand, counting down.
ATCACACAGGAGGTTGCAGTGCGGGCAGGGCCCATCACACTGGAGGGTGAAGTGCGGGTGGGGCCCATCATACTGGAGGGTGAAGTGCAGACAGGGTCCATCACACTGGAGCCTGCAGTGCATGCGGGGCCCATCGCACTGGAGGATGCAGTGCAGACGGGGCCCATCGCACTAGAGGGTTCAGTGAATGCGGGACCCATCGTACTGGAGGGTGCACTGCGGTTGGGGCCCATCGCACTGGAGGATGTAGTGCAGATGAGGCCCATCGCACTAGAGGGTGCAGTGCGGGTGGGGTCCATCGCACTGGAGGATGCAGTGTGGGTGGGACACATCGCACTGGAGGGTGCAGTGCAGGTGGGGACCATCGCACTGGAGGTCGCAGTGCAGGTGAGGCCCATGACACTGGCGGTTGACGTGCGGGTGGGGTCCATCACACTGGAGGTTGCAGTGTGGGCAGAATCCATCGCACTGGAGAGTTCAGTGCTGGTGGGTCCATAGCACTGGAGGGTGCAGTGCGGGTGGGGCCCATTGCACTGGAGCGTGAAGTACAGGCAGGGCCCATCGCACTGGAGGGTGCAGTGCGGGTGGGGCCCATCGCACTGGAGGTTGCAGTGCGGATGGGGCCCATCGCACTGGAGGATGAAGTGCGGACGGGGTCCATCACACTGGAGGGTGCAGTGCAGGCGTTGCCCATTGCACTGGAGGTTGCAGTGCAGAAGGGGCCCATCGCACTGGAGGGTGCAGTGCGGGTGGGGCCCATCACACTGGAGGGTGCAGTGCGGGTGGGAAACATCGCACTGGAGGGAGCAGTGTGGGTGGGGCCCATCGCACTGGAGGGTGCAGTGCAGGTGAGGCCCATGACACTGGCGGTTGACGTGCGGGTGGGGTCCATGACACTGGAGGGTGCAGTGTGGGCAGGATCCATCGCACTGGAGAGTTCAGTGCGGGCGTGGCCCATCGCACTGTAGGGTGCAGTGCAGGGGGGGCCCATCGCACTGGAGGGTGCAGTGCGGGTGAGGCCCATAGCACTGGATGGTGCAATGCGGGCGGGCCCATTGCACTGGAGGTTGCAGTGCAGATGGGGTCAATCACACTGGAGGGTGCAGTGCAGTCTGGGCCCATCGCATTGTAGGTTGCAGTGCAGATGGGGCCCATCGCACTGGAGGGTTCAGTGAAGGTGGGGCCCATCGTACTGGAGGGTGCAGTGCGGGTGGGGCCCATAACACTGGAGAGTGAAGTGCAGGCACGGTCCATCACACTGGAGAGTGCAGTGTGGACGGGGCCCATCACACTGGAGGGTGCACTGCGGGCGGGGTCCATCACACTGGAGGGTGCAGTGCGAGAGGGTCCCATCGCACTGGAGGGTACAGTGTGGGCGGGATCCATCGCACTGGAGGGTGCAGTGCGGGTGGGGACCATCGCACTGTAGTGTGCACTGCGGGTGGGGCTCATCACACTGGAGGGTGAAGTACGTGTGGGGCCCATTGTACTGGAGGGTGCAGTGCGGGTGGGACCCATTGCACTGAAGGGTGCAGTGCGGGTGAGGACTATCGCACTGGAGGGTGCAGAGAAAGTGGGCACCATCGCACTGGAGCTTTCAGTGCGGGTATGACCCATCGCAATGCAGGGTGTAGTGCGGCTGGGGCCCATCGTACTATGTGGTGCAGTGCGGGTGAGGCCCATCGTACTGGAGGGTGCAGTACTGGTGGGGCTCATTGTACTGGAGGATGCAGTGCAGGTGGGTCCCATCAAACTTGAGGGTGTAGTGTGATTGGGGCCCATCGCACTGGAGGGTGCAGTACATGCGGGGCTTATCGCACTGGAGGGTGCTGTGTGGGTGGGGCCCAACGCACTGGAGAGTGAAGTGCGGGCGGGGTCCATCACACCGGAGAGTGCAGTGTGGACGGGGCCCATCACACTGGAGGGTGAAGTACAGGTGGTGCCCATCGCACTGGAGGGTGCAGTGCTGGCGTGGCCCATCGCACTGGAGGTGGCAGTGCGGGTGGGGCCCATCACACTGGAGGCTGAAGTGTGGACGGAGTCCATTAAACTGGAGGGTGCAGTGCAGGCAGGGCCCATCGCACTGGAGGTTGCAGTGCAGATGGTGCCCATCGCACTGGAGGGTTCATTGAAGGTGGGGCCCATCATACTGGAGGGTGCAGTGTGGGTGGGGCCCATCGTACTGGAGGGTGCAGTGCGGGTGGTGCCCATCACAATAGAGGATGCAGTGCAGGTGGGGCCCATGACACTGGAGGGTGCTGTGCAGACGGGGACAATTGCATTGGAGGGTGCAGTGTAGGTGGGGCCCATCGCACTGGAGGGTGCAGTGTGGGTGGGGCCCATCGCACGCAAGGGTGCAGTGTGGGTGGGGCCCATAGCACTCAAGAATGCAGTGTGGGTGGGGCCCATCGTACTCGAGGTGCAGTGCGGGTGGGGCCCATCACACTGGAAGGTGCAGTGCGTGTGTGGACCATTGCACTGGAGGGTGCAGTGCGGTTGTGGCCCATCGCACTGGAGGATGTAGTGTGGGTTGGGCCCATCGGACTATGTGGTGCAGTGTGGGTGGGGCCCATCACACTGGAGGGTGCAGTGTCGGTGGGGCCCATGACACTGGAAGGTGCCGTTCGGGTGGGGTCCATTACACTGGAGGGTGCAGTGCGGGTGGGCACTATCTCACTGGAGGGTGCAGAGCAGGTGTGGACCATCGCACTGGAGGGTGAAGTGCGGGTATGGCCCATCGCAATGGAGGGTGTAGTGCAGTTGTGGCACATCGAACTATGTGGTGCAGTGCGGGTGAGGCCCATCGCACTGGAGGGTGCAGAGCGGATGAGGCTCATTGTACTGGAGGATGCAGTGCGGGTGGGACCCATCGATCTGGACAGTGCAGTGCGAGTGGGGCCCATCGCACTGGAGGGTGCAGTACGGGCGGGGCTTTTTGCACTGGAGGGTGCTGTGTGGGTGGGGCCCAACGCACTGGAGAGTGAAGTGAGGGCGGGGTCCATCACACTGGAGAGTACAGTGTGGATGGGGCCCATCACACTGGAGGGTGAAATACAGGTGGTGCCCATTGCACTGGAGGGTGCAGTGCGGGCGGGGCCCATCGCACTGGAGGTTGCAGTGCGGGTGGGGCCCATCGCACTGGAGGATGAAGTGCGGACGGGGTCCATCACATTGGAGGGTGCAGTGCAGGCAGGGCACATCGCACTGGAGCTTGCAGTGCAGCTTGGGCCCATCGCACTGGAGGGTGCAATGTGGGTGGGGCCCATCACACTCAAGGGTGCAGTGTGGGTGGGGCCCATAGCACTCAAGAATGCAGTGTGGGTGGGGCCCATCGTACTCGAGGGTGCAGTGTGGGTGGGTCCCATCACACTGGAGAGTGCAGTGTGGACGGGGCCCATCACACTGGAGCCTGCAGTGCATGCGGGGCCCATCGCACTGGAGGATGCAGTGCAGATGGGGCCCATCGCACTGGAGGGTTCAGTGAAGGCGGGACCCATCATATTGGAGGGTGCAGTGCGGGTGGGGCCCATCGCACTGGAGGATGTAGTGCGGGTGGGACCCATCGCACTGGAGGGTGCAGTGCAGGTGGGGACCATCGCACTGGAGGGTGCAGTGCAGGTGAGGCCCATGACACTGGCGGTTGCCGTGCGGGTGGGGTCCATCACACTTGATGGTGCAGTGCGAGTGGGTCCCATCACACTGGAGGGTGCAGTGTGGGCGGGGTCCATCGCACTGGAGAGTTCAGTGCGGGCATGGTCCATCGCACTGTAGGGTGCAGTGCAGGTGAGGCCCATGACACTGGAGGGTGCAATGCGGGTGGGGCTTATTGCACTGGAGGGTGCAGTGCGGGCGGGGCACATCGCACTGGAGGGTGCAGTGCGGAAGGGGCCCATCGCACTCAAGGGTGCAGTGTGGGTGGGGCCTATCGCACTCAAGAGTGCAGTGTGGGTGGGTCCCATCGCAATGGAGGGTGCAGTGCGGGTGGGGCCCATCACAGTGGAGGGTGCAGTGCGGGTGGGGACCATCACACTGGAGGGTGCAGTGCGGGTATGGCCCATCGCATTGGAGTGTATAGTGCGGGTGGGGCCCATCAGACTATGTGGTGCAGAGCGGGTGGGCCCATCACACTGCAGGGTGCAGTGCAGCCGGAGTCCATTGAACTGGAGGGTGCAGTGTGGGCGGAGCCCGTCGCACTGGAGGGTGCAGTGCGGGCTGGGCCCATCGCACTCTTGGCTGCAGTGCGGGTGGGGTTTATCGCACTGGAGCATGCAGTGCGGGTGGGGCCCCTCGCACTGGACGGTGCAGTACAGGTGGGGCCCATCGCCCTGGAGGGTTCAGTGCGGGTGGGGCGCATCACACTGGAGGGTGCAGTGTGAGCGGTTCTTATCGCACTGGAGGGTGTAGTGTGGATGGGGCCCAAAGCACTGGAGATTGAAGTGCGAGCGGGGTCAAACACACAGGAGGGTGAAGTGCAGGCGGGGCCCATCACACTGTAGGGTGAAGTACGGGCGGGGTTCATCACACTGTAGGGTGCAGTGCGGGTGTGGCCCATCGCACTGGAGGGTGAAGTGCAGACGGGGTCCGTCACACTGGAGCGTGCAGTGCAGATGGGGCTCATCACACTGGAGGGTTCAGTGAAGGTGGGGCCCATCATACTGGAGGGTGCACTGCGGGTAGGGCCCATCACACTGGAGGATGCAGTGCAGAAGGGGACCATCGCACTTGAGGTTGCAGTGAGGTGGGGACCATCGCACTGGAGGGTGCAGTGCAGGTGAGGCCCATGACACTGGCAGTTGCCGTGCGGGTAGTGTCCCTTGCAATGGAGAGTGCAGTGCAGATGGGGCCCATCGCACTGGAGGATGCAGTGCGGGTGGGGTCCATCGCACTGGAGGATGCAGTGCATGTGGGACCCAACGCACTGGAGGGTGCAGTGCAGGTGGGGACCATCGCACTGGAGGGTGCAGTGCGGGTGGGTCCCATCGCACTGGAGGGTGCAGTGTGGGTGGGGCCCATAGCACTGGAGGGTGCAGTGAGGGTGGGGCCCATCGCACTCAAGCGTGCAGTGTGGGTAGGGCCCATCACACTGGAGGGTGCAGTGCAGGTAGGGCCCATCACACTGGAGGGTGCAGTGCGGGTGTGGACCATCGCACTGGAGGGTGCAGTGCGGGTGTGGCCCATCGCACTGGAGGATGTAGTGTGGGTTGGGCCCATCGGACTATGTGGTGCAGTGCGGGTGGGGCCCATCGCACTAGAGGGTGCAGTGCGAGTGGGGCCCATTGTACTGGAGTTTGCAGTGTGGGTGGGACCCATCGCACTAGAGGGTGCAGTGTGGGTGGGGCCTATCACACTGCAGGGCGAAGTGCGGGTTGGGCCCATCGAACTGGAGGATGCAGTGCAAGTAAGGCCCATCGCACTGGAGGGTGCAGTGCGGGCGGGAACCATCACATTTGAGGTTGCAGTGCGAGAGGGTCACATTGCATTGGAGGGTGCAGTGTGGGTGGGGTACATCACACTGGAGGGTGCAGTGCAGGCGTGGCCCATCGCACTGGAGGGTGCAGTGCAGGCGGGGCCCATGGCACAGGAGGGTGCAGTGCGGGCGGGGCCATCGCACTGAAGGTTGCAGTGCAGGTCTGGCCCATCGCACTGGAGTGTGCAGTACGGGTGCGGCAAATCGCACTGGACAGTGCAGTGCAGGTGGGTCTCATCGCACTGGGGGGTTCAGTGCGGGCGGGGCCCATCACACTGGAGGTTGCATTGCAGACGGGGCCCATCACACTGGAGGGTTCAGTGAAGGTGGGGCCTATTGCACTGGAGGGTGCAGTGCAGTTGGGGACCATGACACTGGATGATGCCGAGCGGGTGGGGACCATCGCACTGGAGGGTGCAGTGTACGTGTGGCCCATCGCACTGGAGGGTGTAGTGTGGGTTGGTCCCATCGAACTATGTGGTGCAGTGCGGGTGGGGCCCATCGCACTGGAGGGTGCAGTGCGAGTGGGGCCCTGTGTATTAGAGTGTGCAGTGCGGGTGGGACCCATCGCACTGGAGGGTGCAGTACGGGCGGGGCCCATCGCACTGGAGGTTGCATTGCAGACGGGGCCCATCGCACTGGAGGGTTCAGTGAAGGTGGGGCCCATTGCACTGGAGGGTGCAGTGCAGGTGGGGACCATGACACTGGACGGTGCCGAGCGGGTGGGGACCATCGCACTGGAGGGTGTAGTGTGGGTTGTGCCCATCGAACTATGTGGTGCAGTGCAGGTGGGGCCAATTGCACTGGAGGGTGCAGTGTGGCCGGGGTCCATCACACTGGAGGGTGCAGTGCAGGTGTGGCCCATTGCACTGGAGGGTGCAGTGCGGGTGGGGCTTTTCGCACTGGAGGGTGTAGTGCGGTTTGCGCCCATCGGACTATGTGGTGCACTGCGGGTGGGGCCCATTGCACTGGAGGGTGCAGAGCGGGTGGGGCCCATTGTACTGGAGGGTGCAGTGCGGGTGGGACCCATCGCACTGGAGTGTGCAGTGCGGGTGGGGCCCATGACACTGCAGGGTGCAGTGCGGGTTGGGCCTATCGCACTGGAGGGTGCAGTGGGGGCGGGTTTCATCACACTGAAGGGTGCAGTGCGAGAGGTTACCATCGCACTGGAGGGTACAGTGTGGGTGGGGTTCATCGCACTGGAGGGTGCAGTGTGGGTGGGGCCCATCGCACTGGAGTGTGCAGTGCGGGTGGGGCTCATCACACTGGAGGATGAAGTGCAGGTGGGGTCCAAAACACTGGAACGTGCTGTTCGGGTGGGGTCCATTACACTGGAGGGTGCAGTGCGGGTGGGGACTATCGCACTGGAGGGTGCAGAGCAGGTGGGGACCATCTCACTGGAGGGTGCAGTGCGGGTATGGCCCATCGCACTGGAGGGTGCATTGTGGTCGGGGCTTATCACACTGAAGGGTGCTGGGTGGGTGGGGCTTATCACACTGAAGGGTGCTGTGTGGGTGGGGCCCAATGCACTGCAGAGTGAAGTGCGGGCTTGGTCCATCGCACTGGAGGGTGCAGTGCGGATGGGGCTCATTGTACTAGAGGATGCAGTGCGGGTGGGACCCATCGATCTGGAGGGTGCAGTGCGAGTGAGGCCCATCGCACTGGAGGGTGCAGTGTGGGCGGGGCTTATCACACTGAAGGGTGCTGTGTAGGTGGGGCCCAATGCACTGCAGAGTGAAGTGCGGGCTTGGTCCATCGCACTGGAGGTTGCAGTGTGGGTGGGGCCCATCGCACTGGAGGGTGCAGTGCAGGTGGGGCCCATTGTACTGGAGGGTGCAGTGCGGGTGGGTCCCATCGCACTGGAGGGTGCAGTGTGGGTGGGGCCCATAGCACTGGAGGGTGCAGTGAGGGTGGGGCCCATCGCACTCAAGCGTGCAGTGTGGGTAGGGCCCATCACACTGGAGGGTGCAGTGCAGGTAGGGCCCATCACACTGGAGGGTGCAGTGCGGGTGTGGACCATCGCACTGGAGGGTGCAGTGCGGGTGGGGCCCATCGCACTGGAGGATGTAGTGTGGGTTGGGCCCATCGGACTATGTGGTGCAGTGCGGGTGGGGCCCATCGCACTAGAGGGTGCAGTGCGAGTGGGGCCCATTGTACTGGAGTTTGCAGTGTGGGTGGGACCCATCGCACTAGAGGGTGCAGTGTGGGTGGGGCCTATCACACTGCAGGGCGAAGTGCGGGTTGGGCCCATCGAACTGGAGGATGCAGTGCAAGTAAGGCCCATCGCACTGGAGGGTGCAGTGCGGGCGGGAACCATCACATTCGAGGTTGCAGTGCGAGAGGGTCACATTGCATTGGAGGGTGCAGTGTGGGTGGGGTACATCACACTGGAGGGTGCAGTGCAGGCGTGGCCCATCGCACTGGAGGGTGCAGTGCAGGCGGGGCCCATGGCACAGGAGGGTGCAGTGCGGGCGGGGCCATCGCACTGAAGGTTGCAGTGCAGGTCTGGCCCATCGCACTGGAGTGTGCAGTACGGGTGCGGCAAATCGCACTGGACAGTGCAGTGCAGGTGAGGCCCATGACACTGGCGGTTGCCATGCGGGTTGGGTCCTTTACAATGGAGAGTGCAGTGCAGATGGGGCCCATCGCATTGGAGGATGCAGTGCGGGTGGGGTCCATCGCACTGGAGGATGCAGTGCGGGTGGGGCCCATCATACTGGAGGGTGAAGTGCAGACAGGGTCCATCACACTGGAGCCTGCAGTGCATGCGGGGCCCATCGCACTGGATAATGCAGTGCAGATGGGGCCCATCGCACTGGAGGATGCAGTGCGTGCGGGGATAATCGTACTGGAGGGTGCAGTGTGGGTGGGGCCCAAAGCACTGGAGAATGAAGTGCGGGCGGGGTCAATCACACAGGAGGTTGCAGTGCGGGCAGGGCCCATCACACTGGAGGGTGAAGTGCGGGTGGGGCCCATCATACTGGAGGGTGAAGTGCAGACAGGGTCCATCACACTGGAGCCTGCAGTGCATGCGGGGCCCATCGCACTGGAGGATGCAGTGCAGACGGGGCCCATCGCACTAGAGGGTTCAGTGAATGCGGGACCCATCGTACTGGAGGGTGCACTGCGGTTGGGGCCCATCGCACTGGAGGATGTAGTGCAGATGAGGCCCATCGCACTAGAGGGTGCAGTGCGGGTGGGGTCCATCGCACTGGAGGATGCAGTGTGGGTGGGACACATCGCACTGGAGGGTGCAGTGCAGGTGGGGACCATCGCACTGGAGGTCGCAGTGCAGGTGAGGCCCATGACACTGGCGGTTGACGTGCGGGTGGGGTCCATCACACTGGAGGTTGCAGTGTGGGCAGAATCCATCGCACTGGAGAGTTCAGTGCTGGTGGGTCCATAGCACTGGAGGGTGCAGTGCGGGTGGGGCCCATTGCACTGGAGCGTGAAGTACAGGCAGGGCCCATCGCACTGGAGGGTGCAGTGCGGGTGGGGCCCATCGCACTGGAGGTTGCAGTGCGGATGGGGCCCATCGCACTGGAGGATGAAGTGCGGACGGGGTCCATCACACTGGAGGGTGCAGTGCAGGCGTTGCCCATTGCACTGGAGGTTGCAGTGCAGAAGGGGCCCATCGCACTGGAGGGTGCAGTGCGGGTGGGGCCCATCACACTGGAGGGTGCAGTGCGGGTGGGAAACATCGCACTGGAGGGAGCAGTGTGGGTGGGGCCCATCGCACTGGAGGGTGCAGTGCAGGTGAGGCCCATGACACTGGCGGTTGACGTGCGGGTGGGGTCCATGACACTGGAGGGTGCAGTGTGGGCAGGATCCATCGCACTGGAGAGTTCAGTGCGGGCGTGGCCCATCGCACTGTAGGGTGCAGTGCAGGGGGGGCCCATCGCACTGGAGGGTGCAGTGCGGGTGAGGCCCATAGCACTGGATGGTGCAATGCGGGCGGGCCCATTGCACTGGAGGTTGCAGTGCAGATGGGGTCAATCACACTGGAGGGTGCAGTGCAGTCTGGGCCCATCGCATTGTAGGTTGCAGTGCAGATGGGGCCCATCGCACTGGAGGGTTCAGTGAAGGTGGGGCCCATCGTACTGGAGGGTGCAGTGCGGGTGGGGCCCATAACACTGGAGAGTGAAGTGCAGGCACGGTCCATCACACTGGAGAGTGCAGTGTGGACGGGGCCCATCACACTGGAGGGTGCACTGCGGGCGGGGTCCATCACACTGGAGGGTGCAGTGCGAGAGGGTCCCATCGCACTGGAGGGTACAGTGTGGGCGGGATCCATCGCACTGGAGGGTGCAGTGCGGGTGGGGACCATCGCACTGTAGTGTGCACTGCGGGTGGGGCTCATCACACTGGAGGGTGAAGTACGTGTGGGGCCCATTGTACTGGAGGGTGCAGTGCGGGTGGGACCCATTGCACTGAAGGGTGCAGTGCGGGTGAGGACTATCGCACTGGAGGGTGCAGAGAAAGTGGGCACCATCGCACTGGAGCTTTCAGTGCGGGTATGACCCATCGCAATGCAGGGTGTAGTGCGGCTGGGGCCCATCGTACTATGTGGTGCAGTGCGGGTGAGGCCCATCGTACTGGAGGGTGCAGTACTGGTGGGGCTCATTGTACTGGAGGATGCAGTGCAGGTGGGTCCCATCAAACTTGAGGGTGTAGTGTGATTGGGGCCCATCGCACTGGAGGGTGCAGTACATGCGGGGCTTATCGCACTGGAGGGTGCTGTGTGGGTGGGGCCCAACGCACTGGAGAGTGAAGTGCGGGCGGGGTCCATCACACCGGAGAGTGCAGTGTGGACGGGGCCCATCACACTGGAGGGTGAAGTACAGGTGGTGCCCATCGCACTGGAGGGTGCAGTGCTGGCGTGGCCCATCGCACTGGAGGTGGCAGTGCGGGTGGGGCCCATCACACTGGAGGCTGAAGTGTGGACGGAGTCCATTAAACTGGAGGGTGCAGTGCAGGCAGGGCCCATCGCACTGGAGGTTGCAGTGCAGATGGTGCCCATCGCACTGGAGGGTTCATTGAAGGTGGGGCCCATCATACTGGAGGGTGCAGTGTGGGTGGGGCCCATCGTACTGGAGGGTGCAGTGCGGGTGGTGCCCATCACAATAGAGGATGCAGTGCAGGTGGGGCCCATGACACTGGAGGGTGCTGTGCAGACGGGGACAATTGCATTGGAGGGTGCAGTGTAGGTGGGGCCCATCGCACTGGAGGGTGCAGTGTGGGTGGGGCCCATCGCACGCAAGGGTGCAGTGTGGGTGGGGCCCATAGCACTCAAGAATGCAGTGTGGGTGGGGCCCATCGTACTCGAGGTGCAGTGCGGGTGGGGCCCATCACACTGGAAGGTGCAGTGCGTGTGTGGACCATTGCACTGGAGGGTGCAGTGCGGTTGTGGCCCATCGCACTGGAGGATGTAGTGTGGGTTGGGCCCATCGGACTATGTGGTGCAGTGTGGGTGGGGCCCATCACACTGGAGGGTGCAGTGTCGGTGGGGCCCATGACACTGGAAGGTGCCGTTCGGGTGGGGTCCATTACACTGGAGGGTGCAGTGCGGGTGGGCACTATCTCACTGGAGGGTGCAGAGCAGGTGTGGACCATCGCACTGGAGGGTGAAGTGCGGGTATGGCCCATCGCAATGGAGGGTGTAGTGCAGTTGTGGCACATCGAACTATGTGGTGCAGTGCGGGTGAGGCCCATCGCACTGGAGGGTGCAGAGCGGATGAGGCTCATTGTACTGGAGGATGCAGTGCGGGTGGGACCCATCGATCTGGACAGTGCAGTGCGAGTGGGGCCCATCGCACTGGAGGGTGCAGTACGGGCGGGGCTTTTTGCACTGGAGGGTGCTGTGTGGGTGGGGCCCAACGCACTGGAGAGTGAAGTGAGGGCGGGGTCCATCACACTGGAGAGTACAGTGTGGATGGGGCCCATCACACTGGAGGGTGAAATACAGGTGGTGCCCATTGCACTGGAGGGTGCAGTGCGGGCGGGGCCCATCGCACTGGAGGTTGCAGTGCGGGTGGGGCCCATCGCACTGGAGGATGAAGTGCGGACGGGGTCCATCACATTGGAGGGTGCAGTGCAGGCAGGGCACATCGCACTGGAGCTTGCAGTGCAGCTTGGGCCCATCGCACTGGAGGGTGCAATGTGGGTGGGGCCCATCACACTCAAGGGTGCAGTGTGGGTGGGGCCCATAGCACTCAAGAATGCAGTGTGGGTGGGGCCCATCGTACTCGAGGGTGCAGTGTGGGTGGGTCCCATCACACTGGAGAGTGCAGTGTGGACGGGGCCCATCACACTGGAGCCTGCAGTGCATGCGGGGCCCATCGCACTGGAGGATGCAGTGCAGATGGGGCCCATCGCACTGGAGGGTTCAGTGAAGGCGGGACCCATCATATTGGAGGGTGCAGTGCGGGTGGGGCCCATCGCACTGGAGGATGTAGTGCGGGTGGGACCCATCGCACTGGAGGGTGCAGTGCAGGTGGGGACCATCGCACTGGAGGGTGCAGTGCAGGTGAGGCCCATGACACTGGCGGTTGCCGTGCGGGTGGGGTCCATCACACTTGATGGTGCAGTGCGAGTGGGTCCCATCACACTGGAGGGTGCAGTGTGGGTGGGGTCCATCGCACTGGAGAGTTCAGTGCGGGCATGGTCCATCGCACTGTAGGGTGCAGTGCAGGTGAGGCCCATGACACTGGAGGGTGCAATGCGGGTGGGGCTTATTGCACTGGAGGGTGCAGTGCGGGCGGGGCACATCGCACTGGAGGGTGCAGTGCGGAAGGGGCCCATCGCACTCAAGGGTGCAGTGTGGGTGGGGCCTATCGCACTCAAGAGTGCAGTGTGGGTGGGTCCCATCGCAATGGAGGGTGCAGTGCGGGTGGGGCCCATCACAGTGGAGGGTGCAGTGCGGGTGGGGACCATCACACTGGAGGGTGCAGTGCGGGTATGGCCCATCGCATTGGAGTGTATAGTGCGGGTGGGGCCCATCAGACTATGTGGTGCAGAGCGGGTGGGCCCATCACACTGCAGGGTGCAGTGCAGCCGGAGTCCATTGAACTGGAGGGTGCAGTGTGGGCGGAGCCCGTCGCACTGGAGGGTGCAGTGCGGGCTGGGCCCATCGCACTCTTGGCTGCAGTGCGGGTGGGGTTTATCGCACTGGAGCATGCAGTGCGGGTGGGGCCCCTCGCACTGGACGGTGCAGTACAGGTGGGGCCCATTGCCCTGGAGGGTTCAGTGCGGGTGGGGCGCATCACACTGGAGGGTGCAGTGTGAGCGGTTCTTATCGCACTGGAGGGTGTAGTGTGGATGGGGCCCAAAGCACTGGAGATTGAAGTGCGAGCGGGGTCAAACACACAGGAGGGTGAAGTGCAGGCGGGGCCCATCACACTGTAGGGTGAAGTACGGGCGGGGTTCATCACACTGTAGGGTGCAGTGCGGGTGTGGCCCATCGCACTGGAGGGTGAAGTGCAGACGGGGTCCGTCACACTGGAGCGTGCAGTGCAGATGGGGCTCATCACACTGGAGGGTTCAGTGAAGGTGGGGCCCATCATACTGGAGGGTACACTGCGGGTAGGGCCCATCACACTGGAGGATGCAGTGCAGAAGGGGACCATCGCACTTGAGGTTGCAGTGAGGTGGGGACCATCGCACTGGAGGGTGCAGTGCAGGTGAGGCCCATGACACTGGCAGTTGCCGTGCGGGTAGTGTCCCTTGCAATGGAGAGTGCAGTGCAGATGGGGCCCATCGCACTGGAGGATGCAGTGCGGGTGGGGTCCATCGCACTGGAGGATGCAGTGCATGTGGGACCCAACGCACTGGAGGGTGCAGTGCAGGTGGGGACCATCGCACTGGAGGGTGCAGTGCGGGTGGGTCCCATCGCACTGGAGGGTGCAGTGTGGGTGGGGCCCATAGCACTGGAGGGTGCAGTGAGGGTGGGGCCCATCGCACTCAAGCGTGCAGTGTGGGTAGGGCCCATCACACTGGAGGGTGCAGTGCAGGTAATGCCCATCACACTGGAGGGTGCAGTGCGGGTGTGGACCATCGCACTGGAGGGTGCAGTGCGGGTGTGGCCCATCGCACTGGAGGATGTAGTGTGGGTTGGGCCCATCGGACTATGTGGTGCAGTGCGGGTGGGGCCCATCGCACTAGAGGGTGCAGTGCGAGTGGGGCCCATTGTACTGGAGTTTGCAGTGTGGGTGGGACCCATCGCACTAGAGGGTGCAGTGTGGGTGGGGCCTATCACACTGCAGGGCGAAGTGCGGGTTGGGCCCATCGAACTGGAGGATGCAGTGCAAGTAAGGCCCATCACACTGGAGGGTGCAGTGCGGGCGGGAACCATCACATTTGAGGTTGCAGTGCGAGAGGGTCACATTGCATTGGAGGGTGCAGTGTGGGTGGGGTACATCACACTGGAGGGTGCAGTGCAGGCGTGGCCCATCGCACTGGAGGGTGCAGTGCAGGCGGGGCCCATGGCACAGGAGGATGCAGTGCGGGCGGGGCCATCGCACTGAAGGTTGCAGTGCAGGTCTGGCCCATCGCACTGGAGTGTGCAGTACGGGTGCGGCAAATCGCACTGGACAGTGCAGTGCAGGTGGGTCTCATCGCACTGGGGGGTTCAGTGCGGGCGGGGCCCATCACACTGGAGGTTGCATTGCAGACGGGGCCCATCACACTGGAGGGTTCAGTGAAGGTGGGGCCTATTGCACTGGAGGGTGCAGTGCAGTTGGGGACCATGACACTGGATGATGCCGAGCGGGTGGGGACCATCGCACTGGAGGGTGCAGTGTACGTGTGGCCCATCGCACTGGAGGGTGTAGTGTGGGTTGGTCCCATCGAACTATGTGGTGCAGTGCGGGTGGGGCCCATCGCACTGGAGGGTGCAGTGCGAGTGGGGCCCTGTGTATTAGAGTGTGCAGTGCGGGTGGGACCCATCGCACTGGAGGGTGCAGTACGGGCGGGGCCCATCGCACTGGAGGTTGCATTGCAGACGGGGCCCATCGCACTGGAGGGTTCAGTGAAGGTGGGGCCCATTGCACTGGAGGGTGCAGTGCAGGTGGGGACCATGACACTGGACGGTGCCGAGCGGGTGGGGACCATCGCACTGGAGGGTGTAGTGTGGGTTGTGCCCATCGAACTATGTGGTGCAGTGCAGGTGGGGCCAATTGCACTGGAGGGTGCAGTGTGGCCGGGGTCCATCACACTGGAGGGTGCAGTGCAGGTGTGGCCCATTGCACTGGAGGGTGCAGTGCGGGTGGGGCTTTTCGCACTGGAGGGTGTAGTGCGGTTTGCGCCCATCGGACTATGTGGTGCACTGCGGGTGGGGCCCATTGCACTGGAGGGTGCAGAGCGGGTGGGGCCCATTGTACTGGAGGGTGCAGTGCGGGTGGGACCCATCGCACTGGAGTGTGCAGTGCGGGTGGGGCCCATGACACTGCAGGGTGCAGTGCGGGTTGGGCCTATCGCACTGGAGGGTGCAGTGGGGGCGGGTTTCATCACACTGAAGGGTGCAGTGCGAGAGGTTACCATCGCACTGGAGGGTACAGTGTGGGTGGGGTTCATCGCACTGGAGGGTGCAGTGTGGGTGGGGCCCATCGCACTGGAGTGTGCAGTGCGGGTGGGGCTCATCACACTGGAGGATGAAGTGCAGGTGGGGTCCAAAACACTGGAACGTGCTGTTCGGGTGGGGTCCATTACACTGGAGGGTGCAGTGCGGGTGGGGACTATCGCACTGGAGGGTGCAGAGCAGGTGGGGACCATCTCACTGGAGGGTGCAGTGCGGGTATGGCCCATCGCACTGGAGGGTGCATTGTGGTCGGGGCTTATCACACTGAAGGGTGCTGGGTGGGTGGGGCTTATCACACTGAAGGGTGCTGTGTGGGTGGGGCCCAATGCACTGCAGAGTGAAGTGCGGGCTTGGTCCATCGCACTGGAGGGTGCAGTGCGGATGGGGCTCATTGTACTAGAGGATGCAGTGCGGGTGGGACCCATCGATCTGGAGGGTGCAGTGCGAGTGAGGCCCATCGCACTGGAGGGTGCAGTGTGGGCGGGGCTTATCACACTGAAGGGTGCTGTGTAGGTGGGGCCCAATGCACTGCAGAGTGAAGTGCGGGCTTGGTCCATCGCACTGGAGGTTGCAGTGTGGGTGGGGCCCATCGCACTGGAGGGTGCAGTGCAGGTGGGGCCCATTGTACTGGAGGGTGCAGTGCGGGTGGGTCCCATCGCACTGGAGGGTGCAGTGTGGGTGGGGCCCATAGCACTGGAGGGTGCAGTGAGGGTGGGGCCCATCGCACTCAAGCGTGCAGTGTGGGTAGGGCCCATCACACTGGAGGGTGCAGTGCAGGTAGGGCCCATCACACTGGAGGGTGCAGTGCGGGTGTGGACCATCGCACTGGAGGGTGCAGTGCGGGTGTGGCCCATCGCACTGGAGGATGTAGTGTGGGTTGGGCCCATCGGACTATGTGGTGCAGTGCGGGTGGGGCCCATCGCACTAGAGGGTGCAGTGCGAGTGGGGCCCATTGTACTGGAGTTTGCAGTGTGGGTGGGACCCATCGCACTAGAGGGTGCAGTGTGGGTGGGGCCTATCACACTGCAGGGCGAAGTGCGGGTTGGGCCCATCGAACTGGAGGATGCAGTGCAAGTAAGGCCCATCGCACTGGAGGGTGCAGTGCGGGCGGGAACCATCACATTCGAGGTTGCAGTGCGAGAGGGTCACATTGCATTGGAGGGTGCAGTGTGGGTGGGGTACATCACACTGGAGGGTGCAGTGCAGGTGTGGCCCATCGCACTGGAGGGTGCAGTGCAGGCGGGGCCCATGGCACAGGAGGGTGCAGTTTGGGTGGGGCTTATCGCACTGGAGGGTGCAGTGCGGGCGGGGCCATCGCACTGAAGGTTGCAGTGCAGGTCTGGCCCATCGAACTGGAGTGTGCAGTACGGGTGCGGCAAATCGCACTGGACAGTGCAGTGCAGGTGGGTCTCATCGCACTGGGGGGTTCAGTGCGGGTGGGGCCCATCACACTGGAGGTTGCATTGCAGACGGGGCCCATCACACTGGAGGGTTCAGTGAAGGTGGGGCCTATTGCACTGGAGGGTGCAGTGCAGGTGGGGACCATGACACTGGATGATGCCGAGTGGGTGGGGACCATCGCACTGGAGGGTGCAGTGTACGTGTGGCCCATCGCACTGGAGGGTGTAGTGTGGGTTGGTACCATCGAACTATGTGGTGCAGTGCGGGTGGGGCCCATCGCACTGGAGGGTGCAGTGCGAGTGGGGCCCTTTGTATTAGAGTGTGCAGTGCGGGTGGGACCCATCGCACTGGAGGGTGCAGTACGGGCGGGGCCCTTCGCACTGGAGGTTGCATTGCAGACGGGGCCCATCGCACTGGAGGGTTCAGTGAAGGTGGGGCCCATTGCACTGGAGGGTGCAGTTCAGGTGGGGACCATGACACTGGACGGTGCAGAGCGGGTGGGGACCATCGCACTGGAGGGTGTAGTGTGGGTTGGGCTCATCGAACTATGTGGTGCAGTGCAGGCGGGGCCAATTGCACTGGAGGGTGCAGTGTGGCCGGGGTCCATCACACTGGAGGGTGCAGTGCAGGTGTGGCCCATTGCACTGGAGGGTGCAGTGCGGGCGGGGCTTTTCGCACTGGAGGGTGTAGTGCGGTTTGCGCCCATCGGACTATGTGGTGCACTGCGGGTGGGGCCCATTGCACTGGAGGGTGCAGTGCGGGTGGGGCCCATTGTACTGGAGGGTGCAGTGCGGGTGGGACCCATCGCACTGGAGTGTGCAGTGCGGGTGGGGCCCATCACACTGCAGGGTGCAGTGCGGGTTGGGCCTATCGCACTGGAGGGTGCAGTGGGGGCGGGTTTCATCACACTGGAGGGTGCAGTGCGAGAGGTTACCATCGCACTGGAGGGTACAGTGTGGGTGGGGTTCATCGCACTGGAGGGTGCAGTGTGGGTGGGGCCCATCGCACTGGAGTGTGCAGTGCGGGTGGGGCTCATCACACTGGAGGATGAAGTGCAGGTGGGGTCCAAAACACTGGAACGTGCTGTTCGGGTGGGGTCCATTACACTGGAGGGTGCAGTGCGGGTGGGGACTATCGCACTGGAGGGTGCAGAGCAGGTGGGGACCATCTCACTGGAGGGTGCAGTGCGGGTATGGCCCATCGCACTGGAGGGTGCATTGTGGTCGGGGCTTATCACACTGAAGGGTGCTGGGTGGGTGGGGCTTATCACACTGAAGGGTGCTGTGTGGGTGGGGCCCAATGCACTGCAGAGTGAAGTGCGGGCTTGGTCCATCGCACTGGAGTGTGCAGTGCGGATGGGGCTCATTGTACTAGAGGATGCAGTGCGGGTGGGACCCATCGATCTGGAGGGTGCAGTGCGAGTGAGGCCCATCGCACTGGAGGGTGCAGTGTGGGCGGGGCTTATCACACTGAAGGGTGCTGTGTAGGTGGGGCCCAATGCACTGCAGAGTGAAGTGCGGACTTGGTCCATCGCACTGGAGGTTGCAGTGTGGGTGGGGCCCATCGCACTGGAGGGTGCAGTGTGGGTGGGGCCCATTGTACTGGAGGGTGCAGTGCGGGTGGGACCTATCGCACTGGAGGGTGCAGTGCGGGTTGGGCCCATCACACTGCAGGGTGCAGTGCGGGTTGGGCACATCGCACTGGAGGGTGCAGTGCAGGCGAGGTCCATCACACTGGAGGGTGCAGTGCGAGAGGGTCCCATCGCACTGGAGGGTACAGTGTGGGAGGGGTCCATCGCACTGGAGTGTGCAGTGCGGGTGGGGCCCATTGTACTGGAGGGTGCAGTGCGGGTGGGACTCATCGCACTGGAGCGTGCAGTACGGGCGGGGCCCATCGCACTGGAGGTTGCATTGCAGACGGGGCCCATCGCACTGGAGGGTTCAGTGAAGGCGGAGCCCATTGCACTGGAGGGTGCAGTGCAGGTGGGGACCATGACACTGGACGGTGCCGAGCGGGTGGGGACCATCGCACTGGAGGGTGTCGTGTGGGTTGGGCCCATCGAACTATGTGGTGCAGTGCAGGCGGGGCCAATTGCACTGGAGGGTGCAGTGCGGCCGGGGTCCATCACACTGGAGGGTGCAGTGCAGGCGTGGCCCATTGCACTGGAGGGTGCAGTGCAGGCGGGGCCAATTGCACTGGAGGGTGCAGTGCGGGCGGGGCTTATCGCACTGGAGGTTGTAGTGCGGGTTGCGCCCATCGGACTATGTGGTGCACTGCGGGTGGGGCCCATTGCACTGGAGGGTGCAGTGCGGGTGGGGCCCATCGCACTGGAGGGTACAGTGTGGGTGGGGTTCATCGCACTGGAGGGTGCAGTGCAGGTGGGGCCCATCGCACTGGAGTGTGCAGTGCGGGTGGGGCTCATCACACTGGAGGATGAAGTGCAGGTGGGGTCCATAACACTGGAACGTGCTGTTCGGGTGGGGTCCATTACACTGGAGGGTGCAGTGCGGGTGGGGACTATCGCACTGGAGGGTGCAGAGCAGGTGGGGACCATCTCACTGGAGGGTGCAGTGCGGGTATGGCCCATCGCACTGGAGGGTGCAGTGTGGGCGGGGCTTATCACACTGAAGGGTGCTGTGTGGGTGGGGCTTATCACACTGAAGGGTGCTGTGTGGGTGGGGCCCAATGCACTGCAGAGTGAAGTGCGGGCTTGGTCCATCGCACTGGAGGGTGCAGTGCGGATGGGGCTCACTGTACTAGAGGATGCAGTGCGGGTGGGACCCATCGAACTGGAGGGTGCAGTGCGAGTGGGGCCCATCGCACTGGAGGGTGCAGTGTGGGCGGGGCTTATCACACTGAAGGGTGCTGTGTGGGTGGGGCCCAATGCACTGCAGAGTGAAGTGCGGGCTTGGTCCATCGCACTGGAGGTTGCAGTGCAGGCGGGGCCCATCACACTGGAGGTTGCAGTGTGGGTGGGGCCATTCGCACTGGAGGGTGCAGTGTGGGTGGGGCCCATTGTACTGGAGGGTGCAGTGCGGGTGGGCCCTATCAAACTGGAGTGTGCAGTGCGTGTGGGGCCCATCGCACTGGAGGGTGCAGTGCCAGAGGGTCCCATCGCACTGGAGGGTACAGTGTGGGAGGGGTCCATCGCACTGGAGTGTACAGTGCGGGTGGGCCCCATTGTACTGGAGGGTGCAGTGCGGGTGGGACCCATCGCACTGAAGGGTGCAGTGCAGGTGGGGCCCATTGCACTGGAGAGTGCAGTGCGGGTGGGGCCCATCACACAGCAGCGTGTAGTGGGTGTTGGGCCCATCGAACTGGAGGGTGCAGTGCGGGCGGGGACCATCACAATGGAGGGTGCAGTGCGAGAGAGTCCCATCGCACTGGAGGGTGCAGTGCGGGTGGGGCCCATCGCACTGGAGGGTGTAGTGCGACCGGGGTCCATCGCACTGCAGGGTGTAGTGCGGGTGGAGCCCATCGCACTGGAGGGTGCAGTGCAGGCGGGGCATATCGCACTGGAGGGTGCAGTGCGGGGGGGCCGTTCGCACTGGAGGTTGCAATGCGGGTGGGACCTATCGCACTGGACGGTGCAGTACTGGTGGGGCCCATCGCACTGGAGGCTTCAGTGCGGGTGGGGTCCATCACACTGGAGGGTGCAGTGCGGGCGGGGCCCATCGCTCTGGAGGTTGCTGTCCTGTTGGGGCCCCTAGCACTGGAGGGTACAGTGCTGGTGGGGCCCATTGCACTGGAGAGTGCAGTGCGGGCGGGGCCCCTTCACACTGGAGGGTGAAGTACAGGCGGGTCCCATCGCACTGGAGGGTGCAGTGCTGGCGGGGCCCATTGCACTGAAGGGTGCAGTGCGGCCGGGGTCCATCGCACTGCAGGGTGCAGTGTGGGCGGAGCCCATCGCACTGAAGGGTGCAGTGCGGGTGGGGCCCATCGCACTGGAGGTTGCAGTGTGGGTGGGGCCCATCGCACTGGAGGGTGCAGTGTGGGTGGGGCCCATTGTACTGGAGGGTGCAGTGCGGGTGGGTCCCATCGCACTGGAGGGTGCAGTGTGGGTGGGGCCCATAGCACTGGAGGGTGCAGTGAGGGTGGGGCCCATCGCACTCAAGGGTGCAGTGTGGGTAGGGCCCATCACACTGGAGGGTGCAGTGCAGGTAGGGCCCATCACACTGGAGGGTGCAGTGCGGGTGTGGACCATCGCACTGGAGGGTGCAGTGCGGGTGTGGCCCATCGCACTGGAGGATGTAGTGTGGGTTGGGCCCATCGGACTATGTGGTGCAGTGCGGGTGGGGCCCATCGCACTAGAGGGTGCAGTGCGAGTGGGGCCCATTGTACTGGAGTTTGCAGTGTGGGTGGGACCCATCGCACTAGAGGTTGCAGTGTGGGTGGGGCCTATCACACTGCAGGGCGAAGTGCGGGTTGGGCCCATCGAACTGGAGGATGCAGTGCAAGTAAGGCCCATCGCACTGGAGGGTGCAGTGCGGGCGGGAACCATCACATTCGAGGTTGCAGTGCGAGAGGGTCACATTGCATTGGAGGGTGCAGTGTGGGTGGGGTACATCACACTGGAGGGTGCAGTGCAGGTGTGGCCCATCGCACTGGAGGGTGCAGTGCAGGCGGGGCCCATGGCACAGGAGGGTGCAGTTTGGGTGGGGCTTATCGCACTGGAGGGTGCAGTGCGGGCGGGGCCATCGCACTGAAGGTTGCAGTGCAGGTCTGGCCCATCGAACTGGAGTGTGCAGTACGGGTGCGGCAAATCGCACTGGACAGTGCAGTGCAGGTGGGTCTCATCGCACTGGGGGGTTCAGTGCGGGTGGGGCCCATCACACTGGAGGTTGCATTGCAGACGGGGCCCATCACACTGGAGGGTTCAGTGAAGGTGGGGCCTATTGCACTGGAGGGTGCAGTGCAGGTGGGGACCATGACACTGGATGATGCCGAGCGGGTGGGGACCATCGCACTGGAGGGTGTAGTGTGGGTTGTGCCCATCGAACTATGTGGTGCAGTGCAGGTGGGGCCAATTGCACTGGAGGGTGCAGTGTGGCCGGGGTCCATCACACTGGAGGGTGCAGTGCAGGTGTGGCCCATTGCACTGGAGGGTGCAGTGCGGGTGGGGCTTTTCGCACTGGAGGGTGTAGTGCGGTTTGCGCCCATCGGACTATGTGGTGCACTGCGGGTGGGGCCCATTGCACTGGAGGGTGCAGTGCGGGTGGGGCCCATTGTACTGGAGGGTGCAGTGCGGGTGGGACCCATCGCACTGGAGTGTGCAGTGCGGGTGGGGCCCATGACACTGCAGGGTGCAGTGCGGGTTGGGCCTATCGCACTGGAGGGTGCAGTGGGGGCGGGTTTCATCACACTGAAGGGTGCAGTGCGAGAGGTTACCATCGCACTGGAGGGTACAGTGTGGGTGGGGTTCATCGCACTGGAGGGTGCAGTGTGGGTGGGGCCCATCGCACTGGAGTGTGCAGTGCGGGTGGGGCTCATCACACTGGAGGATGAAGTGCAGGTGGGGTCCAAAACACTGGAACGTGCTGTTCGGGTGGGGTCCATTACACTGGAGGGTGCAGTGCGGGTGGGGACTATCGCACTGGAGGGTGCAGAGCAGGTGGGGACCATCTCACTGGAGGGTGCAGTGCGGGTATGGCCCATCGCACTGGAGGGTGCATTGTGGTCGGGGCTTATCACACTGAAGGGTGCTGGGTGGGTGGGGCTTATCACACTGAAGGGTGCTGTGTGGGTGGGGCCCAATGCACTGCAGAGTGAAGTGCGGGCTTGGTCCATCGCACTGGAGGGTGCAGTGCGGATGGGGCTCATTGTACTAGAGGATGCAGTGCGGGTGGGACCCATCGATCTGGAGGGTGCAGTGCGAGTGAGGCCCATCGCACTGGAGGGTGCAGTGTGGGCGGGGCTTATCACACTGAAGGGTGCTGTGTAGGTGGGGCCCAATGCACTGCAGAGTGAAGTGCGGGCTTGGTCCATCGCACTGGAGGTTGCAGTGTGGGTGGGGCCCATCGCACTGGAGGGTGCAGTGCAGGTGGGGCCCATTGTACTGGAGGGTGCAGTGCGGGTGGGTCCCATCGCACTGGAGGGTGCAGTGTGGGTGGGGCCCATAGCACTGGAGGGTGCAGTGAGGGTGGGGCCCATCGCACTCAAGCGTGCAGTGTGGGTAGGGCCCATCACACTGGAGGGTGCAGTGCAGGTAGGGCCCATCACACTGGAGGGTGCAGTGCGGGTGTGGACCATCGCACTGGAGGGTGCAGTGCGGGTGTGGCCCATCGCACTGGAGGATGTAGTGTGGGTTGGGCCCATCGGACTATGTGGTGCAGTGCGGGTGGGGCCCATCGCACTAGAGGGTGCAGTGCGAGTGGGGCCCATTGTACTGGAGTTTGCAGTGTGGGTGGGACCCATCGCACTAGAGGGTGCAGTGTGGGTGGGGCCTATCACACTGCAGGGCGAAGTGCGGGTTGGGCCCATCGAACTGGAGGATGCAGTGCAAGTAAGGCCCATCGCACTGGAGGGTGCAGTGCGGGCGGGAACCATCACATTCGAGGTTGCAGTGCGAGAGGGTCACATTGCATTGGAGGGTGCAGTGTGGGTGGGGTACATCACAATGGAGGGTGCAGTGCAGGCGTGGCCCATCGCACTGGAGGGTGCAGTGCAGGCGGGGCCCATGGCACAGGAGGGTGCAGTGCGGGCGGGGCCATCGCACTGAAGGTTGCAGTGCAGGTCTGGCCCATCGCACTGGAGTGTGCAGTACGGGTGCGGCAAATCGCACTGGACAGTGCAGTGCAGGTGGGTCTCATCGCACTGGGGGGTTCAGTGCGGGCGGGGCCCATCACACTGGAGGTTGCATTGCAGACGGGGCCCATCACACTGGAGGGTTCAGTGAAGGTGGGGCCTATTGCACTGGAGGGTGCAGTGCAGTTGGGGACCATGACACTGGATGATGCCGAGCGGGTGGGGACCATCGCACTGGAGGGTGCAGTGTACGTGTGGCCCATCGCACTGGAGGGTGTAGTGTGGGTTGGTCCCATCGAACTATGTGGTGCAGTGCGGGTGGGGCCCATCGCACTGGAGGGTGCAGTGCGAGTGGGGCCCTGTGTATTAGAGTGTGCAGTGCGGGTGGGACCCATCGCACTGGAGGGTGCAGTACGGGCGGGGCCCATCGCACTGGAGGTTGCATTGCAGACGGGGCCCATCGCACTGGAGGGTTCAGTGAAGGTGGGGCCCATTGCACTGGAGGGTGCAGTGCAGGTGGGGACCATGACACTGGACGGTGCCGAGCGGGTGGGGACCATCGCACTGGAGGGTGTAGTGTGGGTTGTGCCCATCGAACTATGTGGTGCAGTGCAGGCGGGGCCAATTGCACTGGAGGGTGCAGTGTGGCCGGGGTCCATCACACTGGAGGGTGCAGTGCAGGTGTGGCCCATTGCACTGGAGGGTGCAGTGCGGGTGGGGCTTTTCGCACTGGAGGGTGTAGTGCGGTTTGCGCCCATCGGACTATGTGGTGCACTGCGGGTGGGGCCCATTGCACTGGAGGGTGCAGTGCGGGTGGGGCCCATTGTACTGGAGGGTGCAGTGCGGGTGGGACCCATCGCACTGGAGTGTGCAGTGCGGGTGGGGCCCATGACACTGCAGGGTGCAGTGCGGGTTGGGCCTATCGCACTGGAGGGTGCAGTGGGGGCGGGTTTCATCACACTGAAGGGTGCAGTGCGAGAGGTTACCATCGCACTGGAGGGTACAGTGTGGGTGGGGTTCATCGCACTGGAGGGTGCAGTGTGGGTGGGGCCCATCGCACTGGAGTGTGCAGTGCGGGTGGGGCTCATCACACTGGAGGATGAAGTGCAGGTGGGGTCCAAAACACTGGAACGTGCTGTTCGGGTGGGGTCCATTACACTGGAGGGTGCAGTGCGGGTGGGGACTATCGCACTGGAGGGTGCAGAGCAGGTGGGGACCATCTCACTGGAGGGTGCAGTGCGGGTATGGCCCATCGCACTGGAGGGTGCATTGTGGTCGGGGCTTATCACACTGAAGGGTGCTGGGTGGGTGGGGCTTATCACACTGAAGGGTGCTGTGTGGGTGGGGCCCAATGCACTGCAGAGTGAAGTGCGGGCTTGGTCCATCGCACTGGAGGGTGCAGTGCGGATGGGGCTCATTGTACTAGAGGATGCAGTGCGGGTGGGACCCATCGATCTGGAGGGTGCAGTGCGAGTGAGGCCCATCGCACTGGAGGGTGCAGTGTGGGCGGGGCTTATCACACTGAAGGGTGCTGTGTAGGTGGGGCCCAATGCACTGCAGAGTGAAGTGCGGGCTTGGTCCATCGCACTGGAGGTTGCAGTGTGGGTGGGGCCCATCGCACTGGAGGGTGCAGTGTGGGTGGGGCCCATTGTACTGGAGGGTGCAGTGCGGGTGGGTCCCATCGCACTGGAGGGTGCAGTGTGGGTGGGGCCCATAGCACTGGAGGGTGCAGTGAGGGTGGGGCCCATCGCACTCAAGGGTGCAGTGTGGGTAGGGCCCATCACACTGGAGGGTGCAGTGCAGGTAGGGCCCATCACACTGGAGGGTGCAGTGCGGGTGTGGACCATCGCACTGGAGGGTGCAGTGCGGGTGTGGCCCATCGCACTGGAGGATGTAGTGTGGGTTGGGCCCATCGGACTATGTGGTGCAGTGCGGGTGGGGCCCATCGCACTAGAGGGTGCAGTGCGAGTGGGGCCCATTGTACTGGAGTTTGCAGTGTGGGTGGGACCCATCGCACTAGAGGTTGCAGTGTGGGTGGGGCCTATCACACTGCAGGGCGAAGTGCGGGTTGGGCCCATCGAACTGGAGGATGCAGTGCAAGTAAGGCCCATCGCACTGGAGGGTGCAGTGCGGGCGGGAACCATCACATTCGAGGTTGCAGTGCGAGAGGGTCACATTGCATTGGAGGGTGCAGTGTGGGTGGGGTACATCACACTGGAGGGTGCAGTGCAGGTGTGGCCCATCGCACTGGAGGGTGCAGTGCAGGCGGGGCCCATGGCACAGGAGGGTGCAGTTTGGGTGGGGCTTATCGCACTGGAGGGTGCAGTGCGGGCGGGGCCATCGCACTGAAGGTTGCAGTGCAGGTCTGGCCCATCGAACTGGAGTGTGCAGTACGGGTGCGGCAAATCGCACTGGACAGTGCAGTGCAGGTGGGTCTCATCGCACTGGGGGGTTAAGTGCGGGTGGGGCCCATCACACTGGAGGTTGCATTGCAGACGGGGCCCATCACACTGGAGGGTTCAGTGAAGGTGGGGCCTATTGCACTGGAGGGTGCAGTGCAGGTGGGGACCATGACACTGGATGATGCCGAGCGGGTGGGGACCATCGCACTGGAGGGTGCAGTGTACGTGTGGCCCATCGCACTGGAGGGTGTAGTGTGGGTTGGTACCATCGAACTATGTGGTGCAGTGCGGGTGGGGCCCATCGCACTGGAGGGTGCAGTGCGAGTGGGGCCCTTTGTATTAGAGTGTGCAGTGCGGGTGGGACCCATCGCACTGGAGGGTGCAGTACGGGCGGGGCCCTTCGCACTGGAGGTTGCATTGCAGACGGGGCCCATCGCACTGGAGGGTTCAGTGAAGGTGGGGCCCATTGCACTGGAGGGTGCAGTGCAGGTGGGGACCATGACACTGGACGGTGCAGAGCGGGTGGGGACCATCGCACTGGAGGGTGTAGTGTGGGTTGGTACCATCGAACTATGTGGTGCAGTGCGAGTGGGGCCCATTGTACTGGAGTTTGCAGTGTGGGTGGGACCCATCGCACTAGAGGGTGCAGTGTGGGTGGGGCCTATCACACTGCAGGGCGAAGTGCGGGTTGGGCCCATCGAACTGGAGGATGCAGTGCAAGTAAGGCCCATCGCACTGGAGGGTGCAGTGCGGGCGGGAACCATCACATTCGAGGTTGCAGTGCGAGAGGGTCACATTGCATTGGAGGGTGCAGTGTGGGTGGGGTACATCACACTGGAGGGTGCAGTGCAGGCGTGGCCCATCGCACTGGAGGGTGCAGTGCAGGCGGGGCCCATGGCACAGGAGGGTGCAGTGCGGGCGGGGCCATCGCACTGAAGGTTGCAGTGCAGGTCTGGCCCATCGCACTGGAGTGTGCAGTACGGGTGCGGCAAATCGCACTGGACAGTGCAGTGCAGGTGGGTCTCATCGCACTGGGGGGTTCAGTGCGGGCGGGGCCCATCACACTGGAGGTTGCATTGCAGACGGGGCCCATCACACTGGAGGGTTCAGTGAAGGTGGGGCCTATTGCACTGGAGGGTGCAGTGCAGTTGGGGACCATGACACTGGATGATGCCGAGCGGGTGGGGACCATCGCACTGGAGGGTGCAGTGTACGTGTGGCCCATCGCACTGGAGGGTGTAGTGTGGGTTGGTCCCATCGAACTATGTGGTGCAGTGCGGGTGGGGCCCATCGCACTGGAGGGTGCAGTGCGAGTGGGGCCCTGTGTATTAGAGTGTGCAGTGCGGGTGGGACCCATCGCACTGGAGGGTGCAGTACGGGCGGGGCCCATCGCACTGGAGGTTGCATTGCAGACGGGGCCCATCGCACTGGAGGGTTCAGTGAAGGTGGGGCCCATTGCACTGGAGGGTGCAGTGCAGGTGGGGACCATGACACTGGACGGTGCCGAGCGGGTGGGGACCATCGCACTGGAGGGTGTAGTGTGGGTTGTGCCCATCGAACTATGTGGTGCAGTGCAGGCGGGGCCAATTGCACTGGAGGGTGCAGTGTGGCCGGGGTCCATCACACTGGAGGGTGCAGTGCAGGTGTGGCCCATTGCACTGGAGGGTGCAGTGCGGGTGGGGCTTTTCGCACTGGAGGGTGTAGTGCGGTTTGCGCCCATCGGACTATGTGGTGCACTGCGGGTGGGGCCCATTGCACTGGAGGGTGCAGTGCGGGTGGGGCCCATTGTACTGGAGGGTGCAGTGCGGGTGGGACCCATCGCACTGGAGTGTGCAGTGCGGGTGGGGCCCATCACACTGCAGGGTGCAGTGCGGGTTGGGCCTATCGCACTGGAGGGTGCAGTGGGGGCGGGTTTCATCACACTGAAGGGTGCAGTGCGAGAGGTTACCATCGCACTGGAGGGTACAGTGTGGGTGGGGTTCATCGCACTGGAGGGTGCAGTGTGGGTGGGGCCCATCGCACTGGAGTGTGCAGTGCGGGTGGGGCTCATCACACTGGAGGATGAAGTGCAGGTGGGGTCCAAAACACTGGAACGTGCTGTTCGGGTGGGGTCCATTACACTGGAGGGTGCAGTGCGGGTGGGGACTATCGCACTGGAGGGTGCAGAGCAGGTGGGGACCATCTCACTGGAGGGTGCAGTGCGGGTATGGCCCATCGCACTGGAGGGTGCATTGTGGTCGGGGCTTATCACACTGAAGGGTGCTGGGTGGGTGGGGCTTATCACACTGAAGGGTGCTGTGTGGGTGGGGCCCAATGCACTGCAGAGTGAAGTGCGGGCTTGGTCCATCGCACTGGAGGGTGCAGTGCGGATGGGGCTCATTGTACTAGAGGATGCAGTGCGGGTGGGACCCATCGATCTGGAGGGTGCAGTGCGAGTGAGGCCCATCGCACTGGAGGGTGCAGTGTGGGCGGGGCTTATCACACTGAAGGGTGCTGTGTAGGTGGGGCCCAATGCACTGCAGAGTGAAGTGCGGGCTTGGTCCATCGCACTGGAGGTTGCAGTGTGGGTGGGGCCCATCGCACTGGAGGGTGCAGTGTGGGTGGGGCCCATTGTACTGGAGGGTGCAGTGCGGGTGGGTCCCATCGCACTGGAGGGTGCAGTGTGGGTGGGGCCCATAGCACTGGAGGGTGCAGTGAGGGTGGGGCCCATCGCACTCAAGGGTGCAGTGTGGGTAGGGCCCATCACACTGGAGGGTGCAGTGCAGGTAGGGCCCATCACACTGGAGGGTGCAGTGCGGGTGTGGACCATCGCACTGGAGGGTGCAGTGCGGGTGTGGCCCATCGCACTGGAGGATGTAGTGTGGGTTGGGCCCATCGGACTATGTGGTGCAGTGCGGGTGGGGCCCATCGCACTAGAGGGTGCAGTGCGAGTGGGGCCCATTGTACTGGAGTTTGCAGTGTGGGTGGGACCCATCGCACTAGAGGTTGCAGTGTGGGTGGGGCCTATCACACTGCAGGGCGAAGTGCGGGTTGGGCCCATCGAACTGGAGGATGCAGTGCAAGTAAGGCCCATCGCACTGGAGGGTGCAGTGCGGGCGGGAACCATCACATTCGAGGTTGCAGTGCGAGAGGGTCACATTGCATTGGAGGGTGCAGTGTGGGTGGGGTACATCACACTGGAGGGTGCAGTGCAGGTGTGGCCCATCGCACTGGAGGGTGCAGTGCAGGCGGGGCCCATGGCACAGGAGGGTGCAGTTTGGGTGGGGCTTATCGCACTGGAGGGTGCAGTGCGGGCGGGGCCATCGCACTGAAGGTTGCAGTGCAGGTCTGGCCCATCGAACTGGAGTGTGCAGTACGGGTGCGGCAAATCGCACTGGACAGTGCAGTGCAGGTGGGTCTCATCGCACTGGGGGGTTCAGTGCGGGTGGGGCCCATCACACTGGAGGTTGCATTGCAGACGGGGCCCATCACACTGGAGGGTTCAGTGAAGGTGGGGCCTATTGCACTGGAGGGTGCAGTGCAGGTGGGGACCATGACACTGGATGATGCCGAGCGGGTGGGGACCATCGCACTGGAGGGTGCAGTGTACGTGTGGCCCATCGCACTGGAGGGTGTAGTGTGGGTTGGTACCATCGAACTATGTGGTGCAGTGCGGGTGGGGCCCATCGCACTGGAGGGTGCAGTGCGAGTGGGGCCCTTTGTATTAGAGTGTGCAGTGCGGGTGGGACCCATCGCACTGGAGGGTGCAGTACGGGCGGGGCCCTTCGCACTGGAGGTTGCATTGCAGACGGGGCCCATCGCACTGGAGGGTTCAGTGAAGGTGGGGCCCATTGCACTGGAGGGTGCAGTGCAGGTGGGGACCATGACACTGGACGGTGCAGAGCGGGTGGGGACCATCGCACTGGAGGGTGTAGTGTGGGTTGGGCTCATCGAACTATGTGGTGCAGTGCAGGTGGGGCCAATTGCACTGGAGGGTGCAGTGTGGCCGGGGTCCATCACACTGGAGGGTGCAGTGCAGGTGTGGCCCATTGCACTGGAGGGTGCAGTGCGGGCGGGGCTTTTCGCACTGGAGGGTGTAGTGCGGTTTGCGCCCATCGGACTATGTGGTGCACTGCGGGTGGGGCCCATTGCACTGGAGGGTGCAGTGCGGGTGGGGCCCATTGTACTGGAGGGTGCAGTGCGGGTGGGACCCATCGCACTGGAGTGTGCAGTGCGGGTGGGGCCCATCACACTGCAGGGTGCAGTGCGGGTTGGGCCTATCGCACTGGAGGGTGCAGTGGGGGCGGGTTTCATCACACTGGAGGGTGCAGTGCGAGAGGTTACCATCGCACTGGAGGGTACAGTGTGGGTGGGGTTCATCGCACTGGAGGGTGCAGTGTGGGTGGGGCCCATCGCACTGGAGTGTGCAGTGCGGGTGGGGCTCATCACACTGGAGGATGAAGTGCAGGTGGGGTCCAAAACACTGGAACGTGCTGTTCGGGTGGGGTCCATTACACTGGAGGGTGCAGTGCGGGTGGGGACTATCGCACTGGAGGGTGCAGAGCAGGTGGGGACCATCTCACTGGAGGGTGCAGTGCGGGTATGGCCCATCGCACTGGAGGGTGCATTGTGGTCGGGGCTTATCACACTGAAGGGTGCTGGGTGGGTGGGGCTTATCACACTGAAGGGTGCTGTGTGGGTGGGGCCCAATGCACTGCAGAGTGAAGTGCGGGCTTGGTCCATCGCACTGGAGTGTGCAGTGCGGATGGGGCTCATTGTACTAGAGGATGCAGTGCGGGTGGGACCCATCGATCTGGAGGGTGCAGTGCGAGTGAGGCCCATCGCACTGGAGGGTGCAGTGTGGGCGGGGCTTATCACACTGAAGGGTGCTGTGTAGGTGGGGCCCAATGCACTGCAGAGTGAAGTGCGGACTTGGTCCATCGCACTGGAGGTTGCAGTGTGGGTGGGGCCCATCGCACTGGAGGGTGCAGTGTGGGTGGGGCCCATTGTACTGGAGGGTGCAGTGCGGGTGGGACCTATCGCACTGGAGGGTGCAGTGCGGGTTGGGCCCATCACACTGCAGGGTGCAGTGCGGGTTGGGCACATCGCACTGGAGGGTGCAGTGCAGGCGAGGTCCATCACACTGGAGGGTGCAGTGCGAGAGGGTCCCATCGCACTGGAGGGTACAGTGTGGGAGGGGTCCATCGCACTGGAGTGTGCAGTGCGGGTGGGGCCCATTGTACTGGAGGGTGCAGTGCGGGTGGGACTCATCGCACTGGAGCGTGCAGTACGGGCGGGGCCCATCGCACTGGAGGTTGCATTGCAGACGGGGCCCATCGCACTGGAGGGTTCAGTGAAGGCGGAGCCCATTGCACTGGAGGGTGCAGTGCAGGTGGGGACCATGACACTGGACGGTGCCGAGCGGGTGGGGACCATCGCACTGGAGGGTGTCGTGTGGGTTGGGCCCATCGAACTATGTGGTGCAGTGCATGCGGGGCCAATTGCACTGGAGGGTGCAGTGCGGCCGGGGTCCATCACACTGGAGGGTGCAGTGCAGGCGTGGCCCATTGCACTGGAGGGTGCAGTGCAGGCGGGGCCAATTGCACTGGAGGGTGCAGTGCGGGCGGGGCTTATCGCACTGGAGGTTGTAGTGCGGGTTGCGCCCATCGGACTATGTGGTGCACTGCGGGTGGGGCCCATTGCACTGGAGGGTGCAGTGCGGGTGGGGCCCATCGCACTGGAGGGTACAGTGTGGGTGGGGTTCATCGCACTGGAGGGTGCAGTGCAGGTGGGGCCCATCGCACTGGAGTGTGCAGTGCGGGTGGGGCTCATCACACTGGAGGATGAAGTGCAGGTGGGGTCCATAACACTGGAACGTGCTGTTCGGGTGGGGTCCATTACACTGGAGGGTGCAGTGCGGGTGGGGACTATCGCACTGGAGGGTGCAGAGCAGGTGGGGACCATCTCACTGGAGGGTGCAGTGCGGGTATGGCCCATCGCACTGGAGGGTGCAGTGTGGGCGGGGCTTATCACACTGAAGGGTGCTGTGTGGGTGGGGCTTATCACACTGAAGGGTGCTGTGTGGGTGGGGCCCAATGCACTGCAGAGTGAAGTGCGGGCTTGGTCCATCGCACTGGAGGGTGCAGTGCGGATGGGGCTCACTGTACTAGAGGATGCAGTGCGGGTGGGACCCATCGAACTGGAGGGTGCAGTGCGAGTGGGGCCCATCGCACTGGAGGGTGCAGTGTGGGCGGGGCTTATCACACTGAAGGGTGCTGTGTGGGTGGGGCCCAATGCACTGCAGAGTGAAGTGCGGGCTTGGTCCATCGCACTGGAGGTTGCAGTGCAGGCGGGGCCCATCACACTGGAGGTTGCAGTGTGGGTGGGGCCATTCGCACTGGAGGGTGCAGTGTGGGTGGGGCCCATTGTACTGGAGGGTGCAGTGCGGGTGGTCCCTATCAAACTGGAGTGTGCAGTGCGTGTGGGGCCCATCGCACTGGAGGGTGCAGTGCCAGAGGGTCCCATCGCACTGGAGGGTACAGTGTGGGAGGGGTCCATCGCACTGGAGTGTACAGTGCGGGTGGGCCCCATTGTACTGGAGGGTGCAGTGCGGGTGGGACCCATCGCACTGAAGGGTGCAGTGCAGGTGGGGCCCATTGCACTGGAGAGTGCAGTGCGGGTGGGGCCCATCACACAGCAGCGTGTAGTGGGTGTTGGGCCCATCGAACTGGAGGGTGCAGTGCGGGCGGGGACCATCACAATGGAGGGTGCAGTGCGAGAGAGTCCCATCGCACTGGAGGGTGCAGTGCGGGTGGGGCCCATCGCACTGGAGGGTGTAGTGCGACCGTGGTCCATCGCACTGCAGGGTGTAGTGCGGGTGGAGCCCATCGCACTGGAGGGTGCAGTGCGGGCGGGGCCCATCGCACTGGAGGGTGCAGTACGGGGGGGCCGTTCGCACTGGAGGTTGCAATGCGGGTGGGACCCATCGCACTGGACGGTGCAGTACAGGTGGGGCCCATCGCACTGGAGGCTTCAGTGCGGGTGGGGTCCATCACACTGGAGGGTGCAGTGCGGGCGGGGCCCATCGCTCTGGAGGTTGCTGTCCTGTTGGGGCCCCTAGCACTGGAGGGTACAGTGCTGGTGGGGCCCATTGCACTGGAGAGTGCAGTGCGGGCGGGGCCCCTTCACACTGGAGGGTGAAGTACAGGCGGGTCCCATCGCACTGGAGGGTGCAGTGCTGGCGGGGCCCATTGCACTGAAGGGTGCAGTGCGGCCGGGGTCCATCGCACTGCAGGGTGCAGTGTGGGCGGAGCCCATCGCACTGAAGGGTGCAGTGCGGGTGGGGCCCATCGCACTGGAGGTTGCAGTGTGGGTGGGGCCCATCGCACTGGAGGGTGCAGTGTGGGTGGGGCCCATTGTACTGGAGGGTGCAGTGCGGGTGGGTCCCATCGCACTGGAGGGTGCAGTGTGGGTGGGGCCCATAGCACTGGAGGGTGCAGTGAGGGTGGGGCCCATCGCACTCAAGGGTGCAGTGTGGGTAGGGCCCATCACACTGGAGGGTGCAGTGCAGGTAGGGCCCATCACACTGGAGGGTGCAGTGCGGGTGTGGACCATCGCACTGGAGGGTGCAGTGCGGGTGTGGCCCATCGCACTGGAGGATGTAGTGTGGGTTGGGCCCATCGGACTATGTGGTGCAGTGCGGGTGGGGCCCATCGCACTAGAGGGTGCAGTGCGAGTGGGGCCCATTGTACTGGAGTTTGCAGTGTGGGTGGGACCCATCGCACTAGAGGTTGCAGTGTGGGTGGGGCCTATCACACTGCAGGGCGAAGTGCGGGTTGGGCCCATCGAACTGGAGGATGCAGTGCAAGTAAGGCCCATCGCACTGGAGGGTGCAGTGCGGGTGGGAACCATCACATTCGAGGTTGCAGTGCGAGAGGGTCACATTGCATTGGAGGGTGCAGTGTGGGTGGGGTACATCACACTGGAGGGTGCAGTGCAGGTGTGGCCCATCGCACTGGAGGGTGCAGTGCAGGCGGGGCCCATGGCACAGGAGGGTGCAGTTTGGGTGGGGCTTATCGCACTGGAGGGTGCAGTGCGGGCGGGGCCATCGCACTGAAGGTTGCAGTGCAGGTCTGGCCCATCGAACTGGAGTGTGCAGTACGGGTGCGGCAAATCGCACTGGACAGTGCAGTGCAGGTGGGTCTCATCGCACTGGGGGGTTCAGTGCGGGTGGGGCCCATCACACTGGAGGTTGCATTGCAGACGGGGCCCATCACACTGGAGGGTTCAGTGAAGGTGGGGCCTATTGCACTGGAGGGTGCAGTGCAGGTGGGGACCATGACACTGGATGATGCCGAGCGGGTGGGGACCATCGCACTGGAGGGTGCAGTGTACGTGTGGCCCATCGCACTGGAGGGTGTAGTGTGGGTTGGTACCATCGAACTATGTGGTGCAGTGCGGGTGGGGCCCATCGCACTGGAGGGTGCAGTGCGAGTGGGGCCCTTTGTATTAGAGTGTGCAGTGCGGGTGGGACCCATCGCACTGGAGGGTGCAGTACGGGCGGGGCCCTTCGCACTGGAGGTTGCATTGCAGACGGGGCCCATCGCACTGGAGGGTTCAGTGAAGGTGGGGCCCATTGCACTGGAGGGTGCAGTGCAGGTGGGGACCATGACACTGGACGGTGCAGAGCGGGTGGGGACCATCGCACTGGAGGGTGTAGTGTGGGTTGGGCTCATCGAACTATGTGGTGCAGTGCAGGCGGGGCCAATTGCACTGGAGGGTGCAGTGTGGCCGGGGTCCATCACACTGGAGGGTGCAGTGCAGGTGTGGCCCATTGCACTGGAGGGTGCAGTGCGGGCGGGGCTTTTCGCACTGGAGGGTGTAGTGCGGTTTGCGCCCATCGGACTATGTGGTGCACTGCGGGTGGGGCCCATTGCACTGGAGGGTGCAGTGCGGGTGGGGCCCATTGTACTGGAGGGTGCAGTGCGGGTGGGACCCATCGCACTGGAGTGTGCAGTGCGGGTGGGGCCCATCACACTGCAGGGTGCAGTGCGGGTTGGGCCTATCGCACTGGAGGGTGCAGTGGGGGCGGGTTTCATCACACTGGAGGGTGCAGTGCGAGAGGTTACCATCGCACTGGAGGGTACAGTGTGGGTGGGGTTCATCGCACTGGAGGGTGCAGTGTGGGTGGGGCCCATCGCACTGGAGTGTGCAGTGCGGGTGGGGCTCATCACACTGGAGGATGAAGTGCAGGTGGGGTCCAAAACACTGGAACGTGCTGTTCGGGTGGGGTCCATTACACTGGAGGGTGCAGTGCGGGTGGGGACTATCGCACTGGAGGGTGCAGAGCAGGTGGGGACCATCTCACTGGAGGGTGCAGTGCGGGTATGGCCCATCGCACTGGAGGGTGCATTGTGGTCGGGGCTTATCACACTGAAGGGTGCTGGGTGGGTGGGGCTTATCACACTGAAGGGTGCTGTGTGGGTGGGGCCCAATGCACTGCAGAGTGAAGTGCGGGCTTGGTCCATCGCACTGGAGGGTGCAGTGCGGATGGGGCTCATTGTACTAGAGGATGCAGTGCGGGTGGGACCCATCGATCTGGAGGGTGCAGTGCGAGTGAGGCCCATCGCACTGGAGGGTGCAGTGTGGGCGGGGCTTATCACACTGAAGGGTGCTGTGTAGGTGGGGCCCAATGCACTGCAGAGTGAAGTGCGGACTTGGTCCATCGCACTGGAGGTTGCAGTGTGGGTGGGGCCCATCGCACTGGAGGGTGCAGTGTGGGTGGGGCCCATTGTACTGGAGGGTGCAGTGCGGGTGGGACCTATCGCACTGGAGGGTGCAGTGCGGGTTGGGCCCATCACACTGCAGGGTGCAGTGCGGGTTGGGCACATCGCACTGGAGGGTGCAGTGCAGGCGAGGTCCATCACACTGGAGGGTGCAGTGCGAGAGGGTCCCATAGCACTGGAGGGTACAGTGTGGGAGGGGTCCATCGCACTGGAGTGTGCAGTGCGGGTGGGGCCCATTGTACTGGAGGGTGCAGTGCGGGTGGGACTCATCGCACTGGAGCGTGCAGTACGGGCGGGGCCCATCGCACTGGAGGTTGCATTGCAGACGGGGCCCATCGCACTGGAGGGTTCAGTGAAGGCGGAGCCCATTGCACTGGAGGGTGCAGTGCAGGTGGGGACCATGACACTGGACGGTGCCGAGCGGGTGGGGACCATCGCACTGGAGGGTGTCGTGTGGGTTGGGCCCATCGAACTATGTGGTGCAGTGCAGGCGGGGCCAATTGCACTGGAGGGTGCAGTGCGGCCGGGGTCCATCACACTGGAGGGTGCAGTGCAGGCGTGGCCCATTGCACTGGAGGGTGCAGTGCAGGCGGGGCCAATTGCACTGGAGGGTGCAGTGCGGGCGGGGCTTATCGCACTGGAGGTTGTAGTGCGGGTTGCGCCCATCGGACTATGTGGTGCACTGCGGGTGGGGCCCATTGCACTGGAGGGTGCAGTGCGGGTGGGGCCCATCGCACTGGAGGGTACAGTGTGGGTGGGGTTCATCGCACTGGAGGGTGCAGTGCAGGTGGGGCCCATCGCACTGGAGTGTGCAGTGCGGGTGGGGCTCATCACACTGGAGGATGAAGTGCAGGTGGGGTCCATAACACTGGAACGTGCTGTTCGGGTGGGGTCCATTACACTGGAGGGTGCAGTGCGGGTGGGGACTATCGCACTGGAGGGTGCAGAGCAGGTGGGGACCATCTCACTGGAGGGTGCAGTGCGGGTATGGCCCATCGCACTGGAGGGTGCAGTGTGGGCGGGGCTTATCACACTGAAGGGTGCTGTGTGGGTGGGGCTTATCACACTGAAGGGTGCTGTGTGGGTGGGGCCCAATGCACTGCAGAGTGAAGTGCGGGCTTGGTCCATCGCACTGGAGGGTGCAGTGCGGATGGGGCTCACTGTACTAGAGGATGCAGTGCGGGTGGGACCCATCGAACTGGAGGGTGCAGTGCGAGTGGGGCCCATCGCACTGGAGGGTGCAGTGTGGGCGGGGCTTATCACACTGAAGGGTGCTGTGTGGGTGGGGCCCAATGCACTGCAGAGTGAAGTGCGGGCTTGGTCCATCGCACTGGAGGTTGCAGTGCAGGCGGGGCCCATCACACTGGAGGTTGCAGTGTGGGTGGGGCCATTCGCACTGGAGGGTGCAGTGTGGGTGGGGCCCATTGTACTGGAGGGTGCAGTGCGGGTGGGCCCTATCAAACTGGAGTGTGCAGTGCGTGTGGGGCCCATCGCACTGGAGGGTGCAGAGCCAGAGGGTCCCATCGCACTGGAGGGTACAGTGTGGGAGGGGTCCATCGCACTGGAGTGTACAGTGCGGGTGGGCCCCATTGTACTGGAGGGTGCAGTGCGGGTGGGACCCATCGCACTGAAGGGTGCAGTGCAGGTGGGGCCCATTGCACTGGAGAGTGCAGTGCGGGTGGGGCCCATCACACAGCAGCGTGTAGTGGGTGTTGGGCCCATCGAACTGGAGGGTGCAGTGCGGGCGGGGACCATCACAATGGAGGGTGCAGTGCGAGAGAGTCCCATCGCACTGGAGGGTGCAGTGCGGGTGGGGCCCATCGCACTGGAGGGTGTAGTGCGACCGGGGTCCATCGCACTGCAGGGTGTAGTGCGGGTGGAGCCCATCGCACTGGAGGGTGCAGTGCGGGCGGGGCCCATCGCACTGGAGGGTGCAGTGCGGGGGGGCCGTTCGCACTGGAGGTTGCAATGCGGGTGGGACCCATCGCACTGGACGGTGCAGTACAGGTGGGGCCCATCGCACTGGAGGCTTCAGTGCGGGTGGGGTCCATCACACTGGAGGGTGCAGTGCGGGCGGGGCCCATCGCTCTGGAGGTTGCTGTCCTGTTGGGGCCCCTAGCACTGGAGGGTACAGTGCTGGTGGGGCCCATTGCACTGGAGAGTGCAGTGCGGGCGGGGCCCCTTCACACTGGAGGGTGAAGTACAGGCGGGTCCCATCGCACTGGAGGGTGCAGTGCTGGCGGGGCCCATTGCACTGAAGGGTGCAGTGCGGCCGGGGTCCATCGCACTGCAGGGTGCAGTGTGGGCGGAGCCCATCGCACTGAAGGGTGCAGTGCGGGTGGGGCCCATCGCACTGGACGGTGCAGTACAGGTGGGGCCGATCGCACTGGATGGTTCAGTGCGGGTGGGGTCCATCACACTGGAGGGTGCAGTGCGGGCGGGACCCATCACACTGGTGGGTTCAGTGCGGGCGGGGCCCATTGCACTGGAGGTTGCAGTGCTGGTGGGTCCATAGCACTGGAGGGTGCAGTGCAGGTGGGGCCCATCGCACTGGAGTGTGCAATGCGGGCTGGGCCCATCACTCTGGAGGGTGAAGCACAGGCGGGGCCCATCGCACTGGAGGGTGCAGTGCGGGCGGTGCCCATCGCACTGGAGGTTGCAGTGTGGATGGGGCCCATCGCACTGGAGGATGAAGTGCGGACGGGGTTCATCTCACTGGAGGGTGCAGTGCAGGCGTTGCACATCGCACTGGAGGTTGCAGTGCAGAAGGGGCCCATCGCAGTGGAGGGTGCAGTGCGGGTGGGGCCCATCACACTGGAGGATGCAGTGTGGGTGGGACACATCGCACTGGAGGGTGCAGTGTGTGTGGGGCCCATCACACTGGAGGGTGCAGTGCAGGTGGGGACCATCGCACTGGTGGGTACAGTGTGGGTTGGGCCCATAGCACTCAATAATGCAGTGTTGGTGTGGCCCATCGCACTGGAGGGTGCAGTGTATTAGGGGCCCATCACACCGAAGGGTGCAGTGCGGGTGGGGACCATCGCACTGGAGGGTGCAGCGAGACCGGGGTCCATCGCACTGCAGGATGTAGTGCGGGTGGAGTTCATCGCACTGGAGGGTGCAGTGCGGGTGGGGCCCATCGCACTGGACGGTGCAGTACAGGTGGGGCCCATCGCACTGGAGGCTTCAGTGCGGGTGGGGTCCATCACACTGGAGGGTGCAGTGTGGGCGGGGCCCATCACACTGGAGAGTGAAGTGTGCGCGGGGTACATAACACTCGAGGGTGCAGTGCGGGAGGGGTCCATCGCACTGGAGGGTGCAGTGCAGGCGGGGAGCATCAGACTATGTGGTGCAGTGCGGGTGGGGCCCATCGCACTGGAGGGTGCAGTGCGCGTGGGGCCCATTCTACTGGAGGGTGCAGTGCGGTCTGGGCTGATCGCACTGGAGGGTGGAGTGTGGGTGGGGCCCAACACATTGGAGAGTGAAGTGCAGGCGGGGTCCATTACACTGTAGGGTGCAGTGCGGGTGTGGCCCATCGCACTGGAGGGTGAAGTGCAGACGGGGTCCATCACACTGGAGAGTGCAGTGCAGACGGGTCCCATCACACTGGAGGGTTCAGTGAAGGTGGTGCCAATCGTACTGGAGGGTGCAGTGCAGAAGGGGACCATCGCACTTGAGGTTGCAGTGCAGGTGGGGACCATCGCACTGGATGGTGCAGTGCAGGTGAGGCACATGACACTGGCGGTTGCCGTGCGGGTTGGGTCCTTTACAATGGAGAGTGCAGTGCAGATGGGGCCCATCGCACTGGAGGATGCAGTGCGGGTGGGGTCCATCACACTGGAGGATGCAGTGCGGGTGGGACCCATCGCACTGGAGGGTGCAGTGCAGGTGGGGACCATCGCACTGGAGGGTGCAGTGCGGGTGGGGCCCATCGCACAGGAGGGTGCAGTGCGGACGGGGATAATCGCACTGGAGGGTGCAGTGTGGGTGGGGCACAAAGCACTGGAGAATGAAGTGCGGGCGGGGTCAATCACACAGGACGTTGCAGTGCGAGCAGGGCCCATCACACTGGAGGGTGAAGTGCGGACGGGGTCTATCACACTGGAGTGTGCAGTGCGGGTGGGGCCCATCGCACTGGAGGGTGAAGTGTAGACAGGGTCCATCACACTGGAGCCTGCAGTGCATGCGGGGCCCATCGCACTGGAGGGTTCAGTGCGTGTGGGGATAATCATACTGGAGGGTGCAGTGTGGGTGGGGCCCAAAGCACTGGAGAATGAAGTGCGGGCGGGGTCAATCACACAGGAGGTTGCAGTGCGGGCAGGGCCCATCACACTGGAGGATGCAGTGCGGGTGGGGACCATCGCACTGGAGGGTGCAGTGCAGGTGAGGCCCATGACACTGGCAGTTGCCGTGCGGGTAGTGTCCCTTGCAATGGAGAGTGCAGTGCAGATGGGGCCCATCGCACTGGAGGATGCAGTGCGGGTGGGGTCCATCGCACTGGAGGATGCAGTGCATGTGGGACCCAACGCACTGGAGGGTGCAGTGCGGGTGGGTCCCATCGCACTGGAGGGTGCAGTGTGGGTGGTGCCCATAGCACTGGAGGGTGCAGTGAGGGTGGGGCCCATCGCACTCAAGGGTGCAGTGTGGGTAGGGCCCATCACACTGGAGGGTGCAGTGCAGGTAGGGCCCATCACACTGGAGGGTGCAGTGCGGGTGTGGACCATCGCACTGGAGGTTGCAGTGCGGGTGTGGCCCATCGCACTGGAGGATGTAGTGTGGGTTGGGCCCATCGGACTATGTGGTGCAGTGCGGGTGGGGCCCATCGCACTAGAGGGTGCAGTGCAAGTGGGGCCCATTGTACTGGAGTTTGCAGTGTGGGTGGGACCCATCGCACTAGAGGGTGCAGTGTGGGTGGGGCCTATCACACTGCAGGGCGAAGTGCGGGTTGGGCCCATCGAACTGGAGGATGCAGTGCAAGTAAGGCCCATCGCACTGGAGGGTGCAGTGCGGGCGGGAACCATCACATTCGAGGTTGCAGTGCGAGAGGGTCACATTGCATTGGAGGGTGCAGTGTGGGTGGGGTACATCACACTGGAGGGTGCAGTGCAGGCGTGGCCCATCGCACTGGAGGGTGCAGTGCAGGCGGGGCCCATGGCACAGGAGGGTGCAGTTTGGGCGGGGCTTATCGCACTGGAGGGTGCAGTGCGGGCGGGGCCATCGCACTGAAGGTTGCAGTGCAGGTCTGGCCCATCGCACTGGAGTGTGCAGTACGGGTGCGGCAAATCGCACTGGACAGTGCAGTGCAGTTGGGTCTCATCGCACTGGGGGGTTCAGTGCGGGCGGGGCCCATCACACTGGAGGTTGCATTGCAGACGGGGCCCATCACACTGGAGGGTTCAGTGAAGGTGGGGCCTATTGCACTGGAGGGTGCAGTGCAGGTGGGGACCATGACACTGGATGATGCCGAGCGGGTGGGGACCATCGCACTGGAGGGTGCAGTGTACGTGTGGCCCATCGCACTGGAGGGTGTAGTGTGGGTTGGTCCCATCGAACTATGTGGTGCAGTGCGGGTGGGGCCCATCGCACTGGAGGGTGCAGTACGGGCGGGGCCCATCGCACTGGAGGTTGCATTGCAGACGGGGCCCATCGCACTGGAGGGTTCAGTGAAGGTGGGGCCCATTGCACTGGAGGGTGCAGTGCAGGTGGGGACCATGACACTGGACGGTGCCGAGCGGGTGGGGACCATCGCACTGGAGGGTGTAGTGTGGGTTGGACCCATCGAACTATGTGGTGCAGTGCAGGCGGGGCCAATTGCACTGGAGGGTGCAGTGTGGCCGGGGTCCATCACACTGGAGGGTGCAGTGCAGGTGTGGCCCATTGCACTGGAGGGTGCAGTGCGGGCGGGGCTTTTCGCACTGGAGGGTGTAGTGCGGTTTGCGCCCATCGGACTATGTGGTGCACTGCGGGTGGGGCCCATTGCACTGGAGGGTGCAGTGCGGGTGGGGCCCATTGTACTGGAGGGTGCAGTGCGGGTGGGACCCATCGCACTGGAGTGTGCAGTGCGGGTGGGACCATTCGAACTGGAGGGTGCAGTGCGAGTGGGGCCCATCGCACTAAAGGGTGCAGTGTGGGCGGGGCTTATCACACTGAAGGGTGCTGTGTGGGTGGGGCCCAATGCACTGCAGAGTGAAGTGCGGGCTTGGTCCATCGCACTGGAGGTTGCAGTGCAGGTGGGGCCCATCACACTGGAGGTTGCAGTGTGGGTGGGGCCCATCGCACTGGAGGGTGCAGTGTGGGTGGGGCCCATTGTACTG
Organism: Phyllobates terribilis; assembly: GCF_046119375.1. Lineage (NCBI taxonomy): Eukaryota > Metazoa > Chordata > Amphibia > Anura > Dendrobatidae > Phyllobates > Phyllobates terribilis. The sequence continues at coordinate 361,928 of NW_027362827.1, read as the reverse complement.
GAGGGTGCAGTGCAGGTGGGCCCTATCAAACTGGAGTGTGCAGTGCGTGTGGGGCCCATCGCACTGGAGGGTGCAGTGCCAGAGGGTCCCATCGCACTGGAGGGTACAGTGTGGGAGGGGTCCATCGCACTGGAGTGTACAGTGCGGGTGGGCCCCATTGTACTGGAGGGTGCAGTGCGGGTGGGACCCATCGCACTTAAGGGTGCAGTGCAGGTGGGGCCCATTGCACTGGAGAGTGCAGTGCGGGTGGGGCCCATCACACAGCAGCGTGTAGTGGGTGTTGGGCCCATCGAACTGGAGGGTGCAGTGCGGGCGGGGACCATCACAATGGAGGGTGCAGTGCGAGAGAGTCCCATCGCACTGGAGGGTGCAGTGCGGGTGGGGCCCATCGCACTGGAGGGTGTAGTGCGACCGGGGTCCATCGCACTGCAGGGTGTAGTGCGGGTGGAGCCCATCGCACTGGAGGGTGCAGTGCGGGCGGGGCCCATCGCACTGGAGGGTGCAGTGCGGGGGGGCCGTTCGCACTGGAGGTTGCAATGCGGGTGGGACCCATCGCACTGGACGGTGCAGTACAGGTGGGGCCCATCGCACTGGAGGCTTCAGTGCGGGTGGGGTCCATCACACTGGAGGGTGCAGTGCGGGCGGGGCCCATCGCTCTGGAGGTTGCTGTCCTGTTGGGGCCCCTAGCACTGGAGGGTACAGTGCTGGTGGGGCCCATTGCACTGGAGAGTGCAGTGCGGGCGGGGCCCCTTCACACTGGAGGGTGAAGTACAGGCGGGTCCCATCGCACTGGAGGGTGCAGTGCTGGCGGGGCCCATTGCACTGAAGGGTGCAGTGCGGCCGGGGTCCATCGCACTGCAGGGTGCAGTGTGGGCGGAGCCCATCGCACTGAAGGGTGCAGTGCGGGTGGGGCCCATCGCACTGGACGGTGCAGTACAGGTGGGGCCGATCGCACTGGATGGTTCAGTGCGGGTGGGGTCCATCACACTGGAGGGTGCAGTGCGGGCGGGACCCATCACACTGGTGGGTTCAGTGCGGGCGGGGCCCATTGCACTGGAGGTTGCAGTGCTGGTGGGTCCATAGCACTGGAGGGTGCAGTGCGGGTGGGGCCCATCGCACTGGAGTGTGCAATGCGGGCTGGGCCCATCACTCTGGAGGGTGAAGCACAGGCGGGGCCCATCGCACTGGAGGGTGCAGTGCGGGCGGTGCCCATCGCACTAGAGGTTGCAGTGCGGATGGGGCCCATCGCACTGGAGGATGAAGTGCGGACGGGGTTCATCTCACTGGAGGGTGCAGTGCAGGCGTTGCACATCGCACTGGAGGTTGCAGTGCAGAAGGGGCCCATCGCAGTGGAGGGTGCAGTGCGGGTGGGGCCCATCACACTGGAGGATGCAGTGTGGGTGGGACACATCGCACTGGAGGGTGCAGTGTGTGTGGGGCCCATCACACTGGAGGGTGCAGTGCAGGTGGGGACCATCGCACTGGTGGGTACAGTGTGGGTTGGGCCCATAGCACTCAATAATGCAGTGTTGGTGTGGCCCATCGCACTGGAGGGTGCAGTGTATTAGGGGCCCATCACACCGAAGGTTGCAGTGCGGGTGGGGACCATCGCACTGGAGGGTGCAGCGAGACCGGGGTCCATCGCACTGCAGGATGTAGTGCGGGTGGAGTTCATCGCACTGGAGGGTGCAGTGCGGGTGGGGCCCATCGCACTGGACGGTGCAGTACAGGTGGGGCCCATCGCACTGGAGGCTTCAGTGCGGGTGGGGTCCATCACACTGGAGGGTGCAGTGTGGGCGGGGCCCATCACACTGGAGAGTGAAGTGTGGGCGGGGTACATAACACTCGAGGGTGCAGTGCGGGAGGGGTCCATCGCACTGGAGGGTGCAGTGCAGGCGGGGAGCATCAGACTATGTGGTGCAGTGCGGGTGGGGCCCATCGCACTGGATTGTGCAGTGCGCGTGGGGCCCATTCTACTGGAGGGTGCAGTGCGGTCTGGGCTGATCGCACTGGAGGGTGGAGTGTGGGTGGGGCCCAACACATTGGAGAGTGAAGTGCAGGCGGGGTCCATTACACTGTAGGGTGCAGTGCGGGTGTGGCCCATCGCACTGGAGGGTGAAGTGCAGACGGGGTCCATCACACTGGAGAGTGCAGTGCAGACGGGTCCCATTACACTGGAGGGTTCAGTGAAGGTGGTGCCAATCGTACTGGAGGGTGCAGTGCAGAAGGGGACCATCGCACTTGAGGTTGCAGTGCAGGTGGGGACCATCGCACTGGATGGTGCAGTGCAGGTGAGGCACATGACACTGGCGGTTGCCGTGCGGGTTGGGTCCTTTACAATGGAGAGTGCAGTGCAGATGGGGCCCATTGCACTGGAGGATGCAGTGCGGGTGGGGTCCATCGCACTGGAGGGTGCAGTGCAGGTGGGGACCATCGCACTGGAGGGTGCAGTGCGGGTGGGGCCCATCGCACAGGAGGGTGCAGTGCGGACGGGGATTATCGCACTGGAGGGTGCAGTGTGGGTGGGGCCCAAAGCACTGGAGAGTGAAGTGCGGGCGGGGTCCATCACACTGAAGGGTGCAGTGCGAGCGGGGCCCATCACACTGGAGAGTGAAGTGTGGGCGGGGTACATAACACTGGAGGGTGCAGTGCGGGAGGGGTCCATCGCACTGGAGGGTGGAGTGCAGACGGGGCCCTTCACACTGGAGGGTGCAGTACGGCTGGAGTCCATCGAACTGGAGGGTGCAGTGCGGCGGGTCCCATCGCACTGGAGGGTGTAGTGCGGGCTGGGCCCATCGCACTTTTTGCTGCAGTGCGGGTGGGTCCATCGCACTGGAGGGTGCAGTGCGGGTGGGGCCCTCCGTACTGGACGGTGCAGTACAGGTGGGGCCCATCACACTGGAGGGGTCAGTGCGGGTGGCGCCCATCGCACTGGAGGGTGCAGTGCGTGCGGGGATAATCGCACTGGAGGGTGCAGTGTGGGTGGGGCCCAAAGCACTGGAGAATGAAGTGCGGGCGGGGTCAATCACACAGGACGTTGCAGTGCGAGCAGGGACCATCACACTGGAGGGTGAAGTGCGGACGGGGTCTATCACACTGGAGTGTGCAGTGCGGGTGGGGCCCATCGCACTGGAGGGTGAAGTGTAGACAGGGTCCATCACACTGGAGCCTGCAGTGCATGCGGGGCCCATCGCACTGGAGGATGCAGTGCAGATGGGGCCCATCGCACTGGAGGGTTCAGTGCGTGTGGGGATAATCATACTGGAGGGTGCAGTGTGGGTGGGGCCCAAAGCACTGGAGAATGAAGTGCGGGCGGGGTCAATCACACAGGAGGTTGCAGTGCGGGCAGGGCCCATCACACTGGAGGATGCAGTGCGGGTGGGGACCATCGCACTGGAGGGTGCAGTGCAGGTGAGGCCCATGACACTGGCAGTTGCCGTGCGGGTAGTGTCCCTTGCAATGGAGAGTGCAGTGCAGATGGGGCCCATCGCACTGGAGGATGCAGTGCGGGTGGGGTCCATCGCACTGGAGGATGCAGTGCATGTGGGACCCAACGCACTGGAGGGTGCAGTGCAGGTGGGGACCATCGCACTGGAGGGTGCAGTGCGGGTGGGTCCCATCGCACTGGAGGGTGCAGTGTGGGTGGGGCCCATAGCACTGGAGGGTGCAGTGAGGGTGGGGCCCATCACACTCAAGGGTGCAGTGTGTGTAGGGCCCATCACACTGGAGGGTGCAGTGCAGGTAGGGCCCATCACACTGGAGGGTGCAGTGCGGGTGTGGACCATCGCACTGGAGGGTGCAGTGCGGGTGTGGCCCATCGCACTGGAGGATGTAGTGTGGGTTGGGCCCATCGGACTATGTGGTGCAGTGCGGGTGGGGCCCATCGCACTAGAGGGTGCAGTGCGAGTGGGGCCCATTGTACTGGAGTTTGCAGTGTGGGTGGGACCCATCGCACTAGAGGGTGCAGTGTGGGTGGGGCCTATCACACTGCAGGGCGAAGTGCGGGTTGGGCCCATCGAACTGGAGGATGCAGTGCAAGTAAGGCCCATCGCACTGGAGGGTGCAGTGCGGGCGGGAACCATCACATTCGAGGTTGCAGTGCGAGAGGGTCACATTGCATTGGAGGGTGCAGTGTGGGTGGGGTACATCACACTGGAGGGTGCAGTGCAGGCGTGACCCATCGCACTGGAAGGTGCAGTGCAGGCGGGGCCCATGGCACAGGAGGGTGCAGTTTGGGCGGGGCTTATCGCACTGGAGGGTGCAGTGCGGGCGGGGCCATCGCACTGAAGGTTGCAGTGCAGGTCTGGCCCATCGCACTGGAGTGTGCAGTACGGGTGCGGCAAATCGCACTGGACAGTGCAGTGCAGGTGGGTCTCATCGCACTTGGGGGTTCAGTGCGGGCGGGGCCCATCACAGTGGAGGTTGCATTGCAGACGGGGCCCATCACACTGGAGGGTTCAGTGAAGGTGGGGCCTATTGCACTGGAGGGTGCAGTGCAGGTGGGGACCATGACACTGGATGATGCCGAGCGGGTGGGGACCATCGCACTGGAGGGTGCAGTGTACATGTGGCCCATCGCACTGGAGGGTGTAGTGTGGGTTGGTCCCATCGAACTATGTGGTGCAGTGCGGGTGGGGCCCATCGCACTGGAGGGCGCAGTGCGAGTGGGGCCCTTTGTATTAGAGTGTGCAGTGCGGGTGGGACCCATCGCACTGGAGGGTGCAGTACGGGCGGGGCCCATCGCACTGGAGGTTGCATTGCAGACGGGGCCCATCGCACTGGAGGGTTCAGTGAAGGTGGGGCCCATTGCACTGGAGGGTGCAGTGCAGGTGGGGACCATGACACTGGACGGTGCCGAGCGGGTGGGGACCATCGCACTGGAGGGTGTAGTGTGGGTTGGGCCCATCGAACTATGTGGTGCAGTGCAGGTGGGGCCAATTGCACTGGAGGGTGCAGTGTGGCCGGGGTCCATCACACTGGAGGGTGCAGTGCAGGTGTGGCCCATTGCACTGGAGGGTGCAGTGCGGGCGGGGCTTTTCGCACTGGAGGGTGTAGTGCGGTTTGCGCCCATCGGACTATGTGGTGCACTGCGGGTGGGGCCCATTGCACTGGAGGGTGCAGTGCGGGTGGGGCCCATTGTACTGGAGGGTGCAGTGCGGGTGGGACCCATCGCACTGGAGTGTGCAGTGCGGGTGGGGCCCATCACACTGCAGGGTGCAGTGCGGGTTGGGCCTATCGCACTGGAGGGTGCAGTGGGGGCGGGTTTCATCACACTGGAGGGTGCAGTGCGAGAGGTTACCATCGCACTGGAGGGTACAGTGTGGGTGGGGTTCATCGCACTGGAGGGTGCAGTGTGGGTGGGGCCCATCGCACTGGAGTGTGCAGTGCGGGTGGGGCTCATCACACTGGAGGATGAAGTGCAGGTGGGGTCCAAAACACTGGAACGTGCTGTTCGGGTGGGGTCCATTACACTGGAGGGTGCAGTGTGGGTGGGGACTATCGCACTGGAGGGTGCAGAGCAGGTGGGGACCATCTCACTGGAGGGTGCAGTGCGGGTATGGCCCATCGCACTGGAGGGTGCATTGTGGTCGGGGCTTATCACACTGAAGGGTGCTGGGTGGGTGGGGCTTATCACACTGAAGGGTGCTGTGTGGGTGGGGCCCAATGCACTGCAGAGTGAAGTGCGGGCTTGGTCCATCGCACTGGAGGGTGCAGTGCGGATGGGGCTCATTGTACTAGAGGATGCAGTGCGGGTGGGACCCATCGATCTGGAGGGTGCAGTGCGAGTGAGGCCCATCGCACTGGAGGGTGCAGTGTGGGCGGGGCTTATCACACTGAAGGGTGCTGTGTAGGTGGGGCCCAATGCACTGCAGAGTGAAGTGCGGGCTTGGTCCATCGCACTGGAGGTTGCAGTGTGGGTGGGGCCCATCGCACTGGAGGGTGCAGTGTGGGTGGGGCCCATTGTACTGGAGGGTGCAGTGTGGGTGGGACCTATCGCACTGGAGGGTGCAGTGCGGGTTGGGCCCATCACACTGCAGGGTGCAGTGCGGGTTGGGCACATCGCACTGGAGGGTGCAGTGCAGGCGAGGTCCATCACACTGGAGGGTGCAGTGCGAGAGGGTCCCATCGCACTGGAGGGTACAGTGTGGGAGGGGTCCATCGCACTGGAGTGTGCAGTGCGGGTGGGGCCCATTGTACTGGAGGGTGCAGTGCGGGTGGGACTCATCGCACTGGAGCGTGCAGTACGGGCGGGGCCCATCGCACTGGAGGTTGCATTGCAGACGGGGCCCATCGCACTGGAGGGTTCAGTGAAGGCGGAGCCCATTGCACTGGAGGGTGCAGTGCAGGTGGGGACCATGACACTGGACGGTGCCGAGCGGGTGGGGACCATCGCACTGGAGGGTGTAGTGTGGGTTGGGCCCATCGAACTATGTGGTGCAGTGCAGGCGGGGCCAATTGCACTGGAGGGTGCAGTGCGGCCGGGGTCCATCACACTGGAGGGTGCAGTGCAGGCGTGGCCCATTGCACTGGAGGGTGCAGTGCAGGCGGGGCCAATTGCACTGGAGGGTGCAGTGCGGGCGGGGCTTATCGCACTGGAGGTTGTAGTGCGGGTTGCGCCCATCGGACTATGTGGTGCACTGCGGGTGGGGCCCATTGCACTGGAGGGTGCAGTGCGGGTGGGGCCCATCGCACTGGAGGGTACAGTGTGGGTGGGGTTCATCGCACTGGAGGGTGCAGTGCAGGTGGGGCCCATCGCACTGGAGTGTGCAGTGCGGGTGGGGCTCATCACACTGGAGGATGAAGTGCAGGTGGGGTCCATAACACTGGAACGTGCTGTTCGGGTGGGGTCCATTACACTGGAGGGTGCAGTGCGGGTGGGGACTATCGCACTGGAGGGTGCAGAGCAGGTGGGGACCATCTCACTGGAGGGTGCAGTGCGGGTATGGCCCATCGCACTGGAGGGTGCAGTGTGGGCGGGGCTTATCACACTGAAGGGTGCTGTGTGGGTGGGGCTTATCACACTGAAGGGTGCTGTGTGGGTGGGGCCCAATGCACTGCAGAGTGAAGTGTGGGCTTGGTCCATCGCACTGGAGGGTGCAGTGCGGATGGGGCTCACTGTACTAGAGGATGCAGTGCGGGTGGGACCCATCGATCTGGAGGGTGCAGTGCGAGTGGGGCCCATCGCACTGGAGGGTGCAGTGTGGACGGGGCTTATCACACTGAAGGGTGCTGTGTGGGTGGGGCCCAATGCACTGCAGAGTGAAGTGCGGGCTTGGTCCATCGCACTGGAGGTTGCAGTGCAGGCGGGGCCCATCACACTGGAGGTTGCAGTGTGGGTGGGGCCCATCGCACTGGAGGGTGCAGTGTGGGTGGGGCCCATTGTACTGGAGGGTGCAGTGCGGGTGGGCCCTATCACACTGGAGTGTGCAGTGCGTGTGGGGCCCATCGCACTGGAGGGTGCAGTGCCAGAGGGTCCCATCGCACTGGAGGGTACAGTGTGGGAGGGGTCCATCGCACTGGAGTGTACAGTGCGGGTGGGCCCCATTGTACTGGAGGGTGCAGTGCGGGTGGGACCCATCGCACTGAAGGGTGCAGTGCAGGTGGGGCCCATTGCACTGGAGAGTGCAGTGCGGGTGGGGCCCATCACACAGCAGCGTGTAGTGGGTGTTGGGCCCATCGAACTGGAGGGTGCAGTGCGGGCGGGGACCATCACAATGGAGGGTGCAGTGCGAGAGAGTCCCATCGCACTGGAGGGTGCAGTGCGGGTGGGGCCCATCGCACTGGAGGGTGTAGTGCGACCGGGGTCCATCGCACTGCAGGGTGTAGTGCGGGTGGAGCCCATAGCACTGGAGGGTGCAGTGCGGGCGGGGCCCATCGCACTGGAGGGTGCAGTGCGGGGGGGCCGTTCGCACTGGAGGTTGCCACGCGGGTGGGACCCATCGCACTGGACGGTGCAGTACAGGTGGGGCCCATCGCACTGGAGGCTTCAGTGCGGGTGGGGTCCATCACACTGGAGGGTGCAGTGCGGGCGGTGCCCATCGCTCTGGAGGTTGCTGTCCTGTTGGGGCCCCTAGCACTGGAGGGTACAGTGCTGGTGGGGCCCATTGCACTGGAGAGTGCAGTGCGGGCGGGGCCCCTTCACACTGGAGGGTGAAGTACAGGCGGGTCCCATCGCACTGGAGGGTGCAGTGCTGGCGGGGCCCATTGCACTGAAGGGTTCAGTGCGGCCGGGGTCCATCGCACTGCAGGGTGCAGTGTGGGCGGAGCCCATCGCACTGAAGGGTGCAGTGCGGGTGGGGCCCATCGCACTGGACGGTGCAGTACAGGTGGGGCCGATCGCACTGGATGGTTCAGTGCGGGTGGGGTCCATCACACTGGAGGGTGCAGTGCGGGCGGGACCCATCACACTGGTGGGTTCAGTGCGGGCGGGGCCCATTGCACTGGAGGTTGCAGTGCTGGTGGGTCCATAGCACTGGAGGGTGCAGTGCGGGTGGGGCCCATCGCACTGGAGTGTGCAATGCGGGCTGGGCCCATCACTCTGGAGGGTGAAGCACAGGCGGGGCCCATCACACTGGAGGGTGCAGTGCGGGCGGTGCCCATCGCACTGGAGGTTGCAGTGCGGATGGGGCCCATCGCACTGGAGGATGAAGTGAGGACGGGGTTCATCTCACTGGAGGGTGCAGTGCAGGCGTTGCACATCGCACTGGAGGTTGCAGTGCAGAAGGGGCCCATCGCAGTGGAGGGTGCAGTGCGGGTGGGGCCCATCACACTGGAGGATGCAGTGTGGGTAAGACACATCGCACTGGAGGGTGCAGTGTGTGTGGGCCCATCACACTGGAGGGTGCAGTGCAGGTGGGGACCATCGCACTGGTGGGTACAGTGTGGGTTGGGCCCATAGCACTCAATAATGCAGTGTTGGTGTGGCCCATCGCACTGGAGGGTGCAGTGTATTAGGGGCCCATCACACCGAAGGGTGCAGTGCAGGTGGGGACCATCGCACTGGAGGGTGCAGCGCGACCGGGGTCCATCGCACTGGAGGGTGCAGTGCGGGTGGGGCCCATCGCACTGGACGGTGCAGTACAGGTGGGGCCCATCGCACTGGAGGCTTCAGTGCGGGTGGGGTCCATCACACTGGAGGGTGCAGTGTGGGCGGGGCCCATCACACTGGAGAGTGAAGTGTGGGCGGGGTACATAACACTGGAGGGTGCAGTGCGGGAGGGGCCCATCGCACTGGAGGGTGCAGTGCAGGCGGGGAGCATCAGACTATGTGGTGCAGTGTGGGTGGGGCCCATCGCACTGGAGGGTGCAGTGCGCGTGGGGCCCATTCTACTGGAGGGTGCAGTGCGGTCTGGGCTGATCGCACTGGAGGGTGGAGTGTGGGTGGGGCCCAACACATTGGAGAGTGAAGTGCAGGCGGGGTCCATTACACTGTAGGGTGCAGTGCGGGTGTGGCCCATCGCACTGGAGGGTGAAGTGCAGACGGGGTCCATCACACTGGAGAGTGCAGTGCAGACGGGTCCCATCACACTGGAGGGTTCAGTGAAGGTGGTGCCAATCGTACTGGAGGGTGCAGTGCAGAAGGGGACCATCGCACTTGAGGTTGCAGTGCAGGTGGGGACCATCGCACTGGATGGTGCAGTGCAGGTGAGGCACATGACACTGGCGGTTGCCGTGCGGGTTGGGTCCTTTACAATGGAGAGTGCAGTGCAGATGGGGCCCATCGCACCGGAGGATGCAGTGCGGGTGGGGCCCATCGTACTGGAGGGTGAAGTGCAGACAGGGTTCATCACACTGGAGCCTGCAGTGCATGCGGGCCCATCGCACTGGAGGATGCAGTGCAGATGGGGCTTATCGCACTGGAGGAATCAGTGAAGGCGGGACCCATCGTACTGGAGGGTGCAGTGTGGATGGGGCCCATAGCGCTGGAGTATGTAGTGCAGATGAGGCCCATTGCACTAGAGGGTGCAGTGCAGGTGGGGTCCATCGCACTGGAGGATGCAGTGCGGGTGGGACCCATCGCACTGGAGGGTGCAGTGCAGGTGGGGACCATCACAGTGGAGGGTGTAGTGCAGGTGAGGCCTATGACACTGGCGGTTGCCGAGCGGGTGGGGTCCATCACACTGGAGGGTGCAGTGCGAGAGGGTCCCATCGCACTGGAGGGTGCAGTGTGGGCAGGGTCCATCGCACTGGAGAGTTCAGTGCGGGCGTGGCCCATCGCACTGTAGGGTGCAGTGCAGGTGAGGCCCATGACACTGGAGGGTGCAATGCGGGTTGGGCTTATTGCAGTGGAGGGTGCAGTGTGGGCGGGGTCACATCGCACTGGAGGGTGCAGTGCGGAAGGGGCCCATCGCACTCAAGGGTGCAGTGTGGGTGGGGCCTATCGTACTCAAGGGTGCAGTGTGGGTGGGGCCCATCGCACTGGAGGGTGCAGTGCGGGTAGGGCCCATCACAGTGGAGGGTGCAGTGCGGGTGGGGACCATCGCATTGGAGTGTATAGTGCGGGTGGGGCCCATCGGACTATGTGGTGCAGAGCGGGTGGGCCCATCACACTGGAGGGTGCAGTGCGGCCGGAGTACATCGAACTGGAGGGTGCAGTGTGGGCGGAGCCCGTCGCACTGGAGGGTGCAGTGCGGGCGGGGACCATCGCACTGGAGGGCGCAGTGCAGACTGGGCCCATCGCACTGTTGGCTGCAGTGCGGGTCGGGTTCATCGCACTGGAGCGTGCAGTGTGGGCGGTTCTTATCGCACTGGAGGGTGTAGTGTGGATGGGGCCCAAAGCACTGGAGAGTGAAGTGCGGGTGGGGTCAAACACACAGGAGAGTGCAGTGCGGGCGGGGTCGATCACACTGGAGGGTGAAGTACGGGCGGGGTTCATCACACTGTAGGGTGCAGTGCAGGTGGGGCCCATCGCACTGGAGGGTGAAGTGCAGACGGGTCCATCACACTGGAGCGTTCAGTGCAGACGGGGCCCATCACACTAGAGGGTTCAGTGAAGGCGGGGCCCATCGTACTGGAGGCTGCAGTGCAGGTGGGGCCCATCACACTGGAGGGTGCAGTGCGGGTGGGGCCCATGAAACTGGAGGGTGACGTGCGGGTGGGGCTCAAAGCACTGGAGATTGAAGTGCGGGTGGGGTCAAACACACAGGAGGGTGCAATGCGGGCGGGGCCCATCACACTGGAGGGTGTAGTGCGGGCGGGGTACATCACACTGGAGGGTGAAGTACGGGCGGGGTTCATCACACTGTAGGGTGCAGTGCGGGTGTGGCCCATCGCACTGGAGGGTGAAGAGCAGACGGGGTCCATCACACTGGAGCGTGCAGTGCAGACGGGGCCCATCACACTGGAGGGTTCAGTGAAGGTGGGGCCCATCGTACTGGAGGGTGCAGTGCGGTTGGGGCCCATCGCACTGGAGGATGTAGTGCAGATGAGGCCCAACGCACTAGAGGGTGCAGTGCGGGTGGGGTCCATCGCACTGGAGGATGCAGTGTGGGTGGGACACATCGCACTGGAGGGTGCAGTGCAGGTGGGGACCATTGCACTGGAGGGCGCAGTGCAGGTGAGGCCCATGACACTGGCGGTTGACGTGCGGGTCGGGTCCATCACACTGGAGGTTGCAGTGTGGGCAGAATCCATCGCACTGGAGAGTTCAGTGCTGGTGGGTCCATAGCACTGGAGGGTGCAGTGCGGGTGGGGCCCATCGCACTGGAGCGTGAAGTACAGGCGGGGCCCATCGCACTGGAGGGTGCAGTGCGGATGGGGCCCATCGCACTGGAGGATGAAGTGCGGACGGGGTCCATCACACTAGAGGGTGCAGTGCAGGTGTTGCCCATTGCACTGGAGGTTGCAGTGCAGAAGGGGCCCATCGCACTGGAGGGTGCAGTGCGGGTGGGGCCCATCACACTGGAGGGTGCAGTGCGGGTGGGAAACATCGCACTGGAGGGAGCAGTGTGGGTGGGGCCCATCGCACTGGAGGGTGCAGTGCAGGTGAGGCCCATGACACTGGCGGTTGACGTGCGGGTGGGGTCCATGACACTGGAGGGTGCAGTGTGGGCAGGGTCCATCGCATTGGAGAGTTCAGTGCGGGCGTGGCCCATCGCACTGTAGGGTGCAGTGCAGGGGGGGCCCATCGCACTGGAGTGTGCAGTGCGGGTGAGGCCCATAGCACTGGATGGTGCAATGCGGGCGGGCCCATTGCACTGGAGGTTGCAGTGCAGATGGGGTCAATCACACTGGAGGGTGCAGTGCAGTCTGGGCCCATCGCATTGTAGGTTGCAGTGCAGATGGGGCCCATCGCACTGGAGGGTTCAGTGAAGGTGGGGCCCATTGTACTGGAGGGTGCAGTGCGGGTGGGGCCCATAACACTGGAGAGTGAAGTGCAGGCAGGGTCCATCACACTGGAGAGTGCAGTGTGGACGGGGCCCATCACACTGGAGGGTGCACTGCGGGCGGGTCCATCACACTGGAGGGTGCAGTGCGAGAGGGTCCAATCGCACTGGAGGGTACAGTGTGGGCGGGATCCATCGCACTGGAGGGTGCAGTGCGGGTGGGGACCATTGCACTGGAGTGTGCACTGCGGGTGGGGCTCATCACACTGGAGGGTGAAGTACGTGTGGGGCCCATTGTACTGGAGGGTGCAGTGCGGGTGGGACCCATCGCACTGAAGGGTGCAGTGCGGGTGGGGACTATCGCACTGAGGGTGCAGAGAAAGTGGGCACCATCGCACTGGAGGGTTCAGTGCGGGTATGACCCATCGCAATGGAGGGTGTAGTGCGGCTGGGGCCCATCGTACTATGTGGTGCAGTGCGGGTGAGGCCCATCGTACTGGAGGGTGCAGTACTGGTGGGGCTCATTGTACTGGAGGATGCAGTGCAGGTGGGTCCCATCGAACTGGAGGGTGTAGTGCGATTGGGGCCCATCGCACTGGAGGGTGCAGTACATGCGGGGCTTATCGCACTGGAGTGTGCTGTGTGGGTGGGGCCCAACGCACTGGAGAGTGAAGTGCGGGCGGGGTCCATCACACCGGAGATTGCAGTGTGGACGGGGCCCATCACACTGGAGGGTGAAGTACAGGCGGGGCCCATCGCACTGGAGGGTGCAGTGCTGGCATGGCCCATCGCACTGGAGGTGGCAGTGCGGGTGGGGCCCATCACACTGGAGGCTGAAGTGTGGACGGAGTCCATTAAACTGGAGGGTGCAGTGCAGGCAGGGCCCATCGCACTGGAGGTTGCAGTGCAGATGGTGCCCATCACAATAGAGGATGCAGTGCAGGTGGGGCCCATGACACTGGAGGGTGCTGTGCAGACGGGGACAATTGCATTGGAGGGTGCAGTGTAGGTAGGGCCCATCGCACTGGAGGGTGCAGTGTGGGTAGGGCCCATCGCACGCAAGGGTGCAGTGTGGGGCCCATGACACTGGAAGGTGCCGTTCGGGTGGGGTCCATTACACTGGAGGGTGCAGTGCGGGTGGGGACTATCTCACTGGAGGGTGCAGAGCAGGTGTGGACCATCGCACTGGAGGGTGAAGTGCGGGTATGGCCCATCGCAATGGAGGGTGTAGTGTGGTTGTGGCACATCGGACTATGTGGTGCAGTGCGGGTGAGGCCCATCGCACTGGAGGGTGCAGAGCGGATGAGGCTCATTGTACTGGAGGATGCAGTGCGGGTGGGACCCATCGATCTGGACAGTGCAGTGCGAGTGGGGCCCATCGCACTGGAGGGTGCAGTACGGGCGGGGCTTTTTGCACTGGAGGGTGCTGTGTGGGTGGGGCCCATCGCACTGGAGGGTGCAGTGCGGGAGGGGCTCATCGTACTGGAGGGTGCAGTGCGGGTGGGGCCCATCACAGTGGAGGGTGCAGTGCGGGTATGGCCCATCGCATTGGAGTGTATAGTGCGGGTGGGGCCCATCGGACTATGTGGTGCAGAGCGGGTGGGCCCATCACACTGGAGGGTGCAGTGCGGCCGGAGTCCATCGAACTGGAGGGTGCAGTGTGGGCGGAGCCCGTCGCACTGGAGGGTGCAGTGCAGACTGGGCCCATCGCACTGTTGGCTGCAGTGCGGGTCGGGTTCATCGGACTGGAGCGTGCAGTGCGGGTGGGGCCTCTCGCACTGGACGGTGCAGTACAGGTGGGGCCCATTGCACTGGAGGGTTCAGTGCGGGTGGGGCCCATCACACTGGAGGTTGCAGTGTGGGCGGTTCTTATCGCACTGGAGGGTGTAGTGTGGATGGGGCCCAAAGCACTGGAGAGTGAAGTGCGGATGGGGTCAAACACACAGGAGGGTGCAGTGCGGGCGGGGTCCATCACACTGGAGCGTGAAGTACGGGCGGGGTTCATCACACTGTAGGGTGCAGTGCGGGTGGGGCCCATCGCACTGGAGGGTGAAGTGCAGACGGGTCCATCACACTGGAGCGTTCAGTGCAGATGGGGCCCATCACACTAGAGGGTTCAGTGAAGGCGGGGCCCATCGTACTGGAGGCTGCAGTGCAGGTGGGGCCCATCACACTGGAGGGTGCAGTGCGGGTGGGGCCCATGAAACTGGAGGGTGCCGTGCGGGTGGGGCTCAAAGCACTGGAGATTGAAGTGCGGGCGGGGTCAAACACACAGGAGGGAGCAATGCGGGCATGGCCCATCACACTGGAGGGTGTAGTACGGGCGGGGTTCATCACACTGTAGGGTGCAGTGCGGGTGTGGCCCATCGCACTGGAGGGTGCAGTGCAGGTGAGGCCCATGACACTGGCGGTTGACGTGCGGGTGGGGTCCATGACACTGGAGGGTGCAGTGTGGGCAGGGTCCATCGCATTGGAGAGTTCAGTGCGGGCGTGGCCCATCGCACTGTAGGGTGCAGTGCAGGGGGGGCCCATCGCACTGGAGTGTGCAGTGCGGGTGAGGCCCATAGCACTGGATGGTGCAATGCGGGCGGGCCCATTGCACTGGAGGTTGCAGTGCAGATGGGGTCAATCACACTGGAGGGTGCAGTGCAGTCTGGGCCCATCGCATTGTAGGTTGCAGTGCAGATGGGGCCCATCGCACTGGAGGGTTCAGTGAAGGTGGGGCCCATCGTACTGGAGGGTGCAGTGCGGGTGGGGCCCATAACACTGGAGAGTGAAGTGCAGGCAGGGTCCATCACACTGGAGAGTGCAGTGTGGACGGGGCCCATCACACTGGAGGGTGCACTGCGGGCGGGTCCATCACACTGGAGGGTGCAGTGCGAGAGGGTCCAATCGCACTGGAGGGTACAGTGTGGGCGGGATCCATCGCACTGGAGGGTGCAGTGCGGGTGGGGACCATTGCACTGGAGTGTGCACTGCGGGTGGGGCTCATCACACTGGAGGGTGAAGTACGTGTGGGGCCCATTGTACTGGAGGGTGCAGTGCGGGTGGGACCCATCGCACTGAAGGGTGCAGTGCGGGTGGGGACTATCGCACTGAGGGTGCAGAGAAAGTGGGCACCATCGCACTGGAGGGTTCAGTGCGGGTATGACCCATCGCAATGGAGGGTGTAGTGCGGCTGGGGCCCATCGTACTATGTGGTGCAGTGCGGGTGAGGCCCATCGTACTGGAGGGTGCAGTACTGGTGGGGCTCATTGTACTGGAGGATGCAGTGCAGGTGGGTCCCATCGAACTGGAGGGTGTAGTGCGATTGGGGCCCATCGCACTGGAGGGTGCAGTACATGCGGGGCTTATCGCACTGGAGTGTGCTGTGTGGGTGGGGCCCAACGCACTGGAGAGTGAAGTGCGGGCGGGGTCCATCACACCGGAGATTGCAGTGTGGACGGGGCCCATCACACTGGAGGGTGAAGTACAGGCGGGGCCCATCGCACTGGAGGGTGCAGTGCTGGCATGGCCCATCGCACTGGAGGTGGCAGTGCGGGTGGGGCCCATCACACTGGAGGCTGAAGTGTGGACGGAGTCCATTAAACTGGAGGGTGCAGTGCAGGCAGGGCCCATCGCACTGGAGGTTGCAGTGCAGATGGTGCCCATCACAATAGAGGATGCAGTGCAGGTGGGGCCCATGACACTGGAGGGTGCTGTGCAGACGGGGACAATTGCATTGGAGGGTGCAGTGTAGGTAGGGCCCATCGCACTGGAGGGTGCAGTGTGGGTAGGGCCCATCGCACGCAAGGGTGCAGTGTGGGGCCCATGACACTGGAAGGTGCCGTTCGGGTGGGGTCCATTACACTGGAGGGTGCAGTGCGGGTGGGGACTATCTCACTGGAGGGTGCAGAGCAGGTGTGGACCATCGCACTGGAGGGTGAAGTGCGGGTATGGCCCATCGCAATGGAGGGTGTAGTGTGGTTGTGGCACATCGGACTATGTGGTGCAGTGCGGGTGAGGCCCATCGCACTGGAGGGTGCAGAGCGGATGAGGCTCATTGTACTGGAGGATGCAGTGCGGGTGGGACCCATCGATCTGGACAGTGCAGTGCGAGTGGGGCCCATCGCACTGGAGGGTGCAGTACGGGCGGGGCTTTTTGCACTGGAGGGTGCTGTGTGGGTGGGGCCCATCGCACTGGAGGGTGCAGTGCGGGAGGGGCTCATCGTACTGGAGGGTGCAGTGCGGGTGGGGCCCATCACAGTGGAGGGTGCAGTGCGGGTGGGGACCATCGCACTGGAGGGTGCAGTGCGGGTATGGCCCATCGCATTGGAGTGTATAGTGCGGGTGGGGCCCATCGGACTATGTGGTGCAGAGCGGGTGGGCCCATCACACTGGAGGGTGCAGTGCGGCCGGAGTCCATCGAACTGGAGGGTGCAGTGTGGGCGGAGCCCGTCGCACTGGAGGGTGCAGTGCAGACTGGGCCCATCGCACTGTTGGCTGCAGTGCGGGTCGGGTTCATCGGACTGGAGCGTGCAGTGCGGGTGGGGCCTCTTGCACTGGACGGTGCAGTACAGGTGGGGCCCATTGCACTGGAGGGTTCAGTGCGGGTGGGGCCCATCACACTGGAGGTTGCAGTGTGGGCGGTTCTTATCGCACTGGAGGGTGTAGTGTGGATGGGGCCCAAAGCACTGGAGAGTGAAGTGCGGATGGGGTCAAACACACAGGAGGGTGCAGTGCGGGCGGGGTCCATCACACTGGAGCGTGAAGTACGGGCGGGGTTCATCACACTGTAGGGTGCAGTGCGGGTGGGGCCCATCGCACTGGAGGGTGAAGTGCAGACGGGTCCATCACACTGGAGCGTTCAGTGCAGATGGGGCCCATCACACTAGAGGGTTCAGTGAAGGCGGGGCCCATCGTACTGGAGGCTGCAGTGCAGGTGGGGCCCATCACACTGGAGGGTGCAGTGCGGGTGGGGCCCATGAAACTGGAGGGTGCCGTGCGGGTGGGGCTCAAAGCACTGGAGATTGAAGTGCGGGCGGGGTCAAACACACAGGAGGGAGCAATGCGGGCATGGCCCATCACACTGGAGGGTGTAGTACGGGCGGGGTTCATCACACTGTAGGGTGCAGTGCGGGTGTGGCCCATCGCACTGGAGGGTGCAGTGCAGGTGAGGCCCATGACACTGGCGGTTGACGTGCGGGTGGGGTCCATGACACTGGAGGGTGCAGTGTGGGCAGGGTCCATCGCATTGGAGAGTTCAGTGCGGGCGTGGCCCATCGCACTGTAGGGTGCAGTGCAGGGGGGGCCCATCGCACTGGAGTGTGCAGTGCGGGTGAGGCCCATAGCACTGGATGGTGCAATGCGGGCGGGCCCATTGCACTGGAGGTTGCAGTGCAGATGGGGTCAATCACACTGGAGGGTGCAGTGCAGTCTGGGCCCATCGCATTGTAGGTTGCAGTGCAGATGGGGCCCATCGCACTGGAGGGTTCAGTGAAGGTGGGGCCCATCGTACTGGAGGGTGCAGTGCGGGTGGGGCCCATAACACTGGAGAGTGAAGTGCAGGTAGGGTCCATCACACTGGAGAGTGCAGTGTGGACGGGGCCCATCACACTGGAGGGTGCACTGCGGGCGGGTCCATCACACTGGAGGGTGCAGTGCGAGAGGGTCCAATCGCACTGGAGGGTACAGTGTGGGCGGGATCCATCGCACTGGAGGGTGCAGTGCGGGTGGGGACCATTGCACTGGAGTGTGCACTGCGGGTGGGGCTCATCACACTGGAGGGTGAAGTACGTGTGGGGCCCATTGTACTGGAGGGTGCAGTGCGGGTGGGACCCATCGCACTGAAGGGTGCAGTGCGGGTGGGGACTATCGCACTGAGGGTGCAGAGAAAGTGGGCACCATCGCACTGGAGGGTTCAGTGCGGGTATGACCCATCGCAATGGAGGGTGTAGTGCGGCTGGGGCCCATCGTACTATGTGGTGCAGTGCGGGTGAGGCCCATCGTACTGGAGGGTGCAGTACTGGTGGGGCTCATTGTACTGGAGGATGCAGTGCAGGTGGGTCCCATCGAACTGGAGGGTGTAGTGCGATTGGGGCCCATCGCACTGGAGGGTGCAGTACATGCGGGGCTTATCGCACTGGAGTGTGCTGTGTGGGTGGGGCCCAACGCACTGGAGAGTGAAGTGCGGGCGGGGTCCATCACACCGGAGATTGCAGTGTGGACGGGGCCCATCACACTGGAGGGTGAAGTACAGGCGGGGCCCATCGCACTGGAGGGTGCAGTGCTGGCATGGCCCATCGCACTGGAGGTGGCAGTGCGGGTGGGGCCCATCACACTGGAGGCTGAAGTGTGGACGGAGTCCATTAAACTGGAGGGTGCAGTGCAGGCAGGGCCCATCGCACTGGAGGTTGCAGTGCAGATGGTGCCCATCACAATAGAGGATGCAGTGCAGGTGGGGCCCATGACACTGGAGGGTGCTGTGCAGACGGGGACAATTGCATTGGAGGGTGCAGTGTAGGTAGGGCCCATCGCACTGGAGGGTGCAGTGTGGGTAGGGCCCATCGCACGCAAGGGTGCAGTGTGGGGCCCATGACACTGGAAGGTGCCGTTCGGGTGGGGTCCATTACACTGGAGGGTGCAGTGCGGGTGGGGACTATCTCACTGGAGGGTGCAGAGCAGGTGTGGACCATCGCACTGGAGGGTGAAGTGCGGGTATGGCCCATCGCAATGGAGGGTGTAGTGTGGTTGTGGCACATCGGACTATGTGGTGCAGTGCGGGTGAGGCCCATCGCACTGGAGGGTGCAGAGCGGATGAGGCTCATTGTACTGGAGGATGCAGTGCGGGTGGGACCCATCGATCTGGACAGTGCAGTGCGAGTGGGGCCCATCGCACTGGAGGGTGCAGTACGGGCGGGGCTTTTTGCACTGGAGGGTGCTGTGTGGGTGGGGCCCATCGCACTGGAGGGTGCAGTGCGGGAGGGGCTCATCGTACTGGAGGGTGCAGTGCGGGTGGGGCCCATCACAGTGGAGGGTGCAGTGCGGGTGGGGACCATCGCACTGGAGGGTGCAGTGCGGGTATGGCCCATCGCATTGGAGTGTATAGTGCGGGTGGGGCCCATCGGACTATGTGGTGCAGAGCGGGTGGGCCCATCACACTGGAGGGTGCAGTGTGGCCGGAGTCCATCGAACTGGAGGGTGCAGTGTGGGCGGAGCCCGTCGCACTGGAGGGTGCAGTGCAGACTGGGCCCATCGCACTGTTGGCTGCAGTGCGGGTCGGGTTCATCGGACTGGAGCGTGCAGTGCGGGTGGGGCCTCTCGCACTGGACGGTGCAGTACAGGTGGGGCCCATTGCACTGGAGGGTTCAGTGCGGGTGGGGCCCATCACACTGGAGGTTGCAGTGTGGGCGGTTCTTATCGCACTGGAGGGTGTAGTGTGGATGGGGCCCAAAGCACTGGAGAGTGAAGTGCGGATGGGGTCAAACACACAGGAGGGTGCAGTGCGGGCGGGGTCCATCACACTGGAGCGTGAAGTACGGGCGGGGTTCATCACACTGTAGGTTGCAGTGCGGGTGGGGCCCATCGCACTGGTGGGTGAAGTGCAGACGGGTCCATCACACTGGAGCGTTCAGTGCAGATGGGGCCCATCACACTAGAGGGTTCAGTGAAGGCGGGGCCCATCGTACTGGAGGCTGCAGTGCAGGTGGGGCCCATCACACTGGAGGGTGCAGTGCGGGTGGGGCCCATGAAACTGGAGGGTGCCGTGCGGGTGGGGCTCAAAGCACTGGAGATTGAAGTGCGGGCGGGGTCAAACACACAGGAGGGAGCAATGCGGGCATGGCCCATCACACTGGAGGGTGTAGTACGGGCGGGGTTCATCACACTGTAGGGTGCAGTGCGGGTGTGGCCCATCGCACTGGAGGGTGAAGTGCGGATGGGGTCCATCACACTGGAGCGTGCAGTGCAGACGGGGCCCATCACACTGGAGGGTTCAGTGAAGGTGGGGCCCATCATACTGGAGGGTGCAGTGCGGGTGGGGCCCATCGCACTGGAGGATGCAGTGCAGAAGGGGACCATCGCACTTGAGGTTGCAGTGCAGGTGGGGACCATCGCACTGGAGGGTGCAGTGCAGGTGAGGCCCATGACACTGGCGGTTGCCATGCGGGTTGGGTCCTTTACAATGGAGAGTGCAGTGCGGATGGGGCCCATCGCATTGGAGGATGCAGTGCGGGTGGGGTCCATCGCACTGGAGGATGCAGTGCGGGTGGGGCCCATCATACTGGAGGGTGAAGTGCAGACAGGGTCCATCACACTGGAGCCTGCAGTGCATGCGGGGCCCATCGCACTGGATAATGCAGTGCAGATGGGGCCCATCGCACTGGAGGATGCAGTGCGTGCGGGGATAATCGTACTGGAGGGTGCAGTGTGGGTGGGGCCCAAAGCACTGGAGAATGAAGTGCGGGCGGGGTCAATCACACAGGAGGTTGCAGTGCGGGCAGGGCCCATCACACTGGAGGGTGAAGTGCGGGTGGGGCCCATCATACTGGAGGGTGAAGTGCAGACAGGGTCCATCACACTGGAGCCTGCAGTGCATGCGGGGCCCATCGCACTGGAGGATGCAGTGCAGACGGGGCCCATCGCACTAGAGGGTTCAGTGAATGCGGGACCCATCGTACTGGAGGGTGCACTGCGGTTGGGGCCCATCGCACTGGAGGATGTAGTGCAGATGAGGCCCATCGCACTAGAGGGTGCAGTGCGGGTGGGGTCCATCGCACTGGAGGATGCAGTGTGGGTGGGACACATCGCACTGGAGGGTGCAGTGCAGGTGGGGACCATCGCACTGGAGGTCGCAGTGCAGGTGAGGCCCATGACACTGGCGGTTGACGTGCGGGTGGGGTCCATCACACTGGAGGTTGCAGTGTGGGCAGAATCCATCGCACTGGAGAGTTCAGTGCTGGTGGGTCCATAGCACTGGAGGGTGCAGTGCGGGTGGGGCCCATTGCACTGGAGCGTGAAGTACAGGCAGGGCCCATCGCACTGGAGGGTGCAGTGCAGGTGGGGCCCATCGCACTGGAGGTTGCAGTGCGGATGGGGCCCATCGCACTGGAGGATGAAGTGCGGACGGGGTCCATCACACTGGAGGGTGCATTGCAGGCGTTGCCCATTGCACTGGAGGTTGCAGTGCAGAAGGGGCCCATCGCACTGGAGGGTGCAGTGCGGGTGGGGCCCATCACACTGGAGGGTGCAGTGCGGGTGGGAAACATCGCACTGGAGGGAGCAGTGTGGGTGGGGCCCATCGCACTGGAGGGTGCAGTGCAGGTGAGGCCCATGACACTGGCGGTTGACGTGCGGGTGGGGTCCATGACACTGGAGGGTGCAGTGTGGGCAGGATCCATCGCACTGGAGAGTTCAGTGCGGGCGTGGCCCATCGCACTGTAGGGTGCAGTGCAGGGGGGGCCCATCGCACTGGAGGGTGCAGTGCGGGTGAGGCCCATAGCACTGGATGGTGCAATGCGGGCGGGCCCATTGCACTGGAGGTTGCAGTGCAGATGGGGTCAATCACACTGGAGGGTGCAGTGCAGTCTGGGCCCATCGCATTGTAGGTTGCAGTGCAGATGGGGCCCATCGCACTGGAGGGTTCAGTGAAGGTGGGGCCCATCGTACTGCAGGGTGCAGTGCGGGTGGGGCCCATAACACTGGAGAGTGAAGTGCAGGCACGGTCCATCACACTGGAGAGTGCAGTGTGGACGGGGCCCATCACACTGGAGGGTGCACTGCGGGCGGGGCCCATCGCACTGGAGGGTGCAGTACATGCGGGGCTTATCGCACTGGAGGGTGCTGTGTGGGTGGGGCCCAACGCACTGGAGAGTGAAGTGCGGGCGGGGTCCATCACACCGGAGAGTGCAGTGTGGACGGGGCCCATCACACTGGAGGGTGAAGTACAGGTGGTGCCCATCGCACTGGAGGGTGCAGTGCTGGCGTGGCCCATCGCACTGGAGGTGGCAGTGCGGGTGGGGCCCATCACACTGGAGGCTGAAGTGTGGACGGAGTCCATTAAACTGGAGGGTGCAGTGCAGGCAGGGCCCATCGCACTGGAGGTTGCAGTGCAGATGGTGCCCATCGCACTGGAGGGTTCATTGAAGGTGGGGCCCATCATACTGGAGGGTGCAGTGTGGGTGGGGCCCATCGTACTGGAGGGTGCAGTGCGGGTGGTGCCCATCACAATAGAGGATGCAGTGCAGGTGGGGCCCATGACACTGGAGGGTGCTGTGCAGACGGGGACAATTGCATTGGAGGGTGCAGTGTAGGTGGGGCCCATCGCACTGGAGGGTGCAGTGTGGGTGGGGCCCATCGCACGCAAGGGTGCAGTGTGGGTGGGGCCCATAGCACTCAAGAATGCAGTGTGGGTGGGGCCCATCGTACTCGAGGTGCAGTGCGGGTGGGGCCCATCACACTGGAAGGTGCAGTGCGTGTGTGGACCATTGCACTGGAGGGTGCAGTGCGGTTGTGGCCCATCGCACTGGAGGATGTAGTGTGGGTTGGGCCCATCGGACTATGTGGTGCAGTGTGGGTGGGGCCCATCACACTGGAGGGTGCAGTGTCGGTGGGGCCCATGACACTGGAAGGTGCCGTTCGGGTGGGGTCCATTACACTGGAGGGTGCAGTGCGGGTGGGCACTATCTCACTGGAGGGTGCAGAGCAGGTGTGGACCATCGCACTGGAGGGTGAAGTGCGGGTATGGCCCATCGCAATGGAGGGTGTAGTGCAGTTGTGGCACATCGAACTATGTGGTGCAGTGCGGGTGAGGCCCATCGCACTGGAGGGTACAGAGCGGATGAGGCTCATTGTACTGGAGGATGCAGTGCGGGTGGGACCCATCGATCTGGACAGTGCAGTGCGAGTGGGGCCCATCGCACTGGAGGGTGCAGTACGGGCGGGGCTTTTTGCACTGGAGGGTGCTGTGTGGGTGGGGCCCAACGCACTGGAGAGTGAAGTGAGGGCGGGGTCCATCACACTGGAGAGTACAGTGTGGATGGGGCCCATCACACTGGAGGGTGAAATACAGGCGGTGCCCATTGCACTGGAGGGTGCAGTGCAGCTTGGGCCCATCGCACTGGAGGGTGCAATGTGGGTGGGGCCCATCACACTCAAGGGTGCAGTGTGGGTGGGGCCCATAGCACTCAAGAATGCAGTGTGGGTGGGGCCCATCGTACTCGAGGGTGCAGTGTGGGTGGGTCCCATCACACTGGAGAGTGCAGTGTGGACGGGGCCCATCACACTGGAGCCTGCAGTGCATGTGGGGCCCATCGCACTGGAGGATGCAGTGCAGATGGGGCCCATCGCACTGGAGGGTTCAGTGAAGGCGGGACCCATCATATTGGAGGGTGCAGTGCGGGTGGGGCCCATCGCACTGGAGGATGTAGTGCGGGTGGGACCCATCGCACTGGAGGGTGCAGTGCAGGTGGGGACCATCGCACTGGAGGGTGCAGTGCAGGTGAGGCCCATGACACTGGCGGTTGCCGTGCGGGTGGGGTCCATCACACTTGATGGTGCAGTGCGAGTGGGTCCCATCACACTGGAGGGTGCAGTGTGGGCGGGGTCCATCGCACTGGAGAGTTCAGTGCGGGCATGGTCCATCGCACTGTAGGGTGCAGTGCAGGTGAGGCCCATGACACTGGAGGGTGCAATGCGGGTGGGGCTTATTGCACTGGAGGGTGCAGTGCGGGCGGGGCACATCGCACTGGAGGGTGCAGTGCGGAAGGGGCCCATCGCACTCAAGGGTGCAGTGTGGGTGGGGCCTATCGCACTCAAGAGTGCAGTGTGGGTGGGTCCCATCGCAATGGAGGGTGCAGTGCGGGTGGGGCCCATCACAGTGGAGGGTGCAGTGCGGGTGGGGACCATCACACTGGAGGGTGCAGTGCGGGTATGGCCCATCGCATTGGAGTGTATAGTGCGGGTGGGGCCCATCAGACTATGTGGTGCAGAGCGGGTGGGCCCATCACACTGCAGGGTGCAGTGCAGCCGGAGTCCATCGAACTGGAGGGTGCAGTGTGGGCGGAGCCCGTCGCACTGGAGGGTGCAGTGCGGGCTGGGCCCATCGCACTCTTGGCTGCAGTGCGGGTGGGGTTTATCGCACTGGAGCATGCAGTGCGGGTGGGGCCCCTCGCACTGGACGGTGCAGTACAGGTGGGGCCCATCGCCCTGGAGGGTTCAGTGCGGGTGGGGCGCATCACACTGGAGGGTGCAGTGTGAGCGGTTCTTATCGCACTGGAGGGTGTAGTGTGGATGGGGCCCAAAGCACTGGAGATTGAAGTGCGAGCGGGGTCAAACACACAGGAGGGTGAAGTGCAGGCGGGGCCCATCACACTGTAGGGTGAAGTACGGGCGGGGTTCATCACACTGTAGGGTGCAGTGCGGGTGTGGCCCATCGCACTGGAGGGTGAAGTGCAGACGGGGTCCGTCACACTGGAGCGTGCAGTGCAGATGGGGCTCATCACACTGGAGGGTTCAGTGAAGGTGGGGCCCATCATACTGGAGGGTGCACTGCGGGTAGGGCCCATCACACTGGAGGATGCAGTGCAGAAGGGGACCATCGCACTTGAGGTTGCAGTGAGGTGGGGACCATCGCACTGGAGGGTGCAGTGCAGGTGAGGCCCATGACACTGGCAGTTGCCGTGCGGGTAGTGTCCCTTGCAATGGAGAGTGCAGTGCAGATGGGGCCCATCGCACTGGAGGATGCAGTGCGGGTGGGGTCCATCGCACTGGAGGATGCAGTGCATGTGGGACCCAACGCACTGGAGGGTGCAGTGCAGGTGGGGACCATCGCACTGGAGGGTGCAGTGCGGGTGGGTCCCATCGCACTGGAGGGTGCAGTGTGGGTGGGGCCCATAGCACTGGAGGGTGCAGTGAGGGTGGGGCCCATCGCACTCAAGCGTGCAGTGTGGGTAGGGCCCATCACACTGGAGGGTGCAGTGCAGGTAGGGCCCATCACACTGGAGGGTGCAGTGCGGGTGTGGACCATCGCACTGGAGGGTGCAGTGCGGGTGTGGCCCATCGCACTGGAGGATGTAGTGTGGGTTGGGCCCATCGGACTATGTGGTGCAGTGCGGGTGGGGCCCATCGCACTAGAGGGTGCAGTGCGAGTGGGGCCCATTGTACTGGAGTTTGCAGTGTGGGTGGGACCCATCGCACTAGAGGGTGCAGTGTGGGTGGGGCCTATCACACTGCAGGGCGAAGTGCGGGTTGGGCCCATCGAACTGGAGGATGCAGTGCAAGTAAGGCCCATCGCACTGGAGGGTGCAGTGCGGGCGGGAACCATCACATTCGAGGTTGCAGTGCGAGAGGGTCACATTGCATTGGAGGGTGCTGTGTGGGTGGGGTACATCACACTGGAGGGTGCAGTGCAGGCGTGGCCCATCGCACTGGAGGGTGCAGTGCAGGCGGGGCCCATGGCACAGGAGGGTGCAGTGCGGGCGGGGCCATCGCACTGAAGGTTGCAGTGCAGGTCTGGCCCATCGCACTGGAGTGTGCAGTACGGGTGCGGCAAATCGCACTGGACAGTGCAGTGCAGGTGGGTCTCATCGCACTGGGGGGTTCAGTGCGGGCGGGGCCCATCACACTGGAGGTTGCATTGCAGACGGGGCCCATCACACTGGAGGGTTCAGTGAAGGTGGGTCCTATTGCACTGGAGGGTGCAGTGCAGTTGGGGACCATGACACTGGATGATGCCGAGCGGGTGGGGACCATCGCACTGGAGGGTGCAGTGTACGTGTGGCCCATCGCACTGGAGGGTGTAGTGTGGGTTGGTCCCATCGAACTATGTGGTGCAGTGCGGGTGGGGCCCATCGCACTGGAGGGTGCAGTGCGAGTGGGGCCCTGTGTATTAGAGTGTGCAGTGCGGGTGGGACCCATCGCACTGGAGGGTGCAGTACGGGCGGGGCCCATCGCACTGGAGGTTGCATTGCAGACGGGGCCCATCGCACTGGAGGGTTCAGTGAAGGTGGGGCCCATTGCACTGGAGGGTGCAGTGCAGGTGGGGACCATGACACTGGACGGTGCCGAGCGGGTGGGGACCATCGCACTGGAGGGTGTAGTGTGGGTTGTGCCCATCGAACTATGTGGTGCAGTCCAGGCGGGGCCAATTGCACTGGAGGGTGCAGTGTGGCCGGGGTCCATCACACTGGAGGGTGCAGTGCAGGTGTGGCCCATTGCACTGGAGGGTGCAGTGCGGGCGGGGCTTTTCGCACTGGAGGGTGTAGTGCGGTTTGCGCCCATCGGACTATGTGGTGCACTGCGGGTGGGGCCCATTGCACTGGAGGGTGCAGTGCGGGTGGGGCCCATTGTACTGGAGGGTGCAGTGCGGGTGGGACCCATCGCACTGGAGTGTGCAGTGCGGGTGGGGCCCATCACACTGCAGGGTGCATTGCGGGTTGGGCCTATCGCACTGGAGGGTGCAGTGGGGGCGGGTTTCATCACACTGAAGGGTGCAGTGCGAGAGGTTACCATCGCACTGGAGGGTACAGTGTGGGTGGGGTTCATCGCACTGGAGGGTGCAGTGTGGGTGGGGCCCATCGCACTGGAGTGTGCAGTGCGGGTGGGGCTCATCACACTGGAGGATGAAGTGCAGGTGGGGTCCAAAACACTGGAACGTGCTGTTCGGTTGGGGTCCATTACACTGGAGGGTGCAGTGCGGGTGGGGACTATCGCACTGGAGGGTGCAGAGCAGGTGGGGACCATCTCACTGGAGGGTGCAGTGCGGGTATGGCCCATCGCACTGGAGGGTGCATTGTGGTCGGGGCTTATCACACTGAAGGGTGCTGGGTGGGTGGGGCTTTTCACACTGAAGGGTGCTGTGTGGGTGGGGCCCAAAGCACTGCAGAGTGAAGTGCGGGCTTGGTCCATCGCACTGGAGGGTGCAGTGCGGATGGGGCTCATTGTACTAGAGGATGCAGTGCGGGTGGGACCCATCGATCTGGAGGGTGCAGTGCGAGTGAGGCCCATCGCACTGGAGGGTGCAGTGTGGGCGGGGCTTATCACACTGAAGGGTGCTGTGTAGGTGGGGCCCAATGCACTGCAGAGTGAAGTGCGGGCTTGGTCCATCGCACTGGAGGTTGCAGTGTGGGCGGAGCCCATCGCACTGAAGGGTGCAGTGCGGGTGGGGCCCATCGCACTGGACGGTGCAGTACAGGTGGGGCCGATCGCACTGGATGGTTCAGTGCGGGTGGGGTCCATCACACTGGAGGGTGCAGTGCGGGCGGGACCCATCACACTGGTGGGTTCAGTGCGGGCGGGGCCCATTGCACTGGAGGTTGCAGTGCTGGTGGGTCCATAGCACTGGAGGGTGCAGTGCAGGTGGGGCCCATCGCACTGGAGTGTGCAATGCGGGCTGGGCCCATCACTCTGGAGGGTGAAGCACAGGCGGGGCCCATCGCACTGGAGGGTGCAGTGCGGGCGGTGCCCATCGCACTGGAGGTTGCAGTGTGGATGGGGCCCATCGCACTGGAGGATGAAGTGCGGACGGGGTTCATCTCACTGGAGGGTGCAGTGCAGGCGTTGCACATCGCACTGGAGGTTGCAGTGCAGAAGGGGCCCATCGCAGTGGAGGGTGCAGTGCGGGTGGGGCCCATCACACTGGAGGATGCAGTGTGGGTGGGACACATCATCGCACTGGTGGGTACAGTGTGGGTTGGGCCCATAGCACTCAATAATGCAGTGTTGGTGTGGCCCATCGCACTGGAGGGTGCAGTGTATTAGGGGCCCATCACACCGAAGGGTGCAGTGCGGGTGGGGACCATCGCACTGGAGGGTGCAGCGAGACCGGGGTCCATCGCACTGCAGGATGTAGTGCGGGTGGAGTTCATCGCACTGGAGGGTGCAGTGCGGGTGGGGCCCATCGCACTGGATGGTGCAGTACAGGTGGGGCCCATCGCACTGGAGGCTTCAGTGCGGGTGGGGTCCATCACACTGGAGGGTGCAGTGTGGGCGGGGCCCATCACACTGGAGAGCGAAGTGTGCGCGGGGTACATAACACTCGAGGGTGCAGTGCGGGAGGGGTCCATCGCACTGGAGGGTGCAGTGCAGGCGGGGAGCATCAGACTATGTGGTGCAGTGCGGGTGGGGCCCATCGCACTGGAGGGTGCAGTGCGCGTGGGGCCCATTCTACTGGAGGGTGCAGTGCGGTCTGGGCTGATCGCACTGGAGGGTGGAGTGTGGGTGGGGCCCAACACATTGGAGAGTGAAGTGCAGGCGGGGTCCATTACACTGTAGGGTGCAGTGCGGGTGTGGCCCATCGCACTGGAGGGTGAAGTGCAGACGGGGTCCATCACACTGGAGAGTGCAGTGCAGACGGGTCCCATCACACTGGAGGGTTCAGTGAAGGTGGTGCCAATCGTACTGGAGGGTGCAGTGCAGAAGGGGACCATCGCACTTGAGGTTGCAGTGCAGGTGGGGACCATCGCACTGGATGGTGCAGTGCAGGTGAGGCACATGACACTGGCGGTTGCCGTGCGGGTTGGGTCCTTTACAATGGAGAGTGCAGTGCAGATGGGGCCCATCGCACTGGAGGATGCAGTGCGGGTGGGGTCCATCACACTGGAGGATGCAGTGCGGGTGGGACCCATCGCACTGGAGGGTGCAGTGCAGGTGGGGACCATCGCACTGGAGGGTGCAGTGCGGGTGGGGCCCATCGCACAGGAGGGTGCAGTGCGGACGGGGATAATCGCACTGGAGGGTGCAGTGTGGGTGGGGCACAAAGCACTGGAGAATGAAGTGCGGGCGGGGTCAATCACACAGGACGTTGCAGTGCGAGCAGGGCCCATCACACTGGAGGGTGAAGTGCGGACGGGGTCTATCACACTGGAGTGTGCAGTGCGGGTGGGGCCCATCGCACTGGAGGGTGAAGTGTAGACAGGGTCCATCACACTGGAGCCTGCAGTGCATGCGGGGCCCATCGCACTGGAGGGTTCAGTGCGTGTGGGGATAATCATACTGGAGGGTGCAGTGTGGGTGGGGCCCAAAGCACTGGAGAATGAAGTGCGGGCGGGGTCAATCACACAGGAGGTTGCAGTGCGGGCAGGGCCCATCACACTGGAGGATGCAGTGCGGGTGGGGACCATCGCACTGGAGGGTGCAGTGCAGGTGAGGCCCATGACACTGGCAGTTGCCGTGCGGGTAGTGTCCCTTGCAATGGAGAGTGCAGTGCAGATGGGGCCCATCGCACTGGAGGATGCAGTGCGGGTGGGGTCCATCGCACTGGAGGATGCAGTGCATGTGGGACCCAACGCACTGGAGGGTGCAGTGCGGGTGGGTCCCATCGCACTGGAGGGTGCAGTGTGGGTGGTGCCCATAGCACTGGAGGGTGCAGTGAGGGTGGGGCCCATCGCACTCAAGGGTGCAGTGTGGGTAGGGCCCATCACACTGGAGGGTGCAGTGCAGGTAGGGCCCATCACACTGGAGGGTGCAGTGCGGGTGTGGACCATCGCACTGGAGGTTGCAGTGCGGGTGTGGCCCATCGCACTGGAGGATGTAGTGTGGGTTGGGCCCATCGGACTATGTGGTGCAGTGCGGGTGGGGCCCATCGCACTAGAGGGTGCAGTGCAAGTGGGGCCCATTGTACTGGAGTTTGCAGTGTGGGTGGGACCCATCGCACTAGAGGGTGCAGTGTGGGTGGGGCCTATCACACTGCAGGGCGAAGTGCGGGTTGGGCCCATCGAACTGGAGGATGCAGTGCAAGTAAGGCCCATCGCACTGGAGGGTGCAGTGCGGGCGGGAACCATCACATTCGAGGTTGCAGTGCGAGAGGGTCACATTGCATTGGAGGGTGCAGTGTGGGTGGGGTACATCACACTGGAGGGTGCAGTGCAGGCGTGTCCCATCGCACTGGAGGGTGCAGTGCAGGCGGGGCCCATGGCACAGGAGGGTGCAGTTTGGGCGGGGCTTATCGCACTGGAGGGTGCAGTGCGGGCGGGGCCATCGCACTGAAGGTTGCAGTGCAGGTCTGGCCCATCGCACTGGAGTGTGCAGTACGGGTGCGGCAAATCGCACTGGACAGTGCAGTGCAGTTGGGTCTCATCGCACTG
Source organism: Phyllobates terribilis (assembly GCF_046119375.1). Classification (NCBI taxonomy): domain Eukaryota; kingdom Metazoa; phylum Chordata; class Amphibia; order Anura; family Dendrobatidae; genus Phyllobates; species Phyllobates terribilis. The sequence continues at coordinate 331,543 of NW_027362827.1, read as the reverse complement.
GGGGGTTCAGTGCGGGCGGGGCCCATCACACTGGAGGTTGCATTGCAGACGGGGCCCATCACACTGGAGGGTTCAGTGAAGGTGGGGCCTATTGCACTGGAGGGTGCAGTGCAGGTGGGGACCATGACACTGGATGATGCCGAGCGGGTGGGGACCATCGCACTGGAGGGTGCAGTGTACGTGTGGCCCATCGCACTGGAGGGTGTAGTGTGGGTTGGTCCCATCGAACTATGTGGTGCAGTGCGGGTGGGGCCCATCGCACTGGAGGGTGCAGTACGGGCGGGGCCCATCGCACTGGAGGTTGCATTGCAGACGGGGCCCATCGCACTGGAGGGTTCAGTGAAGGTGGGGCCCATTGCACTGGAGGGTGCAGTGCAGGTGGGGACCATGACACTGGACGGTGCCGAGCGGGTGGGGACCATCGCACTGGAGGGTGTAGTGTGGGTTGGACCCATCGAACTATGTGGTGCAGTGCAGGTGGGGCCAATTGCACTGGAGGGTGCAGTGTGGCCGGGGTCCATCACACTGGAGGGTGCAGTGCAGGTGTGGCCCATTGCACTGGAGGGTGCAGTGCGGGCGGGGCTTTTCGCACTGGAGGGTGTAGTGCGGTTTGCGCCCATCGGACTATGTGGTGCACTGCGGGTGGGGCCCATTGCACTGGAGGGTGCAGTGCGGGTGGGGCCCATTGTACTGGAGGGTGCAGTGCGGGTGGGACCCATCGCACTGGAGTGTGCAGTGCGGGTGGGACCCATCGAACTGGAGGGTGCAGTGCGAGTGGGGCCCATCGCACTGGAGGGTGCAGTGTGGGCGGGGCTTATCACACTGAAGGGTGCTGTGTGGGTGGGGCCCAATGCACTGCAGAGTGAAGTGCGGGCTTGGTCCATCGCACTGGAGGTTGCAGTGCAGGCGGGGCCCATCACACTGGAGGTTGCAGTGTGGGTGGGGCCCATCGCACTGGAGGGTGCAGTGTGGGTGGGGCCCATTGTACTGGAGGGTGCAGTGCGGGTGGGCCCTATCAAACTGGAGTGTGCAGTGCGTGTGGGGCCCATCGCACTGGAGGGTGCAGTGCCAGAGGGTCCCATCGCACTGGAGGGTACAGTGTGGGAGGGGTCCATCGCACTGGAGTGTACAGTGCGGGTGGGCCCCATTGTACTGGAGGGTGCAGTGCGGGTGGGACCCATCGCACTTAAGGGTGCAGTGCAGGTGGGGCCCATTGCACTGGAGAGTGCAGTGCGGGTGGGGCCCATCACACAGCAGCGTGTAGTGGGTGTTGGGCCCATCGAACTGGAGGGTGCAGTGCGGGCGGGGACCATCACAATGGAGGGTGCAGTGCGAGAGAGTCCCATCGCACTGGAGGGTGCAGTGCGGGTGGGGCCCATCGCACTGGAGGGTGTAGTGCGACCGGGGTCCATCGCACTGCAGGGTGTAGTGCGGGTGGAGCCCATCGCACTGGAGGGTGCAGTGCGGGCGGGGCCCATCGCACTGGAGGGTGCAGTGCGGGGGGGCCGTTCGCACTGGAGGTTGCAATGCGGGTGGGACCCATCGCACTGGACGGTGCAGTACAGGTGGGGCCCATCGCACTGGAGGCTTCAGTGCGGGTGGGGTCCATCACACTGGAGGGTGCAGTGCGGGCGGGGCCCATCGCTCTGGAGGTTGCTGTCCTGTTGGGGCCCCTAGCACTGGAGGGTACAGTGCTGGTGGGGCCCATTGCACTGGAGAGTGCAGTGCGGGCGGGGCCCCTTCACACTGGAGGGTGAAGTACAGGCGGGTCCCATCGCACTGGAGGGTGCAGTGCTGGCGGGGCCCATTGCACTGAAGGGTGCAGTGCGGCCGGGGTCCATCGCACTGCAGGGTGCAGTGTGGGCGGAGCCCATCGCACTGAAGGGTGCAGTGCGGGTGGGGCCCATCGCACTGGACGGTGCAGTACAGGTGGGGCCGATCGCACTGGATGGTTCAGTGCGGGTGGGGTCCATCACACTGGAGGGTGCAGTGCGGGCGGGACCCATCACACTGGTGGGTTCAGTGCGGGCGGGGCCCATTGCACTGGAGGTTGCAGTGCTGGTGGGTCCATAGCACTGGAGGGTGCAGTGCGGGTGGGGCCCATCGCACTGGAGTGTGCAATGCGGGCTGGGCCCATCACTCTGGAGGGTGAAGCACAGGCGGGGCCCATCGCACTGGAGGGTGCAGTGCGGGCGGTGCCCATCGCACTAGAGGTTGCAGTGCGGATGGGGCCCATCGCACTGGAGGATGAAGTGCGGACGGGGTTCATCTCACTGGAGGGTGCAGTGCAGGCGTTGCACATCGCACTGGAGGTTGCAGTGCAGAAGGGGCCCATCGCAGTGGAGGGTGCAGTGCGGGTGGGGCCCATCACACTGGAGGATGCAGTGTGGGTGGGACACATCGCACTGGAGGGTGCAGTGTGTGTGGGGCCCATCACACTGGAGGGTGCAGTGCAGGTGGGGACCATCGCACTGGTGGGTACAGTGTGGGTTGGGCCCATAGCACTCAATAATGCAGTGTTGGTGTGGCCCATCGCACTGGAGGGTGCAGTGTATTAGGGGCCCATCACACCGAAGGTTGCAGTGCGGGTGGGGACCATCGCACTGGAGGGTGCAGCGAGACCGGGGTCCATCGCACTGCAGGATGTAGTGCGGGTGGAGTTCATCGCACTGGAGGGTGCAGTGCGGGTGGGGCCCATCGCACTGGACGGTGCAGTACAGGTGGGGCCCATCGCACTGGAGGCTTCAGTGCGGGTGGGGTCCATCACACTGGAGGGTGCAGTGTGGGCGGGGCCCATCACACTGGAGAGTGAAGTGTGGGCGGGGTACATAACACTCGAGGGTGCAGTGCGGGAGGGGTCCATCGCACTGGAGGGTGCAGTGCAGGCGGGGAGCATCAGACTATGTGGTGCAGTGCGGGTGGGGCCCATCGCACTGGATTGTGCAGTGCGCGTGGGGCCCATTCTACTGGAGGGTGCAGTGCGGTCTGGGCTGATCGCACTGGAGGGTGGAGTGTGGGTGGGGCCCAACACATTGGAGAGTGAAGTGCAGGCGGGGTCCATTACACTGTAGGGTGCAGTGCGGGTGTGGCCCATCGCACTGGAGGGTGAAGTGCAGACGGGGTCCATCACACTGGAGAGTGCAGTGCAGACGGGTCCCATCACACTGGAGGGTTCAGTGAAGGTGGTGCCAATCGTACTGGAGGGTGCAGTGCAGAAGGGGACCATCGCACTTGAGGTTGCAGTGCAGGTGGGGACCATCGCACTGGATGGTGCAGTGCAGGTGAGGCACATGACACTGGCGGTTGCCGTGCGGGTTGGGTCCTTTACAATGGAGAGTGCAGTGCAGATGGGGCCCATTGCACTGGAGGATGCAGTGCGGGTGGGGTCCATCACACTGGAGGATGCAGTGCGGGTGGGACCCATCGCACTGGAGGGTGCAGTGCAGGTGGGGACCATCGCACTGGAGGGTGCAGTGCGGGTGGGGCCCATCGCACAGGAGGGTGCAGTGCGGACGGGGATTATCGCACTGGAGGGTGCAGTGTGGGTGGGGCCCAAAGCACTGGAGAGTGAAGTGCGGGCGGGGTCCATCACACTGAAGGGTGCAGTGCGAGCGGGGCCCATCACACTGGAGAGTGAAGTGTGGGCGGGGTACATAACACTAGAGGGTGCAGTGCGGGAGGGGTCCATCGCACTGGAGGGTGGAGTGCAGACGGGGCCCTTCACACTGGAGGGTGCAGTACGGCCGGAGTCCATCGAACTGGAGGGTGCAGTGCGGCGGGTCCCATCGCACTGGAGGGTGTAGTGCGGGCTGGGCCCATCGCACTTTTTGCTGCAGTGCGGGTGGGTCCATCGCACTGGAGGGTGCAGTGCGGGTGGGGCCCTCCGTACTGGACGGTGCAGTACAGGTGGGGCCCATCACACTGGAGGGGTCAGTGCGGGTGGCGCCCATCGCACTGGAGGGTGCAGTGCGTGCGGGGATAATCGCACTGGAGGGTGCAGTGTGGGTGGGGCCCAAAGCACTGGAGAATGAAGTGCGGGCGGGGTCAATCACACAGGACGTTGCAGTGCGAGCAGGGACCATCACACTGGAGGGTGAAGTGCGGACGGGGTCTATCACACTGGAGTGTGCAGTGCGGGTGGGGCCCATCGCACTGGAGGGTGAAGTGTAGACAGGGTCCATCACACTGGAGCCTGCAGTGCATGCGGGGCCCATCGCACTGGAGGATGCAGTGCAGATGGGGCCCATCGCACTGGAGGGTTCAGTGCGTGTGGGGATAATCATACTGGAGGGTGCAGTGTGGGTGGGGCCCAAAGCACTGGAGAATGAAGTGCGGGCGGGGTCAATCACACAGGAGGTTGCAGAGCGGGCAGGGCCCATCACACTGGAGGATGCAGTGCGGGTGGGGACCATCGCACTGGAGGGTGCAGTGCAGGTGAGGCCCATGACACTGGCAGTTGCCGTGCGGGTAGTGTCCCTTGCAATGGAGAGTGCAGTGCAGATGGGGCCCATCGCACTGGAGGATGCAGTGCGGGTGGGGTCCATCGCACTGGAGGATGCAGTGCATGTGGGACCCAACGCACTGGAGGGTGCAGTGCAGGTGGGGACCATCGCACTGGAGGGTGCAGTGCGGGTGGGTCCCATCGCACTGGAGGGTGCAGTGTGGGTGGGGCCCATAGCACTGGAGGGTGCAGTGAGGGTGGGGCCCATCGCACTCAAGGGTGCAGTGTGGGTAGGGCCCATCACACTGGAGGGTGCAGTGCAGGTAGGGCCCATCACACTGGAGGGTGCAGTGCGGGTGTGGACCATCGCACTGGAGGGTGCAGTGCGGGTGTGGCCCATCGCACTGGAGGATGTAGTGTGGGTTGGGCCCATCGGACTATGTGGTGCAGTGCGGGTGGGGCCCATCGCACTAGAGGGTGCAGTGCGAGTGGGGCCCATTGTACTGGAGTTTGCAGTGTGGGTGGGACCCATCGCACTAGAGGGTGCAGTGTGGGTGGGGCCTATCACACTGCAGGGCGAAGTGCGGGTTGGGCCCATCGAACTGGAGGATGCAGTGCAAGTAAGGCCCATCGCACTGGAGGGTGCAGTGCGGGCGGGAACCATCACATTCGAGGTTGCAGTGCGAGAGGGACACATTGCATTGGAGGGTGCAGTGTGGGTGGGGTACATCACACTGGAGGGTGCAGTGCAGGCGTGGCCCATCGCACTGGAAGGTGCAGTGCAGGCGGGGCCCATGGCACAGGAGGGTGCAGTTTGGGCGGGGCTTATCGCACTGGAGGGTGCAGTGCGGGCGGGGCCATCGCACTGAAGGTTGCAGTGCAGGTCTGGCCCATCGCACTGGAGTGTGCAGTACGGGTGCGGCAAATCGCACTGGACAGTGCAGTGCAGGTGGGTCTCATCGCACTTGGGGGTTCAGTGCGGGCGGGGCCCATCACAGTGGAGGTTGCATTGCAGACGGGGCCCATCACACTGGAGGGTTCAGTGAAGGTGGGGCCTATTGCACTGGAGGGTGCAGTGCAGGTGGGGACCATGACACTGGATGATGCCGAGCGGGTGGGGACCATCGCACTGGAGGGTGCAGTGTACATGTGGCCCATCGCACTGGAGGGTGTAGTGTGGGTTGGTCCCATCGAACTATGTGGTGCAGTGCGGGTGGGGCCCATCGCACTGGAGGGCGCAGTGCGAGTGGGGCCCTTTGTATTAGAGTGTGCAGTGCGGGTGGGACCCATCGCACTGGAGGGTGCAGTACGGGCGGGGCCCATCGCACTGGAGGTTGCATTGCAGACGGGGCCCATCGCACTGGAGGGTTCAGTGAAGGTGGGGCCCATTGCACTGGAGGGTGCAGTGCAGGTGGGGACCATGACACTGGACGGTGCCGAGCGGGTGGGGACCATCGCACTGGAGGGTGTAGTGTGGGTTGGGCCCATCGAACTATGTGGTGCAGTGCAGGTGGGGCCAATTGCACTGGAGGGTGCAGTGTGGCCGGGGTCCATCACACTGGAGGGTGCAGTGCAGGTGTGGCCCATTGCACTGGAGGGTGCAGTGCGGGCGGGGCTTTTCGCACTGGAGGGTGTAGTGCGGTTTGCGCCCATCGGACTATGTGGTGCACTGCGGGTGGGGCCCATTGCACTGGAGGGTGCAGTGCGGGTGGGGCCCATTGTACTGGAGGGTGCAGTGCGGGTGGGACCCATCGCACTGGAGTGTGCAGTGCGGGTGGGGCCCATCACACTGCAGGGTGCAGTGCGGGTTGGGCCTATCGCACTGGAGGGTGCAGTGGGGGCGGGTTTCATCACACTGGAGGGTGCAGTGCGAGAGGTTACCATCGCACTGGAGGGTACAGTGTGGGTGGGGTTCATCGCACTGGAGGGTGCAGTGTGGGTGGGGCCCATCGCACTGGAGTGTGCAGTGCGGGTGGGGCTCATCACACTGGAGGATGAAGTGCAGGTGGGGTCCAAAACACTGGAACGTGCTGTTCGGGTGGGGTCCATTACACTGGAGGGTGCAGTGCGGGTGGGGACTATCGCACTGGAGGGTGCAGAGCAGGTGGGGACCATCTCACTGGAGGGTGCAGTGCGGGTATGGCCCATCGCACTGGAGGGTGCATTGTGGTCGGGGCTTATCACACTGAAGGGTGCTGGGTGGGTGGGGCTTATCACACTGAAGGGTGCTGTGTGGGTGGGGCCCAATGCACTGCAGAGTGAAGTGCGGGCTTGGTCCATCGCACTGGAGGGTGCAGTGCGGATGGGGCTCATTGTACTAGAGGATGCAGTGCGGGTGGGACCCATCGATCTGGAGGGTGCAGTGCGAGTGAGGCCCATCGCACTGGAGGGTGCAGTGTGGGCGGGGCTTATCACACTGAAGGGTGCTGTGTAGGTGGGGCCCAATGCACTGCAGAGTGAAGTGCGGGCTTGGTCCATCGCACTGGAGGTTGCAGTGTGGGTGGGGCCCATCGCACTGGAGGGTGCAGTGTGGGTGGGGCCCATTGTACTGGAGGGTGCAGTGCGGGTGGGACCTATCGCACTGGAGGGTGCAGTGCGGGTTGGGCCCATCACACTGCAGGGTGCAGTGCGGGTTGGGCACATCGCACTGGAGGGTGCAGTGCAGGCGAGGTCCATCACACTGGAGGGTGCAGTGCGAGAGGGTCCCATCGCACTGGAGGGTACAGTGTGGGAGGGGTCCATCGCACTGGAGTGTGCAGTGCGGGTGGGGCCCATCGCACTGGAGGTTGCATTGCAGACGGGGCCCATCGCACTGGAGGGTTCAGTGAAGGCGGAGCCCATTGCACTGGAGGGTGCAGTGCACGTGGGGACCATGACACTGGACGGTGCCGAGCGGGTGGGGACCATCGCACTGGAGGGTGTAGTGTGGGTTGGGCCCATCGAACTATGTGGTGCAGTGCAGGCGGGGCCAATTGCACTGGAGGGTGCAGTGCGGCCGGGGTCCATCACACTGGAGGGTGCAGTGCAGGCGTGGCCCATTGCACTGGAGGGTGCAGTGCAGGCGGGGCCAATTGCACTGGAGGGTGCAGTACGGGCGGGGCTTATCGCACTGGAGGTTGTAGTGCGGGTTGCGCCCATCGGACTATGTGGTGCACTGCGGGTGGGGCCCATTGCACTGGAGGGTGCAGTGCGGGTGGGGCCCATCGCACTGGAGGGTACAGTGTGGGTGGGGTTCATCGCACTGGAGGGTGCAGTGCAGGTGGGGCCCATCGCACTGGAGTGTGCAGTGCGGGTGGGGCTCATCACACTGGAGGATGAAGTGCAGGTGGGGTCCATAACACTGGAACGTGCTGTTCGGGTGGGGTCCATTACACTGGAGGGTGCAGTGCGGGTGGGGACTATCGCACTGGAGGGTGCAGAGCAGGTGGGGACCATCTCACTGGAGGGTGCAGTGCGGGTATGGCCCATCGCACTGGAGGGTGCAGTGTGGGCGGGGCTTATCACACTGAAGGGTGCTGTGTGGGTGGGGCTTATCACACTGAAGGGTGCTGTGTGGGTGGGGCCCAATGCACTGCAGAGTGAAGTGTGGGCTTGGTCCATCGCACTGGAGGGTGCAGTGCGGATGGGGCTCACTGTACTAGAGGATGCAGTGCGGGTGGGACCCATCGATCTGGAGGGTGCAGTGCGAGTGGGGCCCATCGCACTGGAGGGTGCAGTGTGGACGGGGCTTATCACACTGAAGGGTGCTGTGTGGGTGGGGCCCAATGCACTGCAGAGTGAAGTGCGGGCTTGGTCCATCGCACTGGAGGTTGCAGTGCAGGCGGGGCCCATCACACTGGAGGTTGCAGTGTGGGTGGGGCCCATCGCACTGGAGGGTGCAGTGTGGGTGGGGCCCATTGTACTGGAGGGTGCAGTGCGGGTGGGCCCTATCACACTGGAGTGTGCAGTGCGTGTGGGGCCCATCGCACTGGAGGGTGCAGTGCCAGAGGGTCCCATCACACTGGAGGGTACAGTGTGGGAGGGGTCCATCGCACTGGAGTGTACAGTGCGGGTGGGCCCCATTGTACTGGAGGGTGCAGTGCGGGTGGGACCCATCGCACTGAAGGGTGCAGTGCAGGTGGGGCCCATTGCACTGGAGAGTGCAGTGCGGGTGGGGCCCATCACACAGCAGCGTGTAGTGGGTGTTGGGCCCATCGAACTGGAGGGTGCAGTGCGGGCGGGGACCATCACAATGGAGGGTGCAGTGCGAGAGAGTCCCATCGCACTGGAGGGTGCAGTGCGGGTGGGGCCCATCGCACTGGAGGGTGTAGTGCGACCGGGGTCCATCGCACTGCAGGGTGTAGTGCGGGTGGAGCCCATCGCACTGGAGGGTGCAGTGCGGGCGGGGCCCATCGCACTGGAGGGTGCAGTGCGGGGGGGCCGTTCGCACTGGAGGTTGCAATGCGGGTGGGACCCATCGCACTGGACGGTGCAGTACAGGTGGGGCCCATCGCACTGGAGGCTTCAGTGCGGGTGGGGTCCATCACACTGGAGGGTGCAGTGCGGGCGGTGCCCATCGCTCTGGAGGTTGCTGTCCTGTTGGGGCCCCTAGCACTGGAGGGTACAGTGCTGGTGGGGCCCATTGCACTGGAGAGTGCAGTGCGGGCGGGGCCCCTTCACACTGGAGGGTGAAGTACAGGCGGGTCCCATCGCACTGGAGGGTGCAGTGCTGGCGGGGCCCATTGCACTGAAGGGTTCAGTGCGGCCGGGGTCCATCGCACTGCAGGGTGCAGTGTGGGCGGAGGCCATCGCACTGAAGGGTGCAGTGCGGGTGGGGCCCATCGCACTGGACGGTGCAGTACAGGTGGGGCCGATCGCACTGGATGGTTCAGTGCGGGTGGGGTCCATCACACTGGAGGGTGCAGTGCGGGCGGGACCCATCACACTGGTGGGTTCAGTGCGGGCGGGGCCCATTGCACTGGAGGTTGCAGTGCTGGTGGGTCCATAGCACTGGAGGGTGCAGTGCGGGTGGGGCCCATCGCACTGGAGTGTGCAATGCGGGCTGGGCCAATCACTCTGGAGGGTGAAGCACAGGCGGGGCCCATCACACTGGAGGGTGCAGTGCGGGCGGTGCCCATCGCACTGGAGGTTGCAGTGCGGATGGGGCCCATCGCACTGGAGGATGAAGTGCGGACGGGGTTCATCTCACTGGAGGGTGCAGTGCAGGCGTTGCACATCGCACTGGGGGTTGCAGTGCAGAAGGGGCCCATCGCAGTGGAGGGTGCAGTGCGGGTGGGGCCCATCACACTGGAGGATGCAGTGTGGGTAAGACACATCGCACTGGAGGGTGCAGTGTGTGTGGGGCCCATCACACTGGAGGGTGCAGTGCAGGTGGGGACCATCGCACTGGTGGGTACAGTGTGGGTTGGGCCCATAGCACTCAATAATGCAGTGTTGGTGTGGCCCATCGCACTGGAGGGTGCAGTGTATTAGGGGCCCATCACACCGAAGGGTGCAGTGCAGGTGGGGACCATCGCACTGGAGGGTGCAGCGCGAACGGGGTCCATCGCACTGGAGGGTGCAGTGCGGGTGGGGCCCATCGCACTGGACGGTGCAGTACAGGTGGGGCCCATCGCACTGGAGGCTTCAGTGCGGGTGGGGTCCATCACACTGGAGGGTGCAGTGTGGGCGGGGCCCATCACACTGGAGAGTGAAGTGTGGGCGGGGTACATAACACTGGAGGGTGCAGTGCGGGAGGGGTCCATCGCACTGGAGGGTGCAGTGCAGGCGGGGAGCATCAGACTATGTGGTGCAGTGTGGGTGGGGCCCATCGCACTGGAGGGTGCAGTGCGCGTGGGGCCCATTCTACTGGAGGGTGCAGTGCGGTCTGGGCTGATCGCACTGGAGGGTGGAGTGTGGGTGGGGCCCAACACATTGGAGAGTGAAGTGCAGGCGGGGTCCATTACACTGTAGGGTGCAGTGCGGGTGTGGCCCATCGCACTGGAGGGTGAAGTGCAGACGGGGTCCATCACACTGGAGAGTGCAGTGCAGACGGGTCCCATCACACTGGAGTGTGCAATGCGGGCTGGGCCCATCACTCTGGAGGGTGAAGCACAGGCGGGGCCCATCGCACTGGAGGGTGCAGTGCGGGCGGTGCCCATCGCACTGGAGGTTGCAGTGTGGATGGGGCCCATCGCACTGGAGGATGAAGTGCGGACGGGGTTCATCTCACTGGAGGGTGCAGTGCAGGCGTTGCACATCGCACTGGAGGTTGCAGTGCAGAAGGGGCCCATCGCAGTGGAGGGTGCAGTGCGGGTGGGGCCCATCACACTGGAGGATGCAGTGTGGGTGGGACACATCGCACTGGAGGGTGCAGTGTGTGTGGGGCCCATCACACTGGAGGGTGCAGTGCAGGTGGGGACCATCGCACTGGTGGGTACAGTGTGGGTTGGGCCCATAGCACTCAATAATGCAGTGTTGGTGTGGCCCATCGCACTGGAGGGTGCAGTGTATTAGGGGCCCATCACACCGAAGGGTGCAGTGCGGGTGGGGACCATCGCACTGGAGGGTGCAGCGAGACCGGGGTCCATCGCACTGCAGGATGTAGTGCGGGTGGAGTTCATCGCACTGGAGGGTGCAGTGCGGGTGGGGCCCATCGCACTGGACGGTGCAGTACAGGTGGGGCCCATCGCACTGGAGGCTTCAGTGCGGGTGGGGTCCATCACACTGGAGGGTGCAGTGTGGGCGGGGCCCATCACACTGGAGAGTGAAGTGTGCGCGGGGTACATAACACTCGAGGGTGCAGTGCGGGAGGGGTCCATCGCACTGGAGGGTGCAGTGCAGGCGGGGAGCATCAGACTATGTGGTGCAGTGCGGGTGGGGCCCATCGCACTGGAGGGTGCAGTGCGCGTGGGGCCCATTCTACTGGAGGGTGCAGTGCGGTCTGGGCTGATCGCACTGGAGGGTGGAGTGTGGGTGGGGCCCAACACATTGGAGAGTGAAGTGCAGGCGGGGTCCATTACACTGTAGGGTGCAGTGCGGGTGTGGCCCATCGCACTGGAGGGTGAAGTGCAGACGGGGTCCATCACACTGGAGAGTGCAGTGCAGACGGGTCCCATCACACTGGAGGGTTCAGTGAAGGTGGTGCCAATCGTACTGGAGGGTGCAGTGCAGAAGGGGACCATCGCACTTGAGGTTGCAGTGCAGGTGGGGACCATCGCACTGGATGGTGCAGTGCAGGTGAGGCACATGACACTGGCGGTGGCCGTGCGGGTTGGGTCCTTTACAATGGAGAGTGCAGTGCAGATGGGGCCCATCGCACTGGAGGATGCAGTGCGGGTGGGGTCCATCACACTGGAGGATGCAGTGCGGGTGGGACCCATCGCACTGGAGGGTGCAGTGCAGGTGGGGACCATCGCACTGGAGGGTGCAGTGTGGGTGGGGCCCATCGCACAGGAGGGTGCAGTGCGGACGGGGATAATCGCACTGGAGGGTGCAGTGTGGGTGGGGCACAAAGCACTGGAGAATGAAGTGCGGGCGGGGTCAATCACACAGGACGTTGCAGTGCGAGCAGGGCCCATCACACTGGAGGGTGAAGTGCGGACGGGGTCTATCACACTGGAGTGTGCAGTGCGGGTGGGGCCCATCGCACTGGAGGGTGAAGTGTAGACAGGGTCCATCACACTGGAGCCTGCAGTGCATTCGGGGCCCATCGCACTGGAGGGTTCAGTGCGTGTGGGGATAATCATACTGGAGGGTGCAGTGTGGGTGGGGCCCAAAGCACTGGAGAATGAAGTGCGGGCGGGGTCAATCACACAGGAGGTTGCAGTGCGGGCAGGGCCCATCACACTGGAGGATGCAGTGCGGGTGGGGACCATCGCACTGAAGGGTGCAGTGCAGGTGGGGCCCATTGCACTGGAGAGTGCAGTGCGGGTGGGGCCCATCACACAGCAGCGTGTAGTGGGTGTTGGGCCCATCGAACTGGAGGGTGCAGTGCGGGCGGGGACCATCACAATGGAGGGTGCAGTGCGAGAGAGTCCCATCGCACTGGAGGGTGCAGTGCGGGTGGGGCCCATCGCACTGGAGGGTGTAGTGCGACCGGGGTCCATCGCACTGCAGGGTGTAGTGCGGGTGGAGCCCATCGCACTGGAGGGTGCAGTGCGGGCGGGGCCCATCGCACTGGAGGGTGCAGTGCGGGGGGGCCGTTCGCACTGGAGGTTGCAATGCGGGTGGGACCCATCGCACTGGACGGTGCAGTACAGGTGGGGCCCATCGCACTGGAGGCTTCAGTGCGGGTGGGGTCCATCACACTGGAGGGTGCAGTGCGGGCGGTGCCCATCGCTCTGGAGGTTGCTGTCCTGTTGGGGCCCCTAGCACTGGAGGGTACAGTGCTGGTGGGGCCCATTGCACTGGAGAGTGCAGTGCGGGCGGGGCCCCTTCACACTGGAGGGTGAAGTACAGGCGGGTCCCATCGCACTGGAGGGTGCAGTGCTGGCGGGGCCCATTGCACTGAAGGGTTCAGTGCGGCCGGGGTCCATCGCACTGCAGGGTGCAGTGTGGGCGGAGCCCATCGCACTGAAGGGTGCAGTGCGGGTGGGGCCCATCGCACTGGACGGTGCAGTACAGGTGGGGCCGATCGCACTGGATGGTTCAGTGCGGGTGGGGTCCATCACACTGGAGGGTGCAGTGCGGGCGGGACCCATCACACTGGTGGGTTCAGTGCGGGCGGGGCCCATTGCACTGGAGGTTGCAGTGCTGGTGGGTCCATAGCACTGGAGGGTGCAGTGCGGGTGGGGCCCATCGCACTGGAGTGTGCAATGCGGGCTGGGCCCATCACTCTGGAGGGTGAAGCACAGGCGGGGCCCATCACACTGGAGGGTGCAGTGCGGGCGGTGCCCATCGCACTGGAGGTTGCAGTGCGGATGGGGCCCATCGCACTGGAGGATGAAGTGCGGACGGGGTTCATCTCACTGGAGGGTGCAGTGCAGGCGTTGCACATCGAACTGGGGGTTGCAGTGCAGAAGGGGCCCATCGCAGTGGAGGGTGCAGTGCGGGTGGGGCCCATCACACTGGAGGATGCAGTGTGGGTAAGACACATCGCACTGGAGGGTGCAGTGTGTGTGGGGCCCATCACACTGGAGGGTGCAGTGCAGGTGGGGACCATCGCACTGGTGGGTACAGTGTGGGTTGGGCCCATAGCACTCAATAATGCAGTGTTGGTGTGGCCCATCGCACTGGAGGGTGCAGTGTATTAGGGGCCCATCACACCGAAGGGTGCAGTGCAGGTGGGGACCATCGCACTGGAGGGTGCAGCGCGACCGGGGTCCATCGCACTGGAGGGTGCAGTGCGGGTGGGGCCCATCGCACTGGACGGTGCAGTACAGGTGGGGCCCATCGCACTGGAGGCTTCAGTGCGGGTGGGGTCCATCACACTGGAGGGTGCAGTGTGGGCGGGGCCCATCACACTGGAGAGTGAAGTGTGGGCGGGGTACATAACACTGGAGGGTGCAGTGCGGGAGGGGTCCATCGCACTGGAGGGTGCAGTGCAGGCGGGGAGCATCAGACTATGTGGTGCAGTGTGGGTGGGGCCCATCGCACTGGAGGGTGCAGTGCGCGTGGGGCCCATTCTACTGGAGGGTGCAGTGCGGTCTGGGCTGATCGCACTGGAGGGTGGAGTGTGGGTGGGGCCCAACACATTGGAGAGTGAAGTGCAGGCGGGGTCCATTACACTGTAGGGTGCAGTGCGGGTGTGGCCCATCGCACTGGAGGGTGAAGTGCAGACGGGGTCCATCACACTGGAGAGTGCAGTGCAGACGGGTCGCATCACACTGGAGTGTGCAATGCGGGCTGGGCCCATCACTCTGGAGGGTGAAGCACAGGCGGGGCCCATCGCACTGGAGGGTGCAGTGCGGGCGGTGCCCATCGCACTGGAGGTTGCAGTGTGGATGGGGCCCATCGCACTGGAGGATGAAGTGCGGACGGGGTTCATCTCACTGGAGGGTGCAGTGCAGGCGTTGCACATCGCACTGGAGGTTGCAGTGCAGAAGGGGCCCATCGCAGTGGAGGGTGCAGTGCGGGTGGGGCCCATCACACTGGAGGATGCAGTGTGGGTGGGACACATCGCACTGGAGGGTGCAGTGTGTGTGGGGCCCATCACACTGGAGGGTGCAGTGCAGGTGGGGACCATCGCACTGGTGGGTACAGTGTGGGTTGGGCCCATAGCACTCAATAATGCAGTGTTGGTGTGGCCCATCGCACTGGAGGGTGCAGTGTATTAGGGGCCCATCACACCGAAGGGTGCAGTGCGGGTGGGGACCATCGCACTGGAGGGTGCAGCGAGACCGGGGTCCATCGCACTGCAGGATGTAGTGCGGGTGGAGTTCATCGCACTGGAGGGTGCAGTGCGGGTGGGGCCCATCGCACTGGACGGTGCAGTACAGGTGGGGCCCATCGCACTGGAGGCTTCAGTGCGGGTGGGGTCCATCACACTGGAGGGTGCAGTGTGGGCGGGGCCCATCACACTGGAGAGTGAAGTGTGCGCGGGGTACATAACACTCGAGGGTGCAGTGCGGGAGGGGTCCATCGCACTGGAGGGTGCAGTGCAGGCGGGGAGCATCAGACTATGTGGTGCAGTGCGGGTGGGGCCCATCGCACTGGAGGGTGCAGTGCGCGTGGGGCCCATTCTACTGGAGGGTGCAGTGCGGTCTGGGCTGATCGCACTGGAGGGTGGAGTGTGGGTGGGGCCCAACACATTGGAGAGTGAAGTGCAGGCGGGGTCCATTACACTGTAGGGTGCAGTGCGGGTGTGGCCCATCGCACTGGAGGGTGAAGTGCAGACGGGGTCCATCACACTGGAGAGTGCAGTGCAGACGGGTCCCATCACACTGGAGGGTTCAGTGAAGGTGGTGCCAATCGTACTGGAGGGTGCAGTGCAGAAGGGGACCATCGCACT
This sequence comes from Phyllobates terribilis, assembly GCF_046119375.1. Classification (NCBI taxonomy): domain Eukaryota; kingdom Metazoa; phylum Chordata; class Amphibia; order Anura; family Dendrobatidae; genus Phyllobates; species Phyllobates terribilis. The sequence continues at coordinate 316,172 of NW_027362827.1, read as the reverse complement.
TGAGGTTGCAGTGCAGGTGGGGACCATCGCACTGGATGGTGCAGTGCAGGTGAGGCACATGACACTGGCGGTGGCCGTGCGGGTTGGGTCCTTTACAATGGAGAGTGCAGTGCAGATGGGGCCCATCGCACTGGAGGATGCAGTGCGGGTGGGGTCCATCACACTGGAGGATGCAGTGCGGGTGGGACCCATCGCACTGGAGGGTGCAGTGCAGGTGGGGACCATCGCACTGGAGGGTGCAGTGCGGGTGGGGCCCATCGCACAGGAGGGTGCAGTGCGGACGGGGATAATCGCACTGGAGGGTGCAGTGTGGGTGGGGCACAAAGCACTGGAGAATGAAGTGCGGGCGGGGTCAATCACACAGGACGTTGCAGTGCGAGCAGGGCCCATCACACTGGAGGGTGAAGTGCGGACGGGGTCTATCACACTGGAGTGTGCAGTGCGGGTGGGGCCCATCGCACTGGAGGGTGAAGTGTAGACAGGGTCCATCACACTGGAGCCTGCAGTGCATTCGGGGCCCATCGCACTGGAGGGTTCAGTGCGTGTGGGGATAATCATACTGGAGGGTGCAGTGTGGGTGGGGCCCAAAGCACTGGAGAATGAAGTGCGGGCGGGGTCAATCACACAGGAGGTTGCAGTGCGGGCAGGGCCCATCACACTGGAGGATGCAGTGCGGGTGGGGACCATCGCACTGGAGGGTGCAGTGCAGGTGAGGCCCATGACACTGGCAGTTGCCGTGCGGGTAGTGTCCCTTGCAATGGAGAGTGCAGTGCAGATGGGGCCCATCGCACTGGAGGATGCAGTGCGGGTGGGGTCCATCGCACTGGAGGATGCAGTGCATGTGGGACCCAACGCACTGGAGGTTGCAGTGCGGGTGGGTCCCATCGCACTGGAGGGTGCAGTGTGGGTGGTGCCCATAGCACTGGAGGGTGCAGTGAGGGTGGGGCCCATCGCACTCAAGGGTGCAGTGTGGGTAGGGCCCATCACACTGGAGGGTGCAGTGCAGGTAGGGCCCATCACACTGGAGGGTGCAGTGCGGCTGTGGACCATCGCACTGGAGGTTGCAGTGCGGGTGTGGCCCATCGCACTGGAGGATGTAGTGTGGGTTGGGCCCATCGGACTATGTGGTGCAGTGCGGGTGGGGCCCATCGCACTAGAGGGTGCAGTGCAAGTGGGGCCCATTGTACTGGAGTTTGCAGTGTGGGTGGGACCCATCGCACTAGAGGGTGCAGTGTGGGTGGGGCCTATCACACTGCAGGGCGAAGTGCGGGTTGGGCCCATCGAACTGGAGGATGCAGTGCAAGTAAGGCCCATCGCACTGGAGGGTGCAGTGTGGGCGGGAACCATCACATTCGAGGTTGCAGTGCGAGAGGGTCACATTGCATTGGAGGGTGCAGTGCAGGCGTGGCCCATCGCACTGGAGGGTGCAGTGCAGGCGGGGCCCATGGCACAGGAGGGTGCAGTTTGGGCGGGGCTTATCGTACTGGAGGGTGCAGTGCGGGCGGGGCCATCGCACTGAAGGTTGCAGTGCAGGTCTGGCCCATCGCACTGGAGTGTGCAGTATGGGTGCGGCAAATCGCACTGGACAGTGCAGTGCAGTTGGGTCTCATCGCACTGGGGGGTTCAGTGCGGGCGGGGCCCATCACACTGGAGGTTGCATTGCAGACGGGGCCCATCACACTGGAGGGTTCAGTGAAGGTGGGGCCTATTGCACTGGAGGGTGCAGTGCAGGTGGGGACCATGACACTGGATGATGCCGAGCGGGTGGGGACCATCGCACTGGAGGGTGCAGTGTACGTGTGGCCCATCGCACTGGAGGGTGTAGTGTGGGTTGGTCCCATCGAACTATGTGGTGCAGTGCGGGTGGGGCCCATCGCACTGGAGGGTGCAGTACGGGCGGGGCCCATCGCACTGGAGGTTGCATTGCAGACGGGGCCCATCGCACTGGAGGGTTCAGTGAAGGTGGGGCCCATTGCACTGGAGGGTGCAGTGCAGGTGGGGACCATGACACTGGACGGTGCCGAGTGGGTGGGGACCATCGCACTGGAGGGTGTAGTGTGGGTTGGACCCATCGAACTATGTGGTGCAGTGCAGGTGGGGCCAATTGCACTGGAGGGTGCAGTGTGGCCGGGGTCCATCACACTGGAGGGTGCAGTGCAGGTGTGGCCCATTGCACTGGAGGGTGCAGTGCGGGCGGGGCTTTTCGCACTGGAGGGTGTAGTGCGGTTTGCGCCCATCGGACTATGTGGTGCACTGCGGGTGGGGCCCATTGCACTGGAGGGTGCAGTGCGGGTGGGGCCCATTGTACTGGAGGGTGCAGTGCGGGTGGGACCCATCGCACTGGAGTGTGCAGTGCGGGTGGGACCCATCGAACTGGAGGGTGCAGTGCGAGTGGGGCCCATCGCACTGGAGGGTGCAGTGTGGGCGGGGCTTATCACACTGAAGGGTGCTGTGTGGGTGGGGCCCAATGCACTGCAGAGTGAAGTGCGGGCTTGGTCCATCGCACTGGAGGTTGCAGTGCAGGCGGGGCCCATCACACTGGAGGTTGCAGTGTGGGTGGGGCCCATCGCACTGGAGGGTGCAGTGTGGGTGGGGCCCATTGTACTGGAGGGTGCAGTGCGGGTGGGCCCTATCAAACTGGAGTGTGCAGTGCGTGTGGGGCCCATCGCACTGGAGGGTGCAGTGCCAGAGGGTCCCATCGCACTGGAGGGTACAGTGTGGGAGGGGTCCATCGCACTGGAGTGTACAGTGCGGGTGGGCCCCATTGTACTGGAGGGTGCAGTGCGGGTGGGACCCATCGCACTTAAGGGTGCAGTGCAGGTGGGGCCCATTGCACTGGAGAGTGCAGTGCGGGTGGGGCCCATCACACAGCAGCGTGTAGTGGGTGTTGGGCCCATCGAACTGGAGGGTGCAGTGCGGGCGGGGACCATCACAATGGAGGGTGCAGTGCGAGAGAGTCCCATCGCACTGGAGGGTGCAGTGCGGGTGGGGCCCATCGCACTGGAGGGTGTAGTGCGACCGGGGTCCATCGCACTGCAGGGTGTAGTGCGGGTGGAGCCCATCGCACTGGAGGGTGCAGTGCGGGCGGGGCCCATCGCACTGGAGGGTGCAGTGCGGGGGGGCCGTTCGCACTGGAGGTTGCAATGCGGGTGGGACCCATCGCACTGGACGGTGCAGTACAGGTGGGGCCCATCGCACTGGAGGCTTCAGTGCGGGTGGGGTCCATCACACTGGAGGGTGCAGTGCGGGCGGGGCCCATCGCTCTGGAGGTTGCTGTCCTGTTGGGGCCCCTAGCACTGGAGGGTACAGTGCTGGTGGGGCCCATTGCACTGGAGAGTGCAGTGCGGGCGGGGCCCCTTCACACTGGAGGGTGAAGTACAGGCGGGTCCCATCGCACTGGAGGGTGCAGTGCTGGCGGGGCCCATTGCACTGAAGGGTGCAGTGCGGCCGGGGTCCATCGCACTGCAGGGTGCAGTGTGGGCGGAGCCCATCGCACTGAAGGGTGCAGTGCGGGTGGGGCCCATCGCACTGGACGGTGCAGTACAGGTGGGGCCGATCGCACTGGATGGTTCAGTGCGGGTGGGGTCCATCACACTGGAGGGTGCAGTGCGGGCGGGACCCATCACACTGGTGGGTTCAGTGCGGGCGGGACCCATTGCACTGGAGGTTGCAGTGCTGGTGGGTCCATAGCACTGGAGGGTGCAGTGCGGGTGGGGCCCATCGCACTGGAGTGTGCAATGCGGGCTGGGCCCATCACTCTGGAGGGTGAAGCACAGGCGGGGCCCATCGCACTGGAGGGTGCAGTGCGGGCGGTGCCCATCGCACTAGAGGTTGCAGTGCGGATGGGGCCCATCGCACTGGAGGATGAAGTGCGGACGGGGTTCATCTCACTGGAGGGTGCAGTGCAGGCGTTGCACATCGCACTGGAGGTTGCAGTGCAGAAGGGGCCCATCGCAGTGGAGGGTGCAGTGCGGGTGGGGCCCATCACACTGGAGGATGCAGTGTGGGTGGGACACATCGCACTGGAGGGTGCAGTGTGTGTGGGGCCCATCACACTGGAGGGTGCAGTGCAGGTGGGGACCATCGCACTGGTGGGTACAGTGTGGGTTGGGCCCATAGCACTCAATAATGCAGTGTTGGTGTGGCCCATCGCACTGGAGGGTGCAGTGTATTAGGGGCCCATCACACCGAAGGTTGCAGTGCGGGTGGGGACCATCGCACTGGAGGGTGCAGCGAGACCGGGGTCCATCGCACTGCAGGATGTAGTGCGGGTGGAGTTCATCGCACTGGAGGGTGCAGTGCGGGTGGGGCCCATCGCACTGGACGGTGCAGTACAGGTGGGGCCCATCGCACTGGAGGCTTCAGTGCGGGTGGGGTCCATCACACTGGAGGGTGCAGTGTGGGCGGGGCCCATCACACTGGAGAGTGAAGTGTGGGCGGGGTACATAACACTCGAGGGTGCAGTGCGGGAGGGGTCCATCGCACTGGAGGGTGCAGTGCAGGCGGGGAGCATCAGACTATGTGGTGCAGTGCGGGTGGGGCCCATCGCACTGGATTGTGCAGTGCGCGTGGGGCCCATTCTACTGGAGGGTGCAGTGCGGTCTGGGCTGATCGCACTGGAGGGTGGAGTGTGGGTGGGGCCCAACACATTGGAGAGTGAAGTGCAGGCGGGGTCCATTACACTGTAGGGTGCAGTGCGGGTGTGGCCCATCGCACTGGAGGGTGAAGTGCAGACGGGGTCCATCACACTGGAGAGTGCAGTGCAGACGGGTCCCATCACACTGGAGGGTTCAGTGAAGGTGGTGCCAATCGTACTGGAGGGTGCAGTGCAGAAGGGGACCATCGCACTTGAGGTTGCAGTGCAGGTGGGGACCATCGCACTGGATGGTGCAGTGCAGGTGAGGCACATGACACTGGCGGTTGCCGTGCGGGTTGGGTCCTTTACAATGGAGAGTGCAGTGCAGATGGGGCCCATTGCACTGGAGGATGCAGTGCGGGTGGGGTCCATCACACTGGAGGATGCAGTGCGGGTGGGACCCATCGCACTGGAGGGTGCAGTGCAGGTGGGGACCATCGCACTGGAGGGTGCAGTGCGGGTGGGGCCCATCGCACAGGAGGGTGCAGTGCGGACGGGGATTATCGCACTGGAGGGTGCAGTGTGGGTGGGGCCCAAAGCACTGGAGAGTGAAGTGCGGGCGGGGTCCATCACACTGAAGGGTGCAGTGCGAGCGGGGCCCATCACACTGGAGAGTGAAGTGTGGGCGGGGTACATAACACTGGAGGGTGCAGTGCGGGAGGGGTCCATCGCACTGGAGGGTGGAGTGCAGACGGGGCCCTTCACACTGGAGGGTGCAGTACGGCCGGAGTCCATCGAACTGGAGGGTGCAGTGCGGTGGGTCCCATCGCACTGGAGGGTGTAGTGCGGGCTGGGCCCATCGCACTTTTTGCTGCAGTGCGGGTGGGTCCATCGCACTGGAGGGTGCAGTGCGGGTGGGGCCCTCCATACTGGACGGTGCAGTACAGGTGGGGCCCATCACACTGGAGGGGTCAGTGCGGGTGGCGCCCATCGCACTGGAGGGTGCAGTGCGTGCGGGGATAATCGCACTGGAGGGTGCAGTGTGGGTGGGGCCCAAAGCACTGGAGAATGAAGTGCGGGCGGGGTCAATCACACAGGACGTTGCAGTGCGAGCAGGGACCATCACACTGGAGGGTGAAGTGCGGACGGGGTCTATCACACTGGAGTGTGCAGTGCGGGTGGGGCCCATCGCACTGGAGGGTGAAGTGTAGACAGGGTCCATCACACTGGAGCCTGCAGTGCATGCGGGGCCCATCGCACTGGAGGATGCAGTGCAGATGGGGCCCATCGCACTGGAGGGTTCAGTGCGTGTGGGGATAATCATACTGGAGGGTGCAGTGTGGGTGGGGCCCAAAGCACTGGAGAATGAAGTGCGGGCGGGGTCAATCACACAGGAGGTTGCAGAGCGGGCAGGGCCCATCACACTGGAGGATGCAGTGCGGGTGGGGACCATCGCACTGGAGGGTGCAGTGCAGGTGAGGCCCATGACACTGGCAGTTGCCGTGCGGGTAGTGTCCCTTGCAATGGAGAGTGCAGTGCAGATGGGGCCCATCGCACTGGAGGATGCAGTGCGGGTGGGGTCCATCGCACTGGAGGATGCAGTGCATGTGGGACCCAACGCACTGGAGGGTGCAGTGCAGGTGGGGACCATCGCACTGGAGGGTGCAGTGCGGGTGGGTCCCATCGCACTGGAGGGTGCAGTGTGGGTGGGGCCCATAGCACTGGAGGGTGCAGTGAGGGTGGGGCCCATCGCACTCAAGGGTGCAGTGTGGGTAGGGCCCATCACACTGGAGGGTGCAGTGCAGGTAGGGCCCATCACACTGGAGGGTGCAGTGCGGGTGTGGACCATCGCACTGGAGGGTGCAGTGCGGGTGTGGCCCATCGCACTGGAGGATGTAGTGTGGGTTGGGCCCATCGGACTATGTGGTGCAGTGCGGGTGGGGCCCATCGCACTAGAGGGTGCAGTGCGAGTGGGGCCCATTGTACTGGAGTTTGCAGTGTGGGTGGGACCCATCGCACTAGAGGGTGCAGTGTGGGTGGGGCCTATCACACTGCAGGGCGAAGTGCGGGTTGGGCCCATCGAACTGGAGGATGCAGTGCAAGTAAGGCCCATCGCACTGGAGGGTGCAGTGCGGGCGGGAACCATCACATTCGAGGTTGCAGTGCGAGAGGGTCACATTGCATTGGAGGGTGCAGTGTGGGTGGGGTACATCACACTGGAGGGTGCAGTGCAGGCGTGGCCCATCGCACTGGAAGGTGCAGTGCAGGCGGGGCCCATGGCACAGGAGGGTGCAGTTTGGGCGGGGCTTATCGCACTGGAGGGTGCAGTGCGGGCGGGGCCATCGCACTGAAGGTTGCAGTGCAGGTCTGGCCCATCGCACTGGAGTGTGCAGTACGGGTGCGGCAAATCGCACTGGACAGTGCAGTGCAGGTGGGTCTCATCGCACTTGGGGGTTCAGTGCGGGCGGGGCCCATCACAGTGGAGGTTGCATTGCAGACGGGGCCCATCACACTGGAGGGTTCAGTGAAGGTGGGGCCTATTGCACTGGAGGGTGCAGTGCAGGTGGGGACCATGACACTGGATGATGCCGAGCGGGTGGGGACCATCGCACTGGAGGGTGCAGTGTACATGTGGCCCATCGCACTGGAGGGTGTAGTGTGGGTTGGTCCCATCGAACTATGTGGTGCAGTGCGGGTGGGGCCCATCGCACTGGAGGGCGCAGTGCGAGTGGGGCCCTTTGTATTAGAGTGTGCAGTGCGGGTGGGACCCATCGCACTGGAGGGTGCAGTATGGGCGGGGCCCATCGCACTGGAGGTTGCATTGCAGACGGGGCCCATCGCACTGGAGGGTTCAGTGAAGGTGGGGCCCATTGCACTGGAGGGTGCAGTGCAGGTGGGGACCATGACACTGGACGGTGCCGAGCGGGTGGGGACCATCGCACTGGAGGGTGTAGTGTGGGTTGGGCCCATCGAACTATGTGGTGCAGTGCAGGTGGGGCCAATTGCACTGGAGGGTGCAGTGTGGCCGGGGTCCATCACACTGGAGGGTGCAGTGCAGGTGTGGCCCATTGCACTGGAGGGTGCAGTGCGGGCGGGGCTTTTCGCACTGGAGGGTGTAGTGCGGTTTGCGCCCATCGGACTATGTGGTGCACTGCGGGTGGGGCCCATTGCACTGGAGGGTGCAGTGCGGGTGGGGCCCATTGTACTGGAGGGTGCAGTGCGGGTGGGACCCATCGCACTGGAGTGTGCAGTGCGGGTGGGGCCCATCACACTGCAGGGTGCAGTGCGGGTTGGGCCTATCGCACTGGAGGGTGCAGTGGGGGCGGGTTTCATCACACTGGAGGGTGCAGTGCGAGAGGTTACCATCGCACTGGAGGGTACAGTGTGGGTGGGGTTCATCGCACTGGAGGGTGCAGTGTGGGTGGGGCCCATCGCACTGGAGTGTGCAGTGCGGGTGGGGCTCATCACACTGGAGGATGAAGTGCAGGTGGGGTCCAAAACACTGGAACGTGCTGTTCGGGTGGGGTCCATTACACTGGAGGGTGCAGTGCGGGTGGGGACTATCGCACTGGAGGGTGCAGAGCAGGTGGGGACCATCTCACTGGAGGGTGCAGTGCGGGTATGGCCCATCGCACTGGAGGGTGCATTGTGGTCGGGGCTTATCACACTGAAGGGTGCTGTGTGGGTGGGGCTTATCACACTGAAGGGTGCTGTGTGGGTGGGGCCCAATGCACTGCAGAGTGAAGTGCGGGCTTGGTCCATCGCACTGGAGGGTGCAGTGCGGATGGGGCTCATTGTACTAGAGGATGCAGTGCGGGTGGGACCCATCGATCTGGAGGGTGCAGTGCGAGTGAGGCCCATCGCACTGGAGGGTGCAGTGCAGGTGGGGCCCATCGCACTGGAGTGTGCAGTGCGGGTGGGGCTCATCACACTGGAGGATGAAGTGCAGGTGGGGTCCATAACACTGGAACGTGCTGTTCGGGTGGGGTCCATTACACTGGAGGGTGCAGTGCGGGTGGGGACTATCGCACTGGAGGGTGCAGAGCAGGTGGGGACCATCTCACTGGAGGGTGCAGTGCGGGTATGGCCCATCGCACTGGAGGGTGCAGTGTGGGCGGGGCTTATCACACTGAAGGGTGCTGTGTGGGTGGGGCTTATCACACTGAAGGGTGCTGTGTGGGTGGGGCCCAATGCACTGCAGAGTGAAGTGTGGGCTTGGTCCATCGCACTGGAGGGTGCAGTGCGGATGGGGCTCACTGTACTAGAGGATGCAGTGCGGGTGGGACCCATCGATCTGGAGGGTGCAGTGCGAGTGGGGCCCATCGCACTGGAGGGTGCAGTGTGGACGGGGCTTATCACACTGAAGGGTGCTGTGTGGGTGGGGCCCAATGCACTGCAGAGTGAAGTGCGTTCTTGGTCCATCGCACTGGAGGTTGCAGTGCAGGCGGGGCCCATCACACTGGAGGTTGCAGTGTGGGTGGGGCCCATCGCACTGGAGGGTGCAGTGTGGGTGGGGCCCATTGTACTGGAGGGTGCAGTGCGGGTGGGCCCTATCACACTGGAGTGTGCAGTGCGTGTGGGGCCCATCGCACTGGAGGGTGCAGTGCCAGAGGGTCCCATCGCACTGGAGGGTACAGTGTGGGAGGGGTCCATCGCACTGGAGTGTACAGTGCGGGTGGGCCCCATTGTACTGGAGGGTGCAGTGCGGGTGGGACCCATCGCACTGAAGGGTGCAGTGCAGGTGGGGCCCATTGCACTGGAGAGTGCAGTGCGGGTGGGGTTCATCACACAGCAGCGTGTAGTGGGTGTTGGGCCCATCGAACTGGAGGGTGCAGTGCGGGCGGGGACCATCACAATGGAGGGTGCAGTGCGAGAGAGTCCCATCGCACTGGAGGGTGCAGTGCGGGTGGGGCCCATCGCACTGGAGGGTGTAGTGCGACCGGGGTCCATCGCACTGCAGGGTGTAGTGCGGGTGGAGCCCATCGCACTGGAGGGTGCAGTGCGGGCGGGGCCCATCGCACTGGAGGGTGCAGTGCGGGGGGGCCGTTCGCACTGGAGGTTGCAATGCGGGTGGGACCCATCGCACTGGACGGTGCAGTACAGGTGGGGCCCATCGCACTGGAGGCTTCAGTGCGGGTGGGGTCCATCACACTGGAGGGGGCAGTGCGGGCGGTGCCCATCGCTCTGGAGGTTGCTGTCCTGTTGGGGCCCCTAGCACTGGAGGGTACAGTGCTGGTGGGGCCCATTGCACTGGAGGGTGCAGTGCTGGCGGGGCCCATTGCACTGAAGGGTTCAGTGCGGCCGGGGTCCATCGCACTGCAGGGTGCAGTGTGGGCGGAGCCCATCGCACTGAAGGGTGCAGTGCGGGTGGGGCCCATCGCACTGGACGGTGCAGTACAGGTGGGGCCGATCGCACTGGATGGTTCAGTGCGGGTGGGGTCCATCACACTGGAGGGTGCAGTGCGGGCGGGACCCATCACACTGGTGGGTTCAGTGCGGGCGGGGCCCATTGCACTGGAGGTTGCAGTGCTGGTGGGTCCATAGCACTGGAGGGTGCAGTGCGGGTGGGGCCCATCGCACTGGAGTGTGCAATGCGGGCTGGGCCCATCACTCTGGAGGGTGAAGCACAGGCGGGGCCCATCACACTGGAGGGTGCAGTGCGGGCGGTGCCCATCGCACTGGAGGTTGCAGTGCGGATGGGGCCCATCGCACTGGAGGATGAAGTGCGGACGGGGTTCATCTCACTGGAGGGTGCAGTGCAGGCGTTGCACATCGCACTGGAGGTTGCAGTGCAGAAGGGGCCCATTGCAGTGGAGGGTGCAGTGCGGGTGGGGCCCATCACACTGGAGGATGCAGTGTGGGTAAGACACATCGCACTGGAGGGTGCAGTGTGTGTGGGGCCCATCACACTGGAGGGTGCAGTGCAGGTGGGGACCATCGCACTGGTGGGTACAGTGTGGGTTGGGCCCATAGCACTCAATAATGCAGTGTTGGTGTGGCCCATCGCACTGGAGGGTGCAGTGTATTAGGGGCCCATCACACCGAAGGGTGCAGTGCAGGTGGGGACCATCGCACTGGAGGGTGCAGCGCGACCGGGGTCCATCGCACTGGAGGATGCAGTGCGGGTGGGGCCCATCGCACTGGACGGTGCAGTACAGGTGGGGCCCATCGCACTGGAGGCTTCAGTGCGGGTGGGGTCCATCACACTGGAGGGTGCAGTGTGGGCGGGGCCCATCACACTGGAGAGTGAAGTGTGGGCGGGGTACATAACACTGGAGGGTGCAGTGCGGGAGGGGTCCATCGCACTGGAGGGTGCAGTGCAGGCAGGGAGCATCAGACTATGTGGTGCAGTGTGGGTGGGGCCCATCGCACTGGAGGGTGCAGTGCGCGTGGGGCCCATTCTACTGGAGGGTGCAGTGCGGTCTGGGCTGATCGCACTGGAGGGTGGAGTGTGGGTGGGGCCCAACACATTGGAGAGTGAAGTGCAGGCGGGGTCCATTACACTGTAGGGTGCAGTGCGGGTGTGGCCCATCGCACTGGAGGGTGAAGTGCAGACGGGGTCCATCACACTGGAGAGTGCAGTGCAGACGGGTCCCATCACACTGGAGGGTTCAGTGAAGGTGGTGCCAATCATACTGGAGGGTGCAGTGCAGAAGGGGACCATCGCACTTGAGGTTGCAGTGCAGGTGGGGACCATCGCACTGGATGGTGCAGTGCAGGTGAGGCACATGACACTGGCGGTTGCCGTGCGGGTTGGGTCCTTTACAATGGAGAGTGCAGTGCAGATGGGGCCCATCGCACCGGAGGATGCAGTGCGGGTGGGGTCCATCACACTGGAGGATGCAGTGCGGGTGGGACCCATCGCACTGGAGGGTGCAGTGCAGGTGGGGACCATCGCACTGGAGGGTGCAGTGCGGGTGGGGCCCATCGCACAGGAGGGTGCAGTGCGGACGGGGCTTATCGCACTGGAGGGTGCAGTGTGGGTGGGGCCCAAAGCACTGGAGAGTGAAGTGCGGGCGGGGTCCATCACACTGAAGAGTGCAGTGCGAGCGGGGCCCATCACACTGGAGAGTGAAGTGCGGGCGGGGTACATAACACTGGAGGGTGCAGTGCGGGAGGGGTCCATCGCACTGGAGGGTGGAGTGCAGACGGGGCCCTTCACACTGGAGGGTGCAGTACGGCCGGAGTCCATCGAACTGGAGGGTGCAGTGCGGCGGGTCCCATCGCACTGGAGGGTGTAGTGCGGGCTGGGCCCATCGCACTTTTTGCTGCAGTGCGGGTGGGTCCATCGCACTGGAGGGTGCAGTGCGGGTGGGGCCCTCCGTACTGGACGGTGCAGTACAGGTGGGGCCCATCACACTGGAGGGTTCAGTGCGGGTGGCGCCCATCGCACTGGAGGGTGCAGTGCGTGCGGGGATAATCGCACTGGAGGGTGCAGTGTGGGTGGGGCCCAAAGCACTGGAGAATGAAGTGCGGGCGGGGTCAATCACACAGGACGTTGCAGTGCGAGCAGGGCCCATCACACTGGAGGGTGAAGTGCGGGCGGGGTCCATCACATTGGAGTGTGCACTGCGGGTGGGGCCCATCGTACTGGAGGGTGAAGTGCAGACAGGGTTCATCACACTGGAGCCTGCAGTGCATGCGGGGCCCATCGCACTGGAGGATGCAGTGCAGATGGGGCCCATCGCACTGGAGGGTGCAGTGCGTGTGGGGATAATCATACTGGAGGGTGCAGTGTGGGTGGGGCCCAAAGCACTGGAGAATGAAGTGCGGGCGGGGTCAATCACACAGGAGGTTGCAGTGCGGGCAGGGCCCATCACACTGGAGGGTGAAGTGCGGGTGGGGCCCATCATACTGGATGGTGAAGTTTAGACAGGTTCCATCACACTGGAGCCTGCAGTGCATGCGGGGCCCATCGCACTGGAGGATGCAGTGCAGATGGGGCCCATCACACTGGAGGGTGAAGTACGGGCGGGGTTCATCACACTGTAGGGTGCAGTGCGGGTGGGGCCCATCGCACTGGAGGGTGAAATGCAGACGGGTCCTTCACACTGGAGGGTGCAGTACGGCCGGAGTCCATCGAACTGGAGGGTGCAGTGCGGCGGGTCCCATCGCACTGAAGGGTGTAGTGCGGGCTGGGCCCATCGCACTGGAGGGTGCAGTTCTGGTGGGGCCCATGAAACTGGAGGGTGCCGTGCGGGTGGGGCCCAAAGCACTGGAGATTGAAGTGAGAGCGGGGTTAAACACACAGGAGGGTGCAGTGCGGTCGGGGCCCATCACACTGCAGGGTGAAGTACGGGCGGGGTTCATCACACTGGAGGGTGCAGTGCGGGTGGGGACTATCGCATTAGAGGGTGTAGAGCAGGTGGGGACCATCGCACTGGAGTGTGCAGTGCGGGTATGGCCCATGGCACTGGAGGGTGCAGTGCGGATGGGGCTCATTGTACTGGAGGATGCAGTGCGTGTGGGACCCATCGCACTTGAGGATGCAGTGCGAGTGGGGCCCATCACACTGGAGGGTGCAGTGCGGGCGGTGCCCATCGCACTGGAGGGTGCAGTACGGGTGGGACCCATCACACTAGAGGATGCAGTGCAGGTGGGGCCCATGACACTGGAGCTTGCCGTGCGGGTGGTGTTCATGACACTGGAGGGTGCATTGCAGACGGGACCCATCGCACTGGAGGGTGCAGTGCAGGTGGGGCCCATCACACTGGAGGGTGCAGTGTGGGTGGGGCCCATCGCACTCAAGGGTGCAGTGTGGGTGGTGTTCATGACACTGGAGGGTGCAGTGCAGACGGGACCCATCGCACTGGAGGGTGCAGTGCTGGTGGGTCCATAGCACTGGAGGTTGCAGTGCGAGTGGGGCCCATCGCACTGGAGAGTGCAGTGCAGGCTGGGCCCATCACACTGGAGGGTGAAGCACAGGCGGGGCCCATCGCACTGGAGGGTGCAGTGCGGGCGTTGCCCATCGCACTGGAGGTTGCAGTGCAGAAGGGGCCCATCGCACTGGAGGGTGCAGTGCGGATGGGGCCCATCACACTGGAGGATGCAGTGCGAGTGGGACACATCACACTGGAGGGTGCAGTGTGGGTGGGGCCCATTGCACTGGAGGGTGCAGTGCAGGTGGGGACCATCGCACTGGTGGGTACAGTGTGGGTTGGGCCCATAGCACTCAAGAATGCAGTGTTGGTGTGGCCCATCGCACTGGAGGGTGCAGTGTATTAGGGGCCCATCACACTGAAGGGTGCAGTGCGGGTGGGGACCATCGCACTGGAGGGTGCAGCGCGAGTGGGGCCCATTGTATTGGAGTGTGCAGTGCGGGTGGGACTCATCGCACTGGAGGGTGCAGTGCGGGTGAGGACCATCGCACTGGAGGGTGCAGCGCGAGTGGGACCCATTGTATTGGAGTGTGTAGTGCGGGTGTGACCCATCGCACTGGAGGGTGCAGTGCGGGTGGGGCCCATCGCACTGGAGGGTGCAGTGCAGTTGGGGCCCGTAACACTGCAGGGTGCAGTGCAGATTGGGCTCATCGAACTGGAGTGTGCAGTGCGGGTAAGGCCCATCGCACTGGAGGGTGCAGTGCGGGCAGGGACCATCACATTTGAGGGTGCAGTGCGAGAGGGTCACATCGCACTGGAGGGTGTAGTGTGGGCAGGGTCCATCGCACTGGAGGGTGCAGTGCGGGCGTGGCCCATTGCGCTAGAGGGTGCAGTGCAGGCGGGGACCATCAGACTATGTGGTGCAGTGCGGGTGGGGCCCATCGCACTGGAGGGTGCAGTGTGCGTGGGGCCCATTGTACTGGAGGGTGCAGTGTGCGTGGGGCCCATCGCACTGGAGGGTGCAGTGCGGGTGGAGCCCATCACACTTCAGGGTGCAGTGCAGTTTGAGCCCATCGAACTGCAGTGTGCAGTGTGCGTGGGGCCCATCGCACTGGAGGGTGCAGTGCGGGCGGGGCTGATCGCACTGGAGGGTGCAGTATGGGTGGGGCCCAAAACATTGGAGAGTGAACTGCAGGCGGGGTGTATCACACTGGAGCGTGCAGTTCAGGTGGAGCACAACACACTGGAGGGTGAAGTGTGGGTGGGGCCCATAGTACTGGAGGGTGCAGTGCGGGTGGGGCCCATCGCACTGGATGGTGCAGGGCAGGTGGGTCCCATCACACTGGAGAGTTCAGTGCGGGGGGGGCCCATCAGATTATGTGGTGCAGTGCGGGTGGGGCCCATAGCACTCAAGGGTGCAGTGTGGGTTGGGCATATCACACTCAAGGGTGCAGTGTGGGTGGGGACCATCTCACTGGAGGGTGCAGTGCGGTTGTGGCCCATCACACTGGAGGGTGCAGTGCGGGTGGGGCCCATCGGACTATGTGATGCAGTGCGGGTAGGGCCCATCGCACTGGAGGTTGCAGTGCGGGTGGGGCCCATTGTACTGGAGTTTGCAGTGCGGGTGGGACCCATCGCACTGGAGGGTGCAGTGCGGGTGGGGCCCATTGCACTGGAGTGTGCAGTGCGGGTGGGGTCCCTCACTCTGCAGGGTGTAGTGCTGGTTGGGCCCATCGTACTTGAGGGTGCACTTCGGGTTGGGCCCATTGCACTGGAGGGTGCAGTGCGGGTTTGTCCCATCGCACTGGAGGGTGCAGTGCGGGTAGGACCCATCGCACTGGAGGGTGCTTTGTGGGTGGGGCCCATAGTACTGGAGGGTGCAGTGCGGGTGGTACACATCGCACTGGAGGGTGCAGTGCTGGTGGGGCCCATCGCACTGGAGGGTGCAGTGCGGGCGGGACCCATCACACTGCAGGGTGCAGTGCGGGTTGGGCCCATCACATTGGAGGGTGCAGTGCTGGTAAGGCCCATCGCACTGGAGGGTGCAGTGCAGTTGGGGCCCATCACACTTCAGGGTGCAGTGCAGATTGGGCCCATCGAACTGGAGTGTGCAGTGCGGGTAAGGCCCATCGCACTGGAGCATGCAGTGCGGGCAGGGACCATCACATTCGAGGGTGCAGTGCGAGATGGTCACATCGTACTGGAGGGTGCAGTGTGGACGGGGTCCATCTCACTGGAGGGTGCAGTGCGGGTGTGGCCCATCTCACTGGAGGGTGCAGTGCAGGCGGGGACCATCAGACTATGTGGTGCAGTGCGGGTGGGGCCCATCGCACTGGAGGGTGCAGTGCGCGTGGGGCCCATTGTACTGGAGGGTGCAGTGTGCGTGGGGCCCATTGCAATGGAGGGTGCAGTTCGGGTGGAGCCAATCACACTTCAGGGTGCAGTGCGGTTTGGGCCCATCGAACTGCAGGGTGCAGTGTGCATGGGGCCCATCGCACTGGAGGGAGCAGTGTCGGCGGGGCTGATCGCACTGGAGGGTGCAGTGTGGGTGGGGCCCAACACATTGGAGAGTGAAGTGCAGGCGGGGTCTATCACACTGGAGGGTGCAGTTCAGGCGGGCACAACACACTGGAGGGTGAAGTGCGGGTGGGGCCCATCGCACTGGAGGGTGCAGTGCGGGTGGGGCCCATCGCACTGGAAGGTGCAGGGCAGGTTGGTCCAATCGCACTGGAGAGTTCAGTGCGGGTGGGGCCCATCGCACTGGAGGGTGCAGTGCAGGCTGGGCGTATCGCATTGGAGGGTGCAGTGTGGGTGGGGCCCAAGGCACTGGAGAGTGAAGTGTGGGCTTGGTCCATCACACTGGAGGGTGTAGTGCGGGCGGGGTCCATCACACTGGAGTGTGCAGTGCGGGCGGCGCCCATCGCACTGGAAGGAGAAGTACAGACGGGGTCTATCACACTGAAGGGTTCAGTGCACGCGGGGCCCATCGCACTGTAGGTGGCAGTGCAGACGGGGCCCATCACACTGGATGGTTCAGTGAAGGTGGGGCCAATCGTACTGGAGGGTGAAGTGCGAGTGCAGCCCATCGCACTGGAGGGTGCAGTGCGGGTGGGGCCCATCACACTGGAGGATGTAGTGCAGGTGGGCCAATCACACTGCACGGTGCAGCGCGGGTTGGGCCCATCGCACTGGAGGTTGCAGTGCGGGCGTGGCCCATCGCACAGGAGGGTGCAGTGCAGGCGGGGCCCATCACACTGGAGGTTGAAGTGTGGGTGGGGCCCATCAC
The DNA here is from genome assembly GCF_046119375.1 of Phyllobates terribilis. Lineage (NCBI taxonomy): Eukaryota > Metazoa > Chordata > Amphibia > Anura > Dendrobatidae > Phyllobates > Phyllobates terribilis. The sequence goes on along the minus strand of NW_027362827.1, from coordinate 299,491 downwards.
ACTGGAGGGTGCAGTGCACGTGGGACCCATCACACTGGAGGGTGCAGTGCAGGTGGGACCCATCACACTGGAGGGTGTAGTGCGGGTGGGGCCCATCAGACTATGTGGTACAGTGCGGGTAGGGCCCATCGCACTGGAGGGTGCAGTGCGGGTGGGGCTCATAGCACTCAAGGGTGCAGTGTGAGTGGGGCATATCGCACTCAAGGGTGCAGTGTGGGTGGGGACCATCACACTGGAGGATGCAGTGCGGGTGTGGCCCATCACACTGGAGGGTGCAGTGCGGGTGGGGCCCATCGGACTATGTGGTGCAGTGCGGGTAGGGCACATCGCACTGGAGGGTACAGTGTGGGCGGGGTTCATCAGACTGGAGGGTGCAGTGCGGGTGGGGTCCATTGTACTGGAGAGTGCAGTGTGGGTGGTACCGATCGCACTGAAGGGTGCAGTGTGGGTGGGACCCATTGCACTGAAGGGTGCAGTGCGTGTGGGGCCCCTCACACTGCAGGGTGTAGTGCGGGTTGGGCCCATTGCACTGGAGAATGCAGTGTGGGTTGGTTCCATTGCACTGGAGGGTGCAGTGCGGGTGGGACCGATCGCACTGCAGGGTGTAGTGCGGGTGAGGCCCATCGGACTATGTGGTGCAGTGGGGGTGGGGCCCATCACAATGGATGGTTCAGTGAAGGTGGGGCCAATCGTACTGGAGGGTGAAGTGCGAGTGTAGCCCATCGCACTGGAGGGTGCAGTGCGGGTGGGGCCCATCACACTGGAGGATGAAGTGCAGGTGGGCCAATCACACTGCACGGTGCAGCGCGGGTTGGGCCCATCGCACTGGAGGTTGCAGTGCGGGCGTGGCCCATCGCACAGGAGGGTGCAGTGCAGGCGGGGCCCATCACAATGGAGGTTGCAGTGTGGGTGGGGCCCATCACACTGGAGGGTGCAGTGCAGGTGGGACCCAACACACTGGAGGGTGCAGTGCAGGTGGGACCCATCACACTGGAGGCTGTAGTGCGGGTGGGGCCCATCGGACTATGTGGTGCAGTGGGGCCCATCACACTGGAGGGTGCAGTGCGGGAGGGCCCATCGCACTGAAGGGTGCAGTGCGGCCAGGGTCCATCGCACTGGAGAGTGCAGTGAGGTTGGAGCCCATCGCACTGGAGGGTGCAGTGCGGGAAAGGTTCATCGTACTGGAGGTTGCAGTGCAGACGGGGCCCATCACACTTGAGGGTGCAGAGCGTGTAGGGCCCATCGCACTTGAGGGTGCAGTGCGGGTGGGACCCATCGCACTGGAGGGTGCAGAGCGTGTAGGGCCTATCGCACTTGAGGGTGCAGTGCGGGTGGGACCCATCGCACTGGAGGGTGCAGTGTAGGTGGGGCCCATTGCACTGGAGTGTGCAGTGCGGCCAGGGTCCATCGCACTGGAGGGTGCAGTGAGGTCGGAGCCCATCGCACTGGAGGGTGCAGTGCGGGCAAGGCCCATCGCACTGGAGTGTGCAGTAAGGGTGCGGCCCATCGCACTCAAGGGTGCAGTGTGGGTGGGGCCCATCGCACTGGAGGGTGCAGTGCGGGTGTGGCCCATCACACTGGAGTGTGTAGTTCGGGTGGGGCCCATCGGACTATGTGGTGCAGTGCGGGTAGGGCGCATCGCACTTGAGGGTGCATTGTGGGTGGGGCCCATAGTACTGGAGGGTGCAGTGCGGGTGGTACCCATCGCACTGGAGGGTGCAGTGCAGGTGGGGCCCATCGCACTGGAGGGTGCAGTGCGGGTTGGGCACATCACATTGGAGGGTGCAGTGCTGGTAAGGCCCATCGCACTGGAGGGTGCAGTGTGGATGGGGTCTATCACACTGGAGGGTGCAGAGCGAGAGGGTCCCATCACACTGGAGGGTACAGTGTGGGCGGGGTCCATCGGACTGGAGGGTGCAGTGTGGGTGGGGCCCATTGTACTGGAGCGTGCATTGTGAGTGGGACCCATTGCACTGAAGGGTGCAGTGCGGGTGGGGCCCATTGCACTGAAGTGTGCAGTGAGGGTGGGGCCCATGACACTGCAGGTTGTAGTGTGGGTTGGGCCAATTGTACTGGAGGGTGCAGTGCGGGTGAGACCTATCGCACTGGAGGGTGCAGTGCGGGTGGGGCCCATTGCACTGGAGGGTGCAGTGCGGGTGGGGCCCATTGCACTGGAGGGTGCGGTGCGGGTTGGGCCCATCACATTGGAGGGTGCAGTGCGGGAGGGCCCATCGCACTGGAGGGTGCAGTGCGGCCAGGGTCCATCGCACTGGAGGGTGCAGTGAGGTCGGAGCCCATCGCACTGGAGGGTGCAGTGCGGGAAAGGCCCATAGTACTGGAGGTTGCAGTGCAGACGGGGCCCATCGCACTGGAGGGTGCAGTGGGGGTGTGGCCCATTGTACTGGAGGTTGCAGTGCGGGTGGGACCCATCGCACTGGAGGGTGCAGTGCGGGTGGGGCCCATTGCACTGAAGGGTGCAGTGCGGGTGGGGCCCCTCACACTGCAGGGTGTAGTGCGGGTTGGGCCCATCGCACTTGAGGTTGCAGTGCGGGTTGGGCCCATGGCACTGGAGGGTGCAGTGCGGGTTTGTCCCATCGCACTGGAGGGTGCAGTGCGGGTAGGACCCATCGCACTGGAGGGTGCTTTGTGGGTGGGGCCCATAGTACTGGAGGGTGCAGTGCGGGTGGTACCCATCGCAATGGAGGGTGCAGTGCAGGTGGGGCCCATCGCACTGGAGGGTGCAGTGCGGGCGGGGCCCATCACACGGCAGGGTGCAGTGCAGGTTGGGCCCATCACATTGGATGGTGCAGTGCTGGTAAGGCCCATCGCACATGAGGGTGCAGTGCAGTTGGGGCCCATCACACTTCAGGGTGCAGTGCAGATTGGGCCCATCGAACTGGAGTGTGCAGTGCGGGTAAGGCCCATCGCACTGGAGGGTGCAGTGCGGGCAGGGACCATCAGATTCGAGGGTGCAGTGCGAGAGGGTCACATCGCACTGGAGGTTGCAGTGTGGGCGGGGTCCATCGCACTGGAGGGTGCAGTGTGGGTGTGGCCCATCGCACTGGAGGGTGCAGTGCAGGCGGGGACCATCAGACTATGTGGTGCAGCGCGGGTGGGGCCCATTGAACTGGAGGGTGCAGTGCGCGTGGGGCCCATTGTACTGGAGGGTGCAGTGTGCGTGGGGCCCATCGCACTGGAGGGTGCAGTTCGGGTGGAGCCCATCACACTTCAGGGTGCAGTGCGGGTGAGGCCCATCACACTGCAGGGTGCAATGCAGGTTGGGCCCATCGCGCTGGTTGGTGCAGTGCTGGTAAGGCCCATCGCACTGGAGGGTGCAGTGTGGGCGGTGTCCATCGCACTGGAGGGTGCAGTGCGGGTGTGGCCCATCTCACTGGAGGGTGCAGTGCAGGCGGGGACCATCAGAATATGTGGTGCAGTGCGGGTGGGGCCCATCGCACTGGAGGGTGCAGTGCGCGTGGGGTGCATTGTACTGGAGGGTGCAGTGCGCGTGGGGCCCATTGTACTGGAGGGTGCAGTGTGCGTGGGGCCCATCGCAATGGAGGGTGCAGTTCGGGTGGAGCCCATCACACTTCAGGGTGCAGTGCGGTTTGGGCCCATCGAACTGCAGGGTGCAGTGTGCATCGGGCCCATCGCACTGGAGGGTGCAGTGTCGGCGGGGCTGATCGCACTGGAGGGTGCAGTGTGGGTGGGGCCCAACACATTGGAGAGTGAAGTGCAGGCGGGGTCTATCACACTGGAGGGTGCAGTTCAGGCGGGCACAACACACTGGAGGGTGAAGTGCGGGTGGGGCCCATCGCACTGGAGGTTGCAGTGCGGGTGGGGCCCATCGCACTGGAAGGTGCAGGGCAGGTTGGTCCCATCGCACTGGAAAGTTCAGTGCGGGTGGGGCCCATCGCACTGGAGGGTGCAGTGCGGGCTGGGCTTATCGCATTGGAGGGTGCAGAGTGGGTGGGGCCCAAGGCACTGGAGAGTGAAGTGTGGGCTTGGTCCATCACACTGGAGGGTGCATTGCTGGCGGGGCCCATCCCACTGGAGGGTGTAGTTTGGGCCCATCGATCTGCAGGGTGCAGTGTGCATGGGGCCCATCGCACTGGAGGGTGCAGTGTCGGCGGGGCTGATCGCACTGGAGGGTGCAGTGTGGGTGGGGCCCAACACATTGGAGAGTGAAGTGCAGGTGGGTCTATCACACTGGAGGGTGCAGTTCAGGCGGGCACAACACACTGGAGGGTGAAGTGCGGGTGGGGCCCATCGCACTGGAGGGTGCAGTGCGGGCTGGGATTATCGGATTGGAGGGTGCAGTGTGGGTGGGGCCCAACGCACTGGAGAGTGAAGTGTGGGCGGGGTCCATCACACTGTAGGGTGCATTGCTGGAGGGGCACATCACACTGGAGGGTGTAGTGTGGGCGGGTGCCATCACACTGGAGGGTGCAGTGCGGGCGGTGCCCATCGCACTGGAGGGAGAAGTATAGATGGGGTCCATCACACTGAAGGGTTCAGTGCACGCGGGGCCCATCGCACTGTAGGTGGCAGTGCAGACAGCGCGCATCACACTGGATGGTTCAGTGAAGGCGGCGCCAATCATACTGGAGGGTGAAGTGCGAGTGCAGCCCATCGCACTGGAGGGTGCAGTGCGGGTGGGGCCCATCACACTGGAGGATGAAGTGCAGGTGGGGCCCATGACACTGGAGCTTGCCGTGCGGGTGGTGTTCATGACACTGGAGGGTGCATTGCAGACGGGACCCATCGCACTGGAGGGTGCAGTGCAGGTGGGGCCCATCACACTGGAGGGTGCAGTGTGGGTGGGGCCCATCGCACTCAAGGGTGCAGTGTGGGTGGTGTTCATGACACTGGAGGGTGCAGTGCAGACGGGACCCATCGCACTGGAGGGTGCAGTGCTGGTGGGTCCATAGCACTGGAGGGTGCAGTGCGAGTGGGGCCCATCGCACTGGAGAGTGCAGTGCAGGCTGGGCCCATCACACTGGAGGGTGAAGCACAGGCGGGGCCCATCGCACTGGAGGGTGCAGTGCGGGCGTTGCCCATCGCACTGGAGGTTGCAGTGCAGAAGGGGCCCATCGCACTGGAGGGTGCAGTGCGGATGGGGCCCATCACACTGGAGGATGCAGTGCGAGTGGGACACATCACACTGGAGGGTGCAGTGTGGGTGGGGCCCATTGCACTGGAGGGTGCAGTGCAGGTGGGGACCATCGCACTGGTGGGTACAGTGTGGGTTGGGCCCATAGCACTCAAGAATGCAGTGTTGGTGTGGCCCATCGCACTGGAGGGTGCAGTGTATTAGGGGCCCATCACACTGAAGGGTGCAGTGCGGGTGGGGACCATCGCACTGGAGGGTGCAGCGCGAGTGGGGCCCATTGTATTGGAGTGTGCAGTGCGGGTGGGACTCATCGCACTGGAGGGTGCAGTGCGGGTGAGGACCATCGCACTGGAGGGTGCAGCGCGAGTGGGACCCATTGTATTGGAGTGTGTAGTGCGGGTGTGACCCATCGCACTGGAGGGTGCAGTGCGGGTGGGGCCCATCGCACTGGAGGGTGCAGTGCACTTGGGGCCCGTAACACTGCAGGGTGCAGTGCAGATTGGGCTCATCGAACTGGAGTGTGCAGTGCGGGTAAGGCCCATCGCACTGGAGGGTGCAGTGCGGGCAGGGACCATCACATTTGAGGGTGCAGTGCGAGAGGGTCACATCGCACTGGAGGGTGTAGTGTGGGCAGGGTCCATCGCACTGGAGGGTGCAGTGCGGGCGTGGCCCATTGCGCTAGAGGGTGCAGTGCAGGCGGGGACCATCAGACTATGTGGTGCAGTGCGGGTGGGGCCCATTGCACTGGAGGGTGCAGTGTGCGTGGGGCCCATTGTACTGGAGGGTGCAGTGTGCGTGGGGCCCATCGCACTGGAGGGTGCAGTGCGGGTGGAGCCCATCACACTTCAGGGTGCAGTGCAGTTTGAGCCCATCGAACTGCAGTGTGCAGTGTGCGTGGGGCCCATCGCACTGGAGGGTGCAGTGCGGGCGGGGCTGATCGCACTGGAGGGTGCAGTATGGGTGGGGCCCAAAACATTGGAGAGTGAACTGCAGGCGGGGTGTATCACACTGGAGCGTGCAGTTCAGGTGGAGCACAACACACTGGAGGGTGAAGTGTGGGTGGGGCCCATAGTACTGGAGGGTGCAGTGCGGGTGGGGCCCATCGCACTGGATGGTGCAGGGCAGGTGGGTCCCATCACACTGGAGAGTTCAGTGCGGGGGGGGCCCATCAGATTATGTGGTGCAGTGCGGGTGGGGCCCATAGCACTCAAGGGTGCAGTGTGGGTTGGGCATATCACACTCAAGGGTGCAGTGTGGGTGGGGACCATCTCACTGGAGGGTGCAGTGCGGTTGTGGCCCATCACACTGGAGGGTGCAGTGCGGGTGGGGCCCATCGGACTATGTGATGCAGTGCGGGTAGGGCCCATCGCACTGGAGGTTGCAGTGTGGGTGGGGCCCATTGTACTGGAGTTTGCAGTGCGGGTGGGACCCATCGCACTGGAGGGTGCAGTGCGGGTGGGGCCCATTGCACTGGAGTGTGCAGTGCGGGTGGGGTCCCTCACTCTGCAGGGTGTAGTGCTGGTTGGGCCCATCGTACTTGAGGGTGCACTTCGGGTTGGGCCCATTGCACTGGAGGGTGCAGTGCGGGTTTGTCCCATCGCACTGGAGGGTGCAGTGCGGGTAGGACCCATCGCACTGGAGGGTGCTTTGTGGGTGGGGCCCATAGTACTGGAGGGTGCAGTGCGGGTGGTACACATCGCACTGGAGGGTGCAGTGCTGGTGGGGCCCATCGCACTGGAGGGTGCAGTGCGGGCAGGGCCCATCACACTGCAGGGTGCAGTGCGGGTTGGGCCCATCACATTGGAGGGTGCAGTGCTGGTAAGGCCCATCGCACTGGAGGGTGCAGTGCAGTTGGGGCCCATCACACTTCAGGGTGCAGTGCAGATTGGGCCCATCGAACTGGAGTGTGCAGTGCGGGTAAGGCCCATCGCACTGGAGCATGCAGTGCGGGCAGGGACCATCACATTCGAGGGTGCAGTGCGAGATGGTCACATCGTACTGGAGGGTGCAGTGTGGACGGGGTCCATCTCACTGGAGGGTGCAGTGCGGGTGTGGCCCATCTCACTGGAGGGTGCAGTGCAGGCGGGGACCATCAGACTATGTGGTGCAGTGCGGGTGGGGCCCATCGCACTGGAGGGTGCAGTGCGCGTGGGGCCCATTGTACTGGAGGGTGCAGTGTGCGTGGGGCCCATTGCAATGGAGGGTGCAGTTCGGGTGGAGCCAATCACACTTCAGGGTGCAGTGCGGTTTGGGCCCATCGAACTGCAGGGTGCAGTGTGCATGGGGCCCATCGCACTGGAGGGAGCAGTGTCGGCGGGGCTGATCGCACTGGAGGGTGCAGTGTGGGTGGGGCCCAACACATTGGAGAGTGAAGTGCAGGCGGGGTCTATCACACTGGAGGGTGCAGTTCAGGCGGGCACAACACACTGGAGGGTGAAGTGCGGGTGGGGCCCATCGCACTGGAGGGTGCAGTGCGGGTGGGGCCCATCGCACTGGAAGGTGCAGGGCAGGTTGGTCCAATCGCACTGGAGAGTTCAGTGCGGGTGGGGCCCATCGCACTGGAGGGTGCAGTGCAGGCTGGGCGTATCGCATTGGAGGGTGCAGTGTGGGTGGGGCCCAAGGCACTGGAGAGTGAAGTGTGGGCTTGGTCCATCACACTGGAGGGTGTAGTGCGGGCGGGGTCCATCACACTGGAGTGTGCAGTGCGGGCGGCGCCCATCGCACTGGAAGGAGAAGTACAGATGGGGTCTATCACACTGAAGGGTTCAGTGCACGCGGGGCCCATCGCACTGTAGGTGGCAGTGCAGACGGGGCCCATCACACTGGATGGTTCAGTGAAGGTGGGGCCAATCGTACTGGAGGGTGAAGTGCGAGTGCAGCCCATCGCACTGGAGGGTGCAGTGCGGGTGGGGCCCATCACACTGGAGGATGTAGTGCAGGTGGGCCAATCACACTGCACGGTGCAGCGCGGGTTGGGCCCATCGCACTGGAGGTTGCAGTGCGGGCGTGGCCCATCGCACAGGAGGGTGCAGTGCAGGTGGGGCCCATCACACTGGAGGTTGAAGTGTGGGTGGGGCCCATCACACTGGAGGGTGCAGTGCACGTGGGACCCATCACACTGGAGGGTGCAGTGCAGGTGGGACCCATCACACTGGAGGGTGTAGTGCGGGTGGGGCCCATCAGACTATGTGGTACAGTGCGGGTAGGGCCCATCGCACTGGAGGGTGCAGTGCGGGTGGGGCTCATAGCACTCAAGGGTGCAGTGTGAGTGGGGCATATCGCACTCAAGGGTGCAGTGTGGGTGGGGACCATCACACTGGAGGATGCAGTGCGGGTGTGGCCCATCACACTGGAGGGTGCAGTGCGGGTGGGGCCCATCGGACTATGTGGTGCAGTGCGGGTAGGGCACATCGCACTGGAGGGTACAGTGTGGGCGGGGTTCATCAGACTGGAGGGTGCAGTGCGGGTGGGGTCCATTGTACTGGAGAGTGCAGTGTGGGTGGTACCGATCGCACTGAAGGGTGCAGTGTGGGTGGGACCCATTGCACTGAAGGGTGCAGTGCGTGTGGGGCCCCTCACACTGCAGGGTGTAGTGCGGGTTGGGCCCATTGCACTGGAGAATGCAGTGTGGGTTGGTTCCATCGCACTGGAGGGTGCAGTGCGGGTGGGACCGATCGCACTGCAGGGTGTAGTGCGGGTGAGGCCCATCGGACTATGTGGTGCAGTGGGGGTGGGGCCCATCACAATGGATGGTTCAGTGAAGGTGGGGCCAATCGTACTGGAGGGTGAAGTGCGAGTGTAGCCCATCGCACTGGAGGGTGCAGTGCGGGTGGGGCCCATCACACTGGAGGATGAAGTGCAGGTGGGCCAATCACACTGCACGGTGCAGCGCGGGTTGGGCCCATCGCACTGGAGGTTGCAGTGCGGGCGTGGCCCATCGCACAGGAGGGTGCAGTGCAGGCGGGGCCCATCACAATGGAGGTTGCAGTGTGGGTGGGGCCCATCACACTGGAGGGTGCAGTGCAGGTGGGACCCAACACACTGGAGGGTGCAGTGCAGGTGGGACCCATCACACTGGAGGCTGTAGTGCGGGTGGGGCCCATCGGACTATGTGGTGCAGTGGGGCCCATCACACTGGAGGGTGCAGTGAGGTTGGAGCCCATCGCACTGGAGGGTGCAGTGCGGGAAAGGTTCATCGTACTGGAGGTTGCAGTGCAGACGGGGCCCATCACACTTGAGGGTGCAGAGCGTGTAGGGCCCATCGCACTTGAGGGTGCAGTGCGGGTGGGACCCATCGCACTGGAGGGTGCAGAGCGTGTAGGGCCTATCGCACTTGAGGGTGCAGTGCGGGTGGGACCCATCGCACTGGAGGGTGCAGTGTAGGTGGGGCCCATTGCACTGGAGTGTGCAGTGCGGCCAGGGTCCATCGCACTGGAGGGTGCAGTGAGGTCGGAGCCCATCGCACTGGAGGGTGCAGTGCGGGCAAGGCCCATCGCACTGGAGTGTGCAGTAAGGGTGCGGCCCATCGCACTCAAGGGTGCAGTGTGGGTGGGGCCCATCGCACTGGAGGGTGCAGTGCGGGTGTGGCCCATCACACTGGAGTGTGTAGTTCGGGTGGGGCCCATCGGACTATGTGGTGCAGTGCGGGTAGGGCGCATCGCACTTGAGGGTGCATTGTGAGTGGGGCCCATAGTACTGGAGGGTGCAGTGCGGGTGGTACCCATCGCACTGGAGGGTGCAGTGCAGGTGGGGCCCATCGCACTGGAGGGTGCAGTGCGGGTTGGGCACATCACATTGGAGGGTGCAGTGCTGGTAAGGCCCATCGCACTGGAGGGTGCAGTGTGGATGGGGTCTATAACACTGGAGGGTGCAGAGCGAGAGGGTCCCATCACACTGGAGGGTACAGTGTGGGCGGGGTCCATCGGACTGGAGGGTGCAGTGTGGGTGGGGCCCATTGTACTGGAGCGTGCATTGTGAGTGGGACCCATTGCACTGAAGGGTGCAGTGCGGGTGGGGCCCATTGCACTGAAGTGTGCAGTGAGGGTGGGGCCCATGACACTGCAGGTTGTAGTGTGGGTTGGGCCAATTGTACTGGAGGGTGCAGTGCGGGTGAGACCTATCGCACTGGAGGGTGCAGTGTGGGTGGGGCCCATTGCACTGGAGGGTGCAGTGCGGGTGGGGCCCATTGCACTGGAGGGTGCGGTGCGGGTTGGGCCCATCACATTGGAGGGTGCAGTGCGGGAGGGCCCATCGCACTGGAGGGTGCAGTGCGGCCAGGGTCCATCGCACTGGAGGGTGCAGTGAGGTCGGAGCCCATCGCACTGGAGGGTGCAGTGCGGGAAAGGCCCATAGTACTGGAGGTTGCAGTGCAGACGGGGCCCATCGCACTGGAGGGTGCAGTGGGGGTGTGGCCCATTGTACTGGAGGTTGCAGTGCGGGTGGGACCCATCGCACTGGAGGGTGCAGTGCGGGTGGGGCCCATTGCACTGAAGGGTGCAGTGCGGGTGGGGCCCCTCACACTGCAGGGTGTAGTGCGGGTTGGGCCCATCGCACTTGAGGGTGCAGTGCGGGTTGGGCCCATGGCACTGGAGGGTGCAGTGCGGGTTTGTCCCATCGCACTGGAGGGTGCAGTGCGGGTAGGACCCATCGCACTGGAGGGTGCTTTGTGGGTGGGGCCCATAGTACTGGAGGGTGCAGTGCGGGTGGTACCCATCGCAATGGAGGGTGCAGTGCAGGTGGGGCCCATCGCACTGGAGGGTGCAGTGCGGGCGGGGCCCATCACACGGCAGGGTGCAGTGCAGGTTGGGCCCATCACATTGGATGGTGCAGTGCTGGTAAGGCCCATCGCACATGAGGGTGCAGTGCAGTTGGGGCCCATCACACTTCAGGGTGCAGTGCAGATTGGGCCCATCGAACTGGAGTGTGCAGTGCGGGTAAGGCCCATCGCACTGGAGGGTGCAGTGCGGGCAGGGACCATCACATTCGAGGGTGCAGTGCGAGAGGGTCACATCGCACTGGAGGTTGCAGTGTGGGCGGGGTCCATCGCACTGGAGGGTGCAGTGTGGGTGTGGCCCATCGCACTGGAGGGTGCAGTGCAGGCGGGGACCATCAGACTATGTGGTGCAGCGCGGGTGGGGCCCATCGAACTGGAGGGTGCAGTGCGCGTGGGGCCCATTGTACTGGAGGGTGCAGTGTGCGTGGGGCCCATCGCACTGGAGGGTGCAGTTCGGGTGGAGCCCCTCACACTTCAGGGTGCAGTGCGGGTGAGGCCCATCACACTGCAGGGTGCAATGCAGGTTGGGCCCATCGCGCTGGTTGGTGCAGTGCTGGTAAGGCCCATCGCACTGGAGGGTGCAGTGTGGGCGGTGTCCATCGCACTGGAGGGTGCAGTGCGGGTGTGGCCCATCTCACTGGAGGGTGCAGTGCAGGCGGGGACCATCAGAATATGTGGTGCAGTGCGGGTGGGGCCCATCGCACTGGAGGGTGCAGTGCGCGTGGGGTGCATTGTACTGGAGGGTGCAGTGCGCGTGGGGCCCATTGTACTGGAGGGTGCAGTGTGCGTGGGGCCCATCGCAATGGAGGGTGCAGTTCGGGTGGAGCCCATCACACTTCAGGGTGCAGTGCGGTTTGGGCCCATCGAACTGCAGGGTGCAGTGTGCATCGGGCCCATCGCACTGGAGGGTGCAGTGTCGGCGGGGCTGATCGCACTGGAGGGTGCAGTGTGGGTGGGGCCCAACACATTGGAGAGTGAAGTGCAGGCGGGGTCTATCACACTGGAGGGTGCAGTTCAGGCGGGCACAACACACTGGAGGGTGAAGTGCGGGTGGGGCCCATCGCACTGGAGGTTGCAGTGCGGGTGGGGCCCATCGCACTGGAAGGTGCAGGGCAGGTTGGTCCCATCGCACTGGAAAGTTCAGTGCGGGTGGGGCCCATCGCACTGGAGGGTGCAGTGCGGGCTGGGCTTATCGCATTGGAGGGTGCAGAGTGGGTGGGGCCCAAGGCACTGGAGAGTGAAGTGTGGGCTTGGTCCATCACACTGGAGGGTGCATTGCTGGCGGGGCCCATCCCACTGGAGGGTGTAGTTTGGGCCCATCGATCTGCAGGGTGCAGTGTGCATGGGGCCCATCGCACTGGAGGGTGCAGTGTCGGCGGGGCTGATCGCACTGGAGGGTGCAGTGTGGGTGGGGCCCAACACATTGGAGAGTGAAGTGCAGGTGGGTCTATCACACTGGAGGGTGCAGTTCAGGCGGGCACAACACACTGGAGGGTGAAGTGCGGGTGGGGCCCATCGCACTGGAGGGTGCAGTGCGGGTGGGGCCCATCGCACTGGAAGGTGCAGGGCAGGTTGGTCCAATCGCACTGGAGAGTTCAGTGCGGGTGGGGCCCATCGCACTGGAGGGTGCAGTGCAGGCTGGGCGTATCGCATTGGAGGGTGCAGTGTGGGTGGGGCCCAAGGCACTGGAGAGTGAAGTGTGGGCTTGGTCCATCACACTGGAGGGTGTAGTGCGGGCGGGGTCCATCACACTGGAGTGTGCAGTGCGGGCGGCGCCCATCGCACTGGAAGGAGAAGTACAGATGGGGTCTATCACACTGAAGGGTTCAGTGCACGCGGGGCCCATCGCACTGTAGGTGGCAGTGCAGACGGGGCCCATCACACTGGATGGTTCAGTGAAGGTGGGGCCAATCGTACTGGAGGGTGAAGTGCGAGTGCAGCCCATCGCACTGGAGGGTGCAGTGCGGGTGGGGCCCATCACACTGGAGGATGTAGTGCAGGTGGGCCAATCACACTGCACGGTGCAGCGCGGGTTGGGCCCATCGCACTGGAGGTTGCAGTGCGGGCGTGGCCCATCGCACAGGAGGGTGCAGTGCAGGCGGGGCCCATCACACTGGAGGTTGAAGTGTGGGTGGGGCCCATCACACTGGAGGGTGCAGTGCACGTGGGACCCATCACACTGGAGGGTGCAGTGCAGGTGGGACCCATCACACTGGAGGGTGTAGTGCGGGTGGGGCCCATCAGACTATGTGGTACAGTGCGGGTAGGGCCCATCGCACTGGAGGGTGCAGTGCGGGTGGGGCTCATAGCACTCAAGGGTGCAGTGTGAGTGGGGCATATCGCACTCAAGGGTGCAGTGTGGGTGGGGACCATCACACTGGAGGATGCAGTGCGGGTGTGGCCCATCACACTGGAGGGTGCAGTGCGGGTGGGGCCCATCGGACTATGTGGTGCAGTGCGGGTAGGGCACATCGCACTGGAGGGTACAGTGTGGGCGGGGTTCATCAGACTGGAGGGTGCAGTGCGGGTGGGGTCCATTGTACTGGAGAGTGCAGTGTGGGTGGTACCGATCGCACTGAAGGGTGCAGTGTGGGTGGGACCCATTGCACTGAAGGGTGCAGTGCGTGTGGGGCCCCTCACACTGCAGGGTGTAGTGCGGGTTGGGCCCATTGCACTGGAGAATGCAGTGTGGGTTGGTTCCATCGCACTGGAGGGTGCAGTGCGGGTGGGACCGATCGCACTGCAGGGTGTAGTGCGGGTGAGGCCCATCGGACTATGTGGTGCAGTGGGGGTGGGGCCCATCACAATGGATGGTTCAGTGAAGGTGGGGCCAATCGTACTGGAGGGTGAAGTGCGAGTGTAGCCCATCGCACTGGAGGGTGCAGTGCGGGTGGGGCCCATCACACTGGAGGATGAAGTGCAGGTGGGCCAATCACACTGCACGGTGCAGCGCGGGTTGGGCCCATCGCACTGGAGGTTGCAGTGCGGGCGTGGCCCATCGCACAGGAGGGTGCAGTGCAGGCGGGGCCCATCACAATGGAGGTTGCAGTGTGGGTGGGGCCCATCACACTGGAGGGTGCAGTGCAGGTGGGACCCAACACACTGGAGGGTGCAGTGCAGGTGGGACCCATCACACTGGAGGCTGTAGTGCGGGTGGGGCCCATCGGACTATGTGGTGCAGTGGGGCCCATCACACTGGAGGGTGCAGTGCGGGAGGGCCCATCGCACTGAAGGGTGCAGTGCGGCCAGGGTCCATCGCACTGGAGAGTGCAGTGAGGTTGGAGCCCATCGCACTGGAGGGTGCAGTGCGGGAAAGGTTCATCGTACTGGAGGTTGCAGTGCAGACGGGGCCCATCACACTTGAGGGTGCAGAGCGTGTAGGGCCCATCGCACTTGAGGGTGCAGTGCGGGTGGGACCCATCGCACTGGAGGGTGCAGAGCGTGTAGGGCCTATCGCACTTGAGGGTGCAGTGCGGGTGGGACCCATCGCACTGGAGGGTGCAGTGTAGGTGGGGCCCATTGCACTGGAGTGTGCAGTGCGGCCAGGGTCCATCGCACTGGAGGGTGCAGTGAGGTCGGAGCCCATCGCACTGGAGGGTGCAGTGCGGGCAAGGCCCATCGCACTGGAGTGTGCAGTAAGGGTGCGGCCCATCGCACTCAAGGGTGCAGTGTGGGTGGGGCCCATCGCACTGGAGGGTGCAGTGCGGGTGTGGCCCATCACACTGGAGTGTGTAGTTCGGGTGGGGCCCATCGGACTATGTGGTGCAGTGCGGGTAGGGCGCATCGCACTTGAGGGTGCATTGTGAGTGGGGCCCATAGTACTGGAGGGTGCAGTGCGGGTGGTACCCATCGCACTGGAGGGTGCAGTGCAGGTGGGGCCCATCGCACTGGAGGGTGCAGTGCGGGTTGGGCACATCACATTGGAGGGTGCAGTGCTGGTAAGGCCCATCGCACTGGAGGGTGCAGTGTGGATGGGGTCTATAACACTGGAGGGTGCAGAGCGAGAGGGTCCCATCACACTGGAGGGTACAGTGTGGGCGGGGTCCATCGGACTGGAGGGTGCAGTGTGGGTGGGGCCCATTGTACTGGAGCGTGCATTGTGAGTGGGACCCATTGCACTGAAGGGTGCAGTGCGGGTGGGGCCCATTGCACTGAAGTGTGCAGTGAGGGTGGGGCCCATGACACTGCAGGTTGTAGTGTGGGTTGGGCCAATTGTACTGGAGGGTGCAGTGCGGGTGAGACCTATCGCACTGGAGGGTGCAGTGTGGGTGGGGCCCATTGCACTGGAGGGTGCAGTGCGGGTGGGGCCCATTGCACTGGAGGGTGCGGTGCGGGTTGGGCCCATCACATTGGAGGGTGCAGTGCGGGAGGGCCCATCGCACTGGAGGGTGCAGTGCGGCCAGGGTCCATCGCACTGGAGGGTGCAGTGAGGTCGGAGCCCATCGCACTGGAGGGTGCAGTGCGGGAAAGGCCCATAGTACTGGAGGTTGCAGTGCAGACGGGGCCCATCGCACTGGAGGGTGCAGTGGGGGTGTGGCCCATTGTACTGGAGGTTGCAGTGCGGGTGGGACCCATCGCACTGGAGGGTGCAGTGCGGGTGGGGCCCATTGCACTGAAGGGTGCAGTGCGGGTGGGGCCCCTCACACTGCAGGGTGTAGTGCGGGTTGGGCCCATCGCACTTGAGGGTGCAGTGCGGGTTGGGCCCATGGCACTGGAGGGTGCAGTGCGGGTTTGTCCCATCGCACTGGAGGGTGCAGTGCGGGTAGGACCCATCGCACTGGAGGGTGCTTTGTGGGTGGGGCCCATAGTACTGGAGGGTGCAGTGCGGGTGGTACCCATCGCAATGGAGGGTGCAGTGCAGGTGGGGCCCATCGCACTGGAGGGTGCAGTGCGGGCGGGGCCCATCACACGGCAGGGTGCAGTGCAGGTTGGGCCCATCACATTGGATGGTGCAGTGCTGGTAAGGCCCATCGCACATGAGGGTGCAGTGCAGTTGGGGCCCATCACACTTCAGGGTGCAGTGCAGATTGGGCCCATCGAACTGGAGTGTGCAGTGCGGGTAAGGCCCATCGCACTGGAGGGTGCAGTGCGGGCAGGGACCATCACATTCGAGGGTGCAGTGCGAGAGGGTCACATCGCACTGGAGGTTGCAGTGTGGGCGGGGTCCATCGCACTGGAGGGTGCAGTGTGGGTGTGGCCCATCGCACTGGAGGGTGCAGTGCAGGCGGGGACCATCAGACTATGTGGTGCAGCGCGGGTGGGGCCCATCGAACTGGAGGGTGCAGTGCGCGTGGGGCCCATTGTACTGGAGGGTGCAGTGTGCGTGGGGCCCATCGCACTGGAGGGTGCAGTTCGGGTGGAGCCCCTCACACTTCAGGGTGCAGTGCGGGTGAGGCCCATCACACTGCAGGGTGCAATGCAGGTTGGGCCCATCGCGCTGGTTGGTGCAGTGCTGGTAAGGCCCATCGCACTGGAGGGTGCAGTGTGGGCGGTGTCCATCGCACTGGAGGGTGCAGTGCGGGTGTGGCCCATCTCACTGGAGGGTGCAGTGCAGGCGGGGACCATCAGAATATGTGGTGCAGTGCGGGTGGGGCCCATCGCACTGGAGGGTGCAGTGCGCGTGGGGTGCATTGTACTGGAGGGTGCAGTGCGCGTGGGGCCCATTGTACTGGAGGGTGCAGTGTGCGTGGGGCCCATCGCAATGGAGGGTGCAGTTCGGGTGGAGCCCATCACACTTCAGGGTGCAGTGCGGTTTGGGCCCATCGAACTGCAGGGTGCAGTGTGCATCGGGCCCATCGCACTGGAGGGTGCAGTGTCGGCGGGGCTGATCGCACTGGAGGGTGCAGTGTGGGTGGGGCCCAACACATTGGAGAGTGAAGTGCAGGCGGGGTCTATCACACTGGAGGGTGCAGTTCAGGCGGGCACAACACACTGGAGGGTGAAGTGCGGGTGGGGCCCATCGCACTGGAGGTTGCAGTGCGGGTGGGGCCCATCGCACTGGAAGGTGCAGGGCAGGTTGGTCCCATCGCACTGGAAAGTTCAGTGCGGGTGGGGCCCATCGCACTGGAGGGTGCAGTGCGGGCTGGGCTTATCGCATTGGAGGGTGCAGAGTGGGTGGGGCCCAAGGCACTGGAGAGTGAAGTGTGGGCTTGGTCCATCACACTGGAGGGTGCATTGCTGGCGGGGCCCATCCCACTGGAGGGTGTAGTTTGGGCCCATCGATCTGCAGGGTGCAGTGTGCATGGGGCCCATCGCACTGGAGGGTGCAGTGTCGGCGGGGCTGATCGCACTGGAGGGTGCAGTGTGGGTGGGGCCCAACACATTGGAGAGTGAAGTGCAGGTGGGTCTATCACACTGGAGGGTGCAGTTCAGGCGGGCACAACACACTGGAGGGTGAAGTGCGGGTGGGGCCCATCGCACTGGAGGGTGCAGTGCGGGCTGGGATTATCGGATTGGAGGGTGCAGTGTGGGTGGGGCCCAACGCACTGGAGAGTGAAGTGTGGGCGGGGTCCATCACACTGTAGGGTGCATTGCTGGAGGGGCACATCACACTGGAGGGTGTAGTGTGGGCGGGTGCCATCACACTGGAGGGTGCAGTGCGGGCGGTGCCCATCGCACTGGAGGGAGAAGTATAGATGGGGTCCATCACACTGAAGGGTTCAGTGCACGCGGGGCCCATCGCACTGTAGGTGGCAGTGCAGACAGCGCGCATCACACTGGATGGTTCAGTGAAGGCGGCGCCAATCGTACTGGAGGGTGAAGTGCGAGTGCAGCCCATCGCACTGGAGGGTGCAGTGCGGGTGGGGCCCATCACACTGGAGGATGAAGTGCAGGTGGGCCAATCACACTGCACGGTGCAGCGCGGGTTGGGCCCATCGCACTGGAGGTTGCAGTGCGGGCGTGGCCCATCGCACAGGAGGGTGCAGTGCAGGCGGGGCCCATCACACTGGAGGTTGCAGTGTGGGTGGGGCCCATCACACTGGAAGGTGCAGTGCAAGTGGGACCCATCACACTGGAGGGTGCAGTGCAGGTGGGACCCATCACACTGTAGGGTGTAGTGCGGGTGGGGCCCATCAGACTGTGTGGTGCAGTGCGGGTAGGGCCCATCGCACTGGAGGGTGCAGTGCGGGTGGGGCCCATAGCACTCAAGGGTGCAGTGTGGGTGAGGCATATCGCACTCAAGGGTGCAGTGTGGGTGGGGACCATCACACTGGAGGGTGCAGTGCGGGTGTGGCCCATCACACTGGAGGGTGCAGTGCGGGTGGGGCCCATCGTACTAGAGGGTGTAGTTTGGGTGGGGCCCATCGGACTATGTGGTGCAGTGCGGGTAGGGCCCATCGCACTGGAGGGTGCAGTGCGGGTGTGGCTCATTGTACTGGAGGGTGCAGTGCGGGTGGGACCCATCGCACTGGAGGGTGCAGTGCGGGAGGGCCCATCGCACTGGAGGGTGCAGTGCGGCCAGGTTCCAACGTACTGGAGGTTGCAGTGCAGACGGGGCCCATCACACTTGAGGGTGCAGAGCGTGTAGGGCCCATCGCAATTAAGGGTGCAGTGTGGGTGGGACCCATCGCACTGGAGGGTGCAGAGCATGTAGGGCCCATCGCACTTGAGGGTGCAGTGCGGGTGGGACCCATCGCACTGGAGGGTGCAGTGTATGTGGGGCCCATCGCACTGGAGTGTGCAGTGCGGCCAGGGTCCATCGCACTGGAGGGTGCAGTGAGGTCGGAGCCCATTGCACTGGAGGGTGCAGTGCGGGCAATGCCCATCGCACTGGAGTGTGCAGTAAGGGTGCGGCCCATCGCACTCAAGGGTGAAGTGTGGGAGGGGCCCATCGCACTGGAGGGTGCAGTGCGGGTGTGGCCCCTCACACTGGAGTGTGTAGTTCGGGTGGGGCCCATCGGACTATGTGGTGCAGTGCGGTTAGGGAGCATCGCACTGGAGGGTGCATTGTTGGTGGGGCCCATAGTCCTGGAGCGTGCAGTGCGGGTGGTACCCATCGCACTGGAGGGTGCAGTGCAGGTGGGGCCCATCGCACTGGAGGGTGCAGTGCGGGTTGGGCCCATCACATTGGAGGGTGCAGTGCGGGTGAGACCTATCGCACTGGAGGGTGCAGTGCGGGTGGGGCCCATTGCACTGGAGGGTGCAATGCGGCTGGGGCCCATCACACTGCAGGGTGCGGTGCGGGTTGGGCCCATCACATTGGAGGGTGCAGTGCGGGAGGGCCCATCGCACTGGAGGGTGCAGTGCGGCCAGGGTCCATCGCACTGGAGGGTGCAGTGAGGGCGGAGCCCATCGCACTGGAGGGTGCAGTGTGGGAAAGGCCCATCGTACTGGAGGTTGCAGTGCAGACGGGGCCCATCGCACTGGAGGGTGCAGTGGGGGTGGGGCCCATTGTACTGGAGGTTGCAGTGGGGGTGGGACCCATCGCACTGGAGGTTGCAGTGGGGGTGGGGCCCATTGCACTGAAGGGTGCAGTGCGGGTGGGGCCCCTCACACTGCAGGGTGTAGTGCGGGTTGGGCCCATCGCACTTGAGGGTGCAGTGCGGGTTGGGCCCATGGCACTGGAGGGTGCAGTGCGGGTTTGTCCCATCGCACTGGAGGGTGCAGTGCGGGTAGGACCCATCGCACTGGAGGGTGCTTTGTGGGTGGGGCCCATAGTACTGGAGGGTGCAGTGCGGGTGGTACCCATCGCAATGGAGGGTGCAGTGCAGGTGGGGCCCATCGCACTGGAGGGTGCAGTGCGGGCGGGGCCCATCACACGTCAGGGTGCAGTGCAGGTTGGGCCCATCACATTGGATGGTGCAGTGCCTGTAAGGCCCATCGCACATGAGGGTGCAGTGCAGTTGGGGCCCATCACACTTCAGGGTGCAGTGCAGATTGGGCCCATCGAACTGGAGTGTGCAGTGCGGGTAAGGCCCATCGCACTGGAGGGTGCAGTGCGGGCAGGGACGATCACATTCGAGGGTGCAGTGCGAGAGGGTCACATCGCACTGGAGGTTGCAGTGTGGGCGGGGTCCATTGCACTGGAGGGTGCAGTGCGGGTGTGGCCCATCGCACTGGAGGGTGCAGTGCAGGCGGGGACCATCAGACTATGTGGTGCAGCGCGGGTGGGGCCCATCGAACTGGAGGGTGCAGTGCGCGTGGGGCCCATTGTACTGGAGGGTGCAGTGTGCGTGGGGCCCATCGCACTGGAGGGTGCAGTTCGGGTGGAGCCCATCACACTTCAGGGTGCAGTGCGGTTTGGGCCCATCGATCTGCAGGGTGCAGTGTGCATGGTGCCCATCGCACTGGAGGGTGCAGTGTCGGCGGGGCTGATCGCACTGGAGGGTGCAGTGTGGGTGGGGCCCAACACATTGGAGAGTGAAGTGCAGGTGGGGTCTATCACACTGGAGGGTGCAGTTCAGGCGGGCACAACACACTGGAGGGTGAAGTGCGGGTGGGGCCCATCGCACTGGAGGGTGCAGTGCGGGTGGGGCTCATCGCACTGGAAGGTGCAGGGCAGGTGGGTCCCATCGCACTGGAGAGTTCAGTGTGGGTGGGGCTCATCGCACTGGAGGGTGCAGTGCGGGCTGGGATTATCGGATTGGAGGGTGCAGTGTGGGTGGGGCCCAACGCACTGGAGAGTGAAGTGTGGGCGGGGTCCATTACACTGTAGGGTGCATTGCTGGAGGGGCACATCACACTGGAGGGTGTAGTGTGGGCGGGTGCCATCACACTGTAGGGTGCAGTGCGGGCGGTGCCCATCGCACTGGAGGGAGAAGTATAGACGGGGTCCATCACACTGAAGGGTTCAGTGCACTCGGGGCCCATCGCACTGTAGGTGGCAGTGCAGACAGCGCGCATCACACTGGATGGTTCTGTGAAGGCGGGGCCAATCGTACTGGAGGGTGAAGTGCGAGTGCAGCCCATCGCACTGGAGGGTGCAGTGCGGGTGGGGCCCATCACACTGGAGGATGAAGTGCAGGTGGGCCAACCACACTGTACGGTGCAGCGCGGGTTGGGCCCATCGCACTGGAGGTTGCAGTGCGGGCGTGGCCCATCGCACAGGAGGGTGCAGTGCAGGCGGGGCCCATCACACTGGAGGTTGCAGTGTGGGTGGGGCCCATCACACTGGAGGGTGCAGTGCAGGTGGGACCCATCACACTGGAGGGTGCAGTGCAGGTGGGACCCATCACACTGGAGGGTGTAGTGCGGGTGGGGCCCATCAGACTGTGTGGTGCAGTGCGGGTAGGGCCCATCACACTGGAGGGTGCAGTGCGGGTGGGGCCCATAGCACTCAAGGGTGCAGTGTGGGTGAGGCATATCGCACTCAAGGGTGCAGTGTGGGTGGGGACCATCATACTGGAGGGTGCAGTGTGGGTGTGGCCCATCACACTGGAGGGTGCAGTGTGGGTGGGGCCCATCGTACTAGAGGGTGTAGTTTGGGTGGGGCCCATCGGACTATGTGGTGCAGTGCGGGTAGGGCCCATCGCACTGGAGGGTGCAGTGCGGGTGTGGCTCATTGTACTGGAGGGTGCAGTGCGGGTGGGACCCATCGCACTGGAGGGTGCAGTGCGGGTGGGGCCCATCACACTGGAGGGTGCAGTGCGGGTGAGGCCCATCACACTGCAGGGTGCAATGCGGGTTGGGCCCATCGCGCTGGTTGGTGCAGTGCTGGTAAGGCCCATCGCACTGGAGGATGCAGTGTGGGCGGGGTCCATCGCACTGGAGGGTGCAGTGCGGGTGTGGCCCATCTCACTGGAGGGTGCAGTGCAGGCGGGGACCATCAGACTATGTGGTGCAGTGCGGGTGGGGCCCATCGCACTGGAGGGTGCAGTGCGCGTGGGGCCCATTGTACTGGAGGGTGCAGTGTGCGTGGGGCCCATCGCAATGGAGGGTGCAGTTCGGGTGGAGCCCATCACACTTCAGGGTGCAGTGCGGTTTGGGCCCATCGAACTGCAGGGTGCAGTGTGCATGGGGCCCATCGCACTGGAGGGTGCAGTGTCGGCGGGGCTGATCGCACTGGAGGGTGCAGTATGGGTGGGGCCCAACACATTGGAGAGTGAAGTGCAGGCGGGGTCTATCACACTGGAGGGTGCAGTTCAGGCGGGCACAACACACTGGAGGGTGAAGTGCGGGTGGGGCCCATTGCACTGGAGGGTGCAGTGCGGGTGGGGCCCATCGCACTGGAAGGTGCAGGGCAGGTTGGTCCCATCGCACTGGAGAGTTCAGTGCGGGTGGGGCCCATCGCACTGGAGGGTGCAGTGCGGGCTGGGCTTATCGCATTGGAGGGTGCAGTGTGGGTGGGGCCCAAGGCACTGGAGAGTGAAGTGTGGGCTTGGTCCATCACACTGGACGGTGCATTGCTGGCGGGGCCCATCACACTGGAGGGTGTAGTGCAGGCGGGGTCCATCACACTGGAGTGTGCAGTGCGGGCGGCGCCCATCGCACTGGAGGGAGACGTACAGACGGGGTCCATCACACTGAAGGGTTCAGTGCACGCGGGGCCCATCGCACTGTAGGTGGCAGTGCAGAAGGGGCCCATCACACTGGATGGTTCAGTGAAGGTGGGGCCAATCGTACTGGAGGGTGAAGTGCGAGTGCAGCCCATCGCACTGGAGGGTGCAGTGCGGGTGGGGCCCATCACACTGGAGGATGAAGTGCAGGTGGGCCAATCACACTGCACGGTGCAGCGCGGGTTGGGCCCATCGCACTGGAGGTTGCAGTGCGGGCGTGGCCCATCACACAGGAAGGTGCAGTGCAGACGGGGCCCATCACAATGGAGGTTGCAGTGTGGGTGGGGCCCATCACACTGGAGGGTGCAGTGCAGATGGGACCCATCACACTGGAGGGTGCAGTGCAGGTGGGACCCATCACACTGGAGGGTGCAGTGTAGGTGGGGCCCATCGCACTGGAGTGTGCAGTGCGGCCAGGGTCCATCGCACTGGAGGGTGCAGTGAGGTCGGAGATCATTGCACTGGAGGGTGCAGTGCGGGCAATGCCCATCGCACTGGAGTGTGCAGTAAGGGTGCGGCCCATCGCACTCAAGGGTGAAGTGTGGGAGGGGCCCATCGCACTGGAGGGTGCAGTGCGGGTGTGGCCCATCACACTGGAGTGTGTAGTTCGGGTGGGGCCCATCGGACTATGTGGTGCAGTGCGGTTAGGGCGCATCGCACTGGAGGGTGCATTGTTGGTGGGGCCCATAGTCCTGGAGCGTGCAGTGCGGGTGGTACCCATCGCACTGGAGGGTGCAGTGCAGGTGGGGCCCATCGCACTGGAGGGTGCAGTGCGGGTTGGGCCTATCACATTGGAGGGTGCAGTGCGGGTGAGACCTATCGCACTGGAGGGTGCAGTGCAGGTGGGGCCCATTGCACTGGAGGGTGCAATGCGGCTGGGGCCCATCACACTGCAGGGTGCGGTGCGGGTTGGGCCCATCACATTGGAGGGTGCAGTGCGGGAGGGCCCATCGCACTGGAGGGTGCAGTGCGGCCAGGGTCCATCGCACTGGAGGGTGCAGTGAGGGCGGAGCCCATCGCACTGGAGGGTGCAGTGCGGGAAAGGCCCATCGTACTGGAGGTTGCAGTGCAGACGGGGCCCATCGCACTGGAGGGTGCAGTGGGGGTGGGGCCCATTGTACTGGAGGTTGCAGTGGGGGTGGGACCCATCGCACTGGAGGTTGCAGTGGGGGTGGGGCCCATTGCACTGAAGGGTGCAGTGCGGGTGGGGCCCCTCACACTGCAGGGTGTAGTGCGGGTTGGGCCCATCGCACTTGAGGGTGCAGTGCGGGTTGGGCCCATGGCACTGGAGGGTGCAGTGCGGGTTTGTCCCATCGCACTGGAGGGTGCAGTGCGGGTAGGACCCATCGCACTGGAGGGTGCTTTGTGGGTGGGGCCCATAGTACTGGAGGGTGCAGTGCGGGTGGTACCCATCGCAATGGAGGGTGCAGTGCAGGTGGGGCCCATCGCACTGGAGGGTGCAGTGCGGGCGGGGCCCATCACACGTCAGGGTGCAGTGCAGGTTGGGCCCATCACATTGGATGGTGCAGTGCTGGTAAGGCCCATCGCACATGAGGGTGCAGTGCAGTTGGGGCCCATCACACTTCAGGGTGCAGTGCAGATTGGGCCCATCGAACTGGGGTGTGCAGTGCGGGTAAGGCCCATCGCACTGGAGGGTGCAGTGTGGGCAGGGACCATCACATTCGAGGGTGCAGTGCGAGAGGGTCACATCGCACTGGAGGTTGCAGTGTGGGCGGGGTCCATTGCACTGGAGGGTGCAGTGCGGGTGTGGCCCATCGCACTGGAGGGTGCAGTGCAGGCGGGGACCATCAGACTATGTGGTGCAGCGCGGGTGGGGCCCATCGAACTGGAGGGTGCAGTGCGCGTGGGGCCCATTGTACTGGAGGGTGCAGTGTGCGTGGGGCCCATCGCACTGGAGGGTGCAGTTCGGGTGGAGCCCATCACACTTCAGGGTGCAGTGCGGTTTGGGCCCATCGATCTGCAGGGTGCAGTGTGCATGGTGCCCATCGCACTGGAGGGTGCAGTGTCGGCAGGGCTGATCGCACTGGAGGGTGCAGTGTGGGTGGGGCCCAACACATTGGAGAGTGAAGTGCAGGTGGGGTCTATCACACTGGAGGGTGCAGTTCAGGCGGGCACAACACACTGGAGGGTGAAGTGCGGGTGGGGCCCATCGCACTGGAGGGTGCAGTGCGGGTGGGGCTCATCGCACTGGAAGGTGCAGGGCAGGTGGGTCCCATCGCACTGGAGAGTTCAGTGTGGGTGGGGCTCATCGCACTGGAGGGTGCAGTGCGGGCTGGGATTATCGGATTGGAGGGTGCAGTGTGGGTGGGGCCCAACGCACTGGAGAGTGAAGTGTGGGCGGGGTCCATCACACTGTAGGGTGCATTGCTGGAGGGGCACATCACACTGGAGGGTGTAGTGTGGGCGGGTGCCATCACACTGGAGGGTGCAGTGCGGGCGGTGCCCATCGCACTGGAGGGAGAAGTATAGACGGGGTCCATCACACTGAAGGGTTCAGTGCACGCGGGGCCCATCGCACTGTAGGTGGCAGTGCAGACAGCGCGCATCACACTGGATGGTTCAGTGAAGGCGGGGCCAATCGTACTGGAGGGTGAAGTGCGAGTGCAGCCCATCGCACTGGAGGGTGCAGTGCGGGTGGGGCCCATCACACTGGAGGATGAAGTGCAGGTGGGCCAACCACACTGCACGGTG
Organism: Phyllobates terribilis; assembly: GCF_046119375.1. Taxonomy (NCBI): domain Eukaryota; kingdom Metazoa; phylum Chordata; class Amphibia; order Anura; family Dendrobatidae; genus Phyllobates; species Phyllobates terribilis. Next base: position 274,398 of record NW_027362827.1, on the reverse strand, counting down.
CAGCACGGGTTGGGCCCATCGCACTGGAGGTTGCAGTGCGGGCGTGGCCCATCGCACAGGAGGGTGCAGTGCAGGAGGGGCCCATCACACTGGAGGTTGCAGTGTGGGTGGGGCCCATCACACTGGAGGGTGCAGTGCAGGTGGGACCCATCACACTGGAGGGTGCAGTGCAGGTGGGACCCATCACACTGGAGGGTGTAGTGCGGGTGGGGCCCATCAGACTGTGTGGTGCAGTGCGGGTAGGGCCCATCACACTGGAGGGTGCAGTGTGGGTGGGGCCCATAGCACTCAAGGGTGCAGTGTGGGTGAGGCATATCGCACTCAAGGGTGCAATGTGGGTGGGGACCATCACACTGGAGGGTGCAGTGTGGGTGTGGCCCATCACACTGGAGGGTGCAGTGCGGGTGGGGCCCATCGTACTAGAGGGTGTAGTTTGGGTGGGGCCCATCGGACTATGTGGTGCAGTGCGGGTAGGGCCCATCGCACTGGAGGGTGCAGTGCGGGTGTGGCTCATTGTACTGGAGGGTGCAGTGCGGGTGGGACCCATCGCACTGGAGGGTGCAGTGTGGGTGGGGCCCATCGCACTGGAGGGTGCAGTGCGGGTGAGGCCCATCACACTGCAGGGTGCAATGCGGGTTGGGCCCATCGCGCTGGTTGGTGCAGTGCTGGTAAGGCCCATCGCACTGGAGGATGCAGTGTGGGCGGGGTCCATCGCACTGGAGGGTGCAGTGCGGGTGTGGCCCATCTCACTGGAGGGTGCAGTGCAGGCGGGGACCATCAGACTATGTCGTGCAGTGCGGGTGGGGCCCATCGCACTGGAGGGTGCAGTGCGCGTGGGGCCCATTGTACTGGAGGGTGCAGTGTGCGTGGGGCCCATCGCAATGGAGGGTGCAGTTCGGGTGGAGCCCATCACACTTCAGGGTGCAGTGCGGTTTGGGCCCATCGAACTGCAGGGTGCAGTGTGCATGGGGCCCATCGCACTGGAGGGTGCAGTGTCGGCGGGGCTGATCGCACTGGAGGGTGCAGTATGGGTGGGGCCCAACACATTGGAGAGTGAAGTGCAGACGGGGTCTATCACACTGGAGGGTGCAGTTCAGGCGGGCACAACACACTGGAGGGTGAAGTGCGGGTGGGGCCCATTGCACTGGAGGGTGCAGTGCGGGTGGGGCCCATCGCACTGGAAGGTGCAGGGCAGGTTGGTCCCATCGCACTGGAGAGTTCAGTGCGGGTGGGGCCCATCGCACTGGAGGGTGCAGTGCGGGCTGGGCTTATCGCATTGGAGGGTGCAGTGTGGGTGGGGCCCAAGGCACTGGAGAGTGAAGTGTGGGCTTGGTCCATCACACTGGACGGTGCATTGCTGGCGGGGCCCATCACACTGGAGGGTGTAGTGCGGGCGGGGTCCATCACACTGGAGTGTGCAGTGCGGGCGGTGCCCATCGCACTGGAGGGAGACGTACAGACGGGGTCCATCACACTGAAGGGTTCAGTGCACGCGGGGCCCATCGCACTGTAGGTGGCAGTGCAGAAGGGGCCCATCACACTGGATGGTTCAGTGAAGGTGGGGCCAATCGTACTGGAGGGTGAAGTGCGAGTGCAGCCCATCGCACTGGAGGGTGCAGTGCGGGTGGGGCCCATCACACTGGAGGATGAAGTGCAGGTGGGCCAATCACACTGCACGGTGCAGCGCGGGTTGGGCCCATCGCACTGGAGGTTGCAGTGCGGGCGTGGCCCATCACACAGGAAGGTGCAGTGCAGACGGGGCCCATCACAATGGAGGTTGCAGTGTGGGTGGGGCCCATCACACTGGAGGGTGCAGTGCAGGTGGGACCCATCACACTGGAGGGTGCAGTGCAGGTGGGACCCATCACACTGGAGGGTGTAGTGTGGGTGGGGCCCATCAGACTATGTGGTGCAGTGTGGGTAGGTCCCATCGCACTGGAGGTTGCAGTGCGGGTGGGGCTCAAAGCACTCAAGGGTGCAGTTTGGGTGGGGCATATCGCACTCAAGGGTGCAGTGTGGGTGGGGACCATCACACTGGAGGATGCAGTGCGGGTGTGGCCCATCACACTGGAGGGTGCAGTGCGGGTGGGGCCCATCGGACTATGTGGTGCAGTGCGGGTAGGGCCCATCGCACTGGAGGGTGCAGTGCAGGTGGGGCCCATTGTACTGGAGGTTGCAGTGCGGGTGGGATCCATCGCACTGGAGGGTGCAGTGCGGGTGGGGCCCATCGCACTGGAGGGTGCAGTGCGGGTGAGGCCCATCACACTGCAGGGTGCAATGCGGGTTGGGCCCATCGCGTTGGTTGGTGCAGTGCTGGTAAGGCCCATCGCACTGGAGGGTGCAGTGTGGTCGGGGTCCATCACACTGAAGGGTGCAGAGCGAGAGGGTCCCATCACACTGGAGGGTGCAGTGCGGGTGGGGTCCATTGTACTCGAGAGTGCAGTGTGGGTGGTACCCATCGCACTGAAGGGTACAGTGTGGGTGGGACCCATTGCACTGAAGGGTGCAGTGCGGGTGGGGCCCCTCACACTGCAGGGTGTAGTGCAGGTTGGGCCCATTGCACTTGAGGGTGCAGTGTGGGTTGGTTCCATCGCACTGGAGGGTGCAGTGCGGGTGGGACCGATCACACTGCAGGGTGTAGTGCGGGTGGGGCCCATTGGACTATGTGGTGCAGTGGGGGTGGGGCCCATCACACTGGAGGGTGCAGTGCGGGAGTGCCCATCGCACTGGAGGGTGCAGTGCGGCCAGGGTCCATCGCACTGGAGGGTGCAGTGAGGTCAGAGCTCATCGCACTGGAGGGTGCAGTGCGGGCAAGGCCCATCGTACTGGAGGTTGCAGTGCAGACGGGGCCCATCACACTTGAGGGTGCAGAGCGTGTAGGGCCCATCGCACTGGAGGGTGCAGTGCGGGTTGGACCCATCGCACTGAAGGGTGCAGTGCAGGTGGGGCCCATCGCACTGGAGTGTGCAGTAAGGGTGGGCCCATCGCACTCAAGGGTGCAGTGTGGGTGGGGCCCATCGCACTGGAGGGTGCAGTGCGGGTGTGGCCCATCACACTGGAGTGTGTAGTTCAGGTGGGGCCCATCGAACTATGTGGTGCAGTGCGGGTAGGGCGCATAGCACTGGAGGGTACATTGTGGGTGGGGCCCATGGTACTGGAGGGTGCAGTGCGGGTGGTACCCATCGCACTGGGGGGTGCAGTGCAGGTGGGGCCCATCGCACTGGAGGGTGCAGTGCGGGTGGGGCCCATCACACTGCAGGGTGCAGTGAGGGTTGGGCCCATCACATTGGAGGGTGCAGTGCTGGTAAGGCCCATAGCACTGAAGGGTGCAGTGTGGGCGGGGTCTATCACACTGGAGGGTGCAGAGCGAGAGGGTCCCATCACACTGGAGGGTGCAGTGTGGGCAGGGTCCATCGGACTGGAGGGTGCAGTGTGGGTAGGGCCCATTGTACTGGAGGGTGCATAGTGGGTGGGGCCCATTTCACTGAAGGGTGCAGTGCGGGTGGGGCCCCTCACACTGCAGGGTGTAGTGCGGGTTGGGCCCATCGAACTTGAGGGTGCAGTGCGGGTTGGGCCCATTGCACTGGAGGGTGCAGTGCAGGTTGGTCCCATTGCACTGGAGGGTGCAGTGCGGGTGGGACCGATCGCACTGCAGGGTGTAGTGCTGGTGGGGCCCATCGGACTATGTGGTGCAGTGGGGACCATCACACTGGAGGGTGCAGTGCGGGAGGGCCCATCGCACTGGAGGGTGCAGTGCGGCCAGGGTCCATCGCACTGGAGGGTGCAGTGAGGTCGGAGCTCATCGCACTGGAGGGTGCAGTGCAGGAAAGGCTCATCATACTGGAGGTTGCAGTGCAGACGGGGCCCATCACACTTGAGGGTGCAGAGCGTGTAGGGCCCATCGCACTTGAGGGTGCAGTGCGGGTGGGACCCATCGCACTGGAGGGTGCAGTGTAGGTGGGGACAATCGCACTGGAGGGTGCAGTGCGGGTGTGTCCCATCGCTCTGGAGGGTGTAGTGCGGGTGGGGTCTATCGGACTATGTTTTGCAGTGCGGGTGCGGCTCATTGTACTGAAGGGTGCAGTGCGGGTGGGGCCAAACGCACTGGAGGGTGAAGTGCGGGTGGGGCCCATCGCACTGGAGGGTGCAGTGCGGGTGGGGCCCATCACACTACAGGGTGCAGTGCAGGTTGGGCCCATCGCACTGGAGGGTGCAGTGCGGGTAAGGCCCATCGCACTGAAGGTTTCAGAGCAGGCGGGGACCATCACACTGGAGGGTGCAGTGTAGGTGGCGCCCATCGCACTGGAGGGTGCTCTGCAGGCGGGGCCCATCGCACTGGAGTTTGCAGTGCAGACGGAGCCCATCGCACTGGAGGGTTCAGTGCAGGTGGGGCCCATGACACTGGACGGTGCCGTGCGGGTGGTGACCATCGCACTCGAGAGTGCAGTGCGGGTGTGGCCCATTGCACTGGGGGGTGTAGCGCGGGTGGGGACCATCAGACTATGTGGTGCAGTGTGGGTGGGGCCCATCGCACTGGAGGGTGCAGTGCGCGTGGGGCCCATTGTACTGGAGGGTGCAGTGTGCATGGGGCCCATCGCACTGGAGGGTGCGGTGCGGGTGGAGCCCATCACACTTCAGGGTGCAGTGCGGTATGGGCCCATCGAACTGCAGGGTGCAGTGTGCGTGGGGCCCATCGCACTGGAGGGTGCAGTGCGGGCGGGGCTAATCGCACTGGAGGGTGCAGTGTGGGTGGGGCCCAACACATTGGAGAGTGAAGTGCAAGCGGGGTCCATCACACTGGAGGGTGCAGTTCAGGCGGGGCACAACACACTGGAGAGTGCAGTGCGGGTGGGGCCCATCGCACTGTGGGGTGTAGCGCGGGAGGGCCCATCGGACTATGTGATGCAGTTCGGGTGGGGCCCATTGCACTGGAGGGTGCAGTGCGAGTGGGGCCCATTGTACTGGAGGGTGCAGTGTGTGTGGGGCCCATCACACAGGAGGGTGCAGTGTGGGTGGAGCCCATCACACCGCAGGGTGCAGTGCGGGTTGGTCCCATCGAACTGCAGGGTGCAGTGTGCGTGGGGCCCATCGCACTGGAGGGTGCAGTGTGGGCAGGGCTTATCGCACAGGAGGGTGTAGTGTGGGTGGGGCCCAACACACTGGAGAGTGCAGTGCAGGCAGGGTCCATCACACTGGAGGGCACAGTTCAGGCGGGGCCCAACACACTGGAGGGTAAAGTGCGGGTGGGGCCCAACGCACAGGAGGGTGCAGTGCGGGTCTGGCCCATCGCACTGGATGGTGCACGGCAGGTGGGTCCCATTGCACTGGAGAGTTCAGTGCGGGTGGGGCCCATCGCACTGGAGGGTCCAGTTTGGGCTGGGCTTATCGCATTGGAGGGTGCAGTGTGGGTGGGGCCCAACACACTGGAGAGTGAAGTGCGGTCGGGGTCCATCACACTGGAGGGTGCATTGCTGGCGGGGCCCATCGCACTGGAGGGTGCAGTGCGGGAGGGGCTTATCGCAATGGAGGGTGCAGTGTGGGAGGGGCCCAATGCACCGGAGAGAGAAGTGCGGGCGGGGTCCATCACACTGGATGGTGCAGTGCGGTCGGGGCCCATCACACTGGATGGTGAAGTGCGGACGGGGTCCATCACACTGGAGGTTGCAGTGCAGACTGTGCCCATCTCACTGGAGGGTTCAGTGAAGGTGGGGCCCATCGTACTGGAGGGTGCAGTGTGGGTGGGGTCATCACACTGGAGGGTGCAGTGCAGGTGGGGCCCATCGCACTGGAGGTTGCAGTGCATACGGTGCCCATCGCGCTGGAGGGTTCAGTGAAGGTGGGGTCCATTACACTGGAGGGTGCAGTGTGGATGGGGCCCATCGCACTGGAGGATGCAGTGCAGGTGAGGACCATCGCACTGGTGGGTACAGTGTGGGTTGGGCCCATAGCACTCAAGAATGCAGTGTTGGTGTGGCCCATCGCACTGGTGGGTGCAATGTTTTAGGGGCCCATCACACTGAAGGGTGCAATGCGAGTGGGGACCATCGCACTGGATGGTGCAGCGCGAGTGGGACCCATTGTATTGGAGTGTGTAGTGCGGGTGTGACCCATCGCACTGGAGGGTGCAGTGCGGGTGGGGCCCATAGCACTCAAGGGTGCAGTGTGGGTTGGGCATATCACACTCAAGGGTGCAGTGTGGGTGGGGACCATCACACTGGAGGGTGCAGTGCGGGTGTGGCCCATCACACTGAAGGGTGCAGTGCAGGTGGGGCCCATCGGACTATGTGGTGCAGTGCGGGTAGGGCCCATCGCACTGGAGGGTGCAGTGCGGGTGGGGCCCATTGTACTGGAGTTTGCAGTGCGGGTGGGACCCATCGCACTGGAGGGTGCAGTGCGGGTGGGGCCCATTGCACTGAAGGGTGCATTGCGGGTGGGGTCCCTCACACTGCAGGGTGTACTGCTGGTTGGGCCCATCGTACTTGAGGGTGCACTTCGGGTTGGGCCCATTGCACTGGAGGGTGCAGTGCGGGTTTGTCCCATCGCACTGGAGGGTGCAGTGCGGGTTGGACCCATCGCACTGGAGGGTGCTTTGTGGGTGGGGCCCATAGTACTGGAGGGTGCAGTGCGGGTGGTACACATCGCACTGGAGGGTGCAGTGCAGGTGGGGCCCATCGCACTGGAGGGTGCAGTGCGGGCGGGGCCCATCACACTGCAGGGTGCAGTGCGGGTTGGGCCCATCACATTGGAGGGTGCAGTGCTGGTAAGGCCCATCGCACTGAAGGGTGCAGTGCAGTTGGGGCCATCACACTTCAGGGTGCAGTGCAGATTGGGCCCATCGAACTGGAGTGTGCAGTGCGGGTAAGGCCCATCGCACTGGAGCATGCAGTGCGGGCAGGGACCATCACATTCGAGGGTGCAGTGCGAGATGGTCACATCGCACTGGAGGGTGCAGTGTGGGCGGGGTCCATCGCACTGGAGGGTGCAGTGCGTGTGTGGCCCATCTCACTGGAGGGTGCAGTGCAGGCGTTGACCATCAGACTATGTGGTGCAGTGCGGGTGGGGCCCATCGCACTGGAGGGTGCAGTGAGCGTGGGGCCCATTGTACTGGAGGGTGCAGTGTGCGTGGGGCCCATCGCAATGGAGGGTGCAGTTCGGGTGGAGCCCATCACACTTCAGGGTGCAGTGCGGTTTGGGCCCATCGAACTGCAGGGTGCAGTGTGCATGGGGCCCATCGCACTGGAGGGTGCAGTGTCGGCGGGGCTGATCGCACTGGAGGGTGCAGTGTGGGTGGGGCCCAACACATTGGAGAGTGAAGTGCAGGCGGGGTCTATCACACTGGAGGGTGCAGTTCAGGCGGGCACAACACACTGGAGGGTGAAGTGCGGGTGGGGCCCATCGCACTGGAGGGTGCAGTGCGGGTGGGGCCCATCGCACTGGAAGGTGCAGGGCAGGTTGGTCCCATCGCACTGGAGAGTTCAGTGTGGGTGGGGCCCATCGCACTGGAGGGTGCAGTGCGGGCTGGGCTTATCGCATTGGAGGGTGCAGTATGGGTGGGGCCCAAGGCACTGGAGAGTGAAGTGTGGGCTTGGTCCATCACACTGGAGGGTGTAGTGCGGGCGGGGTCCATCACACTGGAGTGTGCAGTGCGGGCGGCGCCCATCGCACTGGAGGGAAAAGTACAGACGGGGTCCATCACACTGAAGGGTTCAGTGCACGCGGGGCCCATCGTACTGTAGGTGGCAGTGCAGATGGGGCCCATCACACTGGATGGTTCAGTGAAGGTGGGGCCAATCGTACTGGAGGGTGAAGTGCGAGTGCAGCCCATCGCACTGGAGGGTGCAGTGCGGGTGGGGCCCATCACACTGGAGGATGAAGTGCAGGTGGGCCAATCACACTGCACGGTGCTGCGCGGGCTGGGCCCATCGCACTGGAGGGTGCAGTGCGGGTGGGACCGATCGCACTGCAGGGTGTAGTGCGGGTGGGGCCCATCGGACTATGTGGTGCAGTGGGGACCATCACACTGGAGGGTGCAGTGCGGGAGGGCCCATCGCACTGGAGGGTGCAGTGCGGCCAGGGTCCATCGCACTGGAGGGTGCAGTTCAGGCGGGGCACAACACACTGGAGAGTGCCGTGCGGGTGGGGCCCATCGCACTGTGGGGTGTAGCGCGGGAGGGCCCATCGGACTATGTGATGCAGTTCGGGTGGGGCCCATTGCACTGGAGGGTGCAGTGTGTGTGGGGCCCATCACACAGGAGGGTGCAGTGCGGGTGGAGCCCATCACACCGCAGGGTGCAGTGCGGGTTGGTCCCATCGAACTGCAGGGTGCAGTGTGCGTGGGGCCCATCGCACTGGAGGGTGCAGTGTGGGCAGGGCTTATCGCACAGGAGGGTGTAGTGTGGGTGGGGCCCAACACACTGGAGAGTGCAGTGCAGGCGGGGTCCATCACACTGGAGGGCACAGTTCAGGCGGGGCCCAACACACTGGAGGGTAAAGTGCGGGTGGGGCCCAACGCACAGGAGGGTGCAGTGCGGGTGGGGCCCATCGCACTGGATGGTGCATGGCAGGTGGGTCCCATTGCACTGGAGAGTTCAGTGCGGGTGGGGCCCATCGCACTGGAGGGTCCAGTTTGGGCTGGGCTTATCGCATTGGAGGGTGCAGTGTGGGTGGGGCCCAACACACTGGAGAGTGAAGTGCGGTCGGGGTCCATCACACTGGAGGGTGCATTGCTGGCGGGGCCCATCGCACTGGAGGGTGCAGTGCGGGAGGGGCTTATCGCAATGGAGGGTGCAGTGTGGGAGGGGCCCAATGCACCGGAGAGAGAAGTGTGGGCTTGGTCCATCACACTGGAGGGTGTAGTGCGGGCGGGGTCCATCACACTGGAGTGTGCAGTGCGGGCGGCGCCCATCGCACTGGAGGGAGAAGTACAGACGGGGTCCATCACACTGAAGGGTTCAGTGCACGCGGGGCCCATCGTACTGTAGGTGGCAGTGCAGACGGGGCCCATCACACTGGATGGTTCAGTGAAGGTGGGGCCAATCGTACTGGAGGGTGAAGTGCGAGTGCAGCCCATCGCACTGGAGGGTGCAGTGCGGGTGGGGCCCATCACACTGGAGGATGAAGTGCAGGTGGGCCAATCACACTGCACGGTGCTGCGCGGGTTGGGCCCATCGCACTGGAGGTTGCAGTGCGGGCGTGGCCCATCGCACAGGAGGGTGCAGTGCAGGCGGGGCCCATCACACTGGAGGTTGCAGTGTGGGTGGGGACCATCACACTGGAGGGTGCAGTGCAGGTGGGACCCATCACACTGGAGGGTGCAGTGCAGGTGGGACCCATCACACTGGAGGGTGTAGTGCGGGTGGGGCCCATCAGACTATGTGGTGCAGTGCGGGTAGGGCCCATCGCACTGGAGGGTGCAGTGCGGGTGGGGCTCATAGCACTCAAGGGTGCAGTGTGGGTGGGGCATATCGCACTCAAGGGTGCAGTGTGGGTGGGGACCATCACACTGGAGGATGCAGTGCGGGTGTGGCCCATCACACTGGAGGGTGCAGTGCGGGTGGGGCCCATTGGACTATGTGGTGCAGTGCAGGTAGGGCCCATCGCACTGGAGGGTGCAGTGCAGGTGGGGCCCATTGTACTGGAGGTTGCAGTGCGGTGGGACCCATCGCACTGGAGGGTGCGATGCGGGTGGGGCCCATCGCACTGGAGGGTGCAGTGCGGGTGAGGCCCATCACACTGCAGGGTGCAATGTGGGTTGGGCCCATCGCGCTGGTTTGTGCAGTGCTGGTAAGGCCCATCACACTGGAGGGTGCAGTGTGGTCGGGGTCCATCACACTGAAGGGTGCAGAGCGAGAGGGTCCCATCGCACTGGAGGGTACAGTGTGGGCGGGGTTCATCAGACTGGAGGGTGCAGTGCGGGTGGGGTCCATTGTACTGGAGAGTGCAGTGTGGGTGGTACCCATCGCACTAAAGGGTGCAGTGTGGGTGTGACCCATTGCACTGAAGGGTGCAGTGCTGGTGGGGCCCCTCACACTGCAGGGTGTAGTGCGGGTTGGGCCCATTGCACTGGAGGGTGCAGTGTGGGTTGGTTCCATCGCACTGGAGGGTGCAGTGCGGGTGGGACCGATCGCACTGCAGGGTGTAGTGCGGGTGAGGCCCATCGGACTATGTGGTGCAGTGGGGGTGGGGCCCATCACACTGGAGGGTGCAGTGCGGGAGTGCCCATCGCACTGGAGGGTGCAGTGCGGCCAGGGTCCATCGCACTGGAGGGTGCAGTGAGGTCAGAGCTCATCGCACTGGAGGGTGCAGTGCGGGCAAGGCCCATCGTACTGGAGGTTGCAGTGCAGACGGGGCCCATCACACTTGAGGGTGCAGAGCGTGTAGGGCCCATCGCACTGGAGGGTGCAGTGTGGGTTGGACCCATCGCACTGAAGGGTGCAGTGCAGGTGGGGCCCATCACACTGGAGTGTGCAGTAAGGGTGGGCCCATCGCACTCAAGGGTGCAGTGTGGGTGGGGCCCATCGCACTGGAGGGTGCAGTGCGGGTGTGGCCCATCACACTGGAGTGTGTAGTTCAGGTGGGGCCCATCGAACTATGTGGTGCAGTGCGGGTAGGGCGCATCGCACTGGAGGGTACATTGTGGGTGGGGCCCATGGTACTGGAGGGTGCAGTGCGGGTGGTACCCATCGCACTGGAGGGTGCAGTGCAGGTGGGGCCCATCGCACTGGAGGGTGCAGTGCGGGTGGGGCCCATCACACTGCAGGGTGCAGTGAGGGTTGGGCCCATCACATTGGAGGGTGCAGTGCTGGTAAGGCCCATAGCACTGAAGGGTGCAGTGTGGGCAGGGTCTATCACACTGGAGGGTGCAGAGCGAGAGGGTCCCATCACACTGGAGGGTGCAGTGTGGGCAGGGTCCATCGGACTGGAGGGTGCAGTGTGGGTAGGGCCCATTGTACTGGAGGGTGCATTGTGGGTGGGGCCCATTGCACTGAAGGGTGCAGTGTGGGTGGGGCCCCTCACACTGCAGGGTGTAGTGCGGGTTGGGCCCATCGCACTTGAGGGTGCAGTGCGGGTTGGGCCCATTGCACTGGAGGGTGCAGTGCGGGTTGGTCCCATCGCACTGGAGGGTGCAGTGCGGGTGGGACCGATCGCACTGCAGGGTTTAGTGCTTGTGGGGCCCATCGGACTATGTGGTGCAGTGGGGCCCATCACACTGGAGGGTGCAGTGCGGGAGGGCCCATCGCACTGGAGGGTGCAGTGCGGCCAGGGTCCATCGCACCGGAGGGTGCAGTGAGGTCGGAGCCCATCGCACTGGAGGGTGCAGTGCGGGAAAGGTTCATCATAATGGAGGTTGCAGTGCAGACGGGGCCCATCACACTTGAGGGTGCAGAGCATGTAGGGCCCATCGCACTTGAGGGTGCAGTGCGGGTGGGACCCATCGCACTGGAGGGTGCAGAGCGTGTAGGGCCCATCGCACTTGAGGGTGCAGTGCGGGTGTGGCCCATCACACTGGAGTGTGTAGTTCAGGTGGGGCCCATCGAACTATGTGGTGCAGTGCGGGTAGGGCGCATCGCACTGGAGGGTACATTGTGGGTGGGGCCCATGGTACTGGAGGGTGCAGTTCGGGTGGTACCCATCGCACTGGAGGGTGCAGTGCAGGTGGGGCCCATCGCACTGGAGGGTGCAGTGCGGGTGGGGCCCATCACACTGCAGGGTGCAGTGAGGGTTGGGCCCATCACATTGGAGGGTGCAGTGCTGGTAAGGCCCATAGCACTGAAGGGTGCAGTGTGGGCAGGGTCTATCACACTGGAGGGTGCAGAGCGAGAGGGTCCCATCACACTGGAGGGTGCAGTGTGGGCAGGGTCCATCGGACTGGAGGGTGCAGTGTGGGTAGGGCCCATTGTACTGGAGGGTGCATTGTGGGTGGGGCCCATTGCACTGAAGGGTGCAGTGTGGGTGGGGCCCCTCACACTGCAGGGTGTAGTGCGGGTTGGGCCCATCGCACTTGAGGGTGCAGTGCGGGTTGGGCCCATTGCACTGGAGGGTGCAGTGCGGGTTGGTCCCATCGCACTGGAGGGTGCAGTGCGGGTGGGACCGATCGCACTGCAGGGTTTAGTGCTTGTGGGGCCCATCGGACTATGTGGTGCAGTGGGGCCCATCACACTGGAGGGTGCAGTGCGGGAGGGCCCATCGCACTGGAGGGTGCAGTGCGGCCAGGGTCCATCGCACCGGAGGGTGCAGTGAGGTCGGAGCCCATCGCACTGGAGGGTGCAGTGCGGGAAAGGTTCATCGTAATGGAGGTTGCAGTGCAGACGGGGCCCATCACACTTGAGGGTGCAGAGCATGTAGGGCCCATCGCACTTGAGGGTGCAGTGCGGGTGGGACCCATCGCACTGGAGGGTGCAGAGCGTGTAGGGCCCATCGCACTTGAGGGTGCAGTGCGGGTGGGACCCATCGCACTGGAGGGTGCAGTGTAGGTGGGGCCCATCGCACTGGAGTGTGCAGTGCGGCCAGGGTCCATCGCACTGGAGGGTGCAGTGAGGTCGGAGCCCATCGCACTGGAGGGTGCAGTGCGGGCAAGGCCCATCGCACTGGAGTGTGCAGAAAGGGTGCGGCCCATCGCACTCAAGGGTGCAGTGTGGGTGGGGCCCATCGCACTGGAGGGTGAAGTGCGGGTGTGGCCCATCACACTGGAGTGTGTAGTTCGGGTGGGGCCCATCGGACTATGTGGTGCAGTGCGGGTAGGGCGCATCGCACTTGAGGGTGCATTGTGGGTGGGGCCCATAGTACTGGAGGGTGCAGTGCGGGTGGTACCCATCGCACTGGAGGGTGCAGTGCAGGTGGGGCCCATCGCACTGGAGGGTGCAGTGCGGGTTGAGCCCATCACATTGGAGGGTGCAGTGCTGGTAAGGCCCATCGCACTGGAGGGTGCAGTGTGGGCGGGGTCTATCACACTGGAGGGTGCAGAGCAAGAGGGTCCCATCACACTGGAGGGTACAGTGTGGGCGGGGTCCATCGGACTGGAGGGTGCAGTGTGGGTGGAGCCCATTGTACTGAAGGGTGCAGTGCGGGTGAGGCCCATTGCACTGAAGTGTGCAGTGAGGGTGGGGCCCATCACACTGCAGGTTGTAGTGTGGGTTGGGCCCATTGTACTGGAGGGTGCAGTGCGGGTGAGACCTATCGCACTGGAGGGTGCAGTGCGGGTGGGGCCCATTGCACTGGAGGGTGCAATGCGGATGGGGCCCATCACACTGCAGGGTGCGGTGCGGGTTGGGCCCATCACATTGGAGGGTGCAGTGCGGGAGGGCCCATCGCACTGGAGGGTGCAGTGCGGCCAGGGTCCATCGCACTGGAGGGTGCAGTGAGGTCGGAGCCCATCGCACTGGAGGGTGCAGTGCGGGAAAAGCCCATCGTACTGGAGGTTGCAGTGCAGACGGGGCCCATCGCACTGGAGGGTGCAGTGGTGATGAACCCCGCCCGTACTTCACCCTCCAGTGTGATTGGCCCCGCCCGCATTGCACCCTCCTGTGTGTTTGACCCCGCCCGCACTTCACTCTCCAGTGCTTTGGGCCCCACCCGCACGGCACCCTCCAGTTTCATGGGCCCCACCTGCACTGCATCCTCCAGTGTGATGGGCCCCACCTGCACTGCAGCCTCCAGTACGATGGGCCCCGCCTTCACTGAACCCTCCAGTGTGGTGGGCCCCGTCTGCACTGAAAGCTCCAGTGTGATGGACGCGTCTGCACTTCACCCTCCCGTGCGATGGGCCCCACCCGCACTGCACCCTACAGTGTGATGAACCCCGCACGTACTTTACCCTCCAGTGTGATTGACCCCGTCCGCACTGCAACCTCCAGTGCAATGGGCCCGCCGCACTGCACCATTCAATGCTAAGGGCCTCGCCCGCACAGCATCCTCAAGTGCGATGGGCCCCCCCTGCACTGCACCATACAGTGCGATGGGCCACGCCCGCACTGAACTCTCCAGTGTGATGGACCCTGCCCACACTGCACCCTCCAGTGTGATGGACCCCACCCGCACGTCATCCGCCAGTGTCATTGGCCTCACCTGCACTGTACCCTCCAGTGCGATGGTCCCCACCTGCACTGCAACCTCCACTGCGATGGGTCCCACCCGCACTGCACCCTCCAGTGCAATGGACCCCACCCGCACTGCACCCTCTAGTGCGATGGGCCTCATCTGCACTACATCCTCCAGTGCGATGGGCCCCACCCGCACTGCACCCTCCAGTACGATGGGTCCCACCTTCACTGAACCCTCCAGTGCGATGGGCCCCATCTGCACTACATCCTCCAGTGCGATGGGCCCCGCATGCACTGCAGGCTCCAGTGTGATGGACCCTGTCTGCACTTCACCCTCCAGTATGATGGGCCCCACCCGCACTGCACACTCCAGTGTGATGGACCCCGCCCGCACTTCATTCTCCAGTGCTTTGATCCCCACCCACACTGCACCCTCCAGTGCGATTATCCCCGCACGCACTGAACCCTCCAGTGCGATGGGCGCCACCCGCACTGAACCCTCCAGTGTGATGGGCCCCACCTGTACTGCACCGTCCAGTGCGAAGGGCCACACCCACACTACACCCTCCAGTGCGATGGGCGCCACCCGCACTGAACCCTCCAGTGCGATGGGCCCCACCTGTACTGCACCGTCCAGTGCGATGGACGCACCCGCACTTCAGCAAAAATTGCGATGGGCCCAGCCCGCACTGCACCCTCCAGTGCGATGGGCCCAGCCCACACTGCACCCTCCAGTTCGATGGACTCCGGCCGCACTCCACCCTCTAGTGCAAAGGGCCCCGTCTGCACTCCACCCTCCAGTGCGATGGGCCCCGCCCGCACTGCACTCTCCAGAGTGATGTACCCCTCCCGCACTTCACCCTCCAGTTCGATGGGTCCCACCCACACTGCATCCTCCAGTGCGATGGACCCCAGCCGCACTGCATCCTCCAGTGCGATGGGCCCCATCTGCACTGCACTCTCCATTGTAAAGGACCCAACCCGCACGGCAACCGCCAGTGTCATGGGCCTCACCTGCACTGCACCCTCCAATGCGATGGTCCCCATCTGCACTGCAACCTCCAGTGCGATGGGTCCCACCAGCACTGCATCCTCAAGTGCGATGGGCCCCACACGCACTGCACCCTCCAGTGCGATGGTCCCCACCTGCACTGCACCCTCCAGTGCGATGGGTCCCACCCGTACTGCATCCTTCAGGGCGATGGACCCCAACCGCACTGCATCTTCCAGTGCGATGGGCCCCATCTGCACTGCACTCTCCATTGTAAAGGACCCAACCCGCACGGCAACCGCCAGTGTCATGGGCCTCACCTGCACTGCACCCTCCAGTGGGATGGTCCCCACCTGAACTGCACACTCCAGTGCGATGGGCCCCACCTGCACTGCACCCTCCAGTACGATGGGCCCCGCCTTCACTGAACCCTCCAGTGTGATGGGCCCCCTCTGCACTGCATCCTCCAGTGCGATGGGCCCCGCCTTCACTGAACCCTCCAGTGTGATGGGCCCCCTCTGCACTGCATCCTCCAGTGCGATGGGCCCCGCCTGCACTGCATGCTCCAGTGTGATGGACCCCATCTGCACTTCACCCTCCAGTGCGATGGGCCCAACCCGCACTGCACCCTACAGTGTGATGAACCTCGCCCGTACTTCACCCTTCAGTGTGTTTGACCCCGCCCGCATTTCACTCTCCAGTGCTTTGGGACCCATCCACACTGCACCGTCCAGTGCGAGGGGCCCCACCCACACTGCACCCTCCAGTGCGATGGACCCCACTTCTACTGCAGCCAACAGTGCGATGGGCCCAGCCCGCACTGCACCCTCCAGTGTGATGGCCCCCGCCCACACTGCACCCTCCAGTGTGATGGGCTCCGCCCGCACTGCACCCTCCAGTTCAATGGACTCCGGATGCACTGCACCCTCCAGTGCGATGGGCCCCACCCGCACTGCACCACATAGTCCGATGGGCCCCACCCACACTATACACTCCAGTGCGATGGGCCATACCCGCACTGCACCCTCCAGTGCGAAGGTCCCCACCCACATTGCAACCTCCACTGTGATGGGCCCCACCCACACTGCACCCTCCAGTGCGATGGGCCCCACCCACACTACACCCTTGAGTGCGATAGGCCCCACCCACACTGCACCCTTGAGTGCGATGGGCCCCGTCTGCACTGTAAACTCCAGTACGATGGGCCCAGCCAGCACTGCACCCTCCATTGTGATGAACCCCACCCACACTTCACCCTCCAGTGTGATGGTCCCCGCCCACACTGCACCCTCCAGTGCAATAAGCCCCACCTGCATTGCACCCTCCAGTGCGATGGTCCCCACCTGCACTGCAACCTCCAGTGCGATGGGTTCCACCAGCACTGCATCCTCCAGTGCGATGGACGCCACCCGCACTGCACCCTCCAGTGCGATGGGCCCCTTCTGCACTACATCCTCCAGTGCGATGGGCCAAACACGCACTGCACCCTCCAGTACGATGGGCCCTGCCTTCACTGAACCCTCCAGTGTGATGGGCCCCATCTGCACTGCACGCTCCAGTGTGATGGACCCCGTCTGCACTTCACCCTCCAGTGCGATGGGCCCCACCCGCACTGCACCCTACAGTGTGATGAACCCCGCCCGTACTTCACCCTCCAGTGTGATGGGCCCCGCCCACACTGCACCCTCCTGTTTGTTTGACCTCGCCCGCACTTCACTCTCCAGTGCTTTGGGCCCCACCCACACGGCACCCTCCAGTTTCATGGGCCCCACCCGCACTGCACCCTCCAGTACGATGAGCCCCTCCTGCACTGCAAGCTCCAGTGTAATGAACCCCATCGGCACTTCACCCTCCAGTGCGCTGGGCCCCGCCTTCACTGAACCTTCCAGTGCGATGGGCCCCCTCTACACTGCAAACTCCAGTACGATGGGCCCAGCCAGCACTGCACCCTCCATTGTGATGAACCCCACCCACACTTCAACCTCCAGTGTGTTGGTTCCCACCCACACTGCACCCTCCAGTGCAATAAGCCCCACCTGCATTGCACCCTCCAGTGCGATGGGACCCACCCGCACTGAACCCTCCAGTGCGAAGGGCAACACCTGTACTGCACCATCCAGTGCGATGGGCCCCACCCGCACTGCACTTTCCAGTGCGATGGGCCCCACCTGCACTGCAACCTCCAGTGCAATGAGCCCACCTGCACTGCACCTTCCAGTGCGATGGGCCCCACCTGCACTGCAACCTCCAGTGCAATGAGCCCACCTGCACTGCACCCTCCAGTGTGATGGGCCCCACCTGCACTGCAACCTCCAGTGCAATGAGCCCACCTACACTGCACCTTCCAGTGCGATGGGCCCCACCTGCACTGCAACCTCCAGTGCAATGAGCCCACCTGCACTGCACCCTCCAGTGTGATGGACCCCGCCCGCACTTCACCCTCCAGTGTGATGGGCCCCGCCTGCACTGCACCCTTCAGTGTGATGGACCCCGCCCTCACTTCACTCCCCTGTGCTTTCGGCTCCACGAACATTGCACCCTCCAGTGCGATGGGCCCCGCCTTCACTGAACCCTCCAGTGCGATGGGCCCCCTCTGACTGCAAACTCCAGTGAGATGGGCCTGCCTGCACTGCACCCTCCAGTATAATGGACACCGCCTGCACTTCACTCTTCAGTGCTTTGGGCCACACCCCACTGCACCCTTCAGTGTGATGGACCCCGCCTGCACTTCACTCTCCAGTGCTTTGGGCCCCACCCACACTGCACCCTCCAGTGCGATAAGCCCCATCCGCACTGTACCCTCCAGTGCGATGGGCCCCACCCGCACTGAACCCTCCGGTGCGATGGACCCCACCCGCACTGCACCCTCCAGTGCGATGGTCCCCACCTGCACTGCACTCTCCAGTGCGATGGGTCCCACCCGCACTGCATCCTCCAGGGCGATGGACCCCACCCGCACTGCATCTTCCAGTGCGATGGGCCCCATCTGCACTGCACTCTCCATTGTAAAGGACCCAACCCGCACGGCAACCGCCAGTGTCATGGACCTCACCTGCACTGCACCCTCCAGTGCGATGGTCCCCACCTGAACTGCACCCACCAGTACGATGGGCCCCACCTGCACTGCACTCTCCAGTACGATGGGCCACGCCTTCACTGAACCCTCCAGTGTGATGGGCCGCGTCTGCACTGCATCCTCCAGTGCGATGGGCCCCGCCTGCACTGCATGCTCCAGTGTGATGGACCCCGTCTGCACTTCAACCTCCAGTGCGATGGGCCCCACCCGCACTGCACCCTACAGTGTGATGAACCCCGCCCATACTTCACCCACCAGTGTGATGGGCCCCGCCCGCACTGCACCCTCCTGTGTGTTTGACCCCGCCCGCACTTCACTCTCCAGTGCTTTGGGCCCCATCCACACTGCACCATCCAGTGCGAGGGGCCCCACCCGCACTGCACCCTCCAGTGCGATAGACCCCACCTGCACTGCAGCCAACAGTGCGATGGGCCCAGCCCGCACTGCACCCTCCAGTGTGATGGGCCTCGTCCGCACTGCACCCTCCAGTGCAATGGGCTCCGCCCACACTGCACCCTCCAGTTCCATGGACTCTGGACGCACTGCACCCTCCAGTGCGATGGACCCCACCCACACTGCACCACATAGTCTGATGGGCCCCACCCACACTATACACTCTAGTGCGATGGGCCATACCCGCACTGCACCCTCCAGTGCGATGGGCCCCACCCACACTGCACCCTTGAGTGCGATAGGCCCCACCCACACTGCACCCTTGAGTGCGATGGGCCCCATCCACACTGCACCCTCCAGTGCGATGGGCTCCACCTGCACTGCACCCTCAAGTGCGATGGGCCCTGTCTGCACTGTAAACTCCAGTACGATGGGCCCAGCCAGCACTGCACCCTCCATTGTGATGAACCCCACCCACACTTCAACCTCCAGTGTGATGGTTCCCACCCACACTGCACCCTCCAGTGCAATAAGCCCCACCTGCATTGCACCCTCCAGTGCGATGGGACCCACCCGCACTGAACCCTCCAGTGCGAAGGGCAACACCTGTACTGCACCATCCAGTGCGATGGGCCCCACCTGCACTGCACTTTCCAGAGCGATAGGCCCCACCTGCACTGCAACCTCCAGTGCAATGGGCCCACCCGCACTGCACCCTCCAGTGTGATGGACCCCGCCCGCACTTCACCCTCCAGTATGATGGGCCCCGCCTCCACTGCACCCTTCAGTGTGATAGACCCCGCCCTCACTTCACTCACCTGTGCTTTCGGCTCCACGAACATTGCACCCTCCAGTGCGATGGGCCCCGCCTTCACTGCACCCTCCAGTGCGATTGACCCCACCCGCACTGCAGCCAAAAGTGCGATGGGCCCAGCCCGCACTGCACCCTCCAGTGCGATGGGCCCCGCCTGCACTGCACCCTCCAGTGCGATGGGCCACGCCTGCACTGCACCCTCCAGTTCGGTGGAATCCGGCCGCACTGCACTCTCCAGTGCGATGGTCCCCACCAGCTCTGCACCCTCCAGTGCTATTATCACCGTCTGCACTGCACCCTCCAGTGTAATGGACCCCACCCGCACGGTACCCTCCAGTGTCATGGGTCCCACCTGCACTGCATCCTCTAGTGTGATGAGCCCCACCCGCACTGCACACTCCAGTGCGATGGGCCCCAACCGCACTGCACCCTCCAGTGCGATGGGCCCCACCCACACTGCACCACAAAGTCCAATGGGCCCAACCCGCACTACATTCTCCAGTGCGATGGGCCACAACCTCACTGCACCCTCCAGTGCGATGGTCCACACCCCCATTGCACCCTCCAGTGTGATGGGCCCCACCCGCACTGCACCCTCCAGTGCGATGGTCCACACCCCCATTGCACCCTCCAGTGCGATGGTCCCCACCCGGACTTCACCCACCAGTGCGATGGGCCCCACCTGCACTGCACTCTCCAGTACGATGGGCCACGCATTCACTGAACCCTCCAGTGTGATGGGCCCCGTCTGCACTGCATCCTCCAGTGCGATGGGCCCCGCCTGCACTGCATGCTCCAGTGTGATGGAGCCCATCTGCACTTCACCCTCCAGTGCGATGGGCCCCACCCGCACTGCACCCTACAGTGTGATGAACCCCGCCCGTACTTCACCCACCAGTGTGATGGGCCCCGCCCACACTGCACCCTCCTGTGTGTTTGACCCCGCCCGCACTTCACTCTCCAGTGCTTTGGGCACCATCCACACTGCACCATCCAGTGCGAGGGGCCCCACCCGCACTGCACCCTCCAGTGCGATGGACCCCACCTGCACTGCAGCCAACAGTGCGATGGGCCCAGCCCGCACTGCACCCTCCAATGTGATGGGCCTCGCCCGCACTGCACCCTCCAGTGCAATGGGCTCCGCTCGCACTGCACCCTCCAGTTCCATGGACTCTGGATGCACTGCACCCTCCAGTGCGATGGACCCCACCCGCACTGCACCACATAGTCTGATGGGCCCCACCCACACCATACACTCTAGTGCGATGGGCCATACCCGCACTGCACCCTCCAGTGCGATGGGCCCCACCCACACTGCACCCTTGAGTGCGATAGGCCCCACCCACACTGCACCTTTGAATGCGATATGCCCCATCCGCACTGCACCCTCAAGTGCGATGGGCTCCACCTGCACTGCACCCTCAAGTGCGATGGGCCCCGTCTGCACTGTAAACTCTTGTACGATGGGCCCAGCCAGCACTGCACCCTCCATTGTGATGAACCCCACATACACTTCAACCTCCAGTGTGATGGTTCCCACCCACACTGCACCCTCCAGTGCAATAAGCCCCACCTGCATTGCACCCTCCAGTGCGATGGGACCCACCCGCACTGAACCCTCCAGTGCGAAGGGCAACACCTGTACTGCACCATCCAGTGCGATGGGCCCCACCCGCACTGCACTTTCCAGTGCGATGGGCCCCACCTGCACTGCAACCTCCAGTGCAATGGGCCCACCCGCACTGCACCTTCCAGTGCGATGGGCCCCACCCGCACTGCACCCTTCAGTGTGATGGACCCCGCCCTCACTTCACTCCCCTGTGCTTTCGGCTCCACGAACATTGCACCCTCCAGTGCGATGGGCCCCGCCTTCACTGCACCCTCCAGTGCGATGGACCCCACCCGCACTGCAGCCAAAAGTGCGATGGGCCCAGCCCGCACTGCACCCTCCAGTGCGATGGGCCCCGCCTGCACTGCACCCTCCAGTGCGATGGGCCCCGCCTGCACCGCACCCTCCAGTTCGATGGAATCCGGCCGCACTGCACCCTCCAGTGCGATGGTCCCCACCAGCTCTGCACCCTCCAGTGCTATTATCCCCGTCTGCACTGCACCCTCCAGTGTAATGGACCCCACCCGCACGGCACCCTCCAGTGTCATGGGTCCCACCTGCACTGCATCCTCTAGTGTGATGAGCCCCACCCGCACTGCACACTCCAGTGCGATGGGCCCCAACCGCACTGCACCCTCCAGTGCGATGGGCCCCACCCACACTGCACCACATAGTCCAATGGGCACAATCCGCACTACATTCTCTAGTGCGATGGGCCACAACCGCACTGCACCCTCCAGTGCGATGGTCCACACCCCCATTGCACCCTCCAGTGTGATGGGCCCCACATGCACTGCACCCTCGAGTACGATGGGCCCCACCCACACTGCATTCTTGAGTGCTATGGGCCCCACCCACACTGCACCCTTGAGTGCGATGGGCCCAACCCACACTGCACCCTCCAGTGCGATGGGCCCCACCAGCACTGCACCCTCCAGTGCTATTGTCCCCGTCTGCACTGCACCCTCCAGTGTAATGGACCCCACCCGCACGGCACCCTCCAGTGTCATGGGCCCCACCTGCACTGCATCCTCTACTGTGATGGGCCCCACCCGCACTGCACCCTCCAGTACGATGGGCCCCACCCGCACTGCACCCTCCAGTATGATGGGCCCCGCCTTCAATGAACCCTCCAGTGTGATGGGCCCCATCTGCACTGCAACCTCCAGTGCGATGGGCCCTGCCTGCACTGCACCTTCCAGTTTGATGGACTCCGTCCACAATTCAGCCTCCAGTGCGATGGGCCCCACCCACACTGCCACCTCCAGTGCGATGGGCCACGCCCGCTCTGCACCCTCCAGTGAGATGGGCCCCGCCTGTACTTCACCCTCCAGTGTGATGGGCCCCATCCACCCTGCACTCTCCAGTGTGATGGACGCTGCCCGCACTTCACTCTCCAGTGCGTTGGGCCCCACACACACAGCACCCTCCAGTGCGATAAGCCCCGCCCGAACTGCACCTCCTGTGCGATGGGCCCCACTCGCACTACACCCTCCAGTTTGATGGGACCCACCCGCACTGCATCCTCCAGTACAATGAGCCACACCCGCACTGCACCCTCCAGTGCGATGGGCCTCACCCGCACTGCACTACATTGTTCGATGTGCCCCACCCACACTACACCCTCCAGTGTAATGGACCCCACCCGAAGGGCACCTTCCAGTGTCATGGACCCCACCGGCACTTCATCCTCCAGTGTGATGAGCCCCACCCGCACTGCACCCTCCAGTGTGATGGACCCTGTCCGCACCTCACCCTCCAGTGTGATGGGCCACGCCTGCACTGCACCCTTCAGTGTGATGGACCCCGCCCTCACTTCACTCCCCTGTGCTTTCGGCTCCACGAACATTGCACCCTCCAGTGCGATGGGCCCCGCCTTCACTGCACCCTCCAGTACGATGTGCCCCACCCACACTACACCCTCCAGTGTAATGGACCCCACCCGAAGGGCACCTTAAAGTGTCATGGACCCCACGGGCACTTCATCCTCCAGTGTGATGAGCCCCACCCGCACTGCACACTCCAGTGCAATGGGCCCCACCCGCACTGCACCCTCCAGTGCGATGGGCCCCACCCTCACTGCACCACATAGTCCGATGGGCCCAACCCGCACTACATCCTCCAGTGCGATGAGCCACAACTGCATTGCACCCTCCAGTGCGATGGTCCACACCCGCACTGCACCCTCCAGTCTGATGGGCCACACCCGCACTGCACCCTCGAGTACGATGGGCCCCATCCACACTGCATTCTTGAGTGCTACGGGCCCCACCCACACTGCACCCTTGAGTGCGATTGGCCCCACCCACCCTGAACCCTCCAGTGCGATGGGCCCCACCTGCACTGCACCCTCCAGTGCAATTGTTCCCGTCTGCACTGCACCCTCCAGTGTAATGGACCCCACCCGCACGGCACACTCCAGTGTCATGGGCCCCACCTGCACTGCATCCTCTAGTATGATGGGCACCACCCGCACTACACCCTCCAGTACAATGGGCCCCACCCGCACTGCACCCTCCAGTATGATGGGCCCCGCCTTCAATGAACCCTCCAGTGCGATGGGCCCCGTCTGCACTGCAACCTCCAGTGCGATGGGACCTGCCTGCACTGCACCCTGCAGATTGATGGACTCCGTCCGCACTTCAGCCTCCAGTGTGATGGGCCCCACCCGCACTGCCACCTCCAGTGCGATGGGCCACGCCCGCACTGCACCCTCCAGTGCAATGGGCCCCACCTGTACTTCACCCTCCAGTGTGATGGGCCCCGTCCACACTGCACTCTCCAGTGTGATGGACCCTGCCGCACTTCACTCTCCAGTGCATTGGGCCCCACCTACACAGCACCCTCCAGTGCAATAAGCCCCGCCCGCACTTCACCCTGCAGTGCGATGGGCCTCACCCGCACTGCACCACATATTACGATGGGCCCCACCCGCACTACACCCTCCATTGCGATGGGTCATACCCGCACTGAACCCTCCAGTGCGATGGTCCCCACCTACTCTGCACCCTCCAGTGCGATGGTCCACATTCGCACTGCACCCTCCAGTGCGATCGGCCCCACCTGCACTGCACCCTCCAGTTCGATGGGCCCAACAAGCACTGCACCCTCCAGTGCGATGGGCCCAACCCGCACGGCACACTCCAGTTTCATGGGCCCCACCCGCACTGCACCCTCCAGTACTATGGGCCCCATCCACAATGCACCCTCCAGTGCGATGGGCCCTACCCGCACTGCACCACATAGTCCGATGGTCCCCACCCAAACTACACACTCCAATGTGATGGGCCACACCTGCACTGCACGCTACAGTGCGATGGGCCCCACCCACACTGCACCCTTGAGTGCAATGGGCCCCACCCTTACTGCACACTCCAGTGCGATGGGCTCCACCTGCACTGCACCCTCCAGTGCGATGGGTCCCACCCACACTGCACCCTCCAGTGCGATTGGCCCTACAAGCTCTGCACCCTCAAGTGAGATGGGCCCCGTCTGCACTGCAACCTCCAGTACTATGGGCCTTGCCCGCACTGCACCCTCCAGTGCGATGGGCTCCGACCTCACTGCACCCTCCAGTGCGATGGACCCTGGCCGCACTGCACCCTCCAGTGCGATGGGCCCCACCCCCACTGCACCACATAGTCCGATGGGCCCCACCCGCACTACACCCTGCAGTGCGATCGGTCCCACCTGCACGGCACCATCCAGTGCGATGGGCCCAACCCGCACTGCACCCACCAGTGCGATGGGCCCAACTCGCACTGAACCCCCCAGTGCGATGACCCCCACCTGCACTGCACCGTCCAGTGCGATTTGCCGCACCTGTACTGCACACTCCAGTGTGATGTGCCAGACCTGCACTGCAACCTTCAGTGCGATGGGCCCCACCCGCACTGCACCCTCCAGTGTGATGGGCCCCACCCACACTGCAATCTCCAGTGTGATAAGCCCCGCCCGAACTGCACCCTCCAGTGCCATGGGCCCCGCCTGCACTGCACCCTCCAGTGCGATGGGCCACACCTGCACTGCACCCTCCAGTGTGATGGACCCCGCCCACACTGCACCCTCCAGTGCAATGTGACCCTCTCGCACTGCAACCTCGAATGTGATGGTCCCCGCCCGCAATGCACCCTCCAGTGCGATGGGCCTTACCTGCACTGCATCCTCAGGTTCGGTGGGCCCAACCCGCAGTGCACCTTGCAGTATGATAGGCCCCACCCACACTGCACCCTCTAGTGCGATGGGTCCCACCCGCACTTCACCCTCCAGTACAATGGGCCCCACTCGCACCGCACCACATAGTCCGATGGGCCCAACCCACACTACATCCTCCAGTGCGATGGGCCACACCCGCACTGCACACTCCAGTGCGATGGTCCACACCCGCACTGCACCCTCCAGTGTGATGGGCACCACCTGCACTGCACCCTCCAGTGCGATGGGCCCTACCCACACTGCACCCTTGAGTGCGATGGGCCCCACCCTCACTGCACCCTCCAGTGTGATGGGTACCAAACACATTGCACCCTCCAGTGCGATGGGCCCCACCCGCACTGCACCCTCCAGTACGATGGGCCCCGCCTTCTCTGAACTCTCCAGTGCGATGGGCCCCGTCTGCACTGCAACCTCCAGTGAGATGGGCCCTGCCTGCACTGCACCCTCCAGTGTGATGGACACCGTCCGCACTTCATCCTCCAGTGTGATGGGCCCCACCCGCACTGCAACCTCCAGTGCGATGGTCTCCACATGCACTGCACTCTCCAGAGTGATGGGCCTCGCCTGTACGTCACCCTCCAGTGTGATGGGCCCCGTCCACACTGCACTCTCCAGTGTGATGGACCCCGTCCGCACTTCACTCTCCAGTGCGTTGGGCCTCACCCGCACTGCACCCTCCAGTGCGATGGGTCCCACCCGCAATGCACCCTCAAGTACAATGGGCCCCACTCGCACTGCACCCTCCAGTGCGATCGGCCCCACCCGCACTGCACCGCATAGTCCGAATGGCCCAACCCGCACTACACCCTCCAGTGCGATGGGTCACAACCACAATGCAGCCTCCAGTGTGATGGTCCCCACCCGCACTGCACCCTCCAGGGCGATGAGCCCCGTCTGCACTGCACCCTCCAGTGTAATGGTCCCCACCCGCACTGAAGCCTCCAGTGCGAAGGGCCCCACCTGTACTGCAACCTCCAGTGCAAAGGGCCCCGCCCGCACTGCACCCTCCTGTGCGATAGGCCCAACCCGCACTGCACCCTCCAGTGCAATGGGCTCCGCCCGCACTGCACCCTGCAGTGCGATGGAGCCCGGCTGCACTGCACCCTCTAGTGCGATGGGCGCCACCCGCACTGCATCCGCCAGTGCGATGGGACCCTCTCACACTGCACCCTCCAGTGTGATGGTCCCCGCCCGCACTGCACCCTCCATTTCGATGGGCCTTAAACGCACTGCACCCTCCAGTGTGATGGGCCCCACCCGCACTGCACACTCCAGTGCGATGGGTCCCACCCACACTGCACCCACCAGTACAATGGGCCAAACCCGCATTGCACCCTCCAGAGTGATAGGCCCCACCCACACTGCACCACATAGTCCGAAGGGCCAAACCCGCACTACACCCTCCAGTGCGATGAGCCACACCCGCACTGCACCCTCCAGTGCGGTGGGCCAAACCCGCATTGCAACCTCCAGTGCAAAGGACCCCGCCCACACTGCACCCTCCAGTGTGATAGGCCCCGGCCGCACTGCACCCTCTAGTACGATGGGCCCCACCCTCACTGCACCCTCCAGTGCGATGGGCCCCACTCGCACTGCACCCTCCAGTTTGATGGGACCCACCCGCACTGCACCCTCCAGGGCGATGAGCCCCGTCTGCTCTGCACCCTCCAGTGTAATGGTCCCCACCCGCACTGAAGCCTCCAGTGCGATGGACCCCACCTTTACTGCAACCTATAGTGCGAAGGGCCCCGCCCGCACTGCACCCTCCAGTGCGATAGGCCCCACCCGCACTGCATCCGCCAGTGCAATGGGACCCTCTCGCACTGCACCCTCCAGTGTGATGGTCCCCGCCCGCACTGCACCCTCCATTTCGATGGGCCTTAAACGCACTGCACCCTCCAGTTTGATGGGCCCCACCCGAACTGCACACTCCAGTGTGATGGGCCACTCCCACACTGCACCCTCCAGTGCTATGGGCCCACCAGAACTGCAACCTCCAGTGCGATGGGCCCCTGCCCGCACTGCATCCTCCAGTGTGATGGACCCCACCTGCACTGAAGCATCCAGTGCTATGGGCCCCACCTGTACTACACCATCCAGTGCGGTGGGCCCCACCCGCATTGCAACCTCCAGTGCGAAGGGCCCCGCACGCACTGCACCCTCCAGTGCAATAGGCCCCGGCCGCACTGCACCCTCTAGTACGATGGGCCCCACCCGCACTGCACCCTCCAGTGCAATGGGCCCCACTGGCACCGCACCCTCCAGTTTGATACGACCCACCTGCACTGCATCCTCCAGTACAATGAGCCCCACCCGCACTGCACCCTTCAGTGCGATGGGTCCCACCCACACTGCACCCTCCAGTGTGATGGGCCCCACCCGCCTGAACCCTTCAGTGCAAT
Source organism: Phyllobates terribilis (assembly GCF_046119375.1). Classification (NCBI taxonomy): domain Eukaryota; kingdom Metazoa; phylum Chordata; class Amphibia; order Anura; family Dendrobatidae; genus Phyllobates; species Phyllobates terribilis. The sequence goes on along the minus strand of NW_027362827.1, from coordinate 246,859 downwards.
GGGCCCCACCCGCACTGCACCCTCCAGTGCGATGGGCCCAACCTACACTACAACCTGCAGTGTGATGGGCCCCACCCGCCTGCACCCTTCAGTGCAATGGGCCCCACCCGCACTGCACCCTTCAGTGCGATGGGTCCCACCCACACTGCACCCTCCAGTGCGATGGACACTGGCCGCACTGCACCCTCCAGTGCAATGGGCCGTCCCGCACTGCACCCTTCAGTGTGATGGGCCCCACCCCCACTGCACCACATAGTCCGATGGGCCCCACCCGCACTACACCCTGCAGTGCGATCGGTCCCACCCGCACGGCACCCTCCCGTGCGATGGGCCCAACCCGCACTTCACCCACCAGTGCGATGGACCCAACCCGCACTGAACCCCCCAGTGCGATGAGCCCTACCTGTACTGCACCGTCCAGTGCGATTTGCCGCACCCGTACTGCACACTCCAGTGCGATGGGCCAGACCTGCACTGCAACCTTCAGTGCGATGGGCCCCGCCCGCACTGCACCCTCCAGTGTGATGGGCCCAACCCACACTGCACCCTCCAGTGCGATAAGCCCCGCCTGAACTGCACCCTCCAGTGCCATGGGCCCTGCCTGCACTGCACCCTCCAGTGTGATGGACCCCGCCCACACTGCACCCTCCAGTGCAATGTGACCCTCTCGCACTGCAACCTCGAATGTGATGGTCCACGCCCACACTGCACCCTCCAGTGCGACGGGCCTTACCTGCACTGCATCCTCCAGTTCGATGGGCCCAACCCGCACTGCACCCTGCAGTGTGATAGGCCCCATCCACACTGCACCCTCTAGTGCAATGGGTCCCACCCACACTTCACCCTCCAGTGTGATGGTCCCCGCCCACACTGCACCCTCCAGTGCAATAAGCCCCACCTGCATTGCACCCTCCAGTGCGATGGTCCCCACCTGCACTGCAACCTCCAATGCGATGGATCCCACCAGCACTGCATCCTCCAGTGCGATGGACGCCACCCGCACTGCACCCTCCAGTGCGATGGGCCCCTTCTGCACTGCATCCTCCAGTGCGATGGGCCCCACACGCACTGCACCATCCAGTATGATGGGCCCTGCCTTCACTGAACCCTCCAGTGTGATGGGCCCCATCTGCACTGCACGCTCCAGTGTGATGGGCCCCACCCCCACTGCACCACATAGTCCGATGGGCCCCACCCGCACTACACCCTGCAGTGCGATCGGTCCCACCCGCACGGCACCCTCCAGTGCGATGGGCCCAACCCGCACTTCACCCACCAGTGCGATGGACCCAACCCGCACTGAACCCCCCAGTGCGATGAGCCCTACCTGTACTGCACCGTCCAGTGCGATTTGCCGCACCCGTACTGCACACTCCAGTGCGATGGGCCAGACCTGCACTGCAACCTTCAGTGCGATGGGCCCCGCCCGCACTGCACCCTCCAGTGTGATGGGCCCAACCCACACTGCACCCTCCAGTGCGATAAGCCCCGCCTGAACTGCACCCTCCAGTGCCATGGGCCCTGCCTGCACTGCACCCTCCAGTGTGATGGACCCCGCCCACACTGCACCCTCCAGTGCAATGTGACCCTCTCGCACTGCAACCTCGAATGTGATGGTCCACGCCCACACTGCACCCTCCAGTGCGACGGGCCTTACCTGCACTGCATCCTCCAGTTCGATGGGCCCAACCCGCACTGCACCCTGCAGTGTGATAGGCCCCACCCACACTGCACCCTCTAGTGCAATGGGTCCCACCCACACTTCACCCTCCAGTGTGATGGTCCCCGCCCACACTGCACCCTCCAGTGCAATAAGCCCCACCTGCATTGCACCCTCCAGTGCGATGGTCCCCACCTGCACTGCAACCTCCAATGCGATGGATCCCACCAGCACTGCATCCTCCAGTGCGATGGACGCCACCCGCACTGCACCCTCCAGTGCGATGGGCCCCTTCTGCACTGCATCCTCCAGTGCGATGGGCCCCACACGCACTGCACCATCCAGTATGATGGGCCCTGCCTTCACTGAACCCTCCAGTGTGATGGGCCCCATCTGCACTGCACGCTCCAGTGTGATGGGCCCCACCCCCACTGCACCACATAGTCCGATGGGCCCCACCCGCACTACACCCTGCAGTGCGATCGGTCCCACCCGCACGGCACCCTCCAGTGCGATGGGCCCAACCCGCACTTCACCCACCAGTGCGATGGACCCAACCCGCACTGAACCCCCCAGTGCGATGAGCCCTACCTGTACTGCACCGTCCAGTGCGATTTGCCGCACCCGTACTGCACACTCCAGTGCGATGGGCCAGACCTGCACTGCAACCTTCAGTGCGATGGGCCCCGCCCGCACTGCACCCTCCAGTGTGATGGGCCCAACCCACACTGCACCCTCCAGTGCGATAAGCCCCGCCTGAACTGCACCCTCCAGTGCCATGGGCCCTGCCTGCACTGCACCCTCCAGTGTGATGGACCCCGCCCACACTGCACCCTCCAGTGCAATGTGACCCTCTCGCACTGCAACCTCGAATGTGATGGTCCACGCCCACACTGCACCCTCCAGTGCGACGGGCCTTACCTGCACTGCATCCTCCAGTTCGATGGGCCCAACCCGCACTGCACCCTGCAGTGTGATAGGCCCCACCCACACTGCACCCTCTAGTGCAATGGGTCCCACCCACACTTCACCCTCCAGTGTGATGGTCCCCGCCCACACTGCACCCTCCAGTGCAATAAGCCCCACCTGCATTGCACCCTCCAGTGCGATGGTCCCCACCTGCACTGCAACCTCCAATGCGATGGATCCCACCAGCACTGCATCCTCCAGTGCGATGGACGCCACCCGCACTGCACCCTCCAGTGCGATGGGCCCCTTCTGCACTGCATCCTCCAGTGCGATGGGCCCCACACGCACTGCACCATCCAGTATGATGGGCCCTGCCTTCACTGAACCCTCCAGTGTGATGGGCCCCATCTGCACTGCACGCTCCAGTGTGATGGACCCCGTCTGCACTTCACCCTTCAGTGTGATAGGCCCCACCCGCACTGCACCCTACAGTGTGATGAACCCCGCCCGTACTTCACCCTCCAGTGTGATGGGCCCCGCCCACACTGCACCCTCCTGTTTGTTTGACCTCGCCCGCACTTCACTCTCCAGTGCTTTGGGCCCCACCCGCACTGCACCCTCCAGTTTCATGGGCCCCACCCGCACTGCACCCTCCAGTACGATGAGCCCCTCCTGCACTGCAAACTCCAGTGCGATGGGCCCACCTGCACTGCACCCTCCAGTGTGATAGACACCGCCTGCACTTCACTCTTCAGTGCTTTGGGCCACACCCCCACTGCACCCTTCAGTGTGATAGACCCCGCCTGCACTTCACTCTCCAGTGCTTTGGGCCCCACCCACACTGCACCCTCCAGTGCGATAAGCCCCGTCCGCACTGCACCCTCCAGTGCGATGGGCCCCACCCGCACTGAACCCTCCGGTGCGATGGGCCCCACCCGGACTGCACCCTCCAGTGCGATGGTCCCCACCTGCACTGCACCCTCCAGTGCGATGGGTCCCACCCGCACTGCATCCTCCAGGGCGATGGACCCCACCCGCACTGCATCTTCCAGTGCGATGGGCCCCATCTGCACTGCCCTCTCCATTGTAAAGGACCCAACCCGCACGGCAACCGCCAGTGTCATGGACCTCACCTGCACTGCACCCTCCAGTGCGATGGTCCCCACCTGAACTGCACCCACCAGTGCGATGGGCCCCACCTGCACTGCACCCTCCAGTACGATGGGCCCCGCCTTCACTGAACCCTCCAGTGTGATGGGCCCCGTCTGCACTGCATCCTCCAGTGCGATGGGCCCCGCCTGCACTGCATTCTCCAGTGTGATGGACCCCGTCTGCACTTCAACCTCCAGTGTGATGGTTCTTGCCCACACTGCACCCAGTGCAATAAGCCCCACATGCATTGCACCCTCCAGTGCGATGGGACCCACCCGCACTGAACCCTCCAGTGCGAAGGGCAACACCTGTACTACACCATCCAGTGCGATGGGCCCCACCCGCACTGCACTTTCCAGTGCGATGGGCCCCACCCGCACTGCAACCTCCAGTGCAATGGGCCAGCCCGCACTGCACCCTCCAGTGCGATGGGCCCCACCCGAACTGCACCCTCCAGTGTGATGGACCCCGCCCGCACTTCACCCTCCAGTGTGATGGGCCCCGCCTGCACTGCACCCTTCAGTGTGATGGACCCCGCCCTCACTTCACTCCCCTGTGCTTTCGGCTCCACGAACATTGCACCCCCCATTGCGATGGGCCCCGCCTTCACTGCACCCTCCAGTGCGATGGACCCCACCCACACTGCAGGAAAAAGTGCGATGGGACCAGCCCGCACTGCACCCTCCAGTGCGATGGGCCCCGCCTGCACTGCACCTCCAGTGCGATGGGCTCCGCCCACACTGCACCCTCCAGTTCGATGGAATCCGGCCGCACTGCACCCTCCAGTGTGATGGTCCCCACCAGCTCTGCACCCTCCAGTGCTATTATCCCCGTCTGCACTGCACCCTCCAGTGTAATGGACCCCACCCACACGGCACCCTCCAGTGTCATGGGCCCCACCTGCACTGCTTCCTCTACTGTGATGGGCCCCACCCGCACTGCACCCTCGAGTACGATGGGCACCACCCACACTGCATTCTTGAGTGCTATGGGCCCCACCCACACTGCACCCTTGAGTGCGATGGGCCCAACCCACACTGCACCCTCCAGTGCGATGGGCCCCACCAGCACTGCACCCTACAGTGCTATTGTCCCCATCTGCACTGCACCCTCCAGTGTAATGGACCCCACCCACACGGCACCCTCCAGTGTCATGGGCCCCACCTGCACTGCTTCCTCTACTGTGATGGGCCCCACCCGCACTGCACCCTCCAGTACGATGGGCCCCACCCGCACTGCACCATCCAGTATGATGGGCCCCACCTTCAATGAACCCTCCAGTGCGATGGGCCCCGTCTGCACTGCAACCTCCAGTGCGATGGGCCCTGCCTGCACTGCACCCTCCAGTTTGATGGATTCCGTCCGCAATTCAGCCTCCAGTGCGATGTGCCCCACCCACATTGCCACCTCCAGTGCGATGGGCCACGCCCGCTCTACACCCTCCAGTGCGATGGGCCCCGCCTGTACTTCACACTCTAGTGTGATGGGCCCCATCCACCCTGCACTCTCCAGTGTGATGGACCCCGCCCGCACTTCACTCTCCAGTGCGTTGGGCCCCACACACACAGCACCCTCCAGTGCGATAAGCCCCGCCCGCACTGCACCCTCCAGTTTGATGGGACCCACCCGCACTGCATCCTCCAGTACAATGAGCGACACCCGCACTGCACCCTCCAGTGCGATGGGCCTCACCCGCACTGCACCACATAGTACGATGTGCCCCACCCACACTACACCTTCCAGTGTAATGGACCCCACCCGAAGGGCACCTTCCAGTGTCATGGACCCCACAGGCACTTCATCCTCCAGTGTGATGAGCCCCACCCGCACTGCACACTCCAGTGCAATGGGCCCCACTTGCACTGCACCCTCCAGTGCGATGGGCCCCACCCACACTGCACCACATAGTCCGATGGGCCCAACCCGCACTACATCCTCCAGTGCGATGGGCCACAACCGCACTGCACCCTCCAGTCTGATGGGCCCCACCCGCACTGCACCCTCGAGTACGATGGGCCCCACCCACACTGCATTCTTGAGTGCTATGGGCCCCACCCACACTGCACCCTTGAGTGCGATGGGCCCCACCCACCCTGCACCCTCCAGTGCAATTGTTCCCGTCTGCACTGCACCCTCCAGTGTAATGGACCCCACCCGCATGGCACACTCCAGTGTCATGGGCTCCACCTGTACTGCATCCTCTAGTGTAATGGACCACACCCGCACGGCACACTCCTGTGTCATGGGCTCCACCTGCACTGCATCCTCTAGTGTGATGGGCACCACCCGCACTGCACCCTCCAGTACGATGGGCCCCACCCGCACTGCACCCTCCAGTATGATGGGCCCCGCCTTCAATGAACCCTCCAGTGCGATGGGCCCCGTCTGCACTGCAACCTCCAGTGCGATGGGACCTGCCTGCACTGCACCCTGCAGTTTGATGGACTCCGTCCGCACTTCAGCCTCCAGTGTGATGGGCCCAACCCGCACTGCCACCTCCAGTGCGATGGGCCACGCCCGCACTGCACCCTCCAGTGCGATGGGCCCCGCCTGTACTTCACCCTCCAGTGTGATGGGCCCCGTCCACACTGCACTCTCCAGTGTAATGGACCCCGCTCGCACTTCATTCTCCAGTGCGTTGGGCCCCACCCACACAGCACCCTCCAGTGCAATAAGCCCCGCCCGCACTTCACCCTCCATTGCGATGGGCCCCACTCGCACTGCACCCTCCAGTTCGATGGGACCCACCCGCACTGCATCCTCCAGTACAATGAGCCCCACCCGCACTGCACCCTCCAGTGCAATGGGCCTCACCCGCACTGCACCACATAGTACGATGGGCCCCACCCGCACTACACCCTTCATTGCGATGGGTCATTCCCGCACTGAACCCTCCAGTGCGATGGTCCCCACCTACTCTGCACCCTCCAGTGCGATGGTCCACATTCGCACTGCACCCTCCAGTGCGATCGGCCCCACCTGCAATGCACCCTCCAGTTCGATGGGCCCAACAAGCACTGCACTCTCCAGTGCTATGGGCCCAACCCGCACGGCACCCTCCAGTTTCATGGTCCCCACCCGCACTGCACCCTCCAGTACTATGGGCCCCACCCACAATGCACCCTCCGGTGCGATGGGCCCTACCCGCACTGCACCACATAGTCCGATGGTCCCCACCCAAACTACACACTCCAGTGTGATGGACCACACCCGCACTGCACGCTCCAGTGCGATGGGCCCCACCCACACTGCACCCTTGAGTGCAATGGGCCAAACCCTTACTGCACACTCCAGTGCGATGGGCCCCACCTGCACTGCACCCTCCAGTGCGATGGGCCCTACAAGCTCTGCACCCTCAAGTGTGATGGGCCCCATCTGCACTGCAACCTCCAGTACGATGCGCCTTGCCCGCACTGCACATTGCAGTGCGATGGACTCCGACCTCACTGCACCCTCCAGTGCGATGGACCCTGGCCGCACTGCACCCTCCAGTGCGATGGGCCGTCCCGCACTGCACCCTCCAGTGTGATGGGTCCCACCCCCACGGCACCACATAGTCCGATGGGCCCCACCCGCACTACACCCTGCAGTGCGATCGGTCCCACCTCACTGCACCTTCCAGTGCGATGGGCCCAACCCGCACTGCACCCACCAGTGCGATGGGCTTAACCCCCACTGAACCCCCCAGTGCGATGAGCCCCACCTGCACTGCACCGTCCAGTGCGAATTGCCGCACCTGTACTGCACACTCCAGTGCGATGTGCCAGACCTGCACTGCAACCTTCAGTCCGATGGGCCCCGCCCGCACTGAACCCTCCAGTGTGATGGGCCCCACCCACACTGCACCCTCCAGTGCGATAAGCCCCGCCCAAACTGCACCCTCCAGTGCCATGGGCCCCGCCTGCACTGCACCCTCCAGTGCGATGGGCCACGTCTGCACTGCACCCTCCACTGTGATGGACCCCGCCCACACTGCACCCTCCAGTGCAATGTGACCCTCTCACACTGCAACCTCGAATGTGATGGTCCCCGCCCGCACTGCACCCTCCAGTGCGATGGGCCTTACCTGCACTGCATCCTCCAGTTCGATGGGCCCAACCCGCACTGCACCTTGCAGTGTGATAGGCCCCACCCACACTGCACCCTCTAGTGCGATGTGTCCCACCGGCACTGCACCCTCCAGTACAATGGGCCCCACTCGCACTGCACCACATAGTCCGATGGGCCCAACCCACACTACATCCTCCAGTGCGATGGGCCACACCCGCACTGCACCCTTAAGTGCGATGGTCCACACCCGCACTGCACCCTCCCGTGTGATGGGCACCACCTGCACTGCACCCTCCAGTGCGATGGCCCCTACCCACACTGCACCCTTGAGTGCGATGGGCCCCACCCTCACTGCACCCTCCAGTGGTATGGGTACCACCCACATTGCACCCTCCAGTGCAATGGGCCCCACCCGCACTGCACCCTCCAGTACGATGGGCCCCGCCTTCTCTGAACTCTCCAGTGCGATGGGCCCCGTCTGCACTGCAACCTCCAGTGCGATGGGCCCTGCCTGCACTGCACCCTCCAGTGTGATGGACACCGTCCGCACTTCATCCTCCAGTGTGATGGGCCCCACCCGCACTGCAACCTCCAGTGCAATGGTCCCCACACGCACTGCACTCTCCAGCGTGATGGGCCCCGCCTGTACTTCACCCTCCAGTGTGATGGGCCCCGTCCACACTGCACTCTCCAGTGTGATGGAACCCGTCCGCACTTCACTCTCCAGTGCGTTGGGCCTCACCCGCACTGCACCCTCCAGTGCGATGGGTCCCACCAACAATGCACCCTCAAGTACAATGGGCCCCACTCACACTGCACCCTCCAGTGCGATGGGCCCCACCCGCACTGCACCGCATAGTCCGAATGTCCCAACCCGCACTACACCCTCCAGTGCGATGGGCCCAACCGCAATGCAGCCTCCAGTGTGATGGTCCCCACCCGCACTGCACCCTCCAGGGCGATGAGCCCCGTCTGCACTGCACCCTCCAGTGTAATGGTCCCCACCCGCACTGAAGCCTCCAGTGTGATGGGTCCCACCTGTACTGCAACCTCCAGTGCAAAGGGCCCCGCCCGCACTGCACCCTCCAGTGTGATAGGCCCCACCCGCACTGCACCCTCCAGTGCATTGGGCTCCGCCCACACTGCACCCTGCATTGCGATGGACCCCGGCCGCACTGCACCCTCTAGTGCGATGGGCCCAACCCGCACTGCATCCGCCAGTGCGATGGGACCCTCTCGCACTGCACCCTCCAGTGTGATGGTCCCCGCCCGCACTGCACCCTCCATTTTGATGGGCCTTAAACGCACTGCACCCTCCAGTGTGATTGGCCCCACCCGCACTGCACACTCCAGTGCGATGGGTCCCACCCGCACTGCACCCACCAGTACAATGGGCCCCACTCGCACTGCACCCTCCAGAGCGATAGGCCCCAGCCACACTGCACCACATAGTCCGATGGGCCAAACCCGCACTACACCCTCCAGTGCGATGGGCCACACCCACACTGCACCCTCCAGTCCGATGGTCCACACCCGCACTGCACCCTCCAGGGTGAAGGGCCCCACCTGCACTGCACCCTCGAGTACGATGGGCCCCACCCACAATGCATTCTTGAGTGCTATGGGCCCCACCCACACTGCACCCTTGAGTGCTATGGGCCCCACCCACACTGCACCCTCCAGTGCGATGGGCACCACCTGCACTGCACCCTCCAGTGCGATGGGCCCCTCCTGCACTGCACCCTCCAGTGCTATGGGCCCCACCAGTACTGCAACCTCCAGTGCGATGGGCCCCTGCCCGCACTGCACCCTCCAGTGTGATGGACCCCACCTGCACTGAAGCCTCCAGTGCTATGGGCCCCACCTGTACTACACCGTCCAGTGTGGTGGGCTCCACCTGCATTGCAACCTCCAGTGTGAAGGGCCCCGCCCGCACTGCACCCTCCAGTGCAATAGGCCCCGGCTGCACTGCACCCTCTAGTACGATGGGCCCCACCCGCACTGCACCCTCCAGTGCGATGGGCCCCACTCGCACTGCACCCTCCATTTTGATGGGACCCACCCGCACTGCATCCTCCAGTACAATAAGCCCCACCTGCACTGCACCCTCCAGTGCGACTGGCCTCACCCGCACTGCACCACATAGTACGATGGGCCCCACCCGCACTACACCCTCCAGTGCGATGGGCCCAACCTACACTTCAACCTGCAGTGTGATGGGCCCCACCCGCCTGCACCCTTCAGTGCAATGGGCCCCACCCACACTGCACCCTTCAGTGCGATGGGTCCCAACCACACTGCACCCTCCAGTACGATGGGCCCCACCCGCACTGCACCCTCCAGTCCGATGGACCCCACCCACACTGTACCCTCCAGTGCGATGGGACCCTTTTGCTCTGCACCCCCCAGTGTGATAGACCCTGCCCAAACTGCACCCTCCAGTGCGATGGGCCTTACCAGCACTGCACCCTCCAGTGCGATGGGCCCAAACCGCACTGCACCCTGCAGTGTGATGTGCCCCACCCGCACTGCACCCTCCAGCGCAATGGGCCCCACCCGCACTGCACCCTCCAGTGCGATGGGTCTCACCCGCACTGCACCCTCCAGTACAATGGGCCTGACCCACACTACAACCTGCAGAGTGATGGGCCCCACCCCCACTGCACCCTTCAGTGCAATGGGCCCCACCCGCACTGCACCCTTCAGTGTGATGGGTCCCACCCACAATGCACCCTCCAGTACAATGGGCCCCACCCACACAGCACCCTCCAGTCCGATGGACCCCGCCCACACTGTACCCTCGAGTGTGATGGGACCCTCTCGCTCTGCACCCTACAGTGTGATAGACCCCGCCCACACTGCACCCTCCAGTGCGATGGGCCTTACCAGCACGGCACCCTCCAATGTGATGGGCCCAACCCGCACTGCACCCTTCAGTGTGATGGCCCCACCCGCACTGCACCCTCCAGTGCGATGGGCCCCACCTGCACTGCACCCTCCAGTGCGATGGGTACCACCCGCACTGCACCCTCCAGTACTATGGGCCCCACCCACAATGCACCCTCCAGTGCGATGGGCCCTACCCGCACTGCACCACATAGTCCGATTGGCCCCACCCGAACTACACACTCCAGTGTGATGGGCCACACCTGCACTGCACGCTCCAGGGCGATGGGCCCCACCCACACTGCACCCTTGAGTGCAATGGGCCCCACCCTTACTGCACACTCCAGTGCGATGGGCCCCAACTGCACTGCACCCTCCAGTGCGATGGGTCCCACCCACACTGCACCCTCCAGTGCGATGGGCCCTACACGCTCTGCACCCTCAAGTGTGATGGGCCCCGTCTGCACTGCAACCTCCAGTACGATGGGCCTTGCCCGCACTGCACCCTCTAGTGCGATGGGCTCCGACCTCAATGCACCCTCCAGTGCGATGGACTTTGGCCGCACTGCACCCTCCAGTGCGATGGGACGTCCCGCACTGCACACTCCAGTGTGATGCGCCCCACCCCCACTGCACCACATAGTCCGATGGGCCCCACCCGCACTACACCCTGCAGTGCGATCGGTCCCACCCACACGGCACCCTCCAGTGCGATGGGCCCAACCCGCACTGCACCCACCAGTGCGATGGACCCAACCCGCACTGAACCCCCAAGTGCGATGAGCCCTACCTGCACTGCACCGTCCAGTGCGATTTGCCGCACCCGTACTGCACACTCCAGTGCGATGGGCCAGACCTGCACTGCAACCTTCAGTGCGATGGGCCCCGCCCGCACTGCACCCTCCAGTGTAATGGGCCCCACCCACACTGCACTAGAGATGAGTGTTGTTCTACTCGAACTGTTCGCCAATCTCAAATTCGAGCTGTTTTGGGCGGTGTTCGAGCCGGTCGGCGAACACGAACAATTTGAGAAAAATTCGGCTGCTCGAGGTTATGTTCGATAACTGTTCGTGCACCAAAATCATAACTGGATTTTTTCTCAGTAATGATGAAAATTAATGTTAATACGCAGTTTGAGTGTACAGCGGGGTGGGGGGAGGGGCAGGGATGGATCTCTGCAGGAACAATGAAGATCTCCATTTTTTTTTCTCTTTCCCGCATTTACAGTGGGGAGGTGCAATCTGTCAGCCTATCAGCAGCGCACACACGGAGCGAAGTGCTTTTTTTCACACAAGCAAGGGCATGTGTCATTGGCAGTGTATGTCACATGTCCTTGCCCTATAAGACCAAGCCATTTTCTTCGTCGCCACCATTTTCTCACTGCTGCAGCTGCGTGTTAGACGGCACCGCTGTTGCTGTGTGCGCTATACCTTGTTAATTTCAAGCCAATTTTCGCACAAATATACAGATAGCTTGGAAGTAGGGAATAGTTGTGATTGCAGTCCTTTTAAGGACTAGGTTACAGCATTTCCTACGACTTTTATCAGGGAGGTCTGTGCTCTTAAATAGATAGGTTGTGGGAGTAAAGACAAATTGTAATTGGAGTCCTTTTCAGGACTAGGTTACATGAGTTCCTATCAGTTTTTGCCAGGCAGGTCTGTGCCAGTGCTGTGCAAGTTTTTTTCACAGCATTTGGCTGAATCTAGCAAAGCTAATCCTTTTTGGCCTATTGCAGAGTGTGTTAGTCAGTGGAGTAGCCTATCTGTGTTGCAAGATATACCACCTGTGTATAGAATACCAATTTTTTTACTGCACCTAGTGAAGTAAAATCTTTTGGGCATAGCATCATTCTATTAGTCCATCTATACTGACCTCCATCAGGTTGCAAACTGAAGATAATTTTTTTCTGCATCTAGCTCTGAAAAAATATTTGGGCTTCTAGCAGTGTGTGGGACTTGGTCTATTAGTCCATCTATACTGACCTCCATCAGGTTGCAAATTAAAAATAATTTTTTTCTTCATTTAGGTCTGAAAAAATATTTGGGCTTCTAGCAGTGTGTGGGACTTGTTCTATTAGTCCTTCTATACTGACCTCCAGCAGGTTGCAAATTGAATATCATTTTTTTCTGCATCTAGCTCTGAAAAAATATTTGGGCTTCTAGCGGTGTGTGGGACTTGGTCTATTAGTCCATCTAAACTGACCTCCATCAGGTTGCAAATTAAAAATAATTTTTTTCTGCATCTAGCTCTGAAAAAATATTTGGGCTTCTAGCAGTGTGTGGGACTTGGTCTATTAGTCCATCTATACTGACCTCCATCAGGTTGCAAATTGAATAAAAAAAATTTCTGCATCTAGCTCTGAAAAAATATTTGGGCTTCTAGCAGTGTGTGGGACTTGGTCTATTAGTCCATCTATACTGACCTCCATCAGGTTGCAAATTAAAAATAATTTTTTTCTTCATTTAGCTCTGAAAAAATATTTGGGCTTCTAGCAGTGTGTGGGACTTGTTCTATTAGTCCTTCTATACTGACCTCCAGCAGGTTGCAAATTGAATATATTTTTTTTCTGCATCTAGCTCTGAAAAAATATTTGGGCTTCTAGCGGTGTGTGGGACTTGGTCTATTAGTCCATCTATACTGACCTCCATCAGGTTGCAAATTAAAAATAATTTTTTTCTTCATTTAGCTCTGAAAAAATATTTGGGCTTCTAGCAGTGTGTGGGACTTGTTCTATTAGTCCTTCTATACTGACCTCCAGCAGGTTGCAAATTGAATATAATTTTTTTCTGCATCTAGCTCTGAAAAAATATTTGGGCTTCTGGCGGTGTGTGGGACTTGGTCTATTAGTCCATCTATACTGACCTCCATCAGGTTGCAAATTAAAAATAATTTTTTTCTGCATCTAGCTCTGAAAAAATATTTGGGCTTCTAGCAGTGTGTGGGACTTGGTCTATTAGTCCATCTATACTGACCTCCATCAGGTTGCAAATTAAAAATAATTTTTTTCTTCATTTAGCTCTGAAAAAATATTTGGGCTTCTAGCAGTGTGTGGGACTTGTTCTATTAGTCCTTCTATACTGACCTCCAGCAGGTTGCAAATTGAATATAATTTTTTTCTGCATCTAGGTCTGAAAAAATATTTGGGCTTCTAGTGGTGTGTGGGACTTGGTCTATTAGTCCATCTATACTGACCTCCATCAGGTTGCAAATTAAAAATAATTTTTTTCTGCATCTAGCTCTGAAAAAATATTTGGGCTTCTAGCAGTGTGTGGGACTTGGTCTATTAGTCCATCTATACTGACCTCCATCAGGTTGCAAATTGAATAAAAAAAATTTCTGCATCTAGCTCTGAAAAAATATTTGGGCTTCTAGCAGTGTGTGGGACATGGTCTATTAGTCCATCTATACTGACCTCCATCAGGTTGCAAATTAAAAATAATTTTTTTCTTCATTTAGCTCTGAAAAAATATTTGGGCTTCTAGCAGTGTGTGGGACTTGTTCTATTAGTCCTTCTATACTGACCTCCAGCAGGTTGCAAATTGAATATAATTTTTTTCTGCATCTAGCTCTGAAAAAATATTTGGGCTTCTAGCGGTGTGTGGGACTTGGTCTATTAGTCCATCTATACTGACCTCCATCAGGTTGCAAATTAAAAATAATTTTTTTCTTCATTTAGCTCTGAAAAAATATTTGGGCTTCTAGCAGTGTGTGGGACTTGTTTTATTAGTCCTTCTATACTGACCTCCAGCAGGTTGTAACTTGAATATAATTTTTTTCTGCATCTAGCTCTGAAAAAATATTTGGGCTTCTAGCGGTGTGTGGGACTTGGTCTATTAGTCCATCTATACTGACCTCCATCAGGTTGCAAATTAAAAATAATTTTTTTCTGCATCTAGCTCTGAAAAAATATTTGGGCTTCTAGCAGTGTGTGGGACTTGGTCTATTAGTCCATCTATACTGACCTCCATCAGGTTGCAAATTAAAAATAATTTTTTTCTTCATTTAGCTCTGAAAAAATATTTGGGCTTCTAGCAGTGTGTGGGACTTGTTCTATTAGTCCTTCTATACTGACCTCCAGCAAGTTGCAAATTGAATATAATTTTTTTCTGCATCTAGCTCTGAAAAAATATTTGGGCTTCTAGCAGTGTGTGGGACTTGGTCTATTAGTCCATCTATACTGACCTCCATCAGGTTGCAAATTAAAAATATTTTTTTTCTTCATTTAGCTCTGAAAAAATATTTGGGCTTCTAGCAGTGTGTGGGACTTGTTCTATTAGTCCTTCTATACTGACCTCCAGCAGGTTGCAAATTGAATATAATTTTTTTCTGCATCTAGCTCTGAAAAAATATTTGGGCTTCTAGCGGTGTGTGGGACTTGGTCTATTAGTCCATCTATACTGACCTCCATCAGGTTGCAAATTAAAAATAATTTTTTTCTGCATCTAGCTCTGAAAAAATATTTGGGCTTCTAGCAGTTTGTGGGACTTGGTCTATTAGTCGATCTATACTGACCTCCATCAGGTTGCAAATAAAAAATAATTTTTTTCTTCATTTAGCTCTGAAAAAATATTTGGGCTTCTAGCATTGTGTGGGACTTGTTCTATTAGTCCTTCTATACTGACCTCCAGCAGGTTGCAAACTGAAGATAATTTTTTTCTGCATCTAGCTCTGAAAAAATATTTGGGCTTCTAGCGGTGTGTGGGACTTGGTCTATTAGTCCATCTATACTGACCTCCATCAGGTTGCAAATTAAAAATATTTTTTTTCTGCATCTAGCTCTGAAAAAATATTTGAGCTTCTAGCAGTGTGTGGGACTTGGTCTATTAGTCCATCTATACTGACCTCCATCAGGTTGCAAATTAAAAATATTTTTTTTCTTCATTTAGCTCTGAAAAAATATTTGGGCTTCTAGCAGTGTGTGGCACTTGTTCTATTAGTCCTTCTATACTGACCTCCAGCAGGTTGCAAATTGAATATAATTTTTTTCGGCATCTAGCTCTGAAAAAATATTTGGGCTTCTAGCGGTGTGTGGGACTTGGTCTATTAGTCCATCTATACTGACCTCCATCAGGTTGCAAATTAAAAATATTTTTTTTCTGCATCTAGCTCTGAAAAAATATTTGGGCTTCTAGCAGTGTGTGGGACTTGGTCTATTAGTCCATCTATACTGACCTCCATCAGGTTGCAAATTAAAAATAATTTTTTTCTTCATTTAGCTCTGAAAAAATATTTGGGCTTCTAGCAGTGTGTGGGACTTGTTCTATTAGTCCTTCTATACTGACCTCCAGCAGGTTGCAAATTGAATATAATTTTTTTCTGCATCTAGCTCTGAAAAAATATTTGGGCTTCTAGCGGTGTGTGGGACTTGGTCTATTAGTCCATCTATACTGACCTCCATCAGGTTGCAAATTAAAAATATTTTTTTTCTGCATCTAGCTCTGAAAAAATATTTGGGCTTCTAGCAGTGTGTGGGACTTGGTCTAATAGTCCATCTCTACTGACCTCCATCAGGTTGCAAATTAAAAATAATTTTTTTCTTCATTTAGCTCTGAAAAAATATTTGGGCTTCTAGCAGTGTGTGGGACTTGTTCTATTAGTCCTTCTATACTGACCTCCAGCAGGTTGCAAATTGAATATAATTTTTTTCTGCATCTAGCTCTGAAAAAATATTTGGGCTTCTAGCGGTGTGTGGGACTTGGTCTATTAGTCCATCTATACTGACCTCCATCAGGTTGCAAATTAAAAATAATTTTTTTCTGCATCTAGCTCTGAAAAAATATTTGGGCTTCTAGCAGTGTGTGGGACTTGGTCTATTAGTCCATCTAAACTGACCTCCATCAGGTTGCAAATTGAATAAAAAAAATTTTTGCATCTAGCTCTGAAAAAATATTTGGGCTTCTAGCAGTGTGTGGGACTTGGTCTATTAGTCCATCTATACTGACCTCCATCAGGTTGCAAATTAAAAATAATTTTTTTCTTCATTTAGCTCTGAAAAAATATTTGGGCTTCTAGCAGTGTGTGGGACTTGTTCTATTAGTCCTTCTATACTGACCTCCAGCAGGTTGCAAATTGAATATAATTTTTTTCTGCATCTAGCTCTGAAAAAATATTTGGGCTTCTAGCAGTGTGTGGGACTTGGTCTATTAGTCCATCTATACTGACCTCCATCAGGTTGCAAATTAAAAATAATTTTTTTCTGCATCTAACCCAGCCAATAGTTTTGGCTTAATACCACAGTTTGGCCACTCAGCTCTGCTCGGTTACCATCCATTGTTTTTTTGTGCAAACAACTCCAGAGTTGTGAATTAGTTAACCACCAAAATGAGTGGAAAAAGGCCTGCTGCTGGTGGAAAGGGGAATAGGCGTGTTGGGAAGGGGAAAAAAGGTTGTGTCCGTGGGGTAGGTGCAGAAGAAAGACCATCTTCCAGCCAAACTAAAATGTCTACTTCTTTTAGCGGACAATGTGATAAGATCCCTTTCTTACGGCCACGCCAATCGCTACAAATTCCAGATGAGGCACAAAAACAGCAGGTGCTTCAACGGATATCAAGTGCTCCTTTAAGTGGGCTCTCCTCCACATCAACTTCAACATCACAAATACTCCAGTCCTCAAAGGTGTCACCCAAATCGCACTTGCTTCCTCACAGCTCCCAAATCTCCAGCTGCCCGTCTGAGTATGAGGTAGAACAGATGGTTGAGTCTGCAGAGCTGTTTACTCATACTATAGCCTGGGAATCAGAGGTCGACTCCAGCGCTTCTGTGAATCCAGACGAGGAAATGATCTGCACTGATGCCCAGAATCTTTATGAGTCAGATCCAGGACCAGACGCAGAAGGTTCTGACCATAATGTAGACCCTCATTCCCAAACTGTAACTCCTGTTGGTGGAGACAATGAGGAAGACGATGATAAGACTCAAATACCTGATTGGAGCGACAACTTTAGTTTTTTGTCAGGGCAGGAACAGGTTGGCTCTGAGGACGACGGGTGTGATAACGCACAGGGTGATGATGATGAGGTCGGAGATCCCACTTACTGTCAACCCACAGTCAGCCAAGAGATGAGGTCAGCAGAGGAGGTGGAGGAAGATGCTAGTGACGACGAGGTCAGGTTGCGCCTTCCTGGACAGAGACGTAGTACTGGAAGCACGTCAACAACTGCATCCTCAAACACAACTCTGCCTCTCACCACAAGTCGTGGTGGCTCTTCAGGTCGCATGGGTGCTAAGCCTTGCATAGCCTGGGCATTTTTTCAGATCGATAAAGATGACCCAACTCGTGTTATCTGTAACATTTGTCAGCAAAAGCTAAGTAGAGGCCAAAAAATACATAGTTTCAGTACTTCATGCATGAACCGGCACATGGACATGAAGCATAAGTTGCAGTGGGAAGCTCAGTGTGCTACAATGCGGCCTAGCCGGCCGGGCCAACCACCGTCTGCCATATCTTGTGCATCCGCGGCCTCTTCATCCTCTGTGACTGGGGGGACAGCAGTCACACCTGTTTTGGGGCGCAGACCTGCCACCTCTTTACCCGCAACAGCCAGCGTGATTGGCAGGTCATCATTTTCTTTGGAGGTGGTAACACCAGCTGGTGTTGAGCGCTGTCCGACATCGATAGCACCACCTTTGGATCAAGGCAACCTAACATGTCCGCCTGCATCTTCCTCACAGACCGGCAGTTTGCCGGGGACACCCTTATCAACCCCGTCTAAGCACAATAGCCAGCCCTCGGTCCCTCAGATGTGGACAAGTAAAAGACCATTTCCTCCTAGCCATGAGAAAGCTAAGAGGTTGAATTTCACCATCTGCAATCTCTTGGCTACAGAAATGCTGCCTTTCCGCCTGGTGGACACAGAGGATTTTCGAGACCTTATGTCCGTCGCAGTGCCCCAGTACCAGATGCCCAGTCGGCACTACTTCTCAAAGAAAGGTGTGCCTGCGCTCCACCAGCATGTCGCACACAACATCACCGCTTCTTTGAGAAACTCTGTGTGTGACAGGGTGCATTTCACCACAGACACTTGGACGAGTAGGCATGGACAGGGGCGTTACATGTCGCTGACTGGGCACTGGGTAACTATGGTGACAGCAGGACAAGGGGCTGCTGTCCAAGTCTTGCCGTCCCCACGAGTTGTGCGTCACTCCTCTTTATGTCAAAGTTTCTCCACTGCTTCTGCCTCCTCAACCTCCTCTCGGTCTTCCACCTGCACCCAAAGCCTGTCTGGTCATGCCACAAGCTTTCTAACTGCGCAGAAGGGATCCTGCACACCTCCTTACTATGCTGGCAGTAGGGCTCAACGTCATCAGGCGGTTTTTACATTGAAATGTCTGGGAAATGTGAGTCACACAGCTGAGGAGTTGTGGTCAGCTCTGGAGAACCAATTTCATGAATGGTTGTCTCCACTGGACCTGAAACCAGGGAAGGCCGTGTGCGACAATGCTGCAAACCTGGGTGCGGCCCTTCGCCGGGGCAATGTCACACACGTGCCTTGTATGGCTCACGTGTTGAACCTGGTTGTCCAGCAATATTTAGCCCACTATCCCAGACTAGATGGCCTTCTGCAGAGGGCACGGTCGCTGTGTGCTCACTTCCGCCGTTTGCATCCCGCAGCTCAGCGACTTACATCTCTACAGAAGTCGTTGGGCCTGCCACTTCACCGGCTAAAATGCGATGTGCCTACCCGGTGGAATTCAACTCTGCACATGTTGCAGCGACTGTGGCAGCACCGACAAGCCCTGGTGCAATACGTTCGGACGTATAGCCTGGACCAACGAGATTCAGAGGTGGGGCAAATCACGCTGGAGGAGTGGTCTCAGATCAGGGACCTATGCACCCTTCTGCACAGTTTTGAAATGGCGACGAAGATGTTTAGTGCTGACGATGCCATTATCAGCATGACTATTCCGGTGATTTACATGCTGGAGCACATGTTAAACAGAATTCGGAGTCAGGTGGTGGCACAAGAGGAGGTGGAGGAAGTAGAGGAGGAGGAGTTGTATGCGGAAGGGCTAACATCTGCAAGGTCCAGACGGTCGGCAGCACCAAGGCGGCAGGCATGTGAGGGTGGGGGAGATGATTTTACCAGGGCGCATGGTAGCAGCCAAACTAGTGAGGAAGGTGCAGGAGCCCAGGAAGAAGTGGAGGACGAACTGATGGAAGACTCATCAGATGAGGGAGACCTTGATCACATTTCTGTTGTGCGAGGTTGGGGGGAGAGGACAGAGGAAGGAAGCATGATTGTTACCTCGCCACCAACACAACAGGGACTTGGTGCTCCTGGATGCGCAACACACATGAGTGCCTTCTTGCTGCACTACCTGCAACATGACCCTCGAATTGTGAGAATTAGAAATAATCCTGACTACTGGGTTGCCACACTGTTAGATCCCCGGTACAAAAGTAAATTTGCAGAAATTATTCCTGCCATAGAAAGGGATGCACGCATGCAGGAGTATCAGCAGAGACTGTTGCAGAATCTTACATGTGCTTTTCCACAAAATACCAGTGGTGCACGTAGTGAATCTCACAGTTCCAACTTGCCAACCGTGGGACCGTCAAGTGTTCAGCACTCAAACCGTAACAGAACCACAGTATCTGCTGGTAACATCAATTTTGCGGAATCATTTCACCACTTTTTTAGCCCATCCTTTGCAAGGCCACAGGAGACAAGAAGTCTGAAACATAGTCAACGCCTAGAGACGATGGTACAGGAGTATCTGGAAGTAAACATTGAAGCCACGACTGTGTCACTGGACCCTTGCTCTTTTTGGGCTTCCAATCTGGATAAATGGCCGTAGCTAGCCACTTACGCCTTGGAGATCTTGTCATGCCCCGCAGCCAGCGTTCTGTCTGAACGTGTGTTCAGCGCTGCTGGTGGTGTGCTGACAGATAAGCGCACGCGGCTCTCCACTGATAATGTAGACAGACTCACGTTCATAAAGATGAACAAATCATGGATCCGAAACGACTTTTCTACCCCTGTGTCATCCTGGGGAGAGTAAAAGCTTGATGATTGGTTAAAATCACCCTACCAACCGTTTTAAGCTTTCAAATTACTAATCATGTTTATCTGTATCTTGACTGGAAAATAATTTGGGCTTTGTAGCAGTGTGCAGCACTGATCCTATTAGGCCATCTATAATAAGCTCCACCAGATTTAAAATTAAAAATAATTTTTAGCTGCATCTAGCCCGGAAAATAATTTTGGGGCTCCGAGATGCGCAAGACACATAAGTGCCTTCTTGCTGCACTACCTGCAGCATGACCCTCATATTGTCAGAATTCGAAGTAATCATGACTACTGGGTTGCCACACTCTTAGATCCCCCAAACTTTTCGATCAACCTTTTCATTTTAATAAAGACCAAAAAAATGGTCATTTTTGAAATTATAAGCATTAGCAGGTTGTTAGAAACTGAAATCAAACAGTTTTCAACTCAAAACTTTATTCTAGGTGATGTTACATTTTCACATAGGACCCCTTGTTCGAAAGGAGCTTCTGAACTCTCTCGTCCATTGAATTTGTCAGGTTTTGGATGGTTTCTGCTTCAATTGTTTTGCATGAGGACAGAATACCCTCCCAGAGCTGTTGCTTAGATGTGAACTGCCTCCCGCCATCATAGACACTCCTTTTAATGATGCTCCAAAGGTTCTGAATGGGGTAGAGGTCAGGGGAGCATGGGGGTCACACCATAAGTTTGTCCCCTTTTATGCCCATATCAGCCAGAGATGCAGATGTTTTATGTGCAGCATGAGATGGTGCATTATCATGCAGAAAAATGATCTTGCTGTGAAATACACGGTTCTTCTTCTTGAACCATGGCAGGAAGTGCTGTTTGAGAAAATCCACATACATTATGGAGTTCATCTTTAGCGCCTTCAGGGATCCTAAAGGGGCCAACAATCTCTCTTCCCATGATTCCAGCCCAAAACATTACTCCACCTTCCCCTTGTTGGCGCTGTAGCCGTGTTTGCGTGGGGTGTCCATCAACCAGCCATCCTCCACTCCATCCATCTGGACCATCGAGCGCTGCACGGCACTCATCCGTGAACAAAACAGTTTTGAAATCAGTCTTCATGTAATGTTTGGCCCACTGGAGCCGTTTCTGCTTGTGTGAAGTGGATAGAGGAGGTCGACAGGATGGCGTATGCACAGCTGCAAACCTCTGAAGGACCCTGCATCTTGTTGTTCGGGGGACGTTGGAGGCACAAGCAGCTTCAAAAACTTGTCTGCTGCTATGACAAGGCTTTTTTGCCGCTGCTCTTTCAACCTGACGTAATTGCCTGTAGGAAAGAGTCCTCAATTTGCCCTTATCAGCACTCACACGTGTGTACTGTGAATCAGCTACATACTTCTTGATTGCCAAGACACTTCATCCTGATCATCGCACAATGTTGATTGTAGTCATGCCTTGACCTAAACACTCCACAATTTGTTGCTTCTCAGCAGCCGACACATCCTTTTTCTTTCCCATTTTGGCAGAAAATGTAGGCTGCTTAATAATGTGAGAGAGTCTTCTTAAGTAGTCTTGCCTTTCATTGGACACACCTGCCAAACTAATTAGCACAGGTGTCTGCAATTGCTTACAGTGATATAAAGAGCCCTGACACACATCACCATCAATGAGTTTAACTGACAAACAAACAAATTCTTCCCTTATCACTCCTAAACACTTTTTGCATAATAATTTGGAACGCGGTGTACATGTGCTTTTCCACAAAACACCAGCGGTTCACGTAGTGAATCTTACAGTTCTAACTTGCCAACCGTGGTCTGTATGGAATTGTTCAATAAAGGGCCCAAAATTAAGATAACATAGATGGGAGAGGTCTCTATGAATAGGAATTCCTAAGTATTTGATACCCTGTGAGGGCCAGGCAAAGGGAAAGTTGGACTGGATGGAATCCTATATGGATTTAGGGAGGGAGACATCGAGGGCCTCAGACTTCGCTGCATTGATTTTAAAATTTTACCATGTAACAAAGTGATCTATTTCAGCCATAACAGCAGGGATGGATATATGTGATTGAGTGATATATACTAGGACATCATCAGCAAATAGAGAGCACTTGTACTCGGTGCCTCCCACCTCAATCCACCTAATATTGGGGTGATGGCGAATTGATGAGAGCAGGTGCTCCGTCACTAGGATGTATAAGAGAGGGGACAGAGGACATCCCTGCCTTGTCCCATTGGTGATTGTGAAAGGTGATGAAAATGTTCTGACGCACCCCCTGGGCCTTGGGACACCCGGAGCCGGACCCTTTTTGGTGGATGCTGGTGGTTGTAGTCTTCGTGGCGGCGATCCGGTTCCGTGGCTCAGGGCGGTCAAACCAGTGGCGGAACTATTTATGTGGTTTTGATGTTTAAATGTCCGACTACGCCACCCGTGGATTGCGGTCAGAGTGAACCGCCGCTACAGGGCAGACCGCTAAGGCTGGTGTTGTGGGTGCAGCAGAGCGTAGCATAACTCCCCACGGGAGGAGTATAGCCTCAGGGCAGTGTATGCGGAGGATGGGGGTGATGGTGCAGGGCAGCAGCAGTAACGACACGGAGTCAGTGATGCAGTTCAGGGCCTTTACTCACAGTTCTTATTATCCAGACCACGTCTGCAGGTAACGGCTGCCCACGTCGTACTGTGCTCACCAGGTGAGGGGCTCAGACAACTCCCAGATAACTTTGGAGCGCTTCACAGGACCCCCTTTGTGTGTCCTTTGTCTGGCCTTTCTTACCAACACTTCTGTCCGGCTGCCTCGGGCCTCCTCTTGGTAAACTTGGCGCCAGTTTCCCTGACCCTATGTGGTGCCTTCCTAGCGGGTGGAGCATGGGGCTGCGCCACATAAAATGTCAGAGCCTCCGGTTTCTAGCTGAGGGTCGTTTCCTGCCTCCACTAGTTCGGGGACCGGTCTCCCCCTTTGGCCTGACCCCTCCACGCAGGTGGATTCGGGCGTGCGGTGGCGACTCGCCCGTCCGCACCCCTGGGATCCCTTCATTCCTCGTTCCTGGAGCCTTCTCCGCTCCTCTTCCTTCCTTCTCCCTCTTGCAGGCCTGGGCCTCTGTTACTAGGCCCGCCTCCGGAGCAGAGCTCATGCAGAGCCCCTGCTCCCTGCCACTTCTGCTCAGACTTCTCTGCACTGAACTAAGATGGTGCCCACCTTTTATACTCCCTTCTCAATGCACCCAGGAACTGCTTCCTCCCTGCTCCTGCACTGCAGGGTTCCCCTTCCTCAGTGTTCCCTCCCCCCACTCCAGCCAGGGACAGGGACTGTCGTGCCCATCTCAGGGGCATATTGGTCGCCCTGCCCCACGGCAATGTGGTGTAATGCATGCAGGTGTCGGGTCCTGATCCACACTCCATCCTTATCTGAGAGTGAGATATCACACCTCTGGGTGAGGTGCAATACGTCTGTAGCAACCGAGCCCTCGGTGCTACAGTTCCATTTATGTTCAGCCTAGGTGACGTATTGTGATACAGGGCCGTGATTTTGGCTATAAAAGGGTCCCCTAGACCCCTACCCCAAGCTTTTTAAGAGAATCATATATGGCGTGCCAGGAGACTCTATGGAATGCTTTCTCAGCATCCAACGAGAGTATCTACTTACAAATTTTTAACTGCATCTAGCCCAGGAAATACTTTGTGCCTAGTAGCAGTGTCTGCTAGTCAGCGGATTATCCCGGCTGTTAATCAAGCTACACCACCTGTAGTTTGGACACTTAATTTTTTCAAAGGAAATGCTTCGGGACCACGGGATACTCAGTGAAGAGCATCAGGAGGCACCCCAAGGCATAGGGGCTGGGACTGGCAGTAGGATGCCTTGCGGTAGACAGCCGAGCTCGATCCTTATAAAAGCTTTTTAACTGCAGCAGCTTTAGTGGACGCTACTGGAGCTGGAATTACCCGGCTGCTGGCATGAGACTTGCCCTCCAATAGATCCTTGTAAATGGATTTAAAGTGTAATCATTCAAATTAGAGAGACAATTTAAATTAAAAAGCTTAGAGCTGCCTCCACCACAGGGGGGCTCTCTCGACCCACCAGCGGACAGGCACCAGTATTGGGAGAGGGGGGCTGGCCGTCAGGGTTCACCGCGGCTCTGGCACAAACCCGGCGACATGGAGGTGGCACGGGCAGGAGCGGACTGGCCGTGTCGGCTTCTCACTTTTTGGATTTTAGAAGGGCATGACATGCCTATATCTGTGTCTCCCCCTCCTTTTACTCCTCCAGCTCTTTTCTTTTCGCATGACTATATGTACTTGTCACTTTTCCATGTGTTAGTTGTGTCTTCTGAGCAGTTTGTCAGCTTTTGGACACCTTTGAAGGTGTTTTCTATGTGTTTCTATGTGTTTTTGTTTGCCTGCCATTGGTTTTAACGGTGTTCGAAGGTGTTCGACGAACAGTTCGACGAACAGTTCGGCGAACACACGGGTGTTCGACGAACCGAACCGAACTCGAACACTACGGGGGTGGCTCAACACTACACTGCACCCTCCAGTGCGATATGCCCCGTCCGTACTGCACCCTCCAGTGTCATGGGCCCCGCCTGCACTGCACCCTCCAGTGCGATGGGCCACGCCTGCACTGCACCCTCCAGTGTGATGGACCCCGCCCACACTGCACCCTCCAGTGCAATGTGACCCTCTCACACTGCAACCTCGAATGTGATGGTCCATGCCCGCACTGCACCCTCAAGTGCGATGGGCCTTACCTGCACTGCATCCTCCAGTTCGATGGGCCCAACCCGCACTGCACCATGCAGTGTGATAGGCCCCACCCACACTGCACCTTCTAGTGCAATGGGTCCCACCCGCACTGCACCCTCCAGTACAATGGGCCCCACTCACACTGCACCCTCTAGTGCCATGGGCCCCACCCGCACTGCACCACATAGTCCGATGGGCCCAACCCATACTACATCCTCCAGTGCGATGGGCCACACCCGCACTGCACCCTCCAGTGCGATGGTCCACACCCGCACTGCACCCTCCAGTGTGATGGGCCCCACCTGCACTGCACCCTCCAGTGCGATGGGCCCTACCCACACTGCACCCTTGAGTGTGATGGGCCCCACCCTCACTGCACCCTCCAGTGCGATGGGCCCCACCCACATTGCACCCTCCAGTGTGATGGGCCCCACCCGCACTGCACCCTCCAGTATTATGGGCCCCGCCTTCTCTGAACTCTCCAGTGCGATGGGCCCCGTCTGCACTGCAACCTCCAGTGCGATGGGCCCTGCCTGCACTGCACCCTCCAGTGTGATGGACACTGTCCGCACTTCATCCTCCAGTGTGATGGGCCCCACCCGCACTGCAACCTCAAGTGCGATGGTCCCCACACGCACTGCACTCTCCAGTGTGATGGGCCCCGCCTGTACTTCACCCTCCAGTGTGATGGGCCCCGTCCACACTGCACTCTCCAGTGTGATGGACCCCATCCACACTTCACTCTCCAGTGCGTTGGGCCTCACCCGCACTGCACCCTCCAGTGCGATGGGTCCCACCCGCAATGCACCCTCAAGTACAATGGGCCCCACTCGCACTGCACCCTCCAGTGCGATGGGCCACAAACGCAATGCACCCTTCAGGGTGAAGGGCCCCACCCGCTCTGCACCCTCGAGTACGATGGGCCCCACCCACAATGCATTCTTGAGTGCTATGGGCCCCACCCTCACTGCACCCTTGAGTGCTATGGGCCCCACCCACACTGCACCCTCCAGTGCGATGGGCCCTACCTGCACTGCACCCTCCAGTGCGATGGGCCCCTCCCGCACTGCACCCTCCAGTGCTATGGGCCCCACCAGCACTGCAACCTCCAGTGCGATGGGCCCCTGCCCGCACTGCACCCTCCAGTGTGATGGACCCCACCTGCACTGAAGCCTCCAGTGCGATGGGCCCCACCTGTACTACACCGTCAAGTGCGGTGGGCCCAACCTGCATTGCAACCTCCAGTGCGTAGGGCCCCACCCGCACTGCACCCTCCAGTGCGATAGGCCCCTCTCGCATTGCACCCTCCAGTGTTATGGTCCCCGCCCGCACTGCACCCTCCAGTTCGATGGGCCTTACCCCCACTGCACCCTCCAGTGCGATGGGCCCAACCCGCACTACACCCTGCAGTGTGATGGGTCCCACCCGCACTGCACCCTCCAGTACAATGGGCCCAACCTACACTGCACTCTCCAGTGCGATGGACCCCACCCACTATGTACCCTCCAGTGCGATGGGACCCTCTCGCACTGCACCCTCCAGTGTGATGGACCCCACCCGAACTGCAGTCTCCGGTGTGATGGGCCCCACCCGTGCTGCAACCTCCAGTGCGATGGGCCCCACCCGCACTGCACCCTCCAGTACAATGGGCCCCACCCGCACTGCACCCTCCAGTGCGATGGGCCACATCCGCACTGCACCCTCCAGTGGGTTGGTCCACACCCGCAATACACCCTCCAGTGTGTTGGGACCCACCCGCACTGCACCCTCGAGTACGATGGGCCCCACCCACAATGCATTCTTGAGTGCTATGGGCCCCACCCACACTGCACCCTTGAGTGCGATGGGCCCCACCCACACTGCACCCTCCAGTGCGATGGGCCCAAGCTGCACTGCAACCTCCAGTGCGATGTGCCCTGTCTGCACTGCACCCTCCAGTGTGATGGACCCTGTCCACACTTCATCCTCCAGTGCGATAGGCCCCACCCGCACTGCAACCTCCAGTGCGATGGGCCCTGCCCGCACTGCACCCTCCAGTGCGATGGGCCTCGCCTGTATTTCACCCTCCAGTGTGATGGGCCCCGTCCACACTGCACTCTCCAGTGTGATGGACCCCGCCCGCACTTCACTCTCCGGTGCGTTGGGCCCCTCCCACACAGCACCCTCCAGTGCGATAAGCCCCGCCAGCACTGCACCCTCCAGTGCGATTGGCCCCACTCTCACTGCACCCTCCAGTTCGATGGGTCCCACCCGCACTGCATCCTCCAGTACAATGAGCCCCATCCGCTCTGCACCCTCCAATGCGATGGGCCTCACCGCACTGCACCACATAGTCCGATGGGCCACAACCGCACTACACCCTCCATTGCGATGGGCCATACCCGCACTGCACCCTCCAGTCCCATGGTCCCCACCTGCTCTGCACCCTCCAGTGCGATAGTCCCCACCCGCACTGCACCCTCCACTGTAATGGACCCCACCCGAACGGCACCTTCCAGTGTCATGGGCCCCACCGGCACTTCATCCTCCAGTGTGATGAGCACCACCCGCACTGCACACTCCAGTCCGATAGGCCCCACACGCATTGCACCCTCCAGTGCGATGGGCCCCACCCACACTGCACCACATAGTCCGATGGGCCCAACCCGCACTACATCCTCCAGTGCGATGGGACACAACCGCACTGCACCCTCCAGTGCGATGGTCCACACCCGCACTGCACCCTCCAGTGTGATATGCCCCACCCGCACTGCACCCTCAAGTACGATGGGCCCCACCTGCACTGCATTCTTGAGTGCTATGGGCCCCACCCACACTGCACCCTTGAGTGCGATGGGCCCCACCCACACTGCACCCTCCAGTGCGATGGGCCCCACCTACACTGCACCCTCCAGTGCGATGGGCCCCACCTACACTGCACCCTCCAATGCAATTGTCCCGTCTGCACTGCACCCTCCAGTGTAATGGACCCCACCTGCACGGCACCCTCCAGTGTCATGGGCCCCACCTGCACTGCATCCTCTAGTGTGATTGGCACCACCCGCACTGCACCCTCCAGTACGATGGGCCCCACCCGCACTGCACCCTCCAGTACGATGAGCCCCTCCCGCACTGCTCCCTCCAGTGCGATGGGCCTCACCTGCACTGCACCACATAGTACGATGGGCCCCACCCGCACTACACCCTCCATTGCGATGGGTCATACCCACAATGAACCCTCCAGTGCGATGGTCCCCACCTTCTCTGCACCCTCCAGTGCAATAGTCCCCACCAGCACTGCACCCTTCAGTGCGATGGGTCCCACCCGCACTGCACCCTCCAGTACAATGGGCCCCTCCCGTACTTCATCCTCCAGTGTGATGAGCCCCAACCGCAGTGCACACTCCAGTGCTATGGGCCACACCCGCACTGCACCCTCCAGTGCAATGGACCCCGCCCACACTGTACCCTCCAGTGCGATGGGACCCTCTCGCACTGCACCCTCCAGTGTGATGGACCCCGCCCACACTGCACCCTCCAGTGTGATGGGCCCCGTCCACACTGCACTCTCCAGTGTGATGGGCCCTGCCCGCACTTCACTCTCCAGTGCGATGGGCCCCACCGGCACTGCACCCTCCAGTACGATGGGCCCCACCTTCACTGAACCCTCCAGTGCGATGGGCCCCATCTGCACTGCAACCTACAATGCGATGGGCCCAAACTACACTGCAACCTCCAGTGCAATGGGCCCGTCCGCACTGCAACCTCCAGTGCAATGGGCCCGTCCGCACTGCAACCTCCAGTGCAATGGGCCAACCCGCACTGCACCATCCAGTGCTATGGGCCTCACCCGCACTGCACCCTCGAGTGCGATGGGCCCCCCTGCACTGCACCCTACAGTGCGATGGGCCACGCCCGCACTGAACTCTCCAGTGCGATGGACCCTGCCCACACTGCACCCTCCAGTGTGATGGACCCCACCTGCACGTCAAACGCCAGTGTCATGGGCCTCACCTGCACTGCACCCTCCAGTGCGATGTTCCCCACCTGCACTGCACCCTCCAGTGCGATGTGTCACTCCCACACTGCATCCTCCAGTGCGATGGACCCCACCCGCACTGTACCCTCTAGTGCGATGGGCCTCATCTGCAGTACATCCTCCAGTGCGATGGGCCCCACCCGCACTGCACCCTCCAGTATGATGGGTCCCGCCTTCACTGAACCCTCCAGTGTGATGGGCCCGATCTGCACTGCATCCTCCAGTGTGATGGGCCCCGTATGCACTCCAGGCTCCAGTGTGATGGACCCTGTCTGCACTTCACCCTCCAGTACGATGTGCCCCACCCGCACTGCACACTCCAGTGTGATGGACCCCGCCTGCACTTCACCCTCCAGTGTGATGGGCCCTGCCAGCACTGCAACCTCCTGTGTGATTGACCCCGCCCGCACTTCATTCTCCAGTGCTTTGGGCCCCACCCACACTGCACCCTCCAGTGCGATTGTCTCCACATGCACTGCACCCTCCAGTGCGATGGGCGCCACCCGCACTGCACCCTCCAGTGCGAAGGGCCCCGTCTGCACTTCACCCTCCAGTGCAATGGGCCCCGCCCGCACTGCACCCTCCAGTGTGATGTACCCCGCCTGCACTTCACCCTCCAGTGTGATGGGCCCCGCCCGCACTGCACCCTTCAGTGTGATGGACCCCGCCCGCACTTCACTCTCCAGTGCTTTGGGCCCCACCCACACTGCACCCTCCAGTGCGATGGGCCCCACCCGCACTGCACCCTCAAGTGCGATGGTCTCCACCTGCACTGCACCCTCCAGTGCGATGGGTCCCACCCACACTGCATCCTCCAGTGCGATGGACCCCACCCGCACTGCATCCTCCAGTGCAATGGGCCCCATCTGCACCGCACTCTCCATTGTAAAGGACCCAACCCGCACGGCAACCGCCAGTGTCATGGGCCTCACCTGCACTGCATCCTCCAGTGCGATAATCCCCACCTGCACTGCAACCTCAAGTGCGATGGTCCCCCTCTGCACTGCATCCTCCAGTGCGATGGGCCCCATCCGCACTGCACCCTACAGTACGATGGGCCCCACCTTCACTGAACCCTCCAGTGTGATGGGCCCTGTCTGCACTGCACGCTCCAGTGTGATGGACCCCATCTGCACTTCACCCTCCAGTGCGATGGGCCACACCCGCACTGCACCCTACTTTGTGATGAACCCCGCCCGTACTTCACCCTCCAGTGTGATGGGCCCCGCCCACATTGCACCCTCCTGTGTGTTTGACCCCGCCCGCACTTCACTCTCCAGTGCTTTGGGCCCCATCCACACTACACCCTCCAGTGCAATAAGAACCACCCACACTGCACCCTCCAGTGTGATGGGCCCCACCCGCACTGAACCCTTCAGTGCGATGGGCCCCACCTGCACAGCAGCCTCCAGTACGATGGGCCCCGCCTTCACTGAACCCTCCAGTGTGATGGGCCCCGTCTGCACTGAACGCTCCAGTGTGATGGACCCGTCTGCACTTCACCCTCCAGTGCGATGGGCCCCACCCGCACTGCACCCTACAGTGTGATGAACCCCGCCCCTACTTCACCCACCAGTATGATGGACCCCGCCTGCACTGCACCCTCCTGTGTGTTTGACCCCGCCCGCACTTCACTCTCCAGTGCTTTGGGCCCCATCCACACTACACCCTCCAGTGCAATAAGAACCACCCACACTGCACCCTCCAGTGTGATGGGCCCCACCCGCACTGAACCCTTCAGTGCGATGGGCCCAGCCTGCACTGCACCCTCTAATGCGATGGGCCCCGCCCGCACTGCACCCTCCAGTGCGACGGGCTCCGCCCACACTGCACCCTCCAGTTCGATGGACTCCGGCTGCACTGCACCCTCTAGTGTGATGGGCCCACCCGCTCTGCACCACATAGTCCGATGGGCCCCACCCGCACTATACACTTCAATGCGATGGGCCATACGCGCACTGCACCCTCCAGTGCGATGGTCCCCACCCGCACTGCACCCTCCACTGTGATGGGCCCCACCCACACTGCACCATCCAGTGCGATGGGCCCCACCCACACTGCAGCCTTGAGTGCGATAGGCCCCACCCACACTGCACCCTTGAGTGTATGGGCCCCTTCCGCACTGCACCCTCCAGTGGGATGTGCCCCGACCACACTGCACCCTCCAGTGTAATAAGCCCCACCCGCTTTGCACCCTCCAGTGTCCTGAGCCTCACCTGCACTGCACCCTACAGTGCGATGGGCTACGCCCGCACTGAACTCTCCAGTGCGATGGACCCCGCCCACACTGCACCCTCCAGTGCGATGGGACCCTCTCGCACTGCACCCTCCAGTGTGATGGACCCCACGCGCACGGCAACCGCCAGTGTCATGGGCCTCTCCTGCACTGCACCCTCCAGTGCGATGGTCCCCACCTGCACTGCACCCTCTAGTGCGATGGGTCCCGCCTTCACTAAACCCTCCAGTACGATGGGCCCCGCATGCACTGCAGGCTCCAGTGTGATGGACCCTGTCTGCACTTCACCCTCCAGTACGATTGGCCCCACCCGCACTGCACACTCCAATGTGATGGACCCCGCCCGCACTTCACCCTCCAGTGTGATGGGCCCCGACCAAACTGCAACCTCCTGTGTGATGGGCCTCACCTGAACTGCACCCTCCAGTGCGATGGTCCCCACCTGCACTGCAACCTCCAGTGCGATGGGTCCCACCAGCACTGCATCCACCAGTGCGATGGATGCCACCCGCACTGCACCCTCCAGTGCGATGGGCCCCTTCTGCACTGCATCCTCCAGTTCGATGGGCCCCACCCAAACTGCACCCTCCAGTACGATGGGCCCTGCCTTCACTGAACCCTCCAGTGTGATGGTCCACATCTGCACTGCACGCTCCAGTGTGATCGACCCCGTCTGCACTTCACCCTCCAGTGCGATGGGCCCCACCCGCCCTGCACCCTACAATGTGATGAAACCCGCCGGTACTTCACCCTCCAGTGTGATGGGCCCCGCCCGCACTGCACCCTCCTGTATGTTTGACCTCGCCCGCACTTCACTCTCCAGTGCTTTGGGCCCCACCCGCATGGCACCCTCCAGTTTCATGGGCCCCACCCGCACTGCACCCTCCTTTATGATGGGCCCCACCTGCACTGCAGCCTCCAGTACGATGAGCCCCTCCTGCACTGCAAGCTCCAGTGTAATGGACCCCATCGGCACTTCACCCTCCAGTGCGCTGGGCCCCGACCGCACTGCAACCTCCTGTGTGATGGGCCTCACCTGCACTGCACCCTCCAGTGCGATGGTCCCCACCTGCACTGCAACCTCCAGTGCGATGGGTCCCACCAGCACTGCATCCACCAGTGCGATGGATGCCACCCGCACTGCACCCTCCAGTGCGATGGGCCCCTTCAGCACTGCATCCTCCAGTGCGATGGGCCCCACCCAAACTGCACCCTCCAGTACGATGGGCCCTGCCTTCACTGAACCCTCCAGTGTGATGGTCCCCATCTGCAATGCACGCTCCAGTGTGATCGACCCCGTCTGCACTTCACCCTCCAGTGCGATGGGCCCCACCCGCCCTGCACCCTACAATGTGATGAAACCCGCCGGTACTTCACCCTCCAGTGTGATGGGCCCCGCCCGCACTGCACCCTCCTGTATGTTTGACCTCGCCCGCACTTCACTCTCCAGTGCTTTGGGCCCCACCCGCATGGCACCCTCCAGTTTCATGGGCCCCACCCGCACTGCACCCTCCAGTATGATGGGCCCCACCTGCACTGCAGCCTCCAGTACGATGAGCCCCTCCTGCACTGCAAGCTCCAGTGTAATGGACCCCATCGGCACTTCACCCTCCAGTGCGCTGGGCCCCGCCTTCACTGAACCCTCCAGTGCGATGGGCCCCCTCTGCACTGCAAACTCCAGTGCGATGGGCCCCGCCTGCACTGCACCCTCCAGTAATAATGGACACCGCCTGCACTTCACTCTAAAGTGCTTTGGGCCACACCCCCACTGCACCCTTCAGTGTGATGGACCCCGCCTGCACTTCACTCTCCAGTGCTTTGGGCCCCACCCACACTGCACCCTCCAGTGCGATAAGCCCCGTCTGCACTGCACCCTCCAGTGCAATGGGCCCCACTCGCACTGAACCCTCAAGTGCGATGGTCCCCACCTGCACTGCACCCTCCAGTGCGATGGTCCCCACCTGCACTGCACCCTCCAGTGCGATGGGACCCACCCGCACTGCATCCTCCAGGGCGATGGACCCCACCCGCACTGCATCTTCCAGTGCGATGGGCCCCATCTGCACTGCACTCTCCATTGTAAAGCAACCAACCCGCACGGCAACCGCCAGTGTCATGGGCGTCACCTGCACTGCACCCTCCAGTGCAATAGTCCCCGCCTGTACTGCACCCTCCAGTGCGATGGTCCCCACCTGCACTGAACCCTCCAGTACGATGGGCCCCGCCTTCACTGAACCCTCCAGTGTGATGGGCCCTGTCTGAACTGCATCCTCCAGTGCGATGGGCCCCGCCTGCACTGCATGCTCCAGTGTGATGGAGCCCGTCTGCACTTCACCCTCCAGTGCGATGGGCCCCACCCGCACTGCACCCTACAGTGTGATGAACCCCGCCCGTACTTCACCCTCCAGTGTGATGGGCCCCGCCCGCACTGCACCCTCCTGTGTGTTTGACCCCGCCCGCACTTCACTCTCCAGTGCTTTGGGCCCCATCCACACTGCACTGTCCAGTGCGAGAGGCCCCACCCGCATTGCACCCTACAGTGCGATGGACCACACCTGCACTGCAGCCAACAGTGCGATGGGCCCAGCCCGCACTGCACCCTACAGTGTGATGGGCCCAGCCCGCACTGCACCCTCCAGTGCGATGGGCTCAGCCCGCACTGCACCCTCCAGTTCAATGGACTCCGGACGCACTGCACCCTCCAGTGCGATGGACCCCACCCGCACTGCACCACATAGTCCGATGGGCCCCACCCGCACTATACACTCCAGTGCGATGGGCCATACCCGCACTGCACCTTCCAGTGCGATGGTCCCCACCCACACTGCACCCTCCACTGTGATGGGCCCCACCCGAACTGCACCCTCCAGTGTGATGGGCCCAACCCACACTGCACCCTTGAGTTTGATAGGCCCCACCCACACTGCACCCTTGAGTGCGATGGGCCCCATCTGCGCTGCACCCTCCAGTGAGATGGGCTCCATCTGCACTGCACCCTCCAGTGCGATGGGTTCCACCTGTACTGCACCCTCCAGTGCGATGGGCCCCACCCGCACTACAACCTCAAGTGCGATGGGCCCCGTCTGCACTGCACCCTCCAGTGCGATGGGCCCAGCCAGCACTGCACCCTCCATTGTGATGAACCCCACCCACACTTCACCCTCCAGTGTGATGGTCCCCGCACACACTGCACCCTCCAGTGCAATAAGCCCCACCTGCATTGCACCCTCCAGTGCAATGGGCCCCGCCTGTACTTCAACCTCCAGTGTGATGGGCCCCATCCACACTGCACTCTCCAGTGTGATGGACCCCGTCCGCACTTCACTCTCCAGTGCGTTGGGCCTCACCCGCACTGCACCCTCTAGTGCGATGGGTCCCACCCGCAATGCACCCTCAAGTACAATGGGCCCCACTGGCACTGCACCCTCCAGTGCGATGGGCCCCACCCACACTGCACCACATGGTCCGAATGGCCCAACCCGCACTACACCCTCCAGTGCGATGGGCCACAACCGCAATGTACCCTCCAGGGTGAAGGGCCCCACCCGCTCTGCACCCTCGATTACGATGGGCCCCACCCACAATGCATTCTTGAGTGCTATGGGCCCCACCCACACTGCACCCTTGAGTGCTATGGGCCCCACCCACACTGCACCCTCCAGTGCTATGGGCCCCACCAGCACTGCAACGTCCAGTGCGATGGGCCCATGCCCACACTGCACCCTCCAGTGTGATGGACCCCACCTGCAATGAAGCCTCCAGTGCGATGGGCCCCACCTGTACTACACCGTCCAGTGCGGTGGGCCTTACCCGCATTGCAACCTCCAGTGCGTAGGGCCCCACTCGCACTGCACCCTCCAGTGCGATAGGCCCCGGCCGCACTGCACCCTCTAGTACGATGGGCCCCACCCGCACTGCACCCTCCAGTGCGATGGGACCCTCTTGCACTGCACCCTCCAGTGTTATGGTCCCCGCCCACACTGCACCCTCCAGTTCGATGGGCCTTACCCCAACTGCACCCTCCAGTGCGATGGGCCACATCCGCACAACACCCTTCCGTGGGTTGGTCCACACCCGCACTACACCCTCCAGTGTGATGGGACCCACCCGCACTGCACCCTCGAGTACGATGGGCCCCACCCACAATGCATTCTTGAGTGCTATGGGCCATACCCACACTGCACCCTTGAGTGCGATGGGCCCCACCCACACTGCACCCTCCAGTGCTATGGGCCCAAGCTGCACTGCAACCTCCAGTGCGATGTTCCCTGCCTGCACTGCACCCTCCAGTGTGATGGACCCTGTCCACACTTCATCCTACAGTGCGATAGGCCCCACCCGCACTGCAACCTCCAGTGCGATGGGCCCTGCCTGCACTGCACCCTCCAGTGCGATGGGCCTCGCCTGTATTTCACCCTCCAGTGTGATGGGCCCCGTCCACACTGCACTCTCCAGTGTGATGGACCCCGCCCGCACTTCACTCTCCAGTGAGTTGGGCCCCACTCACACAGCACCCTCCAGTGCGATAAGCCCCACCCACACTGCACCCTCCAGTGCGATGGGCCCCACTCGCACTGCACCCTCCAGTTCGATGCGTCCCACCCGCACTGCATCCTCCAGTACAATGAGCCCCATCCGCTCTGCAACCTCCAATGCGATGGGCCTCATCGCACTGCACCACATAGTCCGATGGGCCACAACCGCACTACACCCTCCATTTCGATGGGCCATACCCGCACTGCACCCTCCAGTCCCATGGTCCCCACCTCCTCTGCATCCTCCAGTGCGATAGTCCCCACCTGCACTGCACCCTCCAGTGTAATGGACCCCACCCGAACGGCACCTTCCAGTGTCATGGGCCCCACCGGCATTGCACCCTCCAGTGCGATTGGCCCCACTCACACTGCACCACATAGTCCGATGGGCCCAACCCGCACTACATCCTCCAGTGCAATGGGACACAACCGCACTGCACCCTCCAGTGCGATGGTCCACACCCGCATTGCACCCTCCAGTGTGATATGCCCCACCCGCACTGCACCCTAGAGTACGATGGGCCCCACCTGCACTGCATTTTTGAGTGCTATGGGCCCCACCCACACTGCACCTTTGAGTGCGATGGGCCCCACCCACACTGCACCCTCCAGTGCGATGGGCCCCACCCACACTGCACCCTCCAATGCAATTGTCCCGTCTGCACTGCACCCTCCAGTGTAATGGACCCCACCCGCACGGCACCCTCCAGTGTCATGGACCCCACCTGCACTGCATCCTCTAGTGTGATGGGCACCACCCGCACTGCACCCTCCAGTACGATGGGCCCCACCTGCACTGCACCCTCCAGTATGATGGGCCCCGCCTTCAATGAACCCTCCTGTGCAATGGGCCCCGTCTGCACTGCAACCTCCAGTGCGATGGGCCCAGCTTGCACTGCACCCTCCAGTTTGATGGACTCCGTCCGCACTTCAGCCTCCAGTGTGATGGGCCCCACCCGCACTGCCACCTCCAGTGCGATGGGCCATGCCCGCACTGCACCCTCCAGTGCGATGTGCCCCGCCTGTACTTGACCCTCCAGTGTGATGGGCCCCGTCCACACTGCACTCTCCAGTGTGATGGACCCCTCCTGCACTTCACTCTCCAGTGCGTTGGGCCCCACCCACACAGCACCCTCCAGTGCGATAAGCCCCGCCAGCACTGCACCCTCCAGTTCGATGGGACCCACCCACACTGCATCCTCCAGTACAATGAGCCACTCCCGCACTGCACCCTCCAGTGCGATGGGCCTCACCTGCACTGCACCACATAGTACGATGGGCCCCACCTGCACTACACCCGCCATTGCGATGGGTCATACCCACACTGAACCCTCCAGTGCAATGGTCCCCACCTTCTCTGCACCCTCCAGTGCGATAGTCCCCACCCGCACTGCACCCTTCAGTGCGATGGGTCCCACCCGCACTGCACCCTCCAGTACAATGGGCCCCTCCCGTACTTCATCCTCCAGTGTGATGAGCCCCAACCGCAGTGCACACTCCAGTGCGATGGGCCCCACCCGCACTGCACCCTCCAGTGCGATGGACCCCGCCCACACTGTACCCTCCAGTGCGATGGGACCCTCTCGCACTGCACCCTCCAGTGTGATGGACCCCGCCCACACTGCACCCTCCAGTGTGATGGGCCCCGTCCACACTGCACTCTCCAGTGTGATGGACCCTGCCCGCACTTCACTCTCCAGTGCGATGGGCCCCACGCGCACTGCACCCTCCAGTACGATGGGCCCCACCTTCACTGAACCCTCCAGTGCGATGGGACCCGTCTGCACTGCAACCTACAATGCGATAGGCCCAGACTGCACTGCACCCTCCAGTGTGATTGACCCCGTCCGCACTGCAACCTCCAGTGCAATGGGCCCGCCCGCACTGCACCATCCAGTGCTATGGGCCTGACCCGCACTGCACCCTCCAGTGCGATGGGCCCCCCCTGCACAGCACCCTACAGTGCGATGGGCC
The DNA here is from genome assembly GCF_046119375.1 of Phyllobates terribilis. Lineage (NCBI taxonomy): Eukaryota > Metazoa > Chordata > Amphibia > Anura > Dendrobatidae > Phyllobates > Phyllobates terribilis. The sequence continues at coordinate 208,740 of NW_027362827.1, read as the reverse complement.
ACGCCCACACTGAACTATCCAGTGCAATGGGCCCTGCCCACACTGCACCATTCAGTGTGATGGAACCCACCTGCACATCAACCGCCAGTGTCATGGGCCTCACCTGCACTGCACCCTCCAGTATGATGGGCCCCACCTGCACTGCAGCCTCCAGTACGATGAGCCCCTCCTGCACTGCAAGCTCCAGTGTAATGGACCCCATCGGCACTTCACCCTCCAGTGCGCTGGGCCCCGCCTTCACTGAACCCTCCAGTGCGATGGGCCCCCTCTGCACTGCAAACTCCAGTGCGATGGGCCCCGCCTGCACTGCACCCTCCAGTAATAATGGACACCGCCTGCACTTCACTCTAAAGTGCTTTGGGCCACACCCCCACTGCACCCTTCAGTGTGATGGACCCCGCCTGCACTTCACTCTCCAGTGCTTTGGGCCCCACCCACACTGCACCCTCCAGTGCGATAAGCCCCGTCTGCACTGCACCCTCCAGTGCAATGGGCCCCACTCGCACTGAACCCTCAAGTGCGATGGTCCCCACCTGCACTGCACCCTCCAGTGCGATGGTCCCCACCTGCACTGCACCCTCCAGTGCGATGGGACCCACCCGCACTGCATCCTCCAGGGCGATGGACCCCACCCGCACTGCATCTTCCAGTGCGATGGGCCCCATCTGCACTGCACTCTCCATTGTAAAGCAACCAACCCGCACGGCAACCGCCAGTGTCATGGGCGTCACCTGCACTGCACCCTCCAGTGCAATAGTCCCCGCCTGTACTGCACCCTCCAGTGCGATGGTCCCCACCTGCACTGAACCCTCCAGTACGATGGGCCCCGCCTTCACTGAACCCTCCAGTGTGATGGGCCCTGTCTGAACTGCATCCTCCAGTGCGATGGGCCCCGCCTGCACTGCATGCTCCAGTGTGATGGAGCCCGTCTGCACTTCACCCTCCAGTGCGATGGGCCCCACCCGCACTGCACCCTACAGTGTGATGAACCCCGCCCGTACTTCACCCTCCAGTGTGATGGGCCCCGCCCGCACTGCACCCTCCTGTGTGTTTGACCCCGCCCGCACTTCACTCTCCAGTGCTTTGGGCCCCATCCACACTGCACTGTCCAGTGCGAGAGGCCCCACCCGCATTGCACCCTACAGTGCGATGGACCACACCTGCACTGCAGCCAACAGTGCGATGGGCCCAGCCCGCACTGCACCCTACAGTGTGATGGGCCCAGCCCGCACTGCACCCTCCAGTGCGATGGGCTCAGCCCGCACTGCACCCTCCAGTTCAATGGACTCCGGACGCACTGCACCCTCCAGTGCGATGGACCCCACCCGCACTGCACCACATAGTCCGATGGGCCCCACCCGCACTATACACTCCAGTGCGATGGGCCATACCCGCACTGCACCTTCCAGTGCGATGGTCCCCACCCACACTGCACCCTCCACTGTGATGGGCCCCACCCGAACTGCACCCTCCAGTGTGATGGGCCCAACCCACACTGCACCCTTGAGTTTGATAGGCCCCACCCACACTGCACCCTTGAGTGCGATGGGCCCCATCTGCGCTGCACCCTCCAGTGAGATGGGCTCCATCTGCACTGCACCCTCCAGTGCGATGGGTTCCACCTGTACTGCACCCTCCAGTGCGATGGGCCCCACCCGCACTACAACCTCAAGTGCGATGGGCCCCGTCTGCACTGCACCCTCCAGTGCGATGGGCCCAGCCAGCACTGCACCCTCCATTGTGATGAACCCCACCCACACTTCACCCTCCAGTGTGATGGTCCCCGCACACACTGCACCCTCCAGTGCAATAAGCCCCACCTGCATTGCACCCTCCAGTGCAATGGGCCCCGCCTGTACTTCAACCTCCAGTGTGATGGGCCCCATCCACACTGCACTCTCCAGTGTGATGGACCCCGTCCGCACTTCACTCTCCAGTGCGTTGGGCCTCACCCGCACTGCACCCTCTAGTGCGATGGGTCCCACCCGCAATGCACCCTCAAGTACAATGGGCCCCACTGGCACTGCACCCTCCAGTGCGATGGGCCCCACCCACACTGCACCACATGGTCCGAATGGCCCAACCCGCACTACACCCTCCAGTGCGATGGGCCACAACCGCAATGTACCCTCCAGGGTGAAGGGCCCCACCCGCTCTGCACCCTCGATTACGATGGGCCCCACCCACAATGCATTCTTGAGTGCTATGGGCCCCACCCACACTGCACCCTTGAGTGCTATGGGCCCCACCCACACTGCACCCTCCAGTGCTATGGGCCCCACCAGCACTGCAACGTCCAGTGCGATGGGCCCATGCCCACACTGCACCCTCCAGTGTGATGGACCCCACCTGCAATGAAGCCTCCAGTGCGATGGGCCCCACCTGTACTACACCGTCCAGTGCGGTGGGCCTTACCCGCATTGCAACCTCCAGTGCGTAGGGCCCCACTCGCACTGCACCCTCCAGTGCGATAGGCCCCGGCCGCACTGCACCCTCTAGTACGATGGGCCCCACCCGCACTGCACCCTCCAGTGCGATGGGACCCTCTTGCACTGCACCCTCCAGTGTTATGGTCCCCGCCCACACTGCACCCTCCAGTTCGATGGGCCTTACCCCAACTGCACCCTCCAGTGCGATGGGCCACATCCGCACAACACCCTTCCGTGGGTTGGTCCACACCCGCACTACACCCTCCAGTGTGATGGGACCCACCCGCACTGCACCCTCGAGTACGATGGGCCCCACCCACAATGCATTCTTGAGTGCTATGGGCCATACCCACACTGCACCCTTGAGTGCGATGGGCCCCACCCACACTGCACCCTCCAGTGCTATGGGCCCAAGCTGCACTGCAACCTCCAGTGCGATGTTCCCTGCCTGCACTGCACCCTCCAGTGTGATGGACCCTGTCCACACTTCATCCTACAGTGCGATAGGCCCCACCCGCACTGCAACCTCCAGTGCGATGGGCCCTGCCTGCACTGCACCCTCCAGTGCGATGGGCCTCGCCTGTATTTCACCCTCCAGTGTGATGGGCCCCGTCCACACTGCACTCTCCAGTGTGATGGACCCCGCCCGCACTTCACTCTCCAGTGAGTTGGGCCCCACTCACACAGCACCCTCCAGTGCGATAAGCCCCACCCACACTGCACCCTCCAGTGCGATGGGCCCCACTCGCACTGCACCCTCCAGTTCGATGCGTCCCACCCGCACTGCATCCTCCAGTACAATGAGCCCCATCCGCTCTGCAACCTCCAATGCGATGGGCCTCATCGCACTGCACCACATAGTCCGATGGGCCACAACCGCACTACACCCTCCATTTCGATGGGCCATACCCGCACTGCACCCTCCAGTCCCATGGTCCCCACCTCCTCTGCATCCTCCAGTGCGATAGTCCCCACCTGCACTGCACCCTCCAGTGTAATGGACCCCACCCGAACGGCACCTTCCAGTGTCATGGGCCCCACCGGCATTGCACCCTCCAGTGCGATTGGCCCCACTCACACTGCACCACATAGTCCGATGGGCCCAACCCGCACTACATCCTCCAGTGCAATGGGACACAACCGCACTGCACCCTCCAGTGCGATGGTCCACACCCGCATTGCACCCTCCAGTGTGATATGCCCCACCCGCACTGCACCCTAGAGTACGATGGGCCCCACCTGCACTGCATTTTTGAGTGCTATGGGCCCCACCCACACTGCACCTTTGAGTGCGATGGGCCCCACCCACACTGCACCCTCCAGTGCGATGGGCCCCACCCACACTGCACCCTCCAATGCAATTGTCCCGTCTGCACTGCACCCTCCAGTGTAATGGACCCCACCCGCACGGCACCCTCCAGTGTCATGGACCCCACCTGCACTGCATCCTCTAGTGTGATGGGCACCACCCGCACTGCACCCTCCAGTACGATGGGCCCCACCTGCACTGCACCCTCCAGTATGATGGGCCCCGCCTTCAATGAACCCTCCTGTGCAATGGGCCCCGTCTGCACTGCAACCTCCAGTGCGATGGGCCCAGCTTGCACTGCACCCTCCAGTTTGATGGACTCCGTCCGCACTTCAGCCTCCAGTGTGATGGGCCCCACCCGCACTGCCACCTCCAGTGCGATGGGCCATGCCCGCACTGCACCCTCCAGTGCGATGTGCCCCGCCTGTACTTGACCCTCCAGTGTGATGGGCCCCGTCCACACTGCACTCTCCAGTGTGATGGACCCCTCCTGCACTTCACTCTCCAGTGCGTTGGGCCCCACCCACACAGCACCCTCCAGTGCGATAAGCCCCGCCAGCACTGCACCCTCCAGTTCGATGGGACCCACCCACACTGCATCCTCCAGTACAATGAGCCACTCCCGCACTGCACCCTCCAGTGCGATGGGCCTCACCTGCACTGCACCACATAGTACGATGGGCCCCACCTGCACTACACCCGCCATTGCGATGGGTCATACCCACACTGAACCCTCCAGTGCAATGGTCCCCACCTTCTCTGCACCCTCCAGTGCGATAGTCCCCACCCGCACTGCACCCTTCAGTGCGATGGGTCCCACCCGCACTGCACCCTCCAGTACAATGGGCCCCTCCCGTACTTCATCCTCCAGTGTGATGAGCCCCAACCGCAGTGCACACTCCAGTGCGATGGGCCCCACCCGCACTGCACCCTCCAGTGCGATGGACCCCGCCCACACTGTACCCTCCAGTGCGATGGGACCCTCTCGCACTGCACCCTCCAGTGTGATGGACCCCGCCCACACTGCACCCTCCAGTGTGATGGGCCCCGTCCACACTGCACTCTCCAGTGTGATGGACCCTGCCCGCACTTCACTCTCCAGTGCGATGGGCCCCACGCGCACTGCACCCTCCAGTACGATGGGCCCCACCTTCACTGAACCCTCCAGTGCGATGGGACCCGTCTGCACTGCAACCTACAATGCGATAGGCCCAGACTGCACTGCACCCTCCAGTGTGATTGACCCCGTCCGCACTGCAACCTCCAGTGCAATGGGCCCGCCCGCACTGCACCATCCAGTGCTATGGGCCTGACCCGCACTGCACCCTCCAGTGCGATGGGCCCCCCCTGCACAGCACCCTACAGTGCGATGGGCCACGCCCACACTGAACTATCCAGTGCAATGGGCCCTGCCCACACTGCACCATTCAGTGTGATGGAACCCACCTGCACATCAACCGCCAGTGTCATGGGCCTCACCTGCACTGCACCCTCCAGTGCGATGGTCCCCACCTGCACAGCACCCTCCAGTGTGACGTGTCCCACCCACACTGCATCCTCCAATGCGAAGGACCCCACCCGCACTGCACCCTCTAGTGCGATGGGCCTCATCTGCACTACATCCTCAAGTGCAATGGGCCCCACCCGCACTGCACCCTCCAGTATGATGGGTCCCGCCTTCACTGAACCCTCCAGTGCGATGGGCCCCACTCACACTGCACCACATAGTCCGATGGGCCCAACCCGCACTACATCCTCCAGTGCGATGGGACACAACCGCACTGCACCCTCCAGTGCGATGGTCCACACCCGCATTGCACCCTCCAGTGTGATATGCCCCACCCGCACTGCACCCTAGAGTATGATGGGCCCCACCTGCACTGCATTCTTAAGTGCTATGGGCCCCACCCACACTGCACCTTTGAGTGCGATGGGCCCCACCCACACTGCACCCTCCAGTGCGATGGGCCCCACCCACACTGCACCCTCCAATGCAATTGTCCCGTCTGCACTGCACCCTCCAGTGTAATTGACCCCACCCGCACGGCACCCTCCAGTGTCATGGACCCCACCTGCACTGCATCCTCTAGTGTGATGGGCACCACCCGCACTGCACCCTCCAGTACGATGGGCCCCACCTGCACTGCACCCTCCAGTATGATGGGCCCCGCCTTCAATGAACCCTCCTGTGCAATGGGCCCCGTCTGCACTGCAACCTCCAGTGCGATGGGCCCTGCTTGCACTGCACCCTCCAGTTTGATGGACTCCGTCCGCACTTCAGCCTCCAGTGTGATGGGCCCCACCCGCACTGCCACCTCCAGTGCGATGGGCCATGCCCGCACTGCACCCTCCAGTGCGATGTGCCCCGCCTGTACTTGACCCTCCAGTGTGATGGGCCCCGTCCACACTGCACTCTCCAGTGTGATGGACCCCTCCTGCACTTCACTCTCCAGTGCGTTGGGCCCCACCCACACAGCACCCTCCAATGCGATGGACCCCACCCGCACTGCACCCTCCAGTGCGATGGTCCCCACCCGCACTGCACCCTCCAGTGCGATGGGTCCCACCCACACTGCATCCTCCAGTGCGATGGACCCCAACCGCACTGCATCCTCCAGTGCGATGGGCCCCATCTGCACCGCACTCTCCATTGTAAAGGACCCAACCCGCACGGCAACCGCCAGTGTCATGGGCCTCACCTGCACTGCACCCTCCAGTGCGATGGTCCCCACCTGCACTGCAACCTCAAGTGCGATGGTCCCCTTCTGCACTGCATCCTCCAGTGCGATGGGCCCCACCCGCACGGCACCCTCCAGTACGATGGGCCCCACCTTCACTGAACCCTCCAGTGTGATGGGCCCCGTCTGCACTGCACCCTCCAGTGCGATGGTCCCCACCTGCACTGCACCCCCCAGTGCTATGGGTCCCACCCTCACTGCATCCTCCAGGGCGATGGACCCCATCTGCACTGCACTCTCCATTGTAAAGGATCCAACCCGCATGGCAACCGCCAGTGTCATGGGCCTCACCTGCACTGCACCCTCCAGTGCGATGGGCCCCACCTGCACTGCACCCTCCAGTACGATGGGCCCTGCCTTCACTGAACCCTCCAGTGTGATGGGCCCCATCTGCACTGCACGCTCCAGTGTGATGGACCCCGTCTGCACTTCACCCTCCAGTGCGATGGGCCCCACCCGCACTGCACCCTACAGTGTGATGAACCCCGCCCGTACTTCACCCTCCAGTGTGATGGGCCCCGCCCGCACTGCACCCTCCTGTATGTTTGACCTCGCCCGCACTTCACTCTCCAGTGCTTTGGGACCCACTCGCATGGCACCCTATAGTTTCATGGGCCCCACCCGCACTGCACCCTCCAGTATGATGGGCCCCACCTGCACTGCAGCCTCCAGTACGATGAGCCCCTCCTGCACTGCAAGCTCCAGTGTAATGGACCCCATCGGCACTTCACCCTACAGTGCGCTGGGCCCCGCCTTCACTGAACCCTCCAGTGCAATGGGCCCCCTCTGCACTGCAAACTCCAGTGCGATGGGCCCTGCCTGCACTGCACCCTCCAGTAATAATGGACACCACCTGCACTTCACTCTAAAGTGCTTTGGGCCACACCCCCACTGCACCCTTCAGGGTGATGGACCCCTCCTGCACTTCACTCTCCAGTGCTTTGGGCCCCACCCACACTGCACCCTCCCGTGCGATAAGCCCCATCTGCACTGCACCATCCAGTGCGATGGGCCCCACCCGCACTGAACCCTCCAGTGCGATGGGCCCCACCCGCACTGCACCCTCCAGTGCGATGGTCCCCACCTGCACTGCACCCTCCAGTGCGATGGGTCACACCCTCACTGCATCCTCCAGGGCGATGGACCCCATCTGCACTGCACTCTCCATTGTAAAGGATCCAACCCGCACGGCAACCGCCAGTGTCATGGGCCTCACCTGCACTGCACCCTCCAGTGCAATAGTCCCCACCTGTACTGCACCCTCCAGTGCGATGGGCCCCACCTGCACTGCACCCTCCAGTACAATGGGCCCCGCCTTCACTGAACCCTCCAGTGTGATGGGCAATGTCTGAACTGCATCCTCCAGTGCGATGGGCCCTGCCTGCACTGCATGCTCCAGTGTGATGGACCCCGTCTGCACTTCACCCTCCAGTGCGATGGGCCCCACCCGCACTGCACCCTACAGTGTGATGAACCCCGCCCGTACTTCACCCTCCAGTGTGATGGGCCCCGCCCGCACTGCACCCTCCTGTGTGTTTGACCCCGCCCGCACTTCACTCTCCAGTGGTTTGGGCCCCATCCACACTGCACCGTCCAGTGCGAGGGGCCCCACCCGCACTGCACCCTCCAGTGCGAAGGGCAACACCTGTACTGCACCATCCAGTGCGATGGGCCCCACCAGCACTGCACTTTCCAGTGCGATGTGCCCCACCCGCAGTGCAACCTCCAGTGCAATGGGCCAGCCCGCACTGCACCCTCCAGTGCGATGGGCACCACCCGCACTGCACCCTCAAGTGTGATGGAGCCCGCCCGCACTGCATCCTCCAGTACAATGTGCCCCACCCGCAGTGCAACCTCCAGTGCAATGGGCCAGCCCGCACTGCATCCTCCAGTGCGATAAGCCCCGCCCGCACTGCACCCTCCTGTGCGATGGGCCCCACTCGCTCTGCACCCTCCAGTTTAATGGGACCCACCCGCACTGCATCCTCCAGTACAATGAGCCCCACCCGCACTGCACCCTCCAGTGCGATGGGCCTCACCCGAACTGCACCACATAGTACGATGGGCCCCACCCACACTACATCCTTCAGTGTAATGGACCCCACCCGAACGGCACCTTCCAGTTTCATGGGCCCACCGGCACTTCATCGTCCAGTGTGATGAGCCCCACCCGCACTGCACACTCCAGTGCGATGGGCCCCACCCGCACTGCACCCTCCAGTGCGATGGGCCCCACCCACACTGCACCACATAGTCCGATGGGCCCAACCCGCACTACATCCTCCAGTGCGATGGGCCATAACCGCACTGCACCCTCCAGTGCGATGGTCCACACCCGCACTGCACCCTCCAGTGTGATGGTCCCCACCCGCACTGCACCCTCGAGTTCGATGGGCCCCACCAACACTGCATTCTTGAGTGCTATGGGCCCCACCCACACTGCACCCTTGAGTGCGATGGGCCCCACCCACACTGCACCCTCCAGTGCGATGGGCCCCACCTGCACTGCTCCCTCCAGTGCAATTGTCCCCGTCTGCACTGCACCCTCCAGTGTAATGGACCCCACCTGCACGCCACCCTCCAGTGTCATGGACCCCACCTGCACTGTATCCTCTAGTGTGATGGGCACCACCCGCACTGCACCCTCCAGTACGATGGGCCCCACCCGCACTGCACCCTCCAGTATGATGGGCCCCGTATTCAATGAACCCTGCAGTGCGATGGGCCCCGTCTGCACTGCAACCTCCAGTGCGATGGGCCCTGCCTGCAATGCACCGTCCAGTTTGATGGACTCCGTCCGCACTTCAGCCTCCAGTGTGATGGGCCCCACCTGCACAGCCACCTCCAGTGCGATGGGCCACGCCCGCACTGCACCCTCCAGTGCGATGGGCCCCGCCTGTACTTCACCCTCCAGTGTGATGGGCCCCATCCACACTGCACTCTCCAGTGTGATGGACCCCGCCCGCACTTCAATCTCCAGTGCGTTGGGCCCCACCCACACATCACCCTCCAGTACAATGAGCCCCACCCGCACTGCACCCCCCAGTGCGATGGGCCTCACCCGCACTGCATCACATTGTACGATGGGCCCCACCCGCACTACACCCTCCATTGCGATGGGTCATACCCGCACTGAACCCTCCAGTGGGATGGTCCCCACCTTCTCTGCACCCTCCAGTGCGATAGTCCCCACCCACACTGCACCCTTCAGTGCGATGGGTCCCAACCCGCACTGCACCCTCCAGTACAATGGGCCCCACCCGTACTTCATCCTCCAGTGTGATGAGCCCCACCCGCAGTGCACACTCCAGTGCGATGGGCCCCACCCGCACTGCACCCTCCAGTGCGATGGACCCCGCCCACATTGTTCCCTCCAGTGCGATGGAACCCTCTCGCACTGCATCCTCCAGTGTGATGGACCCCGCCGCAGTGCACCCTCCAGTGTGATGGGCCCCGTCCACACTGCACTCTCCAGTGTGATGGACCCTGCCCGCACTTCACTCTCCAGTGCGATGGACCCCGCCCACACTGTTCCCTCCAGTGCAATGGGACCCTCTTGCACTGCACCCTCCAGTGTGATGGACCCCGCCGCACTGCACCCTGCAGTGTGATGGGCTCCACCCGCACTGCACCCTCCAGTGTGATTGACCCCGTCCGCACTGCAACCTCCAGTGCAATGGGCCCACCCGTACTGCACCATCCAGTGCTATAGGCCTCGCCTGCACTGCACCCTCCAGTGCGATGGCCCCCCCCTGCACTGCACCCTACAGTGCGATGGGCCACGCCCGCACTAAACTCTCCAGTGCAATGGACCCTGCCCACACTGCACCCTCCAGTGTGATGGACCCCACCCGCACGTCAACCGCCAGTGTCATGGGCCTCACCTGCACTGCACCCTCCAGTGCGATGGTCCCCACCTGCACTGCACCCTCCAGTGCGATGTGTCCCACCTGCACTGCATCCTCCAGTGCGATGGACCCCACCCGCACTGCACCCTCTAGTGCGATGGGTCTCATCTGCACTACATCCTCCAGTGCGATGGGCCCCACCCGCACTGCACCCTCCAGTACGATGGGTCAGGCCTTCACTGAACCCTCCAGTGCGATGGGCCCCAGCTGCACTGCATCCTCCAGTGCGATGTGCCCCGCATGCACTGCACACTCCAGTTTGATGGACCCCGCCAGCACTTCACCCTCCAGTGTGATGGGCCCTGCCCGCACTGCAACCTCCTGTGCGATTATCCCCGCACGCACTGCACCCTCCAATGCGATGGGCGCCACCCGCACTGAACCCTCCAGTGCGATGGGCCCTACCTGTACTTCACCGTCCAGTGCGAAGGGCCCCACCCGCACTGCACCCTCCAGTGCGATGGACCCACCCGCACTGCAGCAAAAAGTGCGATGGGCCCAGCCCGCACTGCACCCTCCAGTGCGATGGGCCCGGCCCGCACTGCACCCTCCAGTTCGATGGACTCCGGCCGCACTGCACCCTCCAGTGCGATGGGCCCCGCCCGCACTGCACCCTCCAGTGTGATGTACCCCGCCCGCACTGCACACTCCAGTGTGATGTACCCCGCCCGCACTTCACCCTCCAGTGCGATGGGCCCCACCCGCACTGCAACCTCCAGTGCGATGGGCCCTGCCCGCACTGCACCCTCCAGTGCGATGGGCCCCGCCTGTATTTCACACTCCAGTCTGATGGGCCCCGTCCACACTGCACTCTCCAGTGCGATGGGCCCCACTTGCACTGCACCCTCCAGTGCGATAAGCCCCGCCCACACTGCACCCTCCAGTGCGATGGGCCCCACTTGCACGGCACCCTCCAGTTCGATGGGTCCCACCCGAACTGCATCCTCCAGTACAATGAGCCCCATCCGCTCTGCACCCTCCAGTGCAATGGGCCTCACCCGCACTGCACCACATAGTCCGATGGGCCACAACCGCACTACACCCTCCATTGCGATGGGCCATACCCGCACTGCACCCTCCAGTGCGATGGTCCCCACCTGCTCTGCACCCTCCAGTGCAATAGTCCCCACCCGCACTGCACCCTCCAGTGTAATGTACCCCACCCGAACGGCACCTTCCAGTGTCATGGGCCCCACCGGCATTTCATCCTCCAGTGTGATGAGCTCCACCCGCACTGCACACTCCAGTGCGATTGGCCCCAGCCACACTGCACCACATAGTCTGATGGGCCCAACCCACACCACATCCTCCAGTGCGAAGGGCCACAACCGCACTGCACCCTCCAGTGCGATGGTCCACACCCGCACTGCACCCTCCAGTGTGATGGGCCCCACCCGCACTGCACCCTCGAATACGATGGGCCCCACCCACACTGCATTCTTGAGTGCTATGGGCCCCACCCACACTGCACCCTTGAGTGCGATGGGCCCCACCCACACTGCACCCTACAGTGCGATGGGCCCCATCTACACTGCACCCTCCAATGCAATTGTCCCCGTCTGCACTGCACCCTCCAGTGTGATGGACCCCACCTGCACGGCACCCTCCAGTGTCATGGGCCCCACCTGCACTGCATCCTCTAGTGTGATGGGCACCACCCGCACTGCACCCTCCAGTACGATGGGCCCCACCCGCACTGCACCCTCCAGTATGATTGGCCCCGCCTTCAATGAACCCTCCAGTGCGATGGGCCCCATCTACACTGCAACCTCCAGTGCGATGGGCCCTGCCTGCACTGCACCCTCCAGTTTGATGGACTCCGTCCGCACTTCAGCCTCCAGTGTGATGGGCCCCACCCGCACTGCCACCTCCAGTGCGATGGGCCATGCCCGCACTGCACCCTCCAGTGTGATGGGCCCTGCCTGTACTTCACCCTCCAGTGTGATGGGCCCCGTCCACACTGCACTCTCCAGTGTGATGGACCCCGCCTGCACTTCACTCTCCAGTGCGTTGGGCCCCACCCACACAGCACCCTCCAGTGCGATAAGCCCCGCCCGCACTGCACTCTCCAGTGTGATGGGCCCCACTCACACTACACCCTCTAGTTCGATGGGACCCACCCACACTGCATTCTCCAGTACAATGAGCCCCACCCGCACTGCACCCTCCAGTGCGATGGGCCTCACCTGCACTGCACCACATAGTACGATGGGCCCCACCCGCACTACACCCTCCATTTCGATGGGTCATACCCGTACTGAAACCTCCAGTGCGATGGTCCCCACCTTCTCTGCACCCTCCAGTGCGATAGTCCCTAACCGCACTGCACCCTTCAGTGCGGTGGGTGCCACCCGCACTGCATCCTCCAGTACAATGGGCCCCTCCCGTACTTCATCCTCCAGTGTGATGAGCCCCACCCGCATTGCACACTCCAGTGCGATGGGCCCCACCCGCACTGCACCCTCCAGTGCGAAGGACGCCCACCCACACTGTACCCTCCAGTGCAATGGCACCCTCTCGCACTGCACCCTCCAGTGTGATGGACCCCGCCCGCACTGCACCCTCCAGTGTGATGGGCCCCGTCCACACTGCACTCTCCAGTGTGATGGACCCTGCCCGCACTTCACTCTCCAGGGCGATGGGCCCCACCCGCACTGCACTCTCCAATACGATGGGCCCCACCTTCACTGAACCCTCCAGTGCGAAGGGCCCCGTCTGCACTGCAACCTACAATGCGATGGGCCCAGACTGCACTGCACAATCCAGTGCTATGGGCCTCACCCGCACTGCACCCTCCAGTGCGATGGGCCCCCCTGCACCGCACCCTACAGTGCGATGGGCCACGCCCGCACTGAACTCTCCAGTGCGATGGACCCTGCCCACACTGCACCCTCCAGTGTGATGGACCCCACCCGCACGTCAACCGCCAGTGTCATGGGCCTCACCGGCACTGCACCCTCCAGTGCGATGGTCCCCACCTGCAATGCACCCTCCAGTGCGATGTGTCCCACCAACACTGCATCCTGCAGTGCGATGGACCCCACCCGCACTGCACCCTCTAGTGCGATGGGCCTCCTCTGCACTACATCCTCCAGTGCGATGGGCCCCACCCACACTGCACCCTCCAGTACGATGGGTCCAGCCTTCACTGAACCCTCCAGTGCGATGGGCCCCATCTGCACTGCATCCTCCAGTGCGATGGGCCCCGCATGCCCTGCAGGCTCCAGTGTGATGGACCCTGTCTGCACTTCACCCTCCAGTACGATGGGCCCCACCCGCACTGCACACTCCAGTGTGATGGACCCCGCCCGCACTTCACCCTCCAGTGTGATGGGCCCTGCCAGCACTGCAACCTCCTGTGTGATTGACCCCGCCCGCACTTCATTCTCCAGTGCTTTGGGCCCCACCCACACTGCACCCTCCAGTGCGATTATCCCCGCATGCACTGCACCCTCCAGTGCGATGGGCGCCACCCGCACTGAAGCCTCCAGTGCGATGGGCCCCACCTGTACTGCACCGTCCAGTGCGAAGGTCCCCACACGCACTGCACCCTCCAGTGCGATGGACCCACCCGCACTGCAGCAAAAAGTGCGATGGGCCTAGCCCGCACTGCACCCTCCAGTGCAATGGGACCCGCCCGCACCGCACCCTCCATTTTGATGGACTCCGGCCGCACTGCACCCTCCAGTGCGAAGGGCCCCGTCTGCACTCCACCCTCCAGTGCGATGGGCCCCGCCCACACTGCACCCTCCAGTGTGATGTACCTCACCCGCACTTCACTCTCCAGTGTGATGGGCCCCGCCCGCACTGCACCCTTCAGTGTGATGTACCCCGCCCGCACTTCACTCTCCAGTGCTTTGGGCCCCACCCACACTGCACCCTCCAGTGCGATAAGCCCCGTCCGCACTGCACCCTCCTGTGCGATGGGCCCCACGAGCACTGAACCCTCCAGTGCGATGGGCCCCACCCGCACTGCACCCTCCAGTGTGATGGTCACCACCTGCACTGCACCCTCCAGTGCGATGGGTCCCACCCGCACTGCATCCTCCAGTGCGATAGACCCCACCCGCACTGCATCCTCCAGTGCGATGGGCCCCATCTGCACCGCACTCTCCATTGTAAAGGACCCAACCCGCACGGCAACCGCCAGTGTCATGGGCCTCACCTGCACTTCACCCTCCAGTGCGATGGTCCCCACCTGCACTGCAACCTTAAGTGCGATGGTCCCCTTCTGCACTGCATCCTCCAGTGTGCTGGGCCCCACCCGCACTGCAGCCTCCAGTGTGATGGGCCCCACCTGCACTGCAGCCTCCAGTACGATGGGCCCCACCTTCACTGAACCCTCCAGTGTGATGGGCCCCGTCTGCACTGAATGCTCCAGTGCGATGGGCCCCACCCGCACTGCACCCTACAGTGTGATGAACCCCGCCCGTACTTCACCCTCCAGTGTGATGGACCCTGCCCGCACTGCACCCTCCTGTGTGTTTGACCCCGCCCGCACTTCACTCTCCAGTGCTTTGGGCCCCATCCACACTACACCCTCCAGTGCGATAAGAACCGCCCACACTGCACCCTCCAGTGTGATGGGCCCCATCCACACTGAACCCTCCAGTGCGAGGGGCCCCACCCGCACTGCACGCTCCAGTGCGATGAACCCCACCCGCACTGCAGCCCACATTGCGATGGGCCCAGCCTGCACTGCACCCTCCAATGCGATGGGCTCCGCCCGCACTGCACCCTCCATTGCGACGGGCTCCACCCACACTGCACCCTCCAGTGCGATGGGCCCCACTTGCACTGCACCATCCAGTTCGATGGGTCCCACCCGCACTGCATCCTCCAGTACAATGAGCCCCATCCGCTCTGCACCCTCCAGTGCAATGGGCCTCACCTGCACTGCACCACATAGTCCGATCGGCCACAACCGCACTACACCCTCCATTGCGATGGGCCATACCCGCACTGCACCCTCCAGTGCGATGGTCCCCACATGCTCTGCACCCTCCAGTGCGATGGTCCCCACCCGCACTGCACCCTCCAGTGCGATAGTCCCCACCCGCACTGCACCCTCCAGTGTAATGGACCCCACCCGAACGGCACCTTCCAGTGTCATGGGCCCCACCGGCACTTCATCCTCCAGTGTGATGAGCTCCACCCGCACTGCACACTCCAGTGCGATGGGCCCCACCCGCACTGCACCCTCCAGTGCGATGGGCCCCACCCACACTGCACCACATAGTCTGATGGGCCCAACCCACAACACATCCTCCAGTGCGAAGGGCCACAACCGCACTGCACCCTCCAGTGCATGGTCCACACCCACACTGCACCGTCCAGTGTGATGGGCCCCACCCGCACTGCACCGTCGAATACGATGGGCCCCACCCACACTGCATTCTTGAGTGCTATGGGCCCCACCCACACTGCACCCTTGAGTGCGATGGGCCCCACCCACACTGCACCCTCCAGTGCGATGGGCCCCATCTACACTGCACCCTCCAATGCAATTGTCCCCGTCTGCACTGCACCCTCCAGTGTGATGGACCCCACCTGCACGGCACCCTCCAGTGTCATGGGCCCCACCTGCACTGCATCCTCTAGTGTGATGGGCACCACCCGCACTGCACCCTCCAGTACGATGGGCCCCACCCGCACTGCACCCTCCAGTATGATTGGCCCCGCCTTCAATGAACCCTCCAGTGCGATGGGCCCCATCTACACTGCAACCTCCAGTGCGATGGGCCCTGCCTGCACTGCACCCTCCAGTTTGATGGACTCCGTCCGCACTTCAGCCTCCAGTGTGATGGGCCCCACCCGCACTGCACCCTCCAGTGTGATGGGCCATGCCCGCACTGCACCCTCCAGTGTGATGGGCCCTGCCTGTACTTCACCCTCCAGTGCGATGGGCCACGCCCGCTCTAAACTCTCCAGTGCAATGGACCCTGCCCACACTGCACCCTCCAGTGTGATGGACCCCACCCGCACGTCAACCGCCAGTGTCATGGGCCTCACCTGCACTGCACCCTCCAGTGCGATGGTCCCCACCTGCACTGCACCCTCCAGTGCGATGTGTCCCACCTGCACTGCATCCTCCAGTGCGATGGACCCCACCCGCACTGCACCCTCTAGTGCGATGGGTCTCATCTGCACTACATCCTCCAGTGCGATGGGCCCCACCCGCACTGCACCCTCCAGTACGATGGGTCAGGCCTTCACTGAACCCTCCAGTGCGATGGGCCCCAGCTGCACTGCATCCTCCAGTGCGATGTGCCCCGCATGCACTGCACACTCCAGTTTGATGGACCCCGCCAGCACTTCACCCTCCAGTGTGATGGGCCCTGCCCGCACTGCAACCTCCTGTGCGATTATCCCCGCACGCACTGCACCCTCCAATGCGATGGGCGCCACCCGCACTGAACCCTCCAGTGCGATGGGCCCTACCTGTACTTCACCGTCCAGTGCGAAGGGCCCCACCCGCACTGCACCCTCCAGTGCGATGGACCCACCCGCACTGCAGCAAAAAGTGCGATGGGCCCAGCCCGCACTGCACCCTCCAGTGCGATGGGCCCGGCCCGCACTGCACCCTCCAGTTCGATGGACTCCGGCCGCACTGCACCCTCCAGTGCGATGGGCCCCGCCCGCACTGCACCCTCCAGTGTGATGTACCCCGCCCGCACTGCACACTCCAGTGTGATGTACCCCGCCCGCACTTCACCCTCCAGTGCGATGGGCCCCACCCGCACTGCAACCTCCAGTGCGATGGGCCCTGCCCGCACTGCACACTCCAGTCTGATGGGCCCCGTCCACACTGCACTCTCCAGTGCGATGGGCCCCACTTGCACTGCACCCTCCAGTGCGATAAGCCCCGCCCACACTGCACCCTCCAGTGCGATGGGCCCCACTTGCACGGCACCCTCCAGTTCGATGGGTCCCACCCGTACTGCATCCTCCAGTACAATGAGCCCCATCCGCTCTGCACCCTCCAGTGCAATGGGCCTCACCCGCACTGCACCACATAGTCCGATGGGCCACAACCGCACTACACCCTCCATTGCGATGGGCCATACCCGCACTGCACCCTCCAGTGCGATGGTCCCCACCTGCTCTGCACCCTCCAGTGCAATAGTCCCCACCCGCACTGCACCCTCCAGTGTAATGTACCCCACCCGAACGGCACCTTCCAGTGTCATGGGCCCCACCGGCATTTCATCCTCCAGTGTGATGAGCTCCACCCGCACTGCACACTCCAGTGCGATTGGCCCCAGCCACACTGCACCACATAGTCTGATGGGCCCAACCCACACCACATCCTCCAGTGCGAAGGGCCACAACCGCACTGCACCCTCCAGTGCGATGGTCCACACCCGCACTGCACCCTCCAGTGTGATGGGCCCCACCCGCACTGCACCCTCGAATACGATGGGCCCCACCCACACTGCATTCTTGAGTGCTATGGGCCCCACCCACACTGCACCCTTGAGTGCGATGGGCCCCACCCACACTGCACCCTACAGTGCGATGGGCCCCATCTACACTGCACCCTCCAATGCAATTGTCCCCGTCTGCACTGCACCCTCCAGTGTGATGGACCCCACCTGCACGGCACCCTCCAGTGTCATGGGCCCCACCTGCACTGCATCCTCTAGTGTGATGGGCACCACCCGCACTGCACCCTCCAGTACGATGGGCCCCACCCGCACTGCACCCTCCAGTATGATTGGCCCCGCCTTCAATGAACCCTCCAGTGCGATGGGCCCCATCTACACTGCAACCTCCAGTGCGATGGGCCCTGCCTGCACTGCACCCTCCAGTTTGATGGACTCCGTCCGCACTTCAGCCTCCAGTGTGATGGGCCCCACCCGCACTGCCACCTCCAGTGCGATGGGCCATGCCCGCACTGCACCCTCCAGTGTGATGGGCCCTGCCTGTACTTCACCCTCCAGTGTGATGGGCCCCGTCCACACTGCACTCTCCAGTGTGATGGACCCCGCCTGCACTTCACTCTCCAGTGCGTTGGGCCCCACCCACACAGCACCCTCCAGTGCGATAACCCCGCCCGCACTGCACTCTCCAGTGTGATGGGCCCCACTCACACTACACCCTCTAGTTCGATGGGACCCACCCACACTGCATTCTCCAGTACAATGAGCCCCACCCGCACTGCACCCTCCAGTGCGATGGGCCTCACCTGCACTGCACCACATAGTACGATGGGCCCCACCCGCACTACACCCTCCATTTCGATGGGTCATACCCGTACTGAAACCTCCAGTGCGATGGTCCCCACCTTCTCCGCACCCTCCAGTGCGATAGTCCCTAACCGCACTGCACCCTTCAGTGCGGTGGGTGCCACCCGCACTGCATCCTCCAGTACAATGGGCCCCTCCCGTACTTCATCCTCCAGTGTGATGAGCCCCACCCGCATTGCACACTCCAGTGCGATGGGCCCCACCCGCACTGCACCCTCCAGTGCGAAGGACGCCCACCCACACTGTACCCTCCAGTGCAATGGCACCCTCTCGCACTGCACCCTCCAGTGTGATGGACCCCGCCCGCACTGCACCCTCCAGTGTGATGGGCCCCGTCCACACTGCACTCTCCAGTGTGATGGACCCTGCCCGCACTTCACTCTCCAGGGCGATGGGCCCCACCCGCACTGCACTCTCCAATACGATGGGCCCCACCTTCACTGAACCCTCCAGTGCGAAGGGCCCCGTCTGCACTGCAACCTACAATGCGATGGGCCCAGACTGCACTGCACAATCCAGTGCTATGGGCCTCACCCGCACTGCACCCTCCAGTGCGATGGGCCCCCCTGCACCGCACCCTACAGTGCGATGGGCCACGCCCGCACTGAACTCTCCAGTGCGATGGACCCTGCCCACACTGCACCCTCCAGTGTGATGGACCCCACCCGCACGTCAACCGCCAGTGTCATGGGCCTCACCGGCACTGCACCCTCCAGTGCGATGGTCCCCACCTGCAATGCACCCTCCAGTGCGATGTGTCCCACCAACACTGCATCCTGCAGTGCGATGGACCCCACCCGCACTGCACCCTCTAGTGCGATGGGCCTCCTCTGCACTACATCCTCCAGTGCGATGGGCCCCACCCACACTGCACCCTCCAGTACGATGGGTCCAGCCTTCACTGAACCCTCCAGTGCGATGGGCCCCATCTGCACTGCATCCTCCAGTGCGATGGGCCCCGCATGCCCTGCAGGCTCCAGTGTGATGGACCCTGTCTGCACTTCACCCTCCAGTACGATGGGCCCCACCCGCACTGCACACTCCAGTGTGATGGACCCCGCCCGCACTTCACCCTCCAGTGTGATGGGCCCTGCCAGCACTGCAACCTCCTGTGTGATTGACCCCGCCCGCACTTCATTCTCCAGTGCTTTGGGCCCCACCCACACTGCACCCTCCAGTGCGATTATCCCCGCATGCACTGCACCCTCCAGTGCGATGGGCGCCACCCGCACTGAAGCCTCCAGTGCGATGGGCCCCACCTGTACTGCACCGTCCAGTGCGAAGGTCCCCACACGCACTGCACCCTCCAGTGCGATGGACCCACCCGCACTGCAGCAAAAAGTGCGATGGGCCTAGCCCGCACTGCACCCTCCAGTGCAATGGGACCCGCCCGCACCGCACCCTCCATTTTGATGGACTCCGGCCGCACTGCACCCTCCAGTGCGAAGGGCCCCGTCTGCACTCCACCCTCCAGTGCGATGGGCCCCGCCCACACTGCACCCTCCAGTGTGATGTACCTCACCCGCACTTCACTCTCCAGTGTGATGGGCCCCGCCCGCACTGCACCCTTCAGTGTGATGTACCCCGCCCGCACTTCACTCTCCAGTGCTTTGGGCCCCACCCACACTGCACCCTCCAGTGCGATAAGCCCCGTCCGCACTGCACCCTCCTGTGCGATGGGCCCCACGAGCACTGAACCCTCCAGTGCGATGGGCCCCACCCGCACTGCACCCTCCAGTGTGATGGTCACCACCTGCACTGCACCCTCCAGTGCGATGGGTCCCACCCGCACTGCATCCTCCAGTGCGATAGACCCCACCCGCACTGCATCCTCCAGTGCGATGGGCCCCATCTGCACCGCACTCTCCATTGTAAAGGACCCAACCCGCACGGCAACCGCCAGTGTCATGGGCCTCACCTGCACTTCACCCTCCAGTGCGATGGTCCCCACCTGCACTGCAACCTTAAGTGCGATGGTCCCCTTCTGCACTGCATCCTCCAGTGCGCTGGGCCCCACCCGCACTGCAGCCTCCAGTGTGATGGGCCCCACCTGCACTGCAGCCTCCAGTACGATGGGCCCCACCTTCACTGAACCCTCCAGTGTGATGGGCCCCGTCTGCACTGAATGCTCCAGTGCGATGGGCCCCACCCGCACTGCACCCTACAGTGTGATGAACCCCGCCCGTACTTCACCCTCCAGTGTGATGGACCCTGCCCGCACTGCACCCTCCTGTGTGTTTGACCCCGCCCGCACTTCACTCTCCAGTGCTTTGGGCCCCATCCACACTACACCCTCCAGTGCGATAAGAACCGCCCACACTGCACCCTCCAGTGTGATGGGCCCCATCCACACTGAACCCTCCAGTGCAAGGGGCCCCACCCGCACTGCACGCTCCAGTGTGATGAACCCCACCCGCACTGCAGCCCACATTGCGATGGGCCCAGCCTGCACTGCACCCTCCAATGCGATGGGCTCCGCCCGCACTGCACCCTCCATTGCGACGGGCTCCACCCACACTGCACCCTCCAGTGCGATGGGCCCCACTTGCACTGCACCATCCAGTTCGATGGGTCCCACCCGCACTGCATCCTCCAGTACAATGAGCCCCATCCGCTCTGCACCCTCCAGTGCAATGGGCCTCACCTGCACTGCACCACATAGTCCGATCGGCCACAACCGCACTACACCCTCCATTGCGATGGGCCATACCCGCACTGCACCCTCCAGTGCGATGGTCCCCACATGCTCTGCACCCTCCAGTGCGATGGTCCCCACCCGCACTGCACCCTCCAGTGCGATAGTCCCCACCCGCACTGCACCCTCCAGTGTAATGGACCCCACCCGAACGGCACCTTCCAGTGTCATGGGCCCCACCGGCACTTCATCCTCCAGTGTGATGAGCTCCACCCGCACTGCACACTCCAGTGCGATGGGCCCCACCCGCACTGCACCCTCCAGTGCGATGGGCCCCACCCACACTGCACCACATAGTCTGATGGGCCCAACCCACAACACATCCTCCAGTGCGAAGGGCCACAACCGCACTGCACCCTCCAGTGCATGGTCCACACCCACACTGCACCGTCCAGTGTGATGGGCCCCACCCGCACTGCACCGTCGAATACGATGGGCCCCACCCACACTGCATTCTTGAGTGCTATGGGCCCCACCCACACTGCACCCTTGAGTGCGATGGGCCCCACCCACACTGCACCCTCCAGTGCGATGGGCCCCATCTACACTGCACCCTCCAATGCAATTGTCCCCGTCTGCACTGCACCCTCCAGTGTGATGGACCCCACCTGCACGGCACCCTCCAGTGTCATGGGCCCCACCTGCACTGCATCCTCTAGTGTGATGGGCACCACCCGCACTGCACCCTCCAGTACGATGGGCCCCACCTGCACTGCACCCTCCAGTATGATTGGCCCCGCCTTCAATGAACCCTCCAGTGCGATGGGCCCCATCTACACTGCAACCTCCAGTGCGATGGGCCCTGCCTGCACTGCACCCTCCAGTTTGATGGACTCCGTCCGCACTGCCACCTCCAGTGCGATGGGCCATGCCCGCACTGCACCCTCCAGTGCGATGGGCCCCGCCTGTACTTCACCCTCCAGTGTGATGGACCCCACCTGCACGGCACCCTCCAGTGTCATGGGCCCCACCTGCACTGCATCCTCTAGTGTGATGGGCACCACCCGCACTGCACCCTCCAGTACGATGGGCCCCACCTGCACTGCACCCTCCAGTATGATTGGCCCCGCCTTCAATGAACCCTCCAGTGCGATGGGCCCCATCTACACTGCAACCTCCAGTGCGATGGGCCCTGCCTGCACTGCACCCTCCAGTTTGATGGACTCCGTCCGCACTTCAGCCTCCAGTGTGATGGGCCCCACCCGCACTGCACCCTCCAGTGTGATGGGCCATGCCCGCACTGCACCCTCCAGTGTGATGGGCCCTGCCTGTACTTCACCCTCCAGTGCGATGGGCCACGCCCGCACTAAACTCTCCAGTGCAATGGACCCTGCCCACACTGCACCCTCCAGTGTGATGGACCCCACCCGCACGTCAACCGCCAGTGTCATGGGCCTCACCTGCACTGCACCCTCCAGTGCGATGGTCCCCACCTGCACTGCACCCTCCAGTGCGATGTGTCCCACCTGCACTGCATCCTCCAGTGCGATGGACCCCACCCGCACTGCACCCTCTAGTGCGATGGGTCTCATCTGCACTACATCCTCCAGTGCGATGGGCCCCACCCGCACTGCACCCTCCAGTACGATGGGTCAGGCCTTCACTGAACCCTCCAGTGCGATGGGCCCCAGCTGCACTGCATCCTCCAGTGCGATGTGCCCCGCATGCACTGCACACTCCAGTTTGATGGACCCCGCCAGCACTTCACCCTCCAGTGTGATGGGCCCTGCCCGCACTGCAACCTCCTGTGCGATTATCCCCGCACGCACTGCACCCTCCAATGCGATGGGCGCCACCCGCACTGAACCCTCCAGTGCGATGGGCCCTACCTGTACTTCACCGTCCAGTGCGAAGGGCCCCACCCGCACTGCACCCTCCAGTGCGATGGACCCACCCGCACTGCAGCAAAAAGTGCGATGGGCCCAGCCCGCACTGCACCCTCCAGTGCGATGGGCCCGGCCCGCACTGCACCCTCCAGTTCGATGGACTCCGGCCGCACTGCACCCTCCAGTGCGATGGGCCCCGCCCGCACTGCACCCTCCAGTGTGATGTACCCCGCCCGCACTGCACACTCCAGTGTGATGTACCCCGCCCGCACTTCACCCTCCAGTGCGATGGGCCCCACCCGCACTGCAACCTCCAGTGCGATGGGCCCTGCCCGCACTGCACCCTCCAGTGCGATGGGCCCCGCCTGTATTTCACACTCCAGTCTGATGGGCCCCGTCCACACTGCACTCTCCAGTGCGATGGGCCCCACTTGCACTGCACCCTCCAGTGCGATAAGCCCCGCCCACACTGCACCCTCCAGTGCGATGGGCCCCACTTGCACGGCACCCTCCAGTTCGATGGGTCCCACCCGTACTGCATCCTCCAGTACAATGAGCCCCATCCGCTCTGCACCCTCCAGTGCAATGGGCCTCACCCGCACTGCACCACATAGTCCGATGGGCCACAACCGCACTACACCCTCCATTGCGATGGGCCATACCCGCACTGCACCCTCCAGTGCGATGGTCCCCACCTGCTCTGCACCCTCCAGTGCAATAGTCCCCACCCGCACTGCACCCTCCAGTGTAATGTACCCCACCCGAACGGCACCTTCCAGTGTCATGGGCCCCACCGGCATTTCATCCTCCAGTGTGATGAGCTCCACCCGCACTGCACACTCCAGTGCGATTGGCCCCAGCCACACTGCACCACATAGTCTGATGGGCCCAACCCACACCACATCCTCCAGTGCGAAGGGCCACAACCGCACTGCACCCTCCAGTGCGATGGTCCACACCCGCACTGCACCCTCCAGTGTGATGGGCCCCACCCGCACTGCACCCTCGAATACGATGGGCCCCACCCACACTGCATTCTTGAGTGCTATGGGCCCCACCCACACTGCACCCTTGAGTGCGATGGGCCCCACCCACACTGCACCCTACAGTGCGATGGGCCCCATCTACACTGCACCCTCCAATGCAATTGTCCCCGTCTGCACTGCACCCTCCAGTGTGATGGACCCCACCTGCACGGCACCCTCCAGTGTCATGGGCCCCACCTGCACTGCATCCTCTAGTGTGATGGGCACCACCCGCACTGCACCCTCCAGTACGATGGGCCCCACCCGCACTGCACCCTCCAGTATGATTGGCCCCGCCTTCAATGAACCCTCCAGTGCGATGGGCCCCATCTACACTGCAACCTCCAGTGCGATGGGCCCTGCCTGCACTGCACCCTCCAGTTTGATGGACTCCGTCCGCACTTCAGCCTCCAGTGTGATGGGCCCCACCCGCACTGCCACCTCCAGTGCGATGGGCCATGCCCGCACTGCACCCTCCAGTGTGATGGGCCCTGCCTGTACTTCACCCTCCAGTGTGATGGGCCCCGTCCACACTGCACTCTCCAGTGTGATGGACCCCGCCTGCACTTCACTCTCCAGTGCGTTGGGCCCCACCCACACAGCACCCTCCAGTGCGATAACCCCGCCCGCACTGCACTCTCCAGTGTGATGGGCCCCACTCACACTACACCCTCTAGTTCGATGGGACCCACCCACACTGCATTCTCCAGTACAATGAGCCCCACCCGCACTGCACCCTCCAGTGCGATGGGCCTCACCTGCACTGCACCACATAGTACGATGGGCCCCACCCGCACTACACCCTCCATTTCGATGGGTCATACCCGTACTGAAACCTCCAGTGCGATGGTCCCCACCTTCTCTGCACCCTCCAGTGCGATAGTCCCTAACCGCACTGCACCCTTCAGTGCGGTGGGTGCCACCCGCACTGCATCCTCCAGTACAATGGGCCCCTCCCGTACTTCATCCTCCAGTGTGATGAGCCCCACCCGCATTGCACACTCCAGTGCGATGGGCCCCACCCGCACTGCACCCTCCAGTGCGAAGGACGCCCACCCACACTGTACCCTCCAGTGCAATGGCACCCTCTCGCACTGCACCCTCCAGTGTGATGGACCCCGCCCGCACTGCACCCTCCAGTGTGATGGGCCCCGTCCACACTGCACTCTCCAGTGTGATGGACCCTGCCCGCACTTCACTCTCCAGGGCGATGGGCCCCACCCGCACTGCACTCTCCAATACGATGGGCCCCACCTTCACTGAACCCTCCAGTGCGAAGGGCCCCGTCTGCACTGCAACCTACAATGCGATGGGCCCAGACTGCACTGCACAATCCAGTGCTATGGGCCTCACCCGCACTGCACCCTCCAGTGCGATGGGCCCCCCTGCACCGCACCCTACAGTGCGATGGGCCACGCCCGCACTGAACTCTCCAGTGCGATGGACCCTGCCCACACTGCACCCTCCAGTGTGATGGACCCCACCCGCACGTCAACCGCCAGTGTCATGGGCCTCACCGGCACTGCACCCTCCAGTGCGATGGTCCCCACCTGCAATGCACCCTCCAGTGCGATGTGTCCCACCAACACTGCATCCTGCAGTGCGATGGACCCCACCCGCACTGCACCCTCTAGTGCGATGGGCCTCCTCTGCACTACATCCTCCAGTGCGATGGGCCCCACCCACACTGCACCCTCCAGTACGATGGGTCCAGCCTTCACTGAACCCTCCAGTGCGATGGGCCCCATCTGCACTGCATCCTCCAGTGCGATGGGCCCCGCATGCCCTGCAGGCTCCAGTGTGATGGACCCTGTCTGCACTTCACCCTCCAGTACGATGGGCCCCACCCGCACTGCACACTCCAGTGTGATGGACCCCGCCCGCACTTCACCCTCCAGTGTGATGGGCCCTGCCAGCACTGCAACCTCCTGTGTGATTGACCCCGCCCGCACTTCATTCTCCAGTGCTTTGGGCCCCACCCACACTGCACCCTCCAGTGCGATTATCCCCGCATGCACTGCACCCTCCAGTGCGATGGGCGCCACCCGCACTGAAGCCTCCAGTGCGATGGGCCCCACCTGTACTGCACCGTCCAGTGCGAAGGTCCCCACACGCACTGCACCCTCCAGTGCGATGGACCCACCCGCACTGCAGCAAAAAGTGCGATGGGCCTAGCCCGCACTGCACCCTCCAGTGCAATGGGACCCGCCCGCACCGCACCCTCCATTTTGATGGACTCCGGCCGCACTGCACCCTCCAGTGCGAAGGGCCCCGTCTGCACTCCACCCTCCAGTGCGATGGGCCCCGCCCACACTGCACCCTCCAGTGTGATGTACCTCACCCGCACTTCACTCTCCAGTGTGATGGGCCCCGCCCGCACTGCACCCTTCAGTGTGATGTACCCCGCCCGCACTTCACTCTCCAGTGCTTTGGGCCCCACCCACACTGCACCCTCCAGTGCGATAAGCCCCGTCCGCACTGCACCCTCCTGTGCGATGGGCCCCACGAGCACTGAACCCTCCAGTGCGATGGGCCCCACCCGCACTGCACCCTCCAGTGTGATGGTCACCACCTGCACTGCACCCTCCAGTGCGATGGGTCCCACCCGCACTGCATCCTCCAGTGCGATAGACCCCACCCGCACTGCATCCTCCAGTGCGATGGGCCCCATCTGCACCGCACTCTCCATTGTAAAGGACCCAACCCGCACGGCAACCGCCAGTGTCATGGGCCTCACCTGCACTTCACCCTCCAGTGCGATGGTCCCCACCTGCACTGCAACCTTAAGTGCGATGGTCCCCTTCTGCACTGCATCCTCCAGTGCGCTGGGCCCCACCCGCACTGCAGCCTCCAGTGTGATGGGCCCCACCTGCACTGCAGCCTCCAGTACGATGGGCCCCACCTTCACTGAACCCTCCAGTGTGATGGGCCCCGTCTGCACTGAATGCTCCAGTGCGATGGGCCCCACCCGCACTGCACCCTACAGTGTGATGAACCCCGCCCGTACTTCACCCTCCAGTGTGATGGACCCTGCCCGCACTGCACCCTCCTGTGTGTTTGACCCCGCCCGCACTTCACTCTCCAGTGCTTTGGGCCCCATCCACACTACACCCTCCAGTGCGATAAGAACCGCCCACACTGCACCCTCCAGTGTGATGGGCCCCATCCACACTGAACCCTCCAGTGCAAGGGGCCCCACCCGCACTGCACGCTCCAGTGTGATGAACCCCACCCGCACTGCAGCCCACATTGCGATGGGCCCAGCCTGCACTGCACCCTCCAATGCGATGGGCTCCGCCCGCACTGCACCCTCCATTGCGACGGGCTCCACCCACACTGCACCCTCCAGTGCGATGGGCCCCACTTGCACTGCACCATCCAGTTCGATGGGTCCCACCCGCACTGCATCCTCCAGTACAATGAGCCCCATCCGCTCTGCACCCTCCAGTGCAATGGGCCTCACCTGCACTGCACCACATAGTCCGATCGGCCACAACCGCACTACACCCTCCATTGCGATGGGCCATACCCGCACTGCACCCTCCAGTGCGATGGTCCCCACATGCTCTGCACCCTCCAGTGCGATGGTCCCCACCCGCACTGCACCCTCCAGTGCGATAGTCCCCACCCGCACTGCACCCTCCAGTGTAATGGACCCCACCCGAACGGCACCTTCCAGTGTCATGGGCCCCACCGGCACTTCATCCTCCAGTGTGATGAGCTCCACCCGCACTGCACACTCCAGTGCGATGGGCCCCACCCGCACTGCACCCTCCAGTGCGATGGGCCCCACCCACACTGCACCACATAGTCTGATGGGCCCAACCCACAACACATCCTCCAGTGCGAAGGGCCACAACCGCACTGCACCCTCCAGTGCATGGTCCACACCCACACTGCACCGTCCAGTGTGATGGGCCCCACCCGCACTGCACCGTCGAATACGATGGGCCCCACCCACACTGCATTCTTGAGTGCTATGGGCCCCACCCACACTGCACCCTTGAGTGCGATGGGCCCCACCCACACTGCACCCTCCAGTGCGATGGGCCCCATCTACACTGCACCCTCCAATGCAATTGTCCCCGTCTGCACTGCACCCTCCAGTGTGATGGACCCCACCTGCACGGCACCCTCCAGTGTCATGGGCCCCACCTGCACTGCATCCTCTAGTGTGATGGGCACCACCCGCACTGCACCCTCCAGTACGATGGGCCCCACCTGCACTGCACCCTCCAGTATGATTGGCCCCGCCTTCAATGAACCCTCCAGTGCGATGGGCCCCATCTACACTGCAACCTCCAGTGCGATGGGCCCTGCCTGCACTGCACCCTCCAGTTTGATGGACTCCGTCCGCACTGCCACCTCCAGTGCGATGGGCCATGCCCGCACTGCACCCTCCAGTGCGATGGGCCCCGCCTGTACTTCACCCTCCAGTGTGATGGGCCCCACCCGCACGGCACCCTCCAGTTTCATGGGCCCCACCCGCACTGCACCCTCCAGTACGATGAGCCCCTCCTGCACTGCAAGCTCCAGTGTAATGGACCCCATCGGCACTTCACCCTACAGTGCGCTGGGCCCCGCCTTCACTGAACCCTCCAGTGCAATGGGCCCCCTCTGCACTGCAAACTCCAGTGCGATGGGCCCTGCCTGCACTGCACCCTCCAGTAATAATGGACACCATCTGCACTTCACTCTAAAGTGCTTTGGGCCCCACCCACACTGCACCTTCCAGTGTGATGGGCCCCACCCGCACTGAACCCTCCAGTGCGATGGGCCCCACCCGCACTGCACCCTCCAGTGCGATGGTCCCCACCTGCACTGCACCCTCCAGTGCGATGGGTCCCACCCTCACTGCATCCTCCAGGGCGATGGACCCCATCTGCACTGCACTCTCCATTGTAAAGGATCCAACCCGCACGGCAACCGCCAGTGTCATGGGCCTCACCTGCACTGCACCCTCCAGTGCGATGGGCCCCACCTGCACTGCACCCTCCAGTACAATGGGCCCCGCCTTCACTGAACCCTCCAGTGTGATGGGCCCTGTCTGAACTGCATCCTCCAGTGCGATGGGCCCTGCCTGCACTGCATGCTCCAGTGTGATGGACCCCGTCTGCACTTCACCCTCCAGTGCGATGGGCCCCACCCGCACTGCACCCTACAGTGTGATGAACCCCGCCCGTACTTCACCCTCCAGTGTGATGGGCCCCGCCCGCACTGCACCCTCCTGTGTGTTTGACCCCGCCCGCACTTCACTTTCCAGTGCTTTGGGCCCCATCCACACTGCACCGTCCAGTGCGAGGGGCCCCACCCGCACTGCACCCTCCAGTGCGAAGGGCAACACCTGTACTGCACCATCCAGTGCGATGGGCCCCACCAGCACTGCACTTTCCAGTGCGATGTGCCCCACCCGCAGTGCAACCTCCAGTGCAATGGGCCAGCCCGCACTGCACCATCCAGTGCGATGGGCACCACCCGCACTGCACCCTCCAGTGTGATGGACCCCGCCCGCACTTCACCCTCCAGTTTGATGGGACCCACCCGCACTGCATCCTCCAGTACAATGTGCCCCACCCGCAGTGCAACCTCCAGTGCAATGGGCCAGCCCACACTGCATCCTCCAGTGCGATAAGCCCCGCCCACACTGCACCCTCCAGTGCGATGGGCCCCACTCGCACTGCACCCTCCAGTTTAATGGGACCCACCCGCACTGCATCCTCCAGTACAATGAGCCCCACCCGCACTGCACCCTCCAGTGCGATGGGCCTCACCCGCACTGCACCACATAGTACGATGGGCCCCACCCACACTACATCCTTCAGTGTAATGGACCCCACCCGAACGGCACCTTCCAGTTTCATGGGCCCCACCGGCACTTCATCGTCCAGTGTGATGAGCCCCACCCGCACTGCACACTCCAGTGCGATGGGCCCCACCCGCACTGCACCCTCCAGTGCGATGGGCCCCACCCACACTGCACCACATAGTCCGATGGGCCCAACCCGCACTACATCCTCCAGTGCGATGGGCCACAACCGCACTGCACCCTCCAGTGCGATGGTCCACACCCGCACTGCACCCTCCAGTGTGATGGTCCCCACCTGCACTGCACCCTCGAGTTCGATGGGCCCCACCCACACTGCAACCTTGAGTGCGATGGGCCCCACCCACACTGCACCCTCCAGTGCGATGGGCCCCACCTGCACTGCTCCCTCCAGTGCAATTGTCCCCGTCTGCACTGCACCCTCCAGTGCGATGGGCCCCGCCCGCACTGCACCCTCCAGTGTGATGTACCCCGCCCGCACTGCACACTCCAGTGTGATGTACCCCGCCCGCACTTCACCCTCCAGTGCGATGGGCCCCACCCGCACTGCAACCTCCAGTGCGATGGGCCCTGCCCGCACTGCACCCTCCAGTGCGATGGGCCCCGCCTGTATTTCACACTCCAGTCTGATGGGCCCCGTCCACACTGCACTCTCCAGTGCGATGGGCCCCACTTGCACTGCACCCTCCAGTGCGATAAGCCCCGCCCACACTGCACCCTCCAGTGCGATGGGCCCCACTTGCACGGCACCCTCCAGTTCGATGGGTCCCACCCGAACTGCATCCTCCAGTACAATGAGCCCCATCCGCTCTGCACCCTCCAGTGCAATGGGCCTCACCCGCACTGCACCACATAGTCCGATGGGCCACAACCGCACTACACCCTCCATTGCGATGGGCCATACCCGCACTGCACCCTCCAGTGCGATGGTCCCCACCTGCTCTGCACCCTCCAGTGCAATAGTCCCCACCCGCACTGCACCCTCCAGTGTAATGTACCCCACCCGAACGGCACCTTCCAGTGTCATGGGCCCCACCGGCATTTCATCCTCCAGTGTGATGAGCTCCACCCGCACTGCACACTCCAGTGCGATTGGCCCCAGCCACACTGCACCACATAGTCTGATGGGCCCAACCCACACCACATCCTCCAGTGCGAAGGGCCACAACCGCACTGCACCCTCCAGTGCGATGGTCCACACCCGCACTGCACCCTCCAGTGTGATGGGCCCCACCCGCACTGCACCCTCGAATACGATGGGCCCCACCCACACTGCATTCTTGAGTGCTATGGGCCCCACCCACACTGCACCCTTGAGTGCGATGGGCCCCACCCACACTGCACCCTACAGTGCGATGGGCCCCATCTACACTGCACCCTCCAATGCAATTGTCCCCGTCTGCACTGCACCCTCCAGTGTGATGGACCCCACCTGCACGGCACCCTCCAGTGTCATGGGCCCCACCTGCACTGCATCCTCTAGTGTGATGGGCACCACCCGCACTGCACCCTCCAGTACGATGGGCCCCACCCGCACTGCACCCTCCAGTATGATTGGCCCCGCCTTCAATGAACCCTCCAGTGCGATGGGCCCCATCTACACTGCAACCTCCAGTGCGATGGGCCCTGCCTGCACTGCACCCTCCAGTTTGATGGACTCCGTCCGCACTTCAGCCTCCAGTGTGATGGGCCCCACCCGCACTGCCACCTCCAGTGCGATGGGCCATGCCCGCACTGCACCCTCCAGTGTGATGGGCCCTGCCTGTACTTCACCCTCCAGTGTGATGGGCCCCGTCCACACTGCACTCTCCAGTGTGATGGACCCCGCCTGCACTTCACTCTCCAGTGCGTTGGGCCCCACCCACACAGCACCCTCCAGTGCGATAACCCCGCCCGCACTGCACTCTCCAGTGTGATGGGCCCCACTCACACTACACCCTCTAGTTCGATGGGACCCACCCACACTGCATTCTCCAGTACAATGAGCCCCACCCGCACTGCACCCTCCAGTGCGATGGGCCTCACCTGCACTGCACCACATAGTACGATGGGCCCCACCCGCACTACACCCTCCATTTCGATGGGTCATACCCGTACTGAAACCTCCAGTGCGATGGTCCCCACCTTCTCTGCACCCTCCAGTGCGATAGTCCCTAACCGCACTGCACCCTTCAGTGCGGTGGGTGCCACCCGCACTGCATCCTCCAGTACAATGGGCCCCTCCCGTACTTCATCCTCCAGTGTGATGAGCCCCACCCGCATTGCACACTCCAGTGCGATGGGCCCCACCCGCACTGCACCCTCCAGTGCGAAGGACGCCCACCCACACTGTACCCTCCAGTGCAATGGCACCCTCTCGCACTGCACCCTCCAGTGTGATGGACCCCGCCCGCACTGCACCCTCCAGTGTGATG
The DNA here is from genome assembly GCF_046119375.1 of Phyllobates terribilis. NCBI lineage: Eukaryota > Metazoa > Chordata > Amphibia > Anura > Dendrobatidae > Phyllobates > Phyllobates terribilis. The sequence continues at coordinate 176,323 of NW_027362827.1, read as the reverse complement.
GGCCCCGTCCACACTGCACTCTCCAGTGTGATGGACCCTGCCCGCACTTCACTCTCCAGGGCGATGGGCCCCACCCGCACTGCACTCTCCAATACGATGGGCCCCACCTTCACTGAACCCTCCAGTGCGAAGGGCCCCGTCTGCACTGCAACCTACAATGCGATGGGCCCAGACTGCACTGCACAATCCAGTGCTATGGGCCTCACCCGCACTGCACCCTCCAGTGCGATGGGCCCCCCTGCACCGCACCCTACAGTGCGATGGGCCACGCCCGCACTGAACTCTCCAGTGCGATGGACCCTGCCCACACTGCACCCTCCAGTGTGATGGACCCCACCCGCACGTCAACCGCCAGTGTCATGGGCCTCACCGGCACTGCACCCTCCAGTGCGATGGTCCCCACCTGCAATGCACCCTCCAGTGCGATGTGTCCCACCAACACTGCATCCTGCAGTGCGATGGACCCCACCCGCACTGCACCCTCTAGTGCGATGGGCCTCCTCTGCACTACATCCTCCAGTGCGATGGGCCCCACCCACACTGCACCCTCCAGTACGATGGGTCCAGCCTTCACTGAACCCTCCAGTGCGATGGGCCCCATCTGCACTGCATCCTCCAGTGCGATGGGCCCCGCATGCCCTGCAGGCTCCAGTGTGATGGACCCTGTCTGCACTTCACCCTCCAGTACGATGGGCCCCACCCGCACTGCACACTCCAGTGTGATGGACCCCGCCCGCACTTCACCCTCCAGTGTGATGGGCCCTGCCAGCACTGCAACCTCCTGTGTGATTGACCCCGCCCGCACTTCATTCTCCAGTGCTTTGGGCCCCACCCACACTGCACCCTCCAGTGCGATTATCCCCGCATGCACTGCACCCTCCAGTGCGATGGGCGCCACCCGCACTGAAGCCTCCAGTGCGATGGGCCCCACCTGTACTGCACCGTCCAGTGCGAAGGTCCCCACACGCACTGCACCCTCCAGTGCGATGGACCCACCCGCACTGCAGCAAAAAGTGCGATGGGCCTAGCCCGCACTGCACCCTCCAGTGCAATGGGACCCGCCCGCACCGCACCCTCCATTTTGATGGACTCCGGCCGCACTGCACCCTCCAGTGCGAAGGGCCCCGTCTGCACTCCACCCTCCAGTGCGATGGGCCCCGCCCACACTGCACCCTCCAGTGTGATGTACCTCACCCGCACTTCACTCTCCAGTGTGATGGGCCCCGCCCGCACTGCACCCTTCAGTGTGATGTACCCCGCCCGCACTTCACTCTCCAGTGCTTTGGGCCCCACCCACACTGCACCCTCCAGTGCGATAAGCCCCGTCCGCACTGCACCCTCCTGTGCGATGGGCCCCACGAGCACTGAACCCTCCAGTGCGATGGGCCCCACCCGCACTGCACCCTCCAGTGTGATGGTCACCACCTGCACTGCACCCTCCAGTGCGATGGGTCCCACCCGCACTGCATCCTCCAGTGCGATAGACCCCACCCGCACTGCATCCTCCAGTGCGATGGGCCCCATCTGCACCGCACTCTCCATTGTAAAGGACCCAACCCGCACGGCAACCGCCAGTGTCATGGGCCTCACCTGCACTTCACCCTCCAGTGCGATGGTCCCCACCTGCACTGCAACCTTAAGTGCGATGGTCCCCTTCTGCACTGCATCCTCCAGTGCGCTGGGCCCCACCCGCACTGCAGCCTCCAGTGTGATGGGCCCCACCTGCACTGCAGCCTCCAGTACGATGGGCCCCACCTTCACTGAACCCTCCAGTGTGATGGGCTCCGTCTGCACTGAATGCTCCAGTGCGATGGGCCCCACCCGCACTGCACCCTACAGTGTGATGAACCCCGCCCGTACTTCACCCTCCAGTGTGATGGACCCTGCCCGCACTGCACCCTCCTGTGTGTTTGACCCCGCCCGCACTTCACTCTCCAGTGCTTTGGGCCCCATCCACACTACACCCTCCAGTGCGATAAGAACCGCCCACACTGCACCCTCCAGTGTGATGGGCCCCATCCACACTGAACCCTCCAGTGCAAGGGGCCCCACCCGCACTGCACGCTCCAGTGTGATGAACCCCACCCGCACTGCAGCCCACATTGCGATGGGCCCAGCCTGCACTGCACCCTCCAATGCGATGGGCTCCGCCCGCACTGCACCCTCCATTGCGACGGGCTCCACCCACACTGCACCCTCCAGTGCGATGGGCCCCACTTGCACTGCACCATCCAGTTCGATGGGTCCCACCCGCACTGCATCCTCCAGTACAATGAGCCCCATCCGCTCTGCACCCTCCAGTGCAATGGGCCTCACCTGCACTGCACCACATAGTCCGATCGGCCACAACCGCACTACACCCTCCATTGCGATGGGCCATACCCGCACTGCACCCTCCAGTGCGATGGTCCCCACATGCTCTGCACCCTCCAGTGCGATGGTCCCCACCCGCACTGCACCCTCCAGTGCGATAGTCCCCACCCGCACTGCACCCTCCAGTGTAATGGACCCCACCCGAACGGCACCTTCCAGTGTCATGGGCCCCACCGGCACTTCATCCTCCAGTGTGATGAGCTCCACCCGCACTGCACACTCCAGTGCGATGGGCCCCACCCGCACTGCACCCTCCAGTGCGATGGGCCCCACCCACACTGCACCACATAGTCTGATGGGCCCAACCCACAACACATCCTCCAGTGCGAAGGGCCACAACCGCACTGCACCCTCCAGTGCATGGTCCACACCCACACTGCACCGTCCAGTGTGATGGGCCCCACCCGCACTGCACCGTCGAATACGATGGGCCCCACCCACACTGCATTCTTGAGTGCTATGGGCCCCACCCACACTGCACCCTTGAGTGCGATGGGCCCCACCCACACTGCACCCTCCAGTGCGATGGGCCCCATCTACACTGCACCCTCCAATGCAATTGTCCCCGTCTGCACTGCACCCTCCAGTGTGATGGACCCCACCTGCACGGCACCCTCCAGTGTCATGGGCCCCACCTGCACTGCATCCTCTAGTGTGATGGGCACCACCCGCACTGCACCCTCCAGTACGATGGGCCCCACCTGCACTGCACCCTCCAGTATGATTGGCCCCGCCTTCAATGAACCCTCCAGTGCGATGGGCCCCATCTACACTGCAACCTCCAGTGCGATGGGCCCTGCCTGCACTGCACCCTCCAGTTTGATGGACTCCGTCCGCACTGCCACCTCCAGTGCGATGGGCCATGCCCGCACTGCACCCTCCAGTGCGATGGGCCCCGCCTGTACTTCACCCTCCAGTGTGATGGGCCCCACCCGCACGGCACCCTCCAGTTTCATGGGCCCCACCCGCACTGCACCCTCCAGTACGATGAGCCCCTCCTGCACTGCAAGCTCCAGTGTAATGGACCCCATCGGCACTTCACCCTACAGTGCGCTGGGCCCCGCCTTCACTGAACCCTCCAGTGCAATGGGCCCCCTCTGCACTGCAAACTCCAGTGCGATGGGCCCTGCCTGCACTGCACCCTCCAGTAATAATGGACACCATCTGCACTTCACTCTAAAGTGCTTTGGGCCCCACCCACACTGCACCTTCCAGTGTGATGGGCCCCACCCGCACTGAACCCTCCAGTGCGATGGGCCCCACCCGCACTGCACCCTCCAGTGCGATGGTCCCCACCTGCACTGCACCCTCCAGTGCGATGGGTCCCACCCTCACTGCATCCTCCAGGGCGATGGACCCCATCTGCACTGCACTCTCCATTGTAAAGGATCCAACCCGCACGGCAACCGCCAGTGTCATGGGCCTCACCTGCACTGCACCCTCCAGTGCGATGGGCCCCACCTGCACTGCACCCTCCAGTACAATGGGCCCCGCCTTCACTGAACCCTCCAGTGTGATGGGCCCTGTCTGAACTGCATCCTCCAGTGCGATGGGCCCTGCCTGCACTGCATGCTCCAGTGTGATGGACCCCGTCTGCACTTCACCCTCCAGTGCGATGGGCCCCACCCGCACTGCACCCTACAGTGTGATGAACCCCGCCCGTACTTCACCCTCCAGTGTGATGGGCCCCGCCCGCACTGCACCCTCCTGTGTGTTTGACCCCGCCCGCACTTCACTTTCCAGTGCTTTGGGCCCCATCCACACTGCACCGTCCAGTGCGAGGGGCCCCACCCGCACTGCACCCTCCAGTGCGAAGGGCAACACCTGTACTGCACCATCCAGTGCGATGGGCCCCACCAGCACTGCACTTTCCAGTGCGATGTGCCCCACCCGCAGTGCAACCTCCAGTGCAATGGGCCAGCCCGCACTGCACCATCCAGTGCGATGGGCACCACCCGCACTGCACCCTCCAGTGTGATGGACCCCGCCCGCACTTCACCCTCCAGTTTGATGGGACCCACCCGCACTGCATCCTCCAGTACAATGTGCCCCACCCGCAGTGCAACCTCCAGTGCAATGGGCCAGCCCACACTGCATCCTCCAGTGCGATAAGCCCCGCCCACACTGCACCCTCCAGTGCGATGGGCCCCACTCGCACTGCACCCTCCAGTTTAATGGGACCCACCCGCACTGCATCCTCCAGTACAATGAGCCCCACCCGCACTGCACCCTCCAGTGCGATGGGCCTCACCCGCACTGCACCACATAGTACGATGGGCCCCACCCACACTACATCCTTCAGTGTAATGGACCCCACCCGAACGGCACCTTCCAGTTTCATGGGCCCCACCGGCACTTCATCGTCCAGTGTGATGAGCCCCACCCGCACTGCACACTCCAGTGCGATGGGCCCCACCCGCACTGCACCCTCCAGTGCGATGGGCCCCACCCACACTGCACCACATAGTCCGATGGGCCCAACCCGCACTACATCCTCCAGTGCGATGGGCCACAACCGCACTGCACCCTCCAGTGCGATGGTCCACACCCGCACTGCACCCTCCAGTGTGATGGGCCCCACCCACACTGCACCCTCCAGTGCGATGGGCCCCACCTGCACTGCTCCCTCCAGTGCAATTGTCCCCGTCTGCACTGCACCCTCCAGTGCGATGGGTCCCACCCGCACTGCATCCTCCAGGGCGATGGACCCCATCTGCACTGCACTCTCCATTGTAAAGGACCCAACCCGCACGGCAACCGCCAGTGTCATGGGCCTCACCTGCACTGCACCCTCCAGTGCGATGGGTCCCACCAGCACTGCATCCTCCAGTGCGATGGACGCCACCCGCACTGCACCCTCCAGTGCGATGGGCCCCTTCTGCACTGCATCCTCCAGTGCGATGGGCCCCACCCACACTGCACCCTCCAGTGCGATGGGCCCTGCCTTCACTGAAGCCTCCAGTGTGATGTGCCCCATCTGCACTGCACGCTCCAGTGTGATGGACCCCGTCTGCACTGCATGCTCCAGTGCAATGGGTCCAGCCCGCACTGCACCCTCCAGTGCGATGGACCCCACCTGCACTGCAGCCAACAGTGCGATGGGCCCAGCCCGCACTGCACCATCTAGTGTGATGGGCCCCGCCCGCACTGCACCCTCTAGTGCGATGGTCTCCACCCACACTGCACCCTTTTACTTAGAAAAACAGAGTAATTACACATGCAGCAATTTTTGTGAAAAAGTATAAATCCATTTATTTTACATATATGCTGACAAACAATTAAACACAGTTATTTAGCAGACAGTGAGCCATAGTAAATAATGAACCGATCAATTGGGGTGGTTTGCAGTTTTACAAGTATATATCCTGAGTGGCATTAACATCAATCAAATCACATTGCAGTAAACAGTTTAACACCAGTCTTTTTAGTAATCAGAAGGGCTTTATCTTCCCCTCTCCACGGGAGGTGGCAAACAACAGGCAGAGAAAACACGTCAGTTTAACAGCACGCCATTATATATATATATATATATATATCTCAGTCTATGCCTCAAGTGCAATCATAAATGCAGGCTGCAGACTATCAGTGCTCATGTACCCAGTGCACAGTTACTCTGTGCTGAAATCTCAGACCCCAGTTAGTGTCACCTCACTGAATCAAGCAAGAATATCTCATTTTGTGGTGTTAGCAGTGTCAAATCATGTGTTACATGCTATTACCAGTCAGGAAAGCTGTTAGGACCCACTTACCACATGACCCCTGGCCCCAATACGCATTTCGCACTAGCTTCCTCAAGGGGGCGTGGCTACAGGCTCAGCCAATCACTCTTTTATGTCGGGCTAAGAGATCACGTGCTTCAATCTGTCCAATGCAGATTAGAAGGCGGCGCATGCATTCAGCCCTCCTACCCTCCCCCCACTGTCCCTCGCTCCTCAACCGCATATCTGGACATCAGGATTAAGTCACCTGCGTCCAGCATGGATACTGACAGCATCGACTGTGGAGAGGGAGGGGGGCGCAAGGCATGCGCACCTAATCAGGAACAGGAGAGAAAGAGCACTGTAAACAAAGGTTAACCCTATAGAGTCTGTTTTGGAGCCGAGTGCCAGAAAATCAGATCTTAAAGGAGAACACACAGATAATCTCTATAGAGCATTCCTCAATCTGCTTATTACATTTTCAAATGTCAATGTGCAGACCGGCATGACATGAATCTTGCAGAACCCAAAAACCTTATAAATTAACCACTTTTTTAGTAAACTTCATTGTTACATTACCTACTGGGCTTCTGCAAAACAATGTCTGCCAGTCTGCACTCACATAGTTCCTTCAAATAGGAGTCATGCAGACTTTATATGGGATTTCAGTTTCTTTAGTCTTCTGTCTTTCATATTCAACATGTGGAATCATCAGAATGAATCGACATTCGGCCTGAAAATAACAAGGGCAATTTGATTAGAGCCCGAATATACATAAAATGAGAGAATGTGCTCAGAAAAGACAAACAGGTTAAAAAATATTTTTTTAAAATAAAATGGTTTTGATAAAAACCAAGGCAATTTTCATAAGTTTCAATTGACCAAAGGGTGCTGCTGATGCGGAGCGTTCTAATAGAACATGGGCCCTAGGGGAAACTATTATAGAAAAGGGGAGAAGCTAAAAGCTTCATTCAAACCCATGGGGGCTCTAGTTCCCAGAACATAGATCCATTTACATTCCCGTTGTGCTAGGATTTTTCTAATATCGCCCCCTCTAATACCCAACTGGACATGTTCTATACCTCTTACTTTCAAACTTTTGGGGTTACTCCAATGTTATCCTGTGTCTTGGAGGCTATTATATCAAGCACGTGTTCTGATTTTAAGTTGGCGTGTTGTTAAGCCTATATAAATTTTGTTGCAGTTACAGGTGGCGTAGTATATCACTTGTGACGTATTGCAGGTTATCCTCTGTCTAATAAAAAATTCCCTACTGCCATCAGATGTTGAGAAAGTCTTTGTTCTTACGATGTTGCAACAGGCCACGCAGGCGCCGCATGGGTAACAGCCATTACTCGGTGGTCCTAAGTTAAACAGACTGCATTTTGCCGGAGTATAGTGACTCTTTACCAGGATATCTCTCAAATTTTTACTCCTCCTGGAGGTCATCTGTGGATTTTTAGACAACACTCCGGAAAAAGATGGTTCAGTCTGTAGAACTGGCCAATGTTTTTCCAGAACAGATCTCATGGTCTGCCATTCTGAGTTATACGTTGAAATAAATCTTATGGTGCCACCCCTACCGGCGCCTACTTGGGTCGACCGCGACAACGCATCACGTGACACCCCTTTTGCTCTATTATAGCCGTGTTTTATTGTTCTTTTACTATACCCACGTTCTGAGAATCTCACCCTCAGATCCTGAGCCTGCCTCTCAAATCCCTCTTTAGTTGAGCAGATCCGCTTAATCCTCAGAAATTGACCAACTGGGATGGCTTTAACCGTTGAATATTGGTGACCTGACCCTGCATGCAGCAGGGAGTTGACCGCAGTCTCTTTTCTATAGACATCTGTTTGTATTTGTAATTTCTCTTTCACTTCTATCAAAATGTCCAAGAATTCGATCTTCTCCCTGCTGCATTTGTAGGTCAGTTTAATGTTGAATTCATTCATGTTGAGAGAGGTCATGAACTGACGGAGCACATCCCCATCACCCTGACAAATAAACAAAATGTCGTCTATATAGTGGAGTCACATGGGGACGGATGACATCATCTGCGAGCCCTCGTCGCCAAAAATTGTTCTTTCCCAATAACCCATAAAAAGGTTTGAGTACGAGGGCGCACAGGCCGCCCCCATTGCTGTGCCCCGCTTCTGCACATAGAACTGATCTTTAAAAACAAAAAAATTATGTGTGAGGATGTACTCTAGCAGCTCGACCACCAACTCACATGTTCGACCATTCCAGTTGCTCATTCCGAGGAAGAAGCGGACCGCTTCTATACCCTGCCCATGATCTATACAGGTGTAAAGAGCCTCTACATCTGAGGTTACAAGTATCATATCTGTTTCTAGGGTAATGTTATTAATCCGGGTGAGGACCTCAGTTGAATCCCTCACATATGAGGGTAAGGTCTGAGCTAAAGGTTTTAATAGTAATCTATGAAAATACAAATGGGTTGACAAAGACCCTCCAGGCCCGACACAATAGGGCGTCCTGGGGGCTCCAGAGGGTTCTTATGTACTTTTGGAACGAAGTATATTGTAGGGATCTTGGGATATTTCACCAATAATCCCTCATACTTTTTTCGGTATTACACCTTGTGAAAAGGCTTCATAGAGGATCATTTCCAGTTCCGCTGAGAAGCTAGGGAGTGGGTTATTTTGAACTTTTAGATATGTATCCCTGTCTTTTAGTTGTTTATATGCTTCTCTTTCATACTTTTCTTTTGGCCACAGTACCACATTTCCCCCCTTGTCTGCCGGTTTGATCACAATGTCATTATATGATTTTAAATCGTCCAGAGCTTGACGTTCTGCTCTGGACAGGTTGTCTAACCGTTTTCTTGTGGTGATCTTTTGGAAATCATTGGTGACCAAGTTCACAAAGATCTCCACTGCCGGACAGGCGGACAAGGGGGGAAATGCTGCGGATCTAGGAAGAATATTTGTAGGGAACTTACTTGGTCCTACCTCTGTTTGTTCTTCACTCAGCCTTTCTAAAGACATCAGGGCATCATCTTCTATTTGGTTGGGGGTCCTGTCTTCCAGATGGTTACTATCCATCCCTTGATTGTGTACTTTGTGAAGAACCAATTTTCTCGCAAACAAATTTAGATCTTTTACAGCTGAAAATAAATCAAAAGTATTAGTGGGTGAGAACGTCAGCCCCTTCTCCAACACCTGAATTTGTGCCGGGGAGAGAACATGAGTAGACAGGTTTATTACCTCCATCCTACTTTTATTTTTGTTGCTCGATTGGGGGGGGGGGGGTTGTTTTTTCCTTTTGGTACTTTTACTGCAGTCTTAGTACCCTCTGACCTGATATTTCGCCTTCATCTTCTGTTTGGTCTTCCCCTGAGGTCTGTGATATTATAGAATTTGACCTGGGTTTTAGGTCAGGGTTTTTAGTTTTTTTGCCACCTCGAGATCTTCTTCGCCACCTATAGATGTTATTCTGGCTAAGATCCCTGAAATTTCTTGGTCTTACTCTCATAGATTTCTGTCTCCCATTTTTTGAAGCTAGTCTCCAATTCTTGATTTAGCTTGCTTAAGTCTTCCTTATCAAGAGTTTCCTGCAGATTTTTCTGTAGTTCCTCAATTTCCCCATCCATCTCTGTAATACACTCTGAGTTGAGCTGAGATAGTAAGCCTAAGAAGGTCAAGGAGAAAGATGTAGCTGCTTCCTCCCATTTTTGCCTAAAGCATTCATCTCGTATTTCAAAAGATGGGAACACCTGGACTCTGAGTGCTCTTGGAATTAAATTTTTCTCCCGGTATTTACCCAAAAGCGCTCTATTCCACCAGATACGTGTCCGCTTCAGCAGCAACCCCTTTAATCTCTCAATCATTTCCTGTGTGTCTTTATTGCCTTTATTTAAAACCAATGTCGGTTCATCACAGATGATTCCATTGACTTTAGATAGACATGTCACTTCACGTGCCTTATAATCCGTATTAGGAATGCTGGTTGCTGTGAAAAACACAGAAAAAGTTATAATATACCACAAAAAGAACCAGACTTTGATATAAATCATGCTAACTCCTTATTAAGCATTTTACTTAGAAAGACAGAGTAATTACACATGCAGCAATTTTTGTGAAAAAGTATAAATCCATTTATTTTACATATATGCTGACAAACAATTAAACACAGTTATTTAGCAGACAGTGAGCCATAGTAAATAATGAACCGATCAATTGGGGTGGTTTGCAGGTTTGCAAGTATATATCTTGAGTGGCATTAACATCAATCAAATCACATTGCAGTAAACAGTTTAACACCAGTCTTTTTAGTAATCAGAAGGGCTTTATCTTCCCCTCTCCACAGGAGGTGGCAAACAACAGGCAGAGAAAACACATCACAGTTTAACAGCACGCCATTATATTACATTATATATATATATATATATATATATATATATATATATGTATATCTCAGTCTATGCCTCAAATGTAATCATAAATGCAGGCTGCAGACTATCAGTGCTCATGTACCCAGTGCACAGTTACTCTGTGCTGAAATCTCAGACCCCAGTTAGTGTCACCTAACTGAATCAAGCAAGAATATCTCATTTTGTGATGTTAGCAGTGTCAAATCATGTGTTACATGGTATTACCAGTCAGGAAAGCTGTTAGGGCCCACTTACCACGTAACCCCTGGCCCCAATGCGCATTTCGCACTAGCTTCCTCAAGGGGGCGTGGCTACAGGCTCAGCCAATCACTCTTTTATGTCGGGCTAAGAGATCACGTGCTTCAATCTGTCCAATGCCGATTAGAAGGCGGCGCATGCATTCAGCCCTCCTACCCTCCCCCCACTGTCCCTCGCTCCTCAACCGCATATCTGGACATCAGGATTAAGTCACCTGCGTCCAGCATGGATACTGACAGCATGGACTGTGGAGAGGGAGGGGGGCGCAAGGCATGCGCACCTAATCAGGAACAGGAGAGAGAGAGCACTGTAAACAAAGGTTAACCCTATAGAGTCTGTTTTGGAGCCGAGTGCCAGAAAATCAGATCTTAAAGGAGAACACACAGATAATCTCTATAGAGCATTCCTCAATCTGCTTATTACATTTTCAAATGTCAATGTGCAGACCGGCATGACATGAATCTTGCAGAACCCAAAAACCTTATAAATTAACCACTTTTTTAGTAAACTTCATTGTTACATTACCTACTGGGCTTCTGCAAAACAATGTCTGCCAGTCTGCACTCACATATTTCCTTCAAATAGGAGTCATGCAGACTTTATATGGGATTTCAGTTTCTTTAGTCTTCTGTCTTTCATATTCAACATGTGGAATCATCAGAATGAATCGACATTCGGCCTGAAAATAACAAGGGCAATTTGATTAGAGCCCGAATATACATAAAATGAGAGAATGTGCTCAGAAAAGACAAACAGGTTAAAAAATATTTTTTTAAAATAAAATGGTTTTGATAAAAACCAAGGCAATTTTCATAAGTTTCAATTGACCAAAGGGTGCTGCTGATGCGGAGCGTTCTAATAGAACATGGGCCCTAGGGGAAACTATTATAGAAAAGGGGAGAAGCTAAAAGCTTCATTCAAACCAATGGGGGCTCTAGTTCCCAGAACATAGATCCATTTACATTCCCGTTGTGCTAGGATTTTTCTAATATCGCCCCCTCTAATACCCAACTGGGATGGCTTTAACCGTTGAATATTGGTGACCTGACCCTGCATGCAGCAGGGAGTTGACCGCAGTCTCTTTTCTATAGACATCTGTTTGTATTTGTAATTTCTCATTCACTTCTATCAAAATGTCCAAGAATTCGATCTTCTCCCTGCTGCATTTGTAGGTCAGTTTAATGTTGAATTCATTCATGTTGAGAGAGGTCATGAACTGACGGAGCACATCCCCATCACCCTGCCAAATAAACAAAATGTAGTCTATATAGCGGAGCCACATGGGGACGGATGACCTCCAGTGCGATGGGCCCCACCCACACTGCACCCTTGAGTGCGATAGGCCCCACCCACACTGCACCCTTGAGTGCGATGGGCCCCATCCGCACTGCAACCTCCAGTGCGATGGGCTCCACCTGCACTGCACCCTCCAGTGCGATGGGTCCCACCTGTACTGCACCCTCCAGTGCGATGGGCCCCACCCGCACTACACCCTCAAGTGCGATGGGCCCCGTCTGCACTGCACCCTCCAGTGCGATGGGCCCAGCCAGCACTGCACCCTCCATTGTGATGAACCCCACCCACACTTCACCCTCCCGTGTGATGGTCCCCGCCCACACTGCACCCTGCAGTGCAATAAGCCCCACCTGCATTGCACCCTCCAGTGCGATGGGACCCACCCGCACTGAACCCTCCAGTGCGAAGTGCAACACCTGTACTGCACCATCCAGTGTGATGGGCACCACCCGCACTGAACTTTCCAGTGCGATGGGCCCCACCCGCACTGCAACCTCCAGTGCAATGGGCCTGCCCGCACTGCACCCTCCAGTGCGATGGGCCCCACCCGCACTACACTCTCCAGTGCGATGGGCCCCGCCCGCACTGCACCCTCCAGTGTGATGCACCCCGCCCGCACTTCACCCTCCAGTGTGATGGGCTCCTCCCGCACTGCACCCTCCAGTGCGATAAGCCCCGTCCGCGCTGCACCCTCCTGTGCGATGGGCCCCACCCGCACTGAACCCTCCAGTGCGATGGGCCCCACCCGCACTGCACCCTCCAGTGCGATGGTCCCCACCTGCACTGCACCCTCCAGTGCGATGGGTCCCACCCGCACTGCATCCTCCAGTGCGATGGACCCCACCCGCACTGCATCCTCCAGTGCGATGGGCCCCATCTGCACTGCACTCTCCATTGTAAAGAACCCAACCCGCACGGCAACCGCCAGTGTCATGGGCCTCAACTGCACTGCACCCTCCAGTGCGATGGTCCCCACCTGCACTGCACTCTGCAGTGCAATGGGTCCCACCCGCACTGCATCCTCCAGTGCGATGGACGCCACCCGCACTGCACCGTCCAGTGCGATGGGCCCCATCTGCACTGCATCCTCCAGTGCGATGAGCTCCAACCACACTGCACCCTCCAGTACGATGGGCCCTGCCTTCACTGAACCCTCCAGTGTGATGGGCCCCATCTGCACTGCACGATCCAGTGTGATGGACCCCATCTGCACTTCACCCTCCAGTGCGATGGGCCCCACCCGCACTGCACCCTACAGTGTGATGAACCCCGCCCTTACTTCTCCCTCCAGTGTGATGGGCCCCACCCACACTGCACCCTACAGTGTGATGAACCCCGCCCGTACTTCACCCTCCAGTGCTTTGGTCCCCACCCGCACGGCACCCTCCAGTTTCATGAGCCCCACCCGCACTGCACCCTCCAGTGTGATGGGCCCCACCCACACTGCAGCCTCCAGTACGATGAGCCCCGCCTGCACTGTACGCTCTAGTGTAATGGACCCCGTCGGCAATTCACCCTCCAGTGCGCTGGGCCCCGCCTTCACTGAACCCTCCAGTGCGATGGGCCCCGTCTGCACTGCAAACTTCACTGCGATCGGCCCCGCCTGCACTGCACCCTCCAGTATAATGGACCACGCCTGCACTTCACTCTCCAGTGCTTTGGGCCCCAACCGCACTGCACCCTTCATTGTGATGGACCCCACCCGCACTTCACTCTCCAGTGCTTTGGGCCCCACCAACACTGAATCCTCCAGTGTGATAAGCCCCGTCCGCACTGCACCCTCCAGTGCGATGGGCCCCACCCGCACTGAACCCTCGAGTGCGATGGGCCCCACCCGCACTGCACTCTCCAGTGCGATGGTCCCCACCTGCACTGCACTCTCCAGTGCGATGGGTCCCACCCACACTGCATCCTCCAGTGCGATGGACGCCACCCGCACTGCACCGTCCAGTGCGATGGGCCCCATCTGCACTGCATCCTCCAGTGCGATGAGCTCCAACCGCAGTGCACCCTCCAGTACGATGGGCCCCGCCTTCACTGAACCCTCCAGTGTGATGGGCCCCATCTGCACTGCACGATCCAGTGTGATGGACCCCATCTGCACTTCACCCTCCAGTGCGATGGGCCCCACCCGCACTGCATCCTACAGTGTGATGAACCCCGCCCGTACTTCTCCCTCCAGTGTGATGGGCCCTACCCGCACTGCACCCTACAGTGTGATGAACCCCGCCCGTACTTCACCCTCCAGTGCTTTGGTCCCCACCCACATGGCACCCTCCAGTTTCATGGGCCCCACCCGCACTGCACCCTCCAGTCTGATGGGCCCCACCCACACTGCAGCCTCCAGTACGATGAGCCCCGCCTGCACTGTACGCTCCAGTGTAATGGACCCCGTTGGCAATTCACCCTCCAGTGCGCTGGGCCCCGCCTTCACTGAACCCTCCAGTGTGATGGGCCCCGTCTGCACTGCAAACTCCAGTGCGATCAGCCCCGCCTGCACTGCACCCTCCAGTATAATGGACCACGCCTGCTCTTCACTCTCCAGTGCTTTGGGCCCCACCCGCACTGCACCCTTCATTGTGATGAACCCCACCCGCACTTCACTCTCCAGTGCTTTGGGCCCCACCCACACTGCATCCTCCAGTGTGATAAGCCCCGTCCGCACTGCAACCTCCAGTGCGATGGGCCCCACCCGCACTGAACCCTCCAGTGCGATGGGCCCCACCCGCACTGCACTCTCCAGTGCGATGGTCCCCACCTTCACTGCACCCTCCAGTGTGATGGGTCCTACCCGCACTGCATCCTCCAGAGCGATGGACCCCACCTACACTGCATCTTCCAGTGCGATGGGCCCCATCTGCACTGCAGTCTCCATTGTAAAGGACACAACCCGCACGGCAGCCGCCAGTGTCATGGGCCTCACCTGCACTGCACCCTCCAGTGCGATGGTCCCTACCTGTACTGCACCCTCCAGTGCGATGGGTCCCACCCGCACTGCATCCTCCAGTGCGATGGACGCCACCCGCACTGAACCCTCCAGTGTGATGGGCCCCATCTGCACTGCATCCTCCAGTGCGATAGGCCCCACCCGCACTGCACCCTCCAGTATGATGGGCCCGCCTTCACTGAACCCTCCAGTGTGATGGGCCCCGTCTGCACTGCATCTTCCAGTACGATGGGCCCCGCCTGCACTGCACGCTCCAGTGTGATGGACCCCGTCTGCACTTCACCCTCCAGTGCGATGGGCCCCACCCGCACTGCACCCTACAGTGTGATGAACCCCGCCCGTACGTCACCCTCCAGTGTGATGGTCCCCGTCCGCACTGCACCCTCCTGTGTGTTTGACCCCGCCCGCACTTCACTCTCCAGTACTTTGTGCCCCATCCACACTGCACCCTCCAGTGCGATAAGCCACGCCCACACTGCACCCTCCAGTGCGATGGGCCCCACCCGCGCTGAACCCTCCAGTGCGATGGGCCCTACCTGTACTGCACCGTCCAGTGCACCCACCCGCACTGCACGATCCAGTCCGATGGACCCCACCCGCACTGCAGCCAACAGTGCGATGGGCCCAGCCCGCACTGCACCCTCCAGTGTAATGGGCCCCGCCCGCACTGCACCCTCCAGTGCGATGGGCTCCGCCCGCACTGCACCCTCCAGTTCGATGGACTCCGGACGCACTGCACCCTCCAGTGCGATGGGCCCCACCAGCACTGCACCACACATAGTTCGATGGGCCCCACCCGCACTATACACTCCAGTGCGATGGGCCATACCCACACTGCACCCTCCAGTGTGATGGTCCCCACCCACACTGAACCCTCCACTGTGATGGGCTCCACCCGCACTGCACCCTCCAGTGCAATGGGCCCCACCCACACTGCACCCCTGAATGCGATAGGCCCCACCCACACTGCACCCTTGAGTGCGATGGGTCCCATCCACACTGCACCCTCCAGTGCGATGGGCCCCACCTGCACTGCACCCTCCAGTGTGATGGGTCTCACCTGTACTGCACCCTCCAGTGCGATGGGCCCCACTCGCACTACACCCTCAAGTGCGATGGTCCCCGTCTGCACTGCACCCTCCATTGAGATGGGCCCAGCCCGCACTGCACCTTCCATTGTGATAAACCCCACCCACACTTCACCCTCCAGTGTGATGGGCCCCGCCCACACTGCACCCTCCAGTGCAATAAGCCCCACCTGCATTGCACCCTCCAGTGCGATGGGACCCACAAGCTCTTCACCCTCCAGTGTGATGGGCCCCTCCCGCACTGCACCCTTCAGTGTGATGGACCCCGCCCTCACTTCACTCTCCAGTTGTTTCGGCCCCACGAACATTGCACCCTCCAGTGCGATGGACCCCGCCTTCACTGAACCCTCCAGTGTGACGGGCCCCATCTGCACTGCATCCTCGAGTGCGATGGGCCCCGCCTGCACTGCACGCTCCAGTGTGATGGACCCCGTATGCACTTCACCCTCCAGTGCGATGGGCCCCACCCACACTGCACCCTACAGTGTGATAAACCCCGCCCGCACTGCACCCTCCTGTGTGTTTGACCCCACCCGCACTTCACTCTCCAGTGCTTTGGGCCCCATCCACACTGCACCCTCCAGTGCGATAAGGCCCGCGCACACTGCACCCTCCAGTGCGATGGGCCCCACCCGCACTGCACCGTCCAGTGCGAGGGGCCCCACCCGCATTGCACCCTACAGTGCGATGGATTCCACCCGCGCTGCAGCCAACAGTGCGATGGGCCCAGCCCGCACTGCACTCTCCAGTGCGATGGGCCCCGCCCACACTGCACCCTCCAGTGCCATGGGCTCCGCCCACACTGCACCCTCCAGTTCGATGGACTCCGGCCGCACTGCACCCTCCAGTGCGATGGGCCCCACCCGCACTGCACCACATAGTCCGATCGGCCCCATCCGCACTATACACTCCAGTGCGATGGGCTATACCTGCACTGCACCCTCCAGTACGATGGGACCCACCCGCACTGAACCCTCCAGTGCGAAGGGCAACACCTGTACTGCACTTTGCACTGCGATGGGCCCCACCCGCACTGCAACCTCCAGTGCAATGGGCCCGCCCGCACTGCACCCTCCAGTGCGATGGGCCACACCCACACTGCACCCTCCAGTGTAATGAACCCCGCCTGCACTTCACCCTCCAGTGTAATGGGCCCCGCCCACACTGCACACTTCAGTGTGATGGACCCCGCCCGCACTTCACTCTCCAGTGCTTTCGGCCCCATGAACACTGCACCCTCCAGTGCGATAAACCCCGCCCGCACTGCACCCTCCAGTGCACTGGGACCCACCCGCACTGAACCCTCCAGTGTGATGGTCCCCACCTGCACTGCACCCTCCAGTGTGATGGGTCCCACCCGCACTGCATCCTCCATTGCGATGGACCCCACCCGCACTGCATCCTCCAGTGCGATGGGCCCCATCTGCACTGCACTCTCCATTGTAATGGACCCCACCCGCACGGCAACCGCCAGTGTCATGGGCCAATCGTGCACTGCACCCTCCAGTGCGATGGTCCCCACCTGCACTGCACCCTCCAGTGCGATGGGTTCCACCCGCACTGCATCCTCCAGTGCGATGGACCCCACCTGCACTGCACCCTTCAGTGCGATGGGCCACATCTGCACTGCATCCTCCAGAGCGATGGGTCCCACCAACACTGCACCCTCCAGTACGTTGGGCCCCACCTGTACTGCATCCTCCAGTGCGATGGACCCCACCTGCACAGCACCCTCCAGTGCGTTGGGCCACATCTGCACTGCATCCTCCAGAGCGATGGGTCCCACCCACACTGCACCCTCCAGTACGTTGGGCCCCACCTGTACTGCACCGTCCAGTGTGATGGGCCCCACCCGCACTGCATCCTCCAGTGCGATGGACCGCACCCGCACTGCAGCCAACAGTGCGATGGGCCCAGCCCGCACTGCACCCTCCAGTGCGATGGGCCCCGCCCGCACTGCACCCTCCAGTGCGATGGGCCCCACCTGCACTGCACCACATAGTCAGATGGGCTCCACCCGCACTATATTGTCCAGTGCGATGGGCCATGCCCTCACTGCACCCTCCACTGTGATGGGCCCCACGCGTACTGCACCCTCCAGTGCGATGGGCCCCACCCAAACTGCACCCTTGACTGCGATGGGCGCCATCTACACTGCACCCTCCAGTGCGATGGGCCCCAACTGCACTGCACACTCCAGTGCGATGTGTCCCACCTGCACTGCACCCTCCAGTGCGATGGTCCCAACCCGCACTACACCCTCAAGTGCGATGGGCCCCGTCTGCACTGCACCCTCCAGTGCGATGGGCCCCTCCCGCACTGCACCCTACAGTGTGATGAACCCCGCCCATACTTCTCCCTCCAGTGTGATGGGCCCCA
Source organism: Phyllobates terribilis (assembly GCF_046119375.1). Taxonomy (NCBI): domain Eukaryota; kingdom Metazoa; phylum Chordata; class Amphibia; order Anura; family Dendrobatidae; genus Phyllobates; species Phyllobates terribilis. The sequence goes on along the minus strand of NW_027362827.1, from coordinate 157,890 downwards.
CCCACACTGCACCCTACAGTGTGATGAACCCCTCCCGTACTTCACCCTCCAGTGCTTTGGTCCCCACCCGCACGGCACCCTCCAGTTTCATGAGCCCCACCTGCACTTCACCCTCCAGTGTGATGGGCCCCACCCACACTGCAGCCTCCAGTACGATGAGCCCCGCCTGCACTGTACGCTCCAGTGTAATGGACCCCGTCGGCAATTCACCCTCCTTTGCGCTGGGCCCCACCTTCACTGAACCCTCCAGTGCGATGGGCCCCGTCTGCACTGCAAACTCCAGTGCGATCGGCCCCACCTGCACTGCACCCTCCAGTATAATGGACCACGCCTGCACTTCACTCTCCAGTGCTTTGGGCCCCAACCGCACTGCACCCTTCATTGTGATGGACCCCATCCGCACTTCACTCTCCAGTGCTTTGGGCTCCACCCACACTGCATCCTCCAGTGTGATAAGCCCCATCCGCACTGCACCCTCCAGTGCGATGGGCCCCACCCGCACTGAACCCTCGAGTGCGATGAGCCCCACCCGCACTGCACTCTCCAGTGCGATGGTCCCCACCTGCACTGCACTCTCCAGTGCGATGGGTCCCACCCGCACTGCATCCTCCAGTGCGATGGACGCCACCCGCACTGCACCGTCCAGTGCGATGGGCCCCATCTGCACTGCATCCTCCAGTGCGATGAGCTCCAACCGCACTGCACCCTCCAGTATGATGGGCCCCGCCTTCACTGAACCCTCTAGTGTGATGGGCCCCATCTGCACTGCACGATCCAGTGTGATGGACCCCATCTGCACTTCACCCTCCAGTGCGATGGGCCCCACCCGCACTGCATCCTACAGTGTGATGAACCCCGCCCGTACTTCTCCCTCCAGTGTGATGTGCCCCACCCACACTGCACCCTACAGTGTGATGAACCCCGCCCGTACTTCACCCTCCAGTGCTTTGGTCCCCACCCACACGGCACCCTCCAGTTTCATGGGCCCCACCCGCACTGCACCCTCCAGTGTGATGGGCCCCACCCACACTGCAGCCTCCAGTACGATGAGCCCCGCCTGCACTGTACGCTCCAATGTAATGGACCCCGTCGGCAATTCACCCTCCAGTGCGCTGGGTCCCGCCTTCACTGAACCCTCCAGTGCGATGGGCCCCGTCTGCACTGCAAACTCCAGTGCGATCGGCCCCGCCTGCACTGCACCCTCCAGTATAATGGACCACGCCTGCACTTCACTCTCCAGTGCTTTGGGCCCCACCCGCACTGCACCCTTCATTGTGATGGACCCCACCCGCACTTCACTCTGCAGTGCTTTGGGCCCCACCCACACTGCATCCTCCAGTGTGATAAGCCCCGTCCGCACTGCACCCTCCAGTGCGATGGGCCCCACCCGCACTGAACCCTCCAGTGCGATGGTCCCCACCTTCACTGCACCCTCCAGTGTGATGGGTCCCACCCGCACTGCATCCTCCAGTGCGATGGACCCCACCTGCACTGCATCTTCCAGTGCGATGGGCCCCATCTGCACTGCACTCTCCATTGTAAAGGACCCAACCCGCACGGCAGCCGCCAGTGTCATGGGCCTCACCTGCACTGCACCCTCCAGTGCGATGGACCCCACCCGCACTGCACCCTCTAGTACGATGGGCCCCGCCTTCAGTGAACCCTCCAGTGTGATGGGCCCCGCCTGCACTGCACGCTCCAGTGTGATGGACCCCGTCTGCACTTCACCCTCCAGTGCGATGGGCCCAACCCCACTGCACCCTACAGTGTGATGAACCCCGCCCTACTTCACCCACCAGTGTGATGGGCCCCGTCCGCACTGCACCCTCCTATGTGTTTGACCCCGCCCGCACTTCACTCTCCAGTACTTTGTGCCCCATCCACACTGCACCCTCCAGTGCGATAAGCCCCGCCCACACTGCACCCTCCAGTGCGATGGGCCCCACCCGCACTGAACCCTCCAGTGCGATGGGCCCCAACTGTACTGCACCGTCCAGTGCGAGGGGCCCCACCCGCACTGCACGGTCCAGTCCGATGGACCCCACCCGCACTGCAGCCAACAGTGCGATGGGCCCAGCCCGCACTGCACCCTCCAGTGCAATGGGCCCCGCCTGCACTGCACCCTCCAGTGCGATGGGCTCCGCCTGCACTGCACCCTCCAGTTCGATGGACTCCGGACGCACTGCACCCTCCAGTGCGATGGGCCCCACCAGCACTGCACCACATAGTTCGATGGGCCCCACCCGCACTATACTCTCCAGTGTGATGGGCCATACCCACACTGCACCCTCCAGTGCGATGGTCCCCACCCGCACTGAACCCTCCACTGTGATGGGCTCCACCCGCACTGCACCCTCCAGTGTGATGGGCCCCACCCACACTGCACCCCTGAATGTGATAGGCCCCACCCACACTGCACCCTTGAGTGCGATGGGCCCCATCCGCACTGCACCCTCCAGTGCGATGGGCCCCACCTGCAGTGCACCCTCCAGTGTGATGGGTCTCACCTGTACTGCACCCTCCAGTGCGATGGGCCCAACCCACACTACACCCTCAAGTGCGATGGTCCCCGTCTGCACTGCACCCTCCAGTGAGATGGGCCCAGCCCGCACTGCACCCTCCATTGTGATAAACCCCACCCACACTTCACCCTCCAGTGTGATGGGCCCCGCCCACACTGCACCCTCCAGTGCAATAAGCCCTACCTACATGGCACCCTCCAGTGCGATGGGACCCACAAGCACTGAACCCTCCATTGCGAAGGGCAACACCTGTACTGCACCGTCCAGTGCGATGGGCCCCACCCACACTGCACTTTCCAGTGCGATGGGCCCCACCCGCACTGCAACCTCCAGTGCAATGGGCCCGCCCGCACTGCACCCTCCAGTGCGATGGGCCCCACCCGCACTTCACCCTCCAGTGTGATGGACCCCGGCCGCACTGCACCCTCCAGTGCGATGGGCCCCACCCGCACTGCACCACATAGTCCGATCGGCCCCACCCGCACTATACACTCCAGTGCGATGGGCTATACCCGCACTGCACCCTCCAGTGCGATGGTCCCCACCCACACTGAACCCTCCACTGTGATGGACCCCACCCGCACTGCACCCTCCAGTGCAGTAAGCTCCACCCGCATTGCACCCTCCAGTGCGATGGGACCCACCCGCACTGAACCCTCCAGTGCGAAGGGCAACACCTGTACTGCACCGTCCAGTGCGATGGGCCGCACCTGCAGTGCACTTTGCACTGCGATGGGCCCCACCCGCACTGCAACCTCCAGTGCAATGGGCCCGCCCGCACTGCACCCTCCAGTGCGATGGGCCCCACTCGCACTGCACCTTCCAGTGTGATGGACCCCGCCTGCACTTCACCCTCCAGTGTAATGGGCCCCCCGCATTGCACCCTTCAGTGTGATGGACCCCGCCCGCACTTAACTCTAAAGTGCTTTCGGCCCCATGAACACTGCACCCTCCAGTGCGATAAACCCCGCCCGCACTGCACCCTCCAGTGCACTGGGACCCACCCGCACTGAACCCTCCAGTGTGATGGTCCCCACCTGCGCTGCACCCTCCAGTGTGATGGGTCCCACCCGCACTGCATCCTTCATTGCGATGGACCCCACCCGCACTGCATCCTCCAGTGCGATGGGCCCCATCTGCACTGCACTCTCCATTGTAATGGACCCCACCCGCATGGCAATCGCCAGTGTCATGGGCCTCTCGTGCACTGCACCCTCCAGTGCGATGGTCCCCACCTGCACTGCACCCTCCAGTGCGATGGGTTCCACCCACACTGCATCCTCCAGTGCGATGGACCCCACCTGCACTGCACCCTCCAGTGCGATGGGCCACATCTGCACTGCATCCTCCAGAGCGATGGGTCCCACCCACACTGCAACCTCCAGTACGTTGGCCCCCACCTGTACTGCATCCTCCAGTGCGATGGACCCCAACTGCACTGCACCCTCCAGTGCATTGGGCCACATCTGCACTGCATCCTCCAGAGCGATGGGTCCCACCCACACGGCACCCTCCAGTACGTTGGGCCCCACCTCTACTGCACAATCCAGTGTGATGGGCCCCACCCGCACTGCATCCTCCAGTGCGATGGACCGCACCCGCACTGCAGCCAACAGTGCGATGGGCCCAGCCCGCACTGCACCCTCCAGTGCGATGGGCCCCGCCCGCACTGCACCCTCCAGTGCAATGGGCCCCACCCGCACTGCACCACATAATCAGATGGGCTCCACCTGCACTATATCGTCCAGTGTGATGGGCCATACCCTCACTGCACCCTCCACTGTGATGGGCCCCACGCGTACTGCACCCTCCAGTGCGATGGGCCCCACCCAAACTGCACCCTTGACTGCGATGGGCGCCATCCACACTGCACACTCCAGTGCGATGTGTCCCACCTGCACTGCACCCTCCAGTGCGATGGTCCCCACCCGCACTACACCCTCAAGTGCGATGGGCCCCGTCTGCACTGCACCCTCCAGTGCGATGGGCCCCGCCCGCAATGCAACCTCCAGTGCGATTGGTCCCACCTGTACTGCACCCTCCAGTGCGATGGGCCCCACCCGCACTACACCCTCAAGTGCGATGGTCCCCGTCTGCACTGCACCCTCCAGTGCGATGGGCCCCACCCAAACTGCACCCTTAAGTGCGATAGTCCCCACCCACACTGCACCCTTGACTACGATGGGCGCCATCCACACTGCACCCTCCAGTGCGATGGGCCCATCCTGCACTGCACCCTCCAGTGTGATGGGTACCACCTGTACTGCACCCTCCAGTGCGATGGTACCCACCCGCACTACACCCTCAAGTGTGATGTGCCCCGTCTGCACTGCACTCTCCAGTTCGATGGTACCCGCCCGCACTGCCCCCTCCATTGTGATGATCCCCTCCCACAATTCACCCTCCAGTGTGATGGGCCCCGCCCACACTGCACCCTCCAGTGCAATAAGCCCCACCCGCATTGCACCCTCCAGTGCGATGGGCCCCACCTGCACTGCACCCTCCAGTGCGATGGGTCCCACCTGTACTGCACCCTCCATTGCGATGGTCTGCACCCGCACTACACCCTCAAGTGCGATGGGCCCTACCTGCACTGCACCCTCCAGTGCGATGGGTCCCACCTGTACTGCACTCTCCAGTGCGATGGGCCCCACCCGCACTACACCCTCAAGTACGATGGGCCCCGTCTGCACTGTACCCTCCAGTGCGATGGACCCAGCCCGCACTGCACCCTCCATTGTGATGAACCCCACCCACACTTCACCCTCCAGTGTGATGGGCCCTGCCCACACTGCACCCTCCAGTGCAATAAGCCCCAACTGCATTGCACCCTCCAGTGTGATGGGACCCACCCGCACTGAACCCTACAGTGCGAAGGGCAACACCTGTACTGCACCGTCCAGTGTGATGGGCCCCACCCACACTGCACTTTCCAGTGCGATGGGCCCCACCCGCACTGCAACCTCAAGTGCAATGGTCCACACCCGCACTGCACCCTCCAGTGTGATGGACACCGACCGCACTTCACCCTCCAGTGTGATGGGCCCTGCCCGCACTGCACCCTTCAGTGTGATGGACCCCGCCCTCACTTCACTCTCCAGTGCTTTCGGCCCCACGAACATTGCACCCTCCAGTGCGATAGTCCCCGCCTTCACTGAACCCTCCAGTGTGATGGGCCCCATCTGCACTGCATCCTCCATTGCGATGTGCCCCACCCGAACTGCACCCTACAGTGTGATGAACCCCGCCCGTAAATTACCCTCCAGTGTGAAAGCCCCGCCCACACTGCACCGTCCAGTGCGAGGGGCCCCACCCGCACTTCATCTCCAGTGCTTTGGGCCCCATCCACACTGCACCCTCCAGTGCGATAAGCCCCGCCCACACTGCACCCTCCAGTGTGATGGGCCCCACCCGCACTGAACCCTCCAGTGCGATGGGCCCCACCTGTACTGCACTGTCCAGTGTGAGGGGCCCCACCCGCACTGCACCCTCCAGTGCGATGGACCCCACCCGCACTGCAGGCAACAGTGCGATGGGCCCAGCCCGTACTGCACCCTCCAGTGCGATGGTCCCCGTCCGCACTGCACCCTCCCCAGTGCAATGGGCTCCGCCCGCACTGCACCCTCCAGTTCGATGGACTCCAGCCGCACTGCAGCCTCCAGTGCGATGGGCCCCATCCGCACTGCACCACATAGTCCGATCGGCCCCACCCGCACTATACACTCCAGTGCGATGGGCCATACCCGCATTGCACCCTCCAGTGCGATGGACCCCACCCGCACTGAACCCTCCATTGTGATGGGCCCCACCCGCACTGCACCCTCCAGTGCGATGGGCCCCACCCACACTGCCCCCTTGAGTGCGATAGGCCCCACACACACTTCACCTTTCAGTGCAATGGGCCCCATCCGCACTGCACCCTCCAGTGCGATGGGCCCCACCTGCACTGCACCCTCCAGTGCGATGGGTCCCACTTGTACTACACCCTCAGGTGCGATGGGCCCCGTCTGCACTGCACCCTCAAGTGCGATGGGCACCACCCGCACTGCACCCTCCATTGTGATGAACCCCACCCACACTTCACCCTCCAGTGTGATGGGCCCCGCCCACATTGCACCCTCCAGTGCAGTAAGACCCACTCGCATTACACCCTCCAGTGCGATGGGACCCACCCGCACTGAACCCTCCAGTGCAAAGGGCAACATCTGTACTGCACTGTCCAGTGCGATGGGCCCCACCCGCACAGCACTTTCCAGTGCGATGGGCCCCACCCGCACTGCAACCTCCAGTGCAGTGGGCCCACCCGCACTGCAGCCTCCAGTGCGATAGGTCCCACCCGCACTGCACCCTCCAATGTGATGGACCCCGCCCGCACATCACCCACCAGTGTGATGGGCCCCGCCCGCACTGCACCTTTCAGTGTGATGGACCCCGCCCGCACTTCACACTCCAGTGCTTTCGGCCCCACGAACACTGCACCCTCCAGTGCGATAAGCCCCACACCCATTGCACCCTCCATTGCGATTGGACCCACCCACACTGAAACCTCCAGTGCGATGGGCCCCACCCGCACTGCACCCTCCAGTGTGATGGGTCCCACCCGCCCTGCATCCTCCAGTGCGATGGTCCCCACCTGCACTGCACCCTCCAGCGCGATGGGTTCCACCCGCACTGCATCCTCCAGTGCGATGGACCCCACCTGCACTGCACCCTCCAGTGCGATGGGACACATCTACACTGCATCCTCCAATGCGATGGGCCCCGCCCACACTGCACCCTCCAGTATGATGGGCCCCGCCTTCACTAAACCCTCCAGTGTAATGGGCCCGTCTTCTCTGCATCCTCCAGAGCGATGGGCCTCTCCTGCACTGCACTCTCCAGTGTGATGGACCACGTCTGCACTTCACCCTCCAGTGCGTTGGGCCCCACCCGCACTGCACCCTACAGTGTGATAAACCCCGCCCGTACATCACCCTCCAGTGTGATGGGCCTCGCCCGCACTGCACCCTTCTGTGTTTTTGACCCCGCCCGCACTTCATCTCCAGTGCTTTAGGCCCCATCCACACTGCACCCTCCAGTGCGATAAGCCCCGCCCACACTGCACCCTCCAGTGTGATGGGCCCCACCCGCACTGAACCCTCCAGTGCAATGGGCCCCACCTGTACTGCACCATCCAGTGTGAGGGGCCCCCCCGCACTGCTCCCTCCAGTGCGATGGACCCCACCCGCACTGCAGGCAACAGTGCGATGGGCCCAGCCCGCACTGCACCCTCCAGTGCGATGGTCCCCGCCCGCACTGCACCCTCCAGTTCGATGGACTCCGGCCGCACTGCAGCCTCCAGTGCGATGGGCCCCATCCGCACTGCACCACATAGTCTGATCGGCCCCACCCGCACTATACACTCCAGTGCGATGGGCCATACCCGCACTGCACCCTCCAGTGCGATGGTCCCCACCCGCACTGAACCCTCCACTGTGATAGGCCCCACCCACACTGCACCCTCCAGTGCGATGGGCCCCACCCACACTGCACCCTTGAGTGCGATAGGCCCCACACACACTTCACCCTTGAGTGCGATGGGCCCCATCCGCACTGCACCCTCCAGTGCGATGGGCCCCACCTGCACTGCACCCTCCATTGCGATGTGTCCCACATGTACTACACCCTCAGGTGCGATGGGCCCCGCCCACATTGCACCCTCCAGTGTAGTAAGCCCCACCCGCATTGCACCCTCCAGTGCGATGGGACCCACCCGCACTGAACCCTCCAGTGCAAAGGGCAACACCTGTACTGCACCGTCCAGTGCGATGGGCCCCACCCGCACTGCACTTTCCAGTGCGATGGGCCCCACCCGCACTGTCACCTCCAGTGCAATGGGCCCGCCCGCACTGCAGCCTCCAGTGCGATGGGCCCCACCCACACTGCACCCTCCAGTGTGATGGACCCCGCCCGCACATCACCCACCAGTGTGATGGGCCCCGTGCGCACTGCACCTTTCAGTGTGATGGACCCCGCCCACACTTCACTCTCTAGTGCTTTCGGCCCCACGAACACTGCACCCTCCAGTGCGACAAGCCCCGCCCCCATTGCACCCTCCAGTGCGATGAGACCCACCCGCACTGAAACCTCCAGTGCGATGGGCCCCACCCGCACTGCACCCTCCAGTGTGATGGTCCCCACCTGCACTGCACCCTCCAGTGTGATGGGTCCCACCCGCCCTGCATCCTTCATTGCGATGGACCCCACCCGTACTGCATCCTCCAGTGCGATGGGCCCCATCTGCACTGCACTCTCCATTGTAATGGACCCCACCGGCACGGCGACCGCCAGTGTCATGGGCCTCACCTGCACTTCACCCTCCAGTGCGATGGCCCCACCTGCACTGCACCCTCCAGCACGATGGGTTCCACCCGCACTGCATCCTCCAGTGCGATGGACCCCACCTGCACTGCACCCTCCAGTGCGATGGGACACATCTGCACTGCATCCTCCAGTGCGATGGGCCCCACCCACACTGCACCCTCCAGTACGATTGGCCCCGCCTTAACTGAACCCTCCAGTGCGATGTACCCCATCTGCACTGCTTCCTCCAGTGCGATGGGCCACGCCTGCACGTCACGCTCCAGTGTGATGGACCCCATCTGCACTTCACCCTCCAGTGCGATGGGCCCCACCCGCACTGCACCCTCCAGTGTGATGAAGCCCGCCCGCACTTCACCCTCCAGTGTTATGGGCCCTGCTCGCACTGCACCCTCCTGTGTGATTGACCCCACCCGCACTTCACTCTCCAGTGCTTTGGGCCCCACCCACACTGCACCCTCCAGTGCAATAAGCCCCGCCCGCACTGTACCCTCCAGTGCAATGGACCCCACCGGCTCTGCAGCCAACAGTGCGATGGGCCCAGCCCACACTACACCCTCCAGTGCAATGGACCCCACCCGCACTGCACCCTCCAATGCGATGGGCCCCACCCGCACTGCACCACATAGTCCGATGGGCTCCACCCGCACTATACCATCCAGTGCGATGGGCCATACCCTTACTGCACCTTCCACTGTGATGGGCCCTACCCGCACTGCACCCTCCAGTGCGATGGGCCCCACCCAAACTGCACCCTTGAGTGCGATATGCCCCACCCACACTGCACCCTTGACTGCGATTGGCGCCATCCACACTGCACCCTCCAGTGCGATGATCCCCACCTGCACTGCACCCTCCAGTGCGATGGGTCCCACCTGTACTGCACCCTCCAGTGCGATGGTCCCCACCCGCACTACACCCTCAAGTGCGATGGGCCCCGTCTGCACTGCACCCTTCAGTGCGATGGGCCCAGCCCGCACTGCCCCCTCCATTGTGATGAACCCCGCCCACACTTCACCCTCCAGTGTGATGGGCCCCACCCACACTGCAACCTCCAGTGCAATAAGCCCCACCCGCATTGCCCCCTCCAGTGCGATGGGACCCACCCGCACTGAACCCTCCAGTGCAATGGGCAACACCTGTACTGCACCGTCCAGTGCGATGGGCCCCACCCACACTGCACCCTCCAGTGCTATGGGTCCCACCCGCACTGCACCCTCCAGTGTGCTGGGGCCCCCCTGCACTGTACCCTCCAGTGCGATGGGCCACGCCCGCACTGCACCCTCCAGTGCGATGGGAGCCTCTCTCACTGCACCCTGCAATGCGATGGGCCCAACCTGCACTGCACTCTGCAGTGTGTGGGCCCCACCTGCACTGCACCCTCCAGTGTGATGGGTCCCACCTGTACTGCTCCCTCCAGTACAATGAGCTCCACACACACTGCACCCTCCAGTGAGATGGGCCCCACCCACACTGCACCACATATTCTGATGGGCCCCATCCGCACTACACCCTCGAGTGCGATGGGACACACCCGCACTGCACCCTCCCGTGCGACGGTCCCCATCTGCACTGCACCCTCCAGTGCGATGGGTCCCACCCGCACTGCATCCTCCAGTGCGATGGACCCCACCCGCACTGCACCCTCCAGTGTGATGGGCCCTGTCTGCACTGCACTCTCCATTGTAATGGACCCCAATCGCACGGCACCCTCCAGTGTCATGGGCTTCACCTGCACTGCATCCTCCAGTGTGATGGGCCACACCCGCACTTCACCCTCTAGTGCGATGGGCCCCACCCGCACTGTACCCTCCAGTACGATGGTCCCCGCCTTCACTGAACACTCCAGTGCGATGGGCACCATCTGCACTCCAACCTCCAGTGCTTTGGGCCCCGCCTGCACTGCACGCTCCAGTGTGATGGACCCCGCCCACACTTCACCCTCCAGTGTGATGGGCCCCGCCCGCACTGCACCCTTTAGTGTGATGGACCCCGCCCGCACTTCACTTTCCAGTGCTTTGGGCCCCACACACACTGCACAGTCCAGTGCGATAAGCCCCGCCCACACTGCACCCTTCAATGCGATGGGCCCCACCCGCACTGAACCCTCCAGTGCAATGGGCCGCACCCCACTGCACCCTTCAGTGCGATGGTCCCCACCTGCACTGCACCCTCCAGTGTGATGGGTCCCACCCGCACTGCATCCTCCAGTGCGATGGACCCCACCCGCACTGCACCCTCCAGTGCCATGGGCCCCATCTGCACTGCATTCTCCATTATAATGGACCCCACCCGCACGGCAACCGCCAGTGTCATGGGCCTCAAATGCACTGTACCCTCCAGTGCGATGGTCCCAACCTGCACTGTACCACATAGTCCAATGGGCCACACCCTCACTACACCCTCCAGTGCGATGGGCCATACCCGCACTTCACCCTCGAATGCGATGGGCCCCACCCGCACTGCACCCTCCAGTGCGATGGGCCCAACCCACACTGCAACCTCCAGTGCGATGGGTCCCACCCACACTGCAACCACCAGTGCGATGGGCCCCGCCTGCACTTCACCCTCCAGTGCGATGTGCCACGCCCCCACTGCACCCTCCAGTGCGATGGACCCCGCCCACACTGTACCCTCCAGTACGATGGGACCCTTTCGCACTGCACCCTACAGTGTGATGGACCCCGCCCGCACTTCACCCTCCAGTGTGATGGGCTCCGCCCGCACTGCACCCTTCAGTGTGATGGACCCCGCCCTCACTTCATCTCCAGTGCTTTCGGCCCCACGAACATTGCACCCTCCAGTGCAATGGACCCCGCCTTCACTGAACCCTCCAGTGTGACGGGCACTGTCTGCACTGCATTCTCGAGTGCGATGGGCCCCGCCTGCACTGCACGCTCCAGTGTGATGGACCCCGTCTGCACTTCACCCTCCAGTGCGATGGGCCCCACCCGCACTGCACCCTACAGTGTGATGAACCCCGCCCGTACTTCACCCTCCAGTGTGATGGGCGCCGCCCGCACTGCACCCTCCTGTATGTTTGACCCCACCCGCACTTCACTCCCCAGTGCTTTGGGCCCTATCCACACTCCACCCTCCAGTGCGATAAGCCCCGCCCACACTGCACCCTCCAGTGCGATGGGCCCCACTCGCACTGAACCCTCCAGTGCGATGGGCCCCACCTGTACTGCACCATCCAGTGCGAGGGGCCCCACCCGCATTGCAACCTACAGTGCGATGGACCCCACCCGCACTGCACCCTCCAGTGCCATGGGCCCCATCTGCACTGCATTCTCCATTGTAATGGACCCCACCCGCACGGCAACTGCCAGTGTCATGGGCCTCAAATGCACTGCACCCTCCAGTGCGATGGTCCCAACCTGCACTGCACCACATAGTCCTATGGGCCCCACCCTCACTACACCCTCCAGTGCGATGGGCCATACCCGCACTTCACGCTCGAATGCGATGGGCCCCACCCGCCCTGCAACCTCCAGTGCGATGGGTCCCACCCACACTGCAACCTCCAGTGCGATGGGCCCCGCCTGCACTTCACCCTTCAGTGCGATGTGCCACGCCCCCACTGCACCCTCCAGTGCAATGGGCCCCACTAGCACTGAACCCTCCAGTGCGATGGGCCCCACCTGTACTGCACCGTCCAGTGCGAGGGGCCCCACCCGCATTGCACCCTACAGTGCGATGGACCCCACCTGCACTGCAGTCAACAGTGCGATGGGCCCAACCCGCACTGCACTCTCCAGTGCGATGGCCCCGCCCGCACTGCACCCTCTAGTGCGATGGGCTCCGCCCGCACTGCACCCTCCAGTTCGATGGAATACGGCCGCACTGCACCCTCCAGTGCGATGGGCCCCACCCACACTGAACCCTCCACTGTGATGGGCCCCACCCGCACTGCACCCTCCAGTGCAGTAAGCCCCACCCGCATTGCACCCTCCAGTGCGATGGGACCCACCCGCACTGAACCCTCCAGTGCGAAGTGCAACACCTGTACTGCACCGTCGAGTGCGATGGGCCACACCCCCACTGCACTTTCCACTGCGATGGGCTCCACCCACACTGCAACCTCCAGTGCAATGGGCCCGCCCGCACTGCACCCTCCAGTGCAATGGGCCCCACCCGCACTGCACCCTCCAGTGTGATGGACCCCGCCTGCACTTCACCCTCCAGTGTAATGGGCCCCGCCCGCACTGCACCCTTCAGTTTGATGGACCCCGCCCGTACTTCACTCTCAAGTGCTTTCGGCCCCATGAACACTGCACCCTCCAGTGCGATAAGCCCCACCCACACTGCACCCTCCAGTGCACTGGGACCCACCCGCACTGAACCCTCCAGTGTGATGGTCCCCACCTGCACTGCACCCTCCAGTGTGATGGGTCCCACCCGCCCTGCATCCTCCATTGCGATGGACCCCACCCGCACTGCATCCTCCAGTGCGATGGGCCCCATCTGCACTGCACTCTCCATTGTAATGGACCCCACCAACACGGCAACCGCCAGTGTCATGGGCCTCTCGTGCACTGCACCCTCCAGTGCGATGGTCCCCACCTGCACTGCAGTCAACAGTGCGATGGGCCCAGCCCGCACTGCACTCTCCAGTGCGATGGCCCCGCCCGCACTGCACCCTCCAGTGCGATGAGCTCCGCCCGCACTGCACCCTCCAGTTCGATGGACTACGGCCGCACTGCACCCTCCAGTGCGATGGGCCCCACCCACACTGAACCCTCCACTGTGATGGGCCCCACCCGCACTGCAACCTCCAGTGCAGTAAGCCCCACCCACATTGCACCCTCCAGTGCGATGGGACCCACCCGCACTGAACCCTCCAGTGCGAAGTGCAACACCTGTACTGCACCGTCGAGTGCGATGGGCCACACCCCCACTGCACTTTCCACTGCAATGGGCCCCACCCGCACTGCAACCTCCAGTGCAATGGGCCCGCCCTCACTGCACCCTCCAGTGCAATGGGCCCCACCCGCACTGCACCCTCCAGTGTGATGGACCCCGCCTGCACTTCACCCTCCAGTGTAATGGGCCCCACCCGCACTGCACCCTTCAGTTTGATGGACCCCGCCCGCAATTCACTCTCAAGTGCTTTCGGCCCCATGAACACTGCACCCTCCAGTGCGATAAGCCCCGCCCACACTGCACCCTCCAGTGCACTGGGACCCACCCGCACTGAACCCTCCAGTGTGATGGTCCCCACCTGCACTGCACCCTCCAGTGTGATGGGTCCCACCCGCACTGCATCCTCCATTGCGATGGACCCCACCCGCTCTGCATCCTCCAGTGCGATGGGCCCCATCTGCACTGCACTCTCCATTGTAATGGACCCCACCCGCACGGCAACCGCCAGTGTCATGGGCCTCTCGTGCACTGCACCCTCCAGTGCGATGGTCCCCACCTGCACTGCACCCTCCAGTGCGATGGGTTCCACCCGCACTGCACCCTCCAGTGCGATGGACCCCACCTGCACTGCACCCTCCAGTGCGATGGGCCACATCTGCACTGCATCCTCCAGAGCGATGGGTCCCACCCACACTGCACACTCCAGTACGTTGGGCCCCACCTGTACTGCTTCCTCCAGTGCGATGGACCCCACCTGCACTGCACCCTCCAGTGCGATAGGCCGCATCTGCACTGCATCCTCCAGAACGATGGGTCCCACCCACACGGCACCCTCCAGTACGTTGGGCCCCACCTGTACTGCACCGTCCAGTGCGATGGACCCCACCCGCACTGCAGCCAACAGTGCGATGGGCCCAGCCCGCAATGCATCCTCCAGTGCGATGGGCCCCACCCGCACTGCACCCTCCAGTGCGATGGCCCCCACCCGCACTGAACCACATAGTCAGATGGGCTCCACCCGCGCTATATCGTCCAGTGCGATGGGCCATACCCTCACTGCACCCTCCACTGTGATGGGCCCCACGCGCACTGCACCCTAAAGTGCGATGGGCCCCACCCAAACTGCACCCTTGAGTGCAATAGGCCCCACCCACACTGCACCATTGACTGCGATGGGCGCAATCCACACTGCACCCTCCAGTGCGATGGGCCCCACCTGCACTGCACACTCCAGTGCGATGTGTCCCACCTGCACTGCACCCTCCAGTGCGATGGTCCCCACTCGCACTACACCCTCAAGTGCGATGGGCACCGTCTGCACTGCACCCTCCACTGCGATGGGCCCCGCCCGCACTGCAACCTCCAGTGCGATGGGTCCCACCTGTACTGCACCCTCCAGTGCGATGGGCCCCACCCGCACTACTCCCTCAAGTGCGATGGTCCCCGTCTGCACTGCACCCTCCAGTGCCATGGGCCCCACCCAAACTGCACCCTTGAGTGCGATAGTCCCCACCCACACTGCACCCTTGACTGCGATGGGCGCCATCCACACTGCACCCTCCAGTGCGATGGGCCCATCCTGCACTGCACCCTCCAGTGCGATGGGTCCCACCTGTACTGCACCCTCCAGTGCGATGGTACCCACCCGCACTAAACCCTCAAGTGCGATGGACCCCATCTGCACTGCACCCTCCAGTGCGTTGGTACCCGCCCGCACTGACCTCATCCATTGTGATGATCCCCGCCCACACTTCACCCTCCAGTGTGATGGGTCCCGCCCACACTGCACCCTCCAGTGCAATAAGCCCAACCCGCATTGCACCCTCCAGTGCGATGGGCCCTACCTGCACTGCACCCTCCAGTGCGATGGGTCCCACCTGTACTGCACCCTCCAGTGCGATGGTCTGCACCCGCACTACACCCTCAAGTGCGATGGGCCCTACCTGAACTGCACCCTCCAGTGCGATGGGTCCCACCTGTACTGCACCATCCAGTGCGATGGGCCCCACCTGCACTACACCCTCAAATGTGATGGGCCCCGTCTGCACTGCACCCTCCAGTGCGATGGGCCCAGCCCGCACTGCACCCTCCATTGTGATGAACCCCACCCACACTTCACCCTCCAGTGTGATGGGCCCCGCCCACACTGCACCCTCCAGTGCAATAAGCCCCACCTGCATTGCACCCTCCAGTGCGATGGGACCCACCCGCACTGAACTCTCCAGTGCGAAGGGCAACACCTGTACTGCACTGTCCAGTGTGATGGGCCCCACCCGCACTGCACTTTCCAGTGCGATGGGCCCCACCCGCACTGCAACCTCCAGTGCAATGAGCCCGCCCGTACTGCACCCTCCAGTGCGATGGGCCCCACCCGCACTGCACCCTCGAGTGTGATGGACCCCGACCGCACTTCACCCTCCAGTGTGATGGGCCCTGCCCGCACTGCACCCTTCAGTGTGATGGACCCCGCCCTCACTTCACTCTCCAGTGCTTTTGGCCCCATGAACATTGCACCCTCCAGTGCGATGGTTCCCACCTTCACTGAACACTCCAGTGCGATGGGCCACATCTGCACTGCATCCTCCAGAGCGATGGGTCCCACCCACACTGCACACTCCAGTACGTTGGGCCCCACCTGCACTGCACCCTCCAGTGCGATGGGCCACATCTGCACTGCATCCTCCAGAGCGATGGGTCCCACCCACACTGCACACTCCAGTACGTTGGGCCCCACCTGTACTGCTTCCTCCAGTGCGATGGACCCCACCTGCACTGCACCCTCCAGTGCGATAGGCCGCATCTGCACTGCATCCTCCAGAACGATGGGTCCCACCCACACGGCACCCTCCAGTACGTTGGGCCCCACCTGTACTGCACCGTCCAGTGCGATGGACCCCACCCGCACTGCAGCCAACAGTGCGATGGGCCCAGCCCGCACTGCATCCTCCAGTGCGATGGGCCCCACCCGCACTGCACCCTCCAGTGCGATGGCCCCCACCCGCACTGAACCACATAGTCAGATGGGCTCCACCCGCGCTATATCGTCCAGTGCGATGGGCCATACCCTCACTGCACCCTCCACTGTGATGGGCCCCACGCGCACTGCACCCTAAAGTGCGATGGGCCCCACCCAAACTGCACCCTTGAGTGCAATAGGCCCCACCCACACTGCACCATTGACTGCGATGGGCGCAATCCACACTGCACCCTCCAGTGCGATGGGCCCCACCTGCACTGCACACTCCAGTGCGATGTGTCCCACCTGCACTGCACCCTCCAGTGCGATGGTCCCCACTCGCACTACACCCTCAAGTGCGATGGGCACCGTCTGCACTGCACCCTCCACTGCGATGGGCCCCGCCCGCACTGCAACCTCCAGTGCGATGGGTCCCACCTGTACTGCACCCTCCAGTGCGATGGGCCCCACCCGCACTACTCCCTCAAGTGCGATGGTCCCCGTCTGCACTGCACCCTCCAGTGCGATGGGCCCCACCCAAACTGCACCCTTGAGTGCGATAGTCCCCACCCACACTGCACCCTTGACTGCGATGGGCGCCATCCACACTGCACCCTCCAGTGCGATGGGCCCATCCTGCACTGCACCCTCCAGTGCGATGGGTCCCACCTGTACTGCACCCTCCAGTGCGATGGTACCCACCCGCACTAAACCCTCAAGTGCGATGGACCCCATCTGCACTGCACCCTCCAGTGCGTTGGTACCCGCCCGCACTGACCTCATCCATTGTGATGATCCCCGCCCACACTTCACCCTCCAGTGTGATGGGTCCCGCCCACACTGCACCCTCCAGTGCAATAAGCCCAACCCGCATTGCACCCTCCAGTGCGATGGGCCCTACCTGCACTGCACCCTCCAGTGCGATGGGTCCCACCTGTACTGCACCCTCCAGTGCGATGGTCTGCACCCGCACTACACCCTCAAGTGCGATGGGCCCTACCTGAACTGCACCCTCCAGTGCGATGGGTCCCACCTGTACTGCACCATCCAGTGCGATGGGCCCCACCTGCACTACACCCTCAAGTGTGATGGGCCCCGTCTGCACTGCACCCTCCAGTGCGATGGGCCCAGCCCGCACTGCACCCTCCATTGTGATGAACCCCACCCACACTTCACCCTCCAGTGTGATGGGCCCCGCCCACACTGCACCCTCCAGTGCAATAAGCCCCACCTGCATTGCACCCTCCAGTGCGATGGGACCCACCCGCACTGAACTCTCCAGTGCGAAGGGCAACACCTGTACTGCACTGTCCAGTGTGATGGGCCCCACCCGCACTGCACTTTCCAGTGCGATGGGCCCCACCCGCACTGCAACCTCCAGTGCAATGAGCCCGCCCGTACTGCACCCTCCAGTGCGATGGGCCCCACCCGCACTGCACCCTCGAGTGTGATGGACCCCGACCGCACTTCACCCTCCAGTGTGATGGGCCCTGCCCGCACTGCACCCTTCAGTGTGATGGACCCCGCCCTCACTTCACTCTCCAGTGCTTTTGGCCCCATGAACATTGCACCCTCCAGTGCGATGGTTCCCACCTTCACTGAACACTCCAGTGCGATGGGCACCGTCTGCACTCCAACCTCCAGTGCTTTGGGCCCCGCCTGCACTGCACGCTCCAGTGTGATGGACCCCGCCCACACTTCACCCTCCAGTGTGATGGGCCCCGCCCGCACTGCACCCTTTAGTGTGATGGACCCCGCCCGCACTTCACTTTCCAGTGCTTTGGGCCCCACACACACTGCACAGTCCAGTGCGATAAGCCCCGCCCACACTGCACCCTTCAATGCGATGGGCCCCACCCGCACTGAACCCTCCAGTGCAATGGGCCGCACCCCACTGCACCCTTCAGTGCGATGGTCCCCACCTGCACTGCACCCTCCAGTGTGATGGGTCCCACCCGCACTGCATCCTCCAGTGCGATGGACCCCACCCGCACTGCACCCTCCAGTGCCATGGGCCCCATCTGCACTGCATTCTCCATTATAATGGACCCCACCCGCACGGCAACCGCCAGTGTCATGGGCCTCAAATGCACTGTACCCTCCAGTGCGATGGTCCCAACCTGCACTGTACCACATAGTCCAATGGGCCACACCCTCACTACACCCTCCAGTGCGATGGGCCATACCCGCACTTCACCCTCGAATGCGATGGGCCCCACCCGCACTGCACCCTCCAGTGCGATGGGCCCAACCCACACTGCAACCTCCAGTGCGATGGGTCCCACCCACACTGCAACCACCAGTGCGATGGGCCCCGCCTGCACTTCACCCTCCAGTGCGATGTGCCACGCCCCCACTGCACCCTCCAGTGCGATGGACCCCGCCCACACTGTACCCTCCAGTACGATGGGACCCTTTCGCACTGCACCCTACAGTGTGATGGACCCCGCCCGCACTTCACCCTCCAGTGTGATGGGCTCCGCCCGCACTGCACCCTTCAGTGTGATGGACCCCGCCCTCACTTCATCTCCAGTGCTTTCGGCCCCACGAACATTGCACCCTCCAGTGCAATGGACCCCGCCTTCACTGAACCCTCCAGTGTGACGGGCACCGTCTGCACTGCATTCTCGAGTGCGATGGGCCCCGCCTGCACTGCATGCTCCAGTGTGATGGACCCCGTCTGCACTTCACCCTCCAGTGCGATGGGCCCCACCCGCACTGCACCCTACAGTGTGATGAACCCCGCCCGTACTTCACCCTCCAGTGTGATGGGCGCCGCCCGCACTGCACCCTCCTGAATGTTTGACCCCACCCGCACTTCACTCCCCAGTGCTTTGGGCCCTATCCACACTCCACCCTCCAGTGCGATAAGCCCCGCCCACACTGCACCCTCCAGTGCGATGGGCCCCACTCGCACTGAACCCTCCAGTGCGATGGGCCCCACCTGTACTGCACCATCCAGTGCGAGGGGCCCCACCCGCATTGCAACCTACAGTGCGATGGACCCCACCCGCACTGCACCCTCCAGTGCCATGGGCCCCATCTGCACTGCATTCTCCATTGTAATGGACCCCACCCGCACGGCAACTGCCAGTGTCATGGGCCTCAAATGCACTGCACCCTCCAGTGCGATGGTCCCAACCTGCACTGCACCACATAGTCCTTTGGGCCCCACCCTCACTACACCCTCCAGTGCGATGGGCCATACCCGCACTTCACGCTCGAATGCGATGGGCCCCACCCGCCCTGCAACCTCCAGTGCGATGGGTCCCACCCACACTGCAACCTCCAGTGCGATGGGCCCCGCCTGCACTTCACCCTCCAGTGCGATGTGCCACGCCCCCACTGCACCCTCCAGTGCGATGGACCCCGCCCACACTGTACCCTCCAGTACGATGGGACCCTTTCGCACTGCACCCTACAGTGTGATGGACCCCGCCCGCACTTCACCCTCCAGTGTGATGGGCTCCGCCCGCACTGCACCCTTCAGTGTGATGGACCCCGCCCTCACTTCATCTCCAGTGCTTTCGGCCCCACGAACATTGCACCCTCCAGTGCAATGGACCCCGCCTTCACTGAACCCTCCAGTGTGACGGGCACCGTCTGCACTGCATTCTCGAGTGCGATGGGCCCCGCCTGCACTGCATGCTCCAGTGTGATGGACCCCGTCTGCACTTCACCCTCCAGTGCGATGGGCCCCACCCGCACTGCACCCTACAGTGTGATGAACCCCGCCCGTACTTCACCCTCCAGTGTGATGGGCGCCGCCCGCACTGCACCCTCCTGTATGTTTGACCCCACCCGCACTTCACTCCCCAGTGCTTTGGGCCCTATCCACACTCCACCCTCCAGTGCGATAAGCCCCGCCCACACTGCACCCTCCAGTGCGATGGGCCCCACTCGCACTGAACCCTCCAGTGCGATGGGCCCCACCTGTACTGCACCATCCAGTGCGAGGGGCCCCATCCGCATTGCAACCTACAGTGCGATGGACCCCACCCGCACTGCACCCTCCAGTGCCATGGGCCCCATCTGCACTGCATTCTCCATTGTAATGGACCCCACCCGCACGGCAACTGCCAGTGTCATGGGCCTCAAATGCACTGCACCCTCCAGTGCGATGGTCCCAACCTGCACTGCACCACATAGTCCTATGGGCCCCACCCTCACTACACCCTCCAGTGCGATGGGCCATACCCGCACTTCACGCTCGAATGCGATGGGCCCCACCCGCCCTGCAACCTCCAGTGCGATGGGTCCCACCCACACTGCAACCTCCAGTGCGATGGGCCCCGCCTGCACTTCACCCTTCAGTGCGATGTGCCACGCCCCCACTGCACCCTCCAGTGCAATGGGCCCCACTAGCACTGAACCCTCCAGTGCGATGGGCCCCACCTGTACTGCACCGTCCAGTGCGAGGGGCCCCACCCGCATTGCACCCTACAGTGCGATGGACCCCACCTGCACTGCAGTCAACAGTGCGATGGGCCCAACCCGCACTGCACTCTCCAGTGCGATGGCCCCGCCCGCACTGCACCCTCTAGTGCGATGGGCTCCGCCCGCACTGCACCCTCCAGTTCGATGGAATACGGCCGCACTGCACCCTCCAGTGCGATGGGCCCCACCCACACTGAACCCTCCACTGTGATGGGCCCCACCCGCACTGCACCCTCCAGTGCAGTAAGCCCCACCCGCATTGCACCCTCCAGTGCGATGGGACCCACCCGCACTGAACCCTCCAGTGCGAAGTGCAACACCTGTACTGCACCGTCGAGTGCGATGGGCCACACCCCCACTGCACTTTCCACTGCGATGGGCTCCACCCGCACTGCAACCTCCAGTGCAATGGGCCCGCCCGCACTGCACCCTCCAGTGCAATGGGCCCCACCCGCACTGCACCCTCCAGTGTGATGGACCCCGCCTGCACTTCACCCTCCAGTGTAATGGGCCCCGCCCGCACTGCACCCTTCAGTTTGATGGACCCCGCCCGTACTTCACTCTCAAGTGCTTTCGGCCCCATGAACACTGCACCCTCCAGTGCGATAAGCCCCACCCACACTGCACCCTCCAGTGCACTGGGACCCACCCGCACTGAACCCTCCAGTGTGATGGTCCCCACCTGCACTGCACCCTCCAGTGTGATGGGTCCCACCCGCCCTGCATCCTCCATTGCGATGGACCCCACCCGCACTGCATCCTCCAGTGCGATGGGCCCCATCTGCACTGCACTCTCCATTGTAATGGACCCCACCAACACGGCAACCGCCAGTGTCATGGGCCTCTCGTGCACTGCACCCTCCAGTGCGATGGTCCCCACCTGCACTGCAGTCAACAGTGCGATGGGCCCAGCCCGCACTGCACTCTCCAGTGCGATGGCCCCGCCCGCACTGCACCCTCCAGTGCGATGGGCTCCGCCCGCACTGCACCCTCCAGTTCGATGGACTACGGCCGCACTGCACCCTCCAGTGCGATGGGCCCCACCCACACTGAACCCTCCACTGTGATGGGCCCCACCCGCACTGCAACCTCCAGTGCAGTAAGCCCCACCCACATTGCACCCTCCAGTGCGATGGGACCCACCCGCACTGAACCCTCCAGTGCGAAGTGCAACACCTGTACTGCACCGTCGAGTGCGATGGGCCACACCCCCACTGCACTTTCCACTGCAATGGGCCCCACCCGCACTGCAACCTCCAGTGCAATGGGCCCGCCCGCACTGCACCCTCCAGTGCAATGGGCCCCACCCGCACTGCACCCTCCAGTGTGATGGACCCCGCCTGCACTTCACCCTCCAGTGTAATGGGCCCCGCCCGCACTGCACCCTTCAGTTTGATGGACCCCGCCCGCAATTCACTCTCAAGTGCTTTCGGCCCCATGAACACTGCACCCTCCAGTGCGATAAGCCCCGCCCACACTGCACCCTCCAGTGCACTGGGACCCACCCGCACTGAACCCTCCAGTGTGATGGTCCCCACCTGCACTGCACCCTCCAGTGTGATGGGTCCCACCCGCACTGCATCCTCCATTGCGATGGACCCCACCCGCTCTGCATCCTCCAGTGCGATGGGCCCCATCTGCACTGCACTCTCCATTGTAATGGACCCCACCCGCACGGCAACCGCCAGTGTCATGGGCCTCTCGTGCACTGCACCCTCCAGTGCGATGGTCCCCACCTGCACTGCACCCTCCAGTGCGATGGGTTCCACCCGCACTGCACCCTCCAGTGCGATGGACCCCACCTGCACTGCACCCTCCAGTGCGATGGGCCACATCTGCACTGCATCCTCCAGAGCGATGGGTCCCACCCACACTGCACACTCCAGTACGTTGGGCCCCACCTGTACTGCTTCCTCCAGTGCGATGGACCCCACCTGCACTGCACCCTCCAGTGCGATAGGCCGCATCTGCACTGCATCCTCCAGAACGATGGGTCCCACCCACACGGCACCCTCCAGTACGTTGGGCCCCACCTGTACTGCACCGTCCAGTGCGATGGACCCCACCCGCACTGCAGCCAACAGTGCGATGGGCCCAGCCCGCACTGCATCCTCCAGTACGATGGGCCCCACCCGCACTGCACCCTCCAGTGCGATGGCCCCCACCCGCACTGAACCACATAGTCAGATGGGTTCCACCCGCGCTATATCGTCCAGTGCGATGGGCCATACCCTCACTGCACCCTCCACTGTGATGGGCCCCACGCGCACTGCACCCTCCAGTGCGATGGGCCCCACCCAAACTGCACCCTTGAGTGCAATAGGCCCCACCCACACTGCACCATTGACTGCGATGGGCGCAATCCACACCGCACCCTCCAGTGCGATGGGCCCCACCTGCACTGCACACTCCAGTGCGATGTGTCCCACCTGCACTGCACCCTCCAGTGCGATGGTCCCCACTCGCACTACACCCTCAAGTGCGATGGGCACCGTCTGCACTGCACCCTCCACTGCGATGGGCCCCGCCCGCACTGCAACCTCCAGTGCGATGGGTCCCACCTGTACTGCACCCTCCAGTGCGATGGGCCCCACCCGCACTACACCCTCAAGTGCGATGGTCCCCGTCTGCACTGCACCCTCCAGTGCGATGGGCCCCACCCAAACTGCACCCTTGAGTGCGATAGTCCCCACCCACACTGCACCCTTGACTGCGATGGGCGCCATCCACACTGCACCCTCCAGTGCGATGGGCCCATCCTGCACTGCACCCTCCAGTGCGATGGTACCCACCCGCACTACACCCTCAAGTGCGATGGACCCCATCTGCACTGCACCCTCCAGTGCGTTGGTACCCGCCCGCACTGACCTCATCCATTGTGATGATCCCCGCCCACACTTCACCCTCCAGTGTGATGGGTCCCGCCCACACTGCACCCTCCAGTGCAATAAGCCCAACCCGCATTGCACCCTCCAGTGCGATGGGCCCTACCTGCACTGCACCCTCCAGTGCGATGGGTCCCACCTGTACTGCACCCTCCAGTGCGATGGTCTGCACCCGCACTACACCCTCAAGTGCGATGGGCCCTACCTGAACTGCACCCTCCAGTGCGATGGGTCCCACCTGTACTGCACCATCCAGTGCGATGGGCCCCACCTGCACTACACCCTCAAGTGTGATGGGCCCCGTCTGCACTGCACCCTCCAGTGCGATGGGCCCAGCCCGCACTGCACCCTCCATTGTGATGAACCTCACCCACACTTTACCCTCCAGTGTGATGGGCCCCGCCCACACTGCACCCTCCAGTGCAATAAGCCCCACCTGCATTGCACCCTCCAGTGCGATGGGACCCACCCGCACTGAACTCTCCAGTGCGAAGGGCAACACCTGCACTGCACTGTCCAGTGTGATGGGCCCCACCCGCACTGCACTTTCCAGTGCGATGGGCCCCACCCGCACTGCAACCTCCAGTGCAATGAGCCCGCCCGTACTGCACCCTCCAGTGCGATGGGCCCCACCCCCACTGCACCCTCGAGTGTGATGGACCCCGACCGCACTTCACCCTCCAGTGTGATGGGCCCTGCCCGCACTGCACCCTTCAGTGTGATGGACCCCGCCCTCACTTCACTCTCCAGTGCTTTCGGCCCCATGAACATTGCACCCTCCAGTGCGATGGTTCCCGCCTTCACTGAACCCTCCAGTGTGATTCGCCTCGCCTGCACTGCACTCTCCAGTGTGATGGACCCTGTCTGCACTTCACCCTCCAGTGTGATGGGCCCCGCCCGCACTTCACCCTCCTGTGTGTTTGACCCCGCCCGCACTACATCTCCAGTGCTTTGGGCCCCATCCACACTGCACCCTCCAGTGTGATAAGCCCCGCCCACACTGCACCCTCCAGTGCGATGGGCCCCACCCACACTGAACCCTCCAGTGCGATGGTCCCCACCTGTACTCTGCACCATCCAGTGCGAGGGGCCCCACCCGCACTGCACCCTCCAGTGCGATGGACCCCACCCGCACTGCAGGCAACAGTGCAATGGGCACAGCCCACACTGCACCCTCCAGTGCGATGGGCCCCGCCCACACTGCACCCCCCCAGTGCAAAGGGCTCCGCCCACACTGCACCCTCCAGTTCGATGGACTCCGGCCGCACTGCAGCCTCCAGTGCGATGGGCCCCATCCGCACTGCACCACATAGTCCGATCGGCCCCACCCGCACTATACACTCCAGTGCGATGGGCCATACCTGCACTGCACCCTCCAGTGCGATGGTCCCCACCCGCACTGAACCCTCCACTGTGATGGGCCCCGCCCGCACTGCACCCTTTAGTGTGATGGACCCCGCCCGCACTTCACTTTCCAGTGCTTTGGGCCCCACACACACTGCACAGTCCAGTGCGATAAGCCCCGCCCACACTGCACCCTTCAATGCGATGGGCCCCACCCGCACTGAACCCTCCAGTGCAATGGGCCGCACCCCACTGCACCCTTCAGTGCGATGGTCCCCACCTGCACTGCACCCTCCAGTGTGATGGGTCCCACCCGCACTGCATCCTCCAGTGCGATGGACCCCACCCGCACTGCACCCTCCAGTGCCATGGGCCCCATCTGCACTGCATTCTCCATTATAATGGACCCCACCCGCACGGCAACCGCCAGTGTCATGGGCCTCAAATGCACTGTACCCTCCAGTGCGATGGTCCCAACCTGCACTGTACCACATAGTCCAATGGGCCACACCCTCACTACACCCTCCAGTGCGATGGGCCATACCCGCACTTCACCCTCGAATGCGATGGGCCCCACCCGCACTGCACCCTCCAGTGCGATGGGCCCAACCCACACTGCAACCTCCAGTGCGATGGGTCCCACCCACACTGCAACCACCAGTGCGATGGGCCCCGCCTGCACTTCACCCTCCAGTGCGATGTGCCACGCCCCCACTGCACCCTCCAGTGCGATGGACCCCGCCCACACTGTACCCTCCAGTACGATGGGACCCTTTCGCACTGCACCCTACAGTGTGATGGACCCCGCCCGCACTTCACCCTCCAGTGTGATGGGCTCCGCCCGCACTGCACCCTTCAGTGTGATGGACCCCGCCCTCACTTCATCTCCAGTGCTTTCGGCCCCACGAACATTGCACCCTCCAGTGCAATGGACCCCGCCTTCACTGAACCCTCCAGTGTGACGGGCACCGTCTGCACTGCATTCTCGAGTGCGATGGGCCCCGCCTGCACTGCATGCTCCAGTGTGATGGACCCCGTCTGCACTTCACCCTCCAGTGCGATGGGCCCCACCCGCACTGCACCCTACAGTGTGATGAACCCCGCCCGTACTTCACCCTCCAGTGTGATGGGCGCCGCCCGCACTGCACCCTCCTGTATGTTTGACCCCACCCGCACTTCACTCCCCAGTGCTTTGGGCCCTATCCACACTCCACCCTCCAGTGCGATAAGCCCCGCCCACACTGCACCCTCCAGTGCGATGGGCCCCACTCGCACTGAACCCTCCAGTGCGATGGGCCCCACCTGTACTGCACCATCCAGTGCGAGGGGCCCCATCCGCATTGCAACCTACAGTGCGATGGACCCCACCCGCACTGCACCCTCCAGTGCCATGGGCCCCATCTGCACTGCATTCTCCATTGTAATGGACCCCACCCGCACGGCAACTGCCAGTGTCATGGGCCTCAAATGCACTGCACCCTCCAGTGCGATGGTCCCAACCTGCACTGCACCACATAGTCCTATGGGCCCCACCCTCACTACACCCTCAAGTGCGATGGGCCATACCCGCACTTCACGCTCGAATGCGATGGGCCCCACCCGCCCTGCAACCTCCAGTGCGATGGGTCCCACCCACACTGCAACCTCCAGTGCGATGGGCCCCGCCTGCACTTCACCCTTCAGTGCGATGTGCCACGCCCCCACTGCACCCTCCAGTGCAATGGGCCCCACTAGCACTGAACCCTCCAGTGCGATGGGCCCCACCTGTACTGCACCGTCCAGTGCGAGGGGCCCCACCCGCATTGCACCCTACAGTGCGATGGACCCCACCTGCACTGCAGTCAACAGTGCGATGGGCCCAACCCGCACTGCACTCTCCAGTGCGATGGCCCCGCCCGCACTGCACCCTCTAGTGCGATGGGCTCCGCCCGCACTGCACCCTCCAGTTCGATGGAATACGGCCGCACTGCACCCTCCAGTGCGATGGGCCCCACCCACACTGAACCCTCCACTGTGATGGGCCCCACCCGCACTGCACCCTCCAGTGCAGTAAGCCCCACCCGCATTGCACCCTCCAGTGCGATGGGACCCACCCGCACTGAACCCTCCAGTGCGAAGTGTAACACCTGTACTGCACCGTCGAGTGCGATGGGCCACACCCCCACTGCACTTTCCACTGCGATGGGCTCCACCCGCACTGCAACCTCCAGTGCAATGGGCCCGCCCGTACTGCACCCTCCAGTGCAATGGGCCCCACCCGCACTGCACCCTCCAGTGTGATGGACCCCGCCTGCACTTCACCCTCCAGTGTAATGGGCCCCGCCCGCACTGCACCCTTCAGTTTGATGGACCCCGCCCGTACTTCACTCTCAAGTGCTTTCGGCCCCATGAACACTGCACCCTCCAGTGCGATAAGCCCCACCCACACTGCACCCTCCAGTGCACTGGGACCCACCTGCACTGAACCCTCCAGTGTGATGGTCCCCACTCGCACTGCACCCTCCAGTGTGATGGGTCCCACCCGCCCTGCATCCTCCATTGCGATGGACCCCACCCGCACTGCATCCTCCAGTGCGATGGGCCCCATCTGCACTGCACTCTCCATTGTAATGGACCCCACCAACACGGCAACCGCCAGTGTCATGGGCCTCTCGTGCACTGCACCCTCCAGTGCGATGGTCCCCACCTGCACTGCAGTCAACAGTGCGATGGGCCCAGCCCGCACTGCACTCTCCAGTGCGATGGCCCCGCCCGCACTGCACCCTCCAGTGCGATGGGCTCCGCCCGCACTGCACCCTCCAGTTCGATGGACTACGGCCGCACTGCACCCTCCAGTGCGATGGGCCCCACCCACACTGAACCCTCCACTGTGATGGGCCCCACCCGCACTGCAACCTCCAGTGCAGTAAGCCCCACCCACATTGCACCCTCCAGTGCGATGGGACCCACCCGCACTGAACCCTCCAGTGCGAAGTGCAACACCTGTACTGCACCGTCGAGTGCGATGGGCCACACCCCCACTGCACTTTCCACTGCAATGGGCCCCACCTGCACTGCAACCTCCAGTGCAATGGGCCCGCCCGCACTGCACCCTCCAGTGCAATGGGCCCCACCCGCACTGCACCCTCCAGTGTGATGGACCCCGCCTGCACTTCACCCTCCAGTGTAATGGGCCCCGCCCGCACTGCACCCTTCAGTTTGATGGACCCCGCCCGCAATTCACTCTCAAGTGCTTTCGGCCCCATGAACACTGCACCCTCCAGTGCGATAAGCCCCGCCCACACTGCACCCTCCAGTGCACTGGGACCCACCCGCACTGAACCCTCCAGTGTGATGGTCCCCACCTGCACTGCACCCTCCAGTGTGATGGGTCCCACCCGCACTGCATCCTCCATTGCGATGGACCCCACCCGCTCTGCATCCTCCAGTGCGATGGGCCCCATCTGCACTGCACTCTCCATTGTAATGGACCCCACCCGCACGGCAACCGCCAGTGTCATGGGCCTCTCGTGCACTGCACCCTCCAGTGCGATGGTCCCCACCTGCACTGCACCCTCCAGTGCGATGGGTTCCACCCGCACTGCACCCTCCAGTGCGATGGACCCCACCTGCACTGCACCCTCCAGTGCGATGGGCCACATCTGCACTGCATCCTCCAGAGCGATGGGTCCCACCCACACTGCACACTCCAGTACGTTGGGCCCCACCTGTACTGCTTCCTCCAGTGCGATGGACCCCACCTGCACTGCACCCTCCAGTGCGATAGGCCGCATCTGCACTGCATCCTCCAGAACGATGGGTCCCACCCACACGGCACCCTCCAGTACGTTGGGCCCCACCTGTACTGCACCGTCCAGTGCGATGGACCCCACCCGCACTGCAGCCAACAGTGCGATGGGCCCAGCCCGCACTGCATCCTCCAGTGCGATGGGCCCCACCCGCACTGCACCCTCCAGTGCGATGGCCCCCACCCGCACTGAACCACATAGTCAGATGGGTTCCACCCGCGCTATATCGTCCAGTGCGATGGGCCATACCCTCACTGCACCCTCCACTGTGATGGGCCCCACGCGCACTGCACCCTCCAGTGCGATGGGCCCCACCCAAACTGCACCCTTGAGTGCAATAGGCCCCACCCACACTGCACCATTGACTGCGATGGGCGCAATCCACACTGCACCCTCCAGTGCGATGGGCCCCACCTGCACTGCACACTCCAGTGCGATGTGTCCCACCTGCACTGCACCCTCCAGTGCGATGGTCCCCACTCGCACTACACCCTCAAGTGCGATGGGCACCGTCTGCACTGCACCCTCCACTGCGATGGGCCCCGCCCGCACTGCAACCTCCAGTGCGATGGGTCCCACCTGTACTGCACCCTCCAGTGCGATGGGCCCCACCCGCACTACACCCTCAAGTGCGATGGTCCCCGTCTGCACTGCACCCTCCAGTGCGATGGGCCCCACCCAAACTGCACCCTTGAGTGCGATAGTCCCCACCCACACTGCACCCTTGACTGCGATGGGCGCCATCCACACTGCACCCTCCAGTGCGATGGGCCCATCCTGCACTGCACCCTCCAGTGCGATGGTACCCACCCGCACTACACCCTCAAGTGCGATGGACCCCATCTGCACTGCACCCTCCAGTGCGTTGGTACCCGCCCGCACTGACCTCATCCATTGTGATGATCCCCGCCCACACTTCACCCTCCAGTGTGATGGGTCCCGCCCACACTGCACCCTCCAGTGCAATAAGCCCAACCCGCATTGCACCCTCCAGTGCGATGGGCCCTACCTGCACTGCACCCTCCAGTGCGATGGGTCCCACCTGTACTGCACCCTCCAGTGCGATGGTCTGCACCCGCACTACACCCTCAAGTGCGATGGGCCCTACCTGAACTGCACCCTCCAGTGCGATGGGTCCCACCTGTACTGCACCATCCAGTCCGATGGGCCCCACCTGCACTACACCCTCAAGTGTGATGGGCCCCGTCTGCACTGCACCCTCCAGTGCGATGGGCCCAGCCCGCACTGCACCCTCCATTGTGATGAACCTCACCCACACTTTACCCTCCAGTGTGATGGGCCCCGCCCACACTGCACCCTCCAGTGCAATAAGCCCCACCTGCATTGCACCCTCCAGTGCGATGGGACCCACCCGCACTGAACTCTCCAGTGCGAAGGGCAACACCTGCACTGCACTGTCCAGTGTGATGGGCCCCACCCGCACTGCACTTTCCAGTGCGATGGGCCCCACCCGCACTGCAACCTCCAGTGCAATGAGCCCGCCCGTACTGCACCCTCCAGTGCGATGGGCCCCACCCGCACTGCACCCTCGAGTGTGATGGACCCCGACCGCACTTCACCCTCCAGTGTGATGGGCCCTGCCCGCACTGCACCCTTCAGTGTGATGGACCCCGCCCTCACTTCACTCTCCAGTGCTTTCGGCCCCATGAACATTGCACCCTCCAGTGCGATGGTTCCCGCCTTCACTGAACCCTCCAGTGTGATTCGCCTCGCCTGCACTGCACTCTCCAGTGTGATGGACCCTGTCTGCACTTCACCCTCCAGTGTGATGGGCCCCGCCCGCACTTCACCCTCCTGTGTGTTTGACCCCGCCCGCACTACATCTCCAGTGCTTTGGGCCCCATCCACACTGCACCCTCCAGTGTGATAAGCCCCGCCCACACTGCACCCTCCAGTGCGATGGGCCCCACCCACACTGAACCCTCCAGTGCGATGGGCCCCACCTGTACTCTGCACCGTCCAGTGCGAGGGGCCCCACCCGCACTGCACCCTCCAGTGCGATGGACCCCACCCGCACTGCAGGCAACAGTGCAATGGGCACAGCCCACACTGCACCCTCCAGTGCGATGGGCCCCGTCCACACTGCACCCCCCCAGTGCAAAGGGCTCCGCCCACACTGCACCCTCCAGTTCGATGGACTCCGGCCGCACTGCAGCCTCCAGTGCGATGGGCCCCATCCGCACTGCACCACATAGTCCGATCGGCCCCACCCGCACTATACACTCCAGTGCGATGGGCCATACCTGCACTGCACCCTCCAGTGCGATGGTCCCCACCCGCACTGAACCCTCCACTGTGATGGGCCCCACCCGCACTGCACCCTCGAGTGTGATGGGCCCCACCCACACTGCACCCTTGAGTGCTATAGGCCCCACAAACACTTCACCCTTGAGTGCGATGGGCCCCATCCGCACTGCACCCTCCAGTGCGATGGGCCCCACCTGCACTGCACCCTCCAGTGCGATGTGTCCCACCTGTACTACACCCTCAGGTGCGATGGGCCCTGTCTGCACTGCACCCTCAAGTGCGATGGGCGCCGCCCGCACTGCACCCTCCATTGTGATGAACCCCACCCACACTTTACCCTCCAGTGTGATGGGCCCCGCCCACATTGCACCCTCCAGTGCAGTAAGCCCGACCCGCATTACACCCTCCAGTGCGATGGGACCCACCCGCACTGAACCATCCAGTGCAAAGGGCAACACCTGTACTGCACCATCCAGTGCGATGGGCCCCACCCGCACTGCACTTTCCAGTGCGATGAGCCCCACCCGCACTGTAACCTCCAGTGCAATGGGCCCATCCGCACTGCAGCCTCCAGTGCGATGGGCCCCACCCGCACTGCACCCTCCAGTGTGATGGACCCCACCCGCACATCACCCACCAGTGTGATGGGCCCCGCCCGCACTGCACCTTTCAGTGTGATGGACCCCGCCCGCACTTTACTCTCCAGTGATTTCGGCCCCACTAACACTGCACCCTCCAGTGCGATAAGCCCCGCCCCATTGCACCCTCCAGTGCGATGGGACCCACCCGCACTGAAACCTCCAGTGCGATAGGCCCCACTCGCACTGCACCCTCCAGTGTGATGGTCCCCACCTGCACTGCACCCTCCAGTGTGATGGGTCCCACCCGCCCTGCATCCTCCATTGCGATGGACCCCACCCGCACTGCATCCTCCAGTGCGATGGGCCCCATCTGCACTGCACTCTCCATTGTAATGGACGCCACCCGCACGGCAACCGCCAGTGTCATGGGCCTCACCTGCACTGCACCCTCCAGCGCGATGGGTTCCACCCGCACAGCATCCTCCAGTGCGATGGACGCCACCTGCACTGCACCCTCCAGTGCGATGGGACACATCTGCACTGCATCCTCCAGTGCGATGGGCCCCACCCACACTGCACCCTCCAGTACGATGGGCCCCGCCTTAACTGAACCCTCCAGAGCGATGGACCCCGTCTGCACTGCATCCTCCAGTGCGATGGGCCATGCCTGCACGTCACTCTCCAGTGTGATGGACCCCGTCTGCACTTCACCCTGCAGTGCGATGGGCCCCACCCGCAATGCACCCTCTAGTGTGATGAAGCCCGCCCGCACTTCACCCTCCAGTGTGATGGGCCCTGCTGGCACTGCACCCTCCTGTTTGATTGACCCCGCCCGCACTTCACTCTCCAGTGCTTTGGGCCCCACCCACACTGCACCCTCCAGTGCGATAAGCCCCATCCGCACTGCACCCTTCAGTGCGATGGGCCCCACCCACACTGAACCATCCTAGTGCGATGGTCCCTACCTGTACTGCTTCGTCCAGTGTGATGGGCCCCACCCGCACTGCACCCTCCAGTGCAATGGACCCCACCCGCACTGCAGCCAACAGTGCAATGGGCCCAGCCCACACTGCACCCTCCAGTGCGATGGGCCCCGCCCGCACTGCACCCTCCAATGCAATGGGCCCCACCCGCACTGCACCACATAGTCCGATGGGCTCCACCCGCACTATACCGCCCAGTGCGATGGGCCATACCCTCACTGCACCTTCCACTGTGATGGGCCCCACCCGCACTGCACCCTCCAGTGCGATGGGCCCCACCCAAACTGCACCCTTGAGTGCGATATGCCCTACCCACACTGCACCCTTAACTGCGATGGGCGCCATCCACACTGCACCCTCCAGTGCGATGATCCCCAGCTGCACTGCACCCTCCAGTGCAATGGGTCCCACCTGTACTGCACCCTCCAGTGCGATGGTCCCCACCAGCACTACACCCTCAAGTGCGATGGGCCCCGTCTGCACTGCACCCTCCAGTGCAATGGGCCCCGCCCACACTGCCCCCTCCATTGTGATGAACCCCGCCCACACTTCACCCTCCAGTGTGATGGGCCCCACCCACACTGCACCCTCCAGTGTAATAAGCCCCACCCACATTGCCCCCTCCATTGCGATGGGACCCACCCACACTGAACCCTCCAGTGCAATGGGCAACACCTGTACTGCACCGTCCAGTGCGATGGGCCCCACCCACACTACACCGTCCAGTGCGATGGGCCCCACCCGCACTGCAACCTCCAGTGCAATGGCTCCGCCCGCACTGCACCCTCCAGTGCTATGGGTCCCGCTCGCACTGCACCCTCCAGTGCGCTGCCCCCCCCCTGCACTGCACACTCCAGTGCAATGCGCCACGCCTGCACTGCACCCTCCAGTGCGATGGGAGCCTCTATCACTGCACCCTCCAGTGCGATGGGCCCAACCCGCACTGCACTCTGCAGTGTGTGGGCCCCACCTGCACTGCACCCTCCAGTGTGATGGGCCCCACCCGCACTGCACCACATATTCTGATGGGCCCCATCTGCACTACACCCTCGAGTGCAATGGGACACACCCGCACTGCACCCTCCAGTGTGACGGTCCCCACCTGCACTGCACCCTCCATTGCGATGGGTCCCACCCGCACTGCATCCTCCAGTGCAATGGACCCCACCCTCACTGCACCCTCCAGTGTGATGGGCCCTGTCTGCACTGCACTCTCCAGTGTAATGGACCCCACTCGCACGGCACCCTCCAGTGTCATGGGCCTCACCTGCACTGCATCCTCCAGTGTGATGGGCAACACCCGCACTTCACCCTCTAGTGCGATGGGCCCCACCCGCACTGAACCCTCCAGTACGATGTTCCCCGCCTTCACTGAACACTCCAGTGCGATGGGCACCGTCTGCACTCAAACCTCCAGTGCTTTGGGCCCAGCCTGCACTACATGCTCCAGTGTGATGGACCCCGCCCGCACTTCACCCTCCAGTGTGATTGGCCCCACGCACACTGCACCCTTTAGTGTGATGGACCCTGCCCGCACTTCACTTTCCAGTGCTTTGGGCCCCACACACACTGCACAGTCCAGTGCGATAAGCCCCGCCCGCACTGCACCCTCCAGTGCAATGGGCCCCACCCGCACTGCACCCTTCAGTGCGATGGTCCCCACCTGCACTGCACCCTCCAGTGTGATGGGTCCCACCCGTACTGCATCCTCCAGTGCGATGGACCCCACCCGCACTGCACCCTCCAGTGCCATGGGCCCCATCTGCACTGCATTCTCCATTGTAATGAACCCCACCCGCACGGCAACCGCCAGAGTCATGGGCCTCAAATGCACTGCACCCTCCAGTGCGATGGTCCCAACCTGCACTGCACCACATAGTCCAATGGGCCCCACCCTCACTACACCCTCCAGTGCGATGGGACCCTTTCGCACTGCACCCTACAGTGTGATGGTTCCCACCCGCACTGCACCCTCCAGTGCGATGGGCCAAACCCGCAATGCACCCTGCAGTGTAGTGGCCCCACCAGCACTGCACCCTCTAGTGCGATGAGCCCCACCTGCACTGTACCCTTCAGTACGATGATCCCCGCCTACACTGAACGCTCCAGTGCGATGGGCCCCATCTGTACTGCAACCTCCAGTGCTATGGGCACCGCCTGCACTGCACGCTCCAGTGTGATGGTTCCCACCTGCACTGCACCCCTGAGTGTGATGGGCCCCACCTGCACTGCAACCTCCTGTGCGATGGACCGCACCCGCAATGCACCCTCCAGTGCGATGGGTCCCACCCTCACTGCACCCTCCAGTACAATGGCCCCCACCCGCACTTCACCCTCCAGTGCGATTGGCCCCACCCACACTGCACCCTTGAGTGCGATGGGCCCCACCTGCACTGCACCCTCCAGTGCGATGGGTCCCACCCGCACTGCACCCTCTATTACAATGGCCCCCACCCGCCCTTCACCCTCCAGTGTGATGGGCCTTACCCGCACTGCACCCTCCAGTGTGATGGTTCCCACCCGCACTGCTCCCTCCAGTGTGATGGGCCCCACCTGCACTGCACCCTCCAGTGCGATGGGCCCCACCCACACTGCACCCTCCAGTGTGATGGGCCCCACCCGCACTGCAAACTCAAGTGCGATGGGCCCCGTCTGCACTGCACCCTCCAGTGCGGAGGGCCCTGCCCGCACTGCACCATCCATTGTGATGAACCCCACCCACACTTCACCCTCCAGTGCAATTAGCCCCACCCGCATTGCACCCTCCAGTGCGATGGGACCCACCCGCACTGTACCCTCCAGTGTGAAGGGCAACACCTGTACTGCACCGTCCAGTGCGATGGGCCCCACCCGCACTGCAACCTCCAGTGCAATGGGCCCGCCCACACTGCACCTTCCAGTGCGATGGGCCCCACCCGCATTGCACCCTCCAGTGTGATGGACCCCGCCCGCACTACACCCTTCAGTGTGATGGAACCTGCAGGCACTTCACTCTCCAGTGCTTTCGGCCCCACTTACACTGCACCCTCCAGTGCAATAAGCCCTGCACGTACTGCACCCTCCAGTGCAATGGGCCCCCCCTGCTCTGCACCCTCCAGTGCGATGGGCCACGCCCGCACTGCACCCTCCAGTGCGATGGGAGCCTCACACTGCACTCTGATGGGTCCCACCTGTAATGCACCCTCCAGTACAATGAGCTCCACACACACTGCACCCTCCAGTACGATGGGCCCCACCTTCACTGAACCCTCCAGTGGGATGGGCCCAGTCTGCACTGCACACTCCAGTGTGATGGACCCCGTCTGCACTTTACCCTCCAGTGCGATGGGCCACACCCGCACTGCACCCTACAGTGTGATGAACCCCGCCCGTACTTCACCCTCCAGTATGAAGGGCCCCGCCCGCACTGCACCCTCCTGTGTGTTTGACCCCGCCCGCACTTCACTCTCCAGTGCTTTGGGCCCCACCCGCACGGCACCCTCCAGTTTCATGGGCCCCGCCTTCACTGAACCCTCCAGTGTGATGGGCCCCATCTGCACTGAACGCTCCAGTGCGATGGACCCGTCTGCACTTCACCCTCCAGTTCAATGGGCCCCACCCGCACTGCACCCTCCAGTGCAATGGGCCCCAAGCGCACTGCACCCTACAGTGTGATGAACCCCGCCCGTGCTTCACTCTCCAGTGTGATGGACCCCGCCCGCACTGCACCCTCCTGTGTGTTTGACCCCGCCCGCACTTCACTCTCCAGTGCTTTGGGCCCCATCCACACTACACCCTCCAGTGCGATAAGAACCGCCCACACTGCACCCTCCAGTGTGATGGGCCCCACCCGCACTGAACCCTCCAGTGCGATGGGCAACACCTGTACTGCACCGTCCAGTGTGATGGGCCCCACCCGCACTGCACTTTCCAGTGTGATGGGCCCCACCCGCACTGCAAACTCCAGTGCAATGGGCCCGCCCGCACTGCACCCTTCAGTGCGATGTGCCCCACCCGCACTGCACCCTCCAGTGTGATGGACCCCGACCGCACTTCACCCTCCAGTGTGATGGGCCCTGCCCGCACTGCACCCTTCAGTGTGATGGACCCCGCCCTCACTTCACTCTCCAGTGCTTTCGGCCCCACAAACATTGCACCCTCCAGTGCGATGGTCCCCGCCTTCACTGAACCCTCCAGTGTGATGGGCCCCATCTGCACTGCATCCTCCAGTGCGATGGGCCTCGCCTGCACTGCACTCTCCAGTGTGATGGACCCCGTCTGCACTTCACCCTCCAGTGCATTGGGCCCCACCCGCACTGCACCCTACAGTGTGATGAACCCCGCCCGTACATCACCCTCCAGTGTGATGGGCCCCGCCCGCACTGCACCCTCCTGTGTGTTTGACCCCGCCCGCACTTCATCTCCAGTGCTTTGGGCCCCATCCACACTGCACCCTCCAGTGCGATAAGCCCCGCCCACACTGCACCCTCCAGTGCGATGGGCCCCACTCGCACTGAACCCTCCAGTGCTATGGGCCCCACCTGTACTGCACCGTCCAGTGCGAGGGGCCCCACCCACACTGCACCCTCCAGTGCGATGGACCCCACCCGCACTGCAGGCAACAGTGCGATGGGCCCAGCCCACACTGCACCCTCCAGTGCGATGGGCCCCGCCCGCACTGCACCCCCCCAGTGCGATGGGCTCCGCCCGCACTGGACCCTCCAGTTCGATGGACTCCGGCCGCACTTCAGCCTCCAGTGCGATGGGCCCCATCCGCACTGCACCACATAGTCCGATGGGCCCCACCCGCACTATACACTCTAGTGCGATGGGCCATACACGCACTGCACCCTCCAATGCGATTGTCCCCACCCTCACTGAACCCTCCAATGTGATGGGCCCCACCCGCACTGCACCCTCAAGTGCGATGGGCCCCACCCACACTGCACCCTTGAGTGCAATAGGCCCCACACACACTTCACCCTTGAGTGCGATGGGCCCCATCCACACTGCACCCTCCAGTGCGATGGGCCCCACTCGCACTGAACCCTCCAGTGCTATGGGCCCCACCTGTACTGCACCGTCCAGTGCGAGGGGCTCCACCCACACTGCACCCTCCAGTGCGATGGACCCCACCCGCACTGCAGGCAACAGTGCGATGGGCCCAGCCCACACTGCACCCTCCAGTGCGATGGGCCCCGCCCGCACTGCACCCCCCCAGTGCGATGGGCTCCGCCCACACTGGACCCTCCAGTTCGATGGACTCCGGCCGCACTTCAGCCTCCAGTGCGATGGGCCCCATCCGCACTGCACCACATAGTCCGATGGGCCCCACCCGCACTATACACTCCAGTGCGATGGGCCATACACGCACTGCACCCTCCAATGCGATTGTCCCCACCCTCACTGAACCCTCCACTGTGATGGGCCCCACCCGCACTGCACCCTCAAGTGCGATGGGCCCCACCCACACTGCACCCTTGAGTGCAATAGGCCCCACACACACTTCACCCTTGAGTGCGATGGGCCCCATCCGCACTGCACCCTCCAGTGCGATCGGCCCCACCTGCACTGCACCCTCCAGTGCGATGTGTCCCACCTGTACTACACCCTCAGGTGCGATGGGCCCCGTCTGCACTGCACCTTCAACTGCGATGGGCCCCGCCCGCACTGCACCCTCCATTGTGATGAACCCCACCCACACTTCACCCTCCAGTGTGATGGGCCCCGCCCACATTGCACCCTCCAGTGCAGTAAGCCCCACCCACATTACACCCTCCAGTGCGATTGGACCCACCCGCACTGAACCTTTGAGTGCAAAGGGCAACACCCGTACTGCACCGTCCAGTGCGATGGGCCCCACCCGCACTGCACTTTCCAGTGTGATGGGCCCCACCCGCACTGTAACCTCCAGTGCAATGGGACCGCCCACACTGCAGCCTCCATTGCGATGGGCCCCACCCCCACTGCACCCTCCAGTGTGATGGACCCCGCCCGCACATCACCCATCAGTGTCATGGGCCCCGCCCGCACTGCACCTTTCAGTGCGAGGGGCCCCATCCGCATTGCAACCTACAGTGCGATGGACCCCACCCGCACTGCACCCTCCAGTGCCATGGGCCCCATCTGCACTGCATTCTCCATTGTAATGGACCCCACCCGCACGGCAACTGCCAGTGTCATGGGCCTCAAATGCACTGCACCCTCCAGTGCGATGGTCCCAACCTGCACTGCACCACATAGTCCTATGGGCCCCACCCTCACTACACCCTCCAGTGCGATGGGCCATACCCGCACTTCACGCTCGAATGCGATGGGCCCCACCCGCCCTGCAACCTCCAGTGCGATGGGTCCCACCCACACTGCAACCTCCAGTGCGATGGGCCCCGCCTGCACTTCACCCTTCAGTGCGATGTGCCACGCCCCCACTGCACCCTCCAGTGCAATGGGCCCCACTAGCACTGAACCCTCCAGTGCGATGGGCCCCACCTGTACTGCACCGTCCAGTGCGAGGGGCCCCACCCGCATTGCACCCTACAGTGCGATGGACCCCACCTGCACTGCAGTCAACAGTGCGATGGGCCCAACCCGCACTGCACTCTCCAGTGCGATGGCCCCGCCCGCACTGCACCCTCTAGTGCGATGGGCTCCGCCCGCACTGCACCCTCCAGTTCGATGGAATACGGCCGCACTGCACCCTCCAGTGCGATGGGCCCCACCCACACTGAACCCTCCACTGTGATGGGCCCCACCCGCACTGCACCCTCCAGTGCAGTAAGCCCCACCCGCATTGCACCCTCCAGTGCGATGGGACCCACCCGCACTGAACCCTCCAGTGCGAAGTGTAACACCTGTACTGCACCGTCGAGTGCGATGGGCCACACCCCCACTGCACTTTCCACTGCGATGGGCTCCACCCGCACTGCAACCTCCAGTGCAATGGGCCCGCCCGCACTGCACCCTCCAGTGCAATGGGCCCCACCCGCACTGCACCCTCCAGTGTGATGGACCCCGCCTGCACTTCACCCTCCAGTGTAATGGGCCCCGCCCGCACTGCACCCTTCAGTTTGATGGACCCCGCCCGTACTTCACTCTCAAGTGCTTTCGGCCCCATGAACACTGCACCATCCAGTGCGATAAGCCCCACCCACACTGCACCCTCCAGTGCACTGGGACCCACCTGCACTGAACCCTCCAGTGTGATGGTCCCCACCTGCACTGCACCCTCCAGTGTGATGGGTCCCACCCGCCCTGCATCCTCCATTGCGATGGACCCCACCCGCACTGCATCCTCCAGTGCGATGGGCCCCATCTGCACTGCACTCTCCATTGTAATGGACCCCACCAACACGGCAACCGCCAGTGTCATGGGCCTCTCGTGCACTGCACCCTCCAGTGCGATGGTCCCCACCTGCACTGCAGTCAACAGTGCGATGGGCCCAGCCCGCACTGCACTCTCCAGTGCGATGGCCCCGCCCGCACTGCACCCTCCAGTGCGATGGGCTCCGCCCGCACTGCACCCTCCAGTTCGATGGACTACGGCCGCACTGCACCCTCCAGTGCGATGGGCCCCACCCACACTGAACCCTCCACTGTGATGGGCCCCACCCGCACTGCAACCTCCAGTGCAGTAAGCCCCACCCACATTGCACCCTCCAGTGCGATGGGACCCACCCGCACTGAACCCTCCAGTGCGAAGTGCAACACCTGTACTGCACCGTCGAGTGCGATGGGCCACACCCCCACTGCACTTTCCACTGCAATGGGCCCCACCTGCACTGCAACCTCCAGTGCAATGGGCCCGCCCGCACTGCACCCTCCAGTGCAATGGGCCCCACCCGCACTGCACCCTCCAGTGTGATGGACCCCGCCTGCACTTCACCCTCCAGTGTAATGGGCCCCGCCCGCACTGCACCCTTCAGTTTGATGGACCCCGCCCGCAATTCACTCTCAAGTGCTTTCGGCCCCATGAACACTGCACCCTCCAGTGCGATAAGCCCCGCCCACACTGCACCCTCCAGTGCACTGGGACCCACCCGCACTGAACCCTCCAGTGTGATGGTCCCCACCTGCACTGCACCCTCCAGTGTGATGGGTCCCACCCGCACTGCATCCTCCATTGCGATGGACCCCACCCGCTCTGCATCCTCCAGTGCGATGGGCCCCATCTGCACTGCACTCTCCATTGTAATGGACCCCACCCGCACGGCAACCGCCAGTGTCATGGGCCTCTCGTGCACTGCACCCTCCAGTGCGATGGTCCCCACCTGCACTGCACCCTCCAGTGCGATGGGTTCCACCCGCACTGCACCCTCCAGTGCGATGGACCCCACCTGCACTGCACCCTCCAGTGCGATGGGCCACATCTGCACTGCATCCTCCAGAGCGATGGGTCCCACCCACACTGCACACTCCAGTACGTTGGGCCCCACCTGTACTGCTTCCTCCAGTGCGATGGACCCCACCTGCACTGCACCCTCCAGTGCGATAGGCCGCATCTGCACTGCATCCTCCAGAACGATGGGTCCCACCCACACGGCACCCTCCAGTACGTTGGGCCCCACCTGTACTGCACCGTCCAGTGCGATGGACCCCACCCGCACTGCAGCCAACAGTGCGATGGGCCCAGCCCGCACTGCATCCTCCAGTGCGATGGGCCCCACCCGCACTGCACCCTCCAGTGCGATGGCCCCCACCCGCACTGAACCACATAGTCAGATGGGTTCCACCCGCGCTATATCGTCCAGTGCGATGGGCCATACCCTCACTGCACCCTCCACTGTGATGGGCCCCACGCGCACTGCACCCTCCAGTGCGATGGGCCCCACCCAAACTGCACCCTTGAGTGCAATAGGCCCCACCCACACTGCACCATTGACTGCGATGGGCGCAATCCACACTGCACCCTCCAGTGCGATGGGCCCCACCTGCACTGCACACTCCAGTGCGATGTGTCCCACCTGCACTGCACCCTCCAGTGCGATGGTCCCCACTCGCACTACACCCTCAAGTGCGATGGGCACCGTCTGCACTGCACCCTCCACTGCGATGGGCCCCGCCCGCACTGCAACCTCCAGTGCGATGGGTCCCACCTGTACTGCACCCTCCAGTGCGATGGGCCCCACCCGCACTACACCCTCAAGTGCGATGGTCCCCGTCTGCACTGCACCCTCCAGTGCGATGGGCCCCACCCAAACTGCACCCTTGAGTGCGATAGTCCCCACCCACACTGCACCCTTGACTGCGATGGGCGCCATCCACACTGCACCCTCCAGTGCGATGGGCCCATCCTGCACTGCACCCTCCAGTGCGATGGTACCCACCCGCACTACACCCTCAAGTGCGATGGACCCCATCTGCACTGCACCCTCCAGTGCGTTGGTACCCGCCCGCACTGACCTCATCCATTGTGATGATCCCCGCCCACACTTCACCCTCCAGTGTGATGGGTCCCGCCCACACTGCACCCTCCAGTGCAATAAGCCCAACCCGCATTGCACCCTCCAGTGCGATGGGCCCTACCTGCACTGCACCCTCCAGTGCGATGGGTCCCACCTGTACTGCACCCTCCAGTGCGATGGTCTGCACCCGCACTACACCCTCAAGTGCGATGGGCCCTACCTGAACTGCACCCTCCAGTGCGATGGGTCCCACCTGTACTGCACCATCCAGTCCGATGGGCCCCACCTGCACTACACCCTCAAGTGTGATGGGCCCCGTCTGCACTGCACCCTCCAGTGCGATGGGCCCAGCCCGCACTGCACCCTCCATTGTGATGAACCTCACCCACACTTTACCCTCCAGTGTGATGGGCCCCGCCCACACTGCACCCTCCAGTGCAATAAGCCCCACCTGCATTGCACCCTCCAGTGCGATGGGACCCACCCGCACTGAACTCTCCAGTGCGAAGGGCAACACCTGCACTGCACTGTCCAGTGTGATGGGCCCCACCCGCACTGCACTTTCCAGTGCGATGGGCCCCACCCGCACTGCAACCTCCAGTGCAATGAGCCCGCCCGTACTGCACCCTCCAGTGCGATGGGCCCCACCCGCACTGCACCCTCGAGTGTGATGGACCCCGACCGCACTTCACCCTCCAGTGTGATGGGCCCTGCCCGCACTGCACCCTTCAGTGTGATGGACCCCGCCCTCACTTCACTCTCCAGTGCTTTCGGCCCCATGAACATTGCACCCTCCAGTGCGATGGTTCCCGCCTTCACTGAACCCTCCAGTGTGATTCGCCTCGCCTGCACTGCACTCTCCAGTGTGATGGACCCTGTCTGCACTTCACCCTCCAGTGTGATGGGCCCCGCCCGCACTTCACCCTCCTGTGTGTTTGACCCCGCCCGCACTACATCTCCAGTGCTTTGGGCCCCATCCACACTGCACCCTCCAGTGTGATAAGCCCCGCCCACACTGCACCCTCCAGTGCGATGGGCCCCACCCACACTGAACCCTCCAGTGCGATGGGCCCCACCTGTACTCTGCACCGTCCAGTGCGAGGGGCCCCACCCGCACTGCACCCTCCAGTGCGATGGACCCCACCCGCACTGCAGGCAACAGTGCAATGGGCACAGCCCACACTGCACCCTCCAGTGCGATGGGCCCCGTCCACACTGCACCCCCCCAGTGCAAAGGGCTCCGCCCACACTGCACCCTCCAGTTCGATGGACTCCGGCCGCACTGCAGCCTCCAGTGCGATGGGCCCCATCCGCACTGCACCACATAGTCCGATCGGCCCCACCCGCACTATACACTCCAGTGCGATGGGCCATACCTGCACTGCACCCTCCAGTGCGATGGTCCCCACCCGCACTGAACCCTCCACTGTGATGGGCCCCACCCGCACTGCACCCTCGAGTGTGATGGGCCCCACCCACACTGCACCCTTGAGTGCTATAGGCCCCACAAACACTTCACCCTTGAGTGCGATGGGCCCCATCCGCACTGCACCCTCCAGTGCGATGGGCCCCACCTGCACTGCACCCTCCAGTGCGATGTGTCCCACCTGTACTACACCCTCAGGTGCGATGGGCCCTGTCTGCACTGCACCCTCAAGTGCGATGGGCGCCGCCCGCACTGCACCCTCCATTGTGATGAACCCCACCCACACTTTACCCTCCAGTGTGATGGGCCCCGCCCACATTGCACCCTCCAGTGCAGTAAGCCCGACCCGCATTACACCCTCCAGTGCGATGGGACCCACCCGCACTGAACCATCCAGTGCAAAGGGCAACACCTGTACTGCACCATCCAGTGCGATGGGCCCCACCCGCACTGCACTTTCCAGTGCGATGAGCCCCACCCGCACTGTAACCTCCAGTGCAATGGGCCCATCCGCACTGCAGCCTCCAGTGCGATGGGCCCAACCCGCACTGCACCCTCCAGTGTGATGGACCCCACCCGCACATCACCCACCAGTGTGATGGGCCCCGCCCGCACTGCACCTTTCAGTGTGATGGACCCCGCCCGCACTTTACTCTCCAGTGATTTCGGCCCCACTAACACTGCACCCTCCAGTGCGATAAGCCCCGCCCCATTGCACCCTCCAGTGCGATGGGACCCACCCGCACTGAAACCTCCAGTGCGATAGGCCCCACTCGCACTGCACCCTCCAGTGTGATGGTCCCCACCTGCACTGCACCCTCCAGTGTGATGGGTCCCACCCGCCCTGCATCCTCCATTGCGATGGACCCCACCCGCACTGCATCCTCCAGTGCGATGGGCCCCATCTGCACTGCACTCTCCATTGTAATGGACGCCACCCGCACGGCAACCGCCAGTGTCATGGGCCTCACCTGCACTGCACCCTCCAGCGCGATGGGTTCCACCCGCACAGCATCCTCCAGTGCGATGGACGCCACCTGCACTGCACCCTCCAGTGCGATGGGACACATCTGCACTGCATCCTCCAGTGCGATGGGCCCCACCCACACTGCACCCTCCAGTACGATGGGCCCCGCCTTAACTGAACCC
Organism: Phyllobates terribilis; assembly: GCF_046119375.1. Classification (NCBI taxonomy): domain Eukaryota; kingdom Metazoa; phylum Chordata; class Amphibia; order Anura; family Dendrobatidae; genus Phyllobates; species Phyllobates terribilis. Next base: position 112,945 of record NW_027362827.1, on the reverse strand, counting down.
TCCAGAGCGATGGACCCCGTCTGCACTGCATCCTCCAGTGCGATGGGCCATGCCTGCACGTCACTCTCCAGTGTGATGGACCCCGTCTGCACTTCACCCTGCAGTGCGATGGGCCCCACCCGCAATGCACCCTCTAGTGTGATGAAGCCCGCCCGCACTTCACCCTCCAGTGTGATGGGCCCTGCTGGCACTGCACCCTCCTGTTTGATTGACCCCGCCCGCACTTCACTCTCCAGTGCTTTGGGCCCCACCCACACTGCACCCTCCAGTGCGATAAGCCCCATCCGCACTGCACCCTTCAGTGCGATGGGCCCCACCCACACTGAACCATCCTAGTGCGATGGTCCCTACCTGTACTGCTTCGTCCAGTGTGATGGGCCCCACCCGCACTGCACCCTCCAGTGCAATGGACCCCACCCGCACTGCAGCCAACAGTGCAATGGGCCCAGCCCACACTGCACCCTCCAGTGCGATGGGCCCCGCCCGCACTGCACCCTCCAATGCAATGGGCCCCACCCGCACTGCACCACATAGTCCGATGGGCTCCACCCGCACTATACCGCCCAGTGCGATGGGCCATACCCTCACTGCACCTTCCACTGTGATGGGCCCCACCCGCACTGCACCCTCCAGTGCGATGGGCCCCACCCAAACTGCACCCTTGAGTGCGATATGCCCTACCCACACTGCACCCTTAACTGCGATGGGCGCCATCCACACTGCACCCTCCAGTGCGATGATCCCCAGCTGCACTGCACCCTCCAGTGCAATGGGTCCCACCTGTACTGCACCCTCCAGTGCGATGGTCCCCACCAGCACTACACCCTCAAGTGCGATGGGCCCCGTCTGCACTGCACCCTCCAGTGCAATGGGCCCCGCCCACACTGCCCCCTCCATTGTGATGAACCCCGCCCACACTTCACCCTCCAGTGTGATGGGCCCCACCCACACTGCACCCTCCAGTGTAATAAGCCCCACCCACATTGCCCCCTCCATTGCGATGGGACCCACCCACACTGAACCCTCCAGTGCAATGGGCAACACCTGTACTGCACCGTCCAGTGCGATGGGCCCCACCCACACTACACCGTCCAGTGCGATGGGCCCCACCCGCACTGCAACCTCCAGTGCAATGGCTCCGCCCGCACTGCACCCTCCAGTGCTATGGGTCCCGCTCGCACTGCACCCTCCAGTGCGCTGCCCCCCCCCTGCACTGCACACTCCAGTGCAATGCGCCACGCCTGCACTGCACCCTCCAGTGCGATGGGAGCCTCTATCACTGCACCCTCCAGTGCGATGGGCCCAACCCGCACTGCACTCTGCAGTGTGTGGGCCCCACCTGCACTGCACCCTCCAGTGTGATGGGCCCCACCCGCACTGCACCACATATTCTGATGGGCCCCATCTGCACTACACCCTCGAGTGCAATGGGACACACCCGCACTGCACCCTCCAGTGTGACGGTCCCCACCTGCACTGCACCCTCCATTGCGATGGGTCCCACCCGCACTGCATCCTCCAGTGCAATGGACCCCACCCTCACTGCACCCTCCAGTGTGATGGGCCCTGTCTGCACTGCACTCTCCAGTGTAATGGACCCCACTCGCACGGCACCCTCCAGTGTCATGGGCCTCACCTGCACTGCATCCTCCAGTGTGATGGGCAACACCCGCACTTCACCCTCTAGTGCGATGGGCCCCACCCGCACTGAACCCTCCAGTACGATGTTCCCCGCCTTCACTGAACACTCCAGTGCGATGGGCACCGTCTGCACTCAAACCTCCAGTGCTTTGGGCCCAGCCTGCACTACATGCTCCAGTGTGATGGACCCCGCCCGCACTTCACCCTCCAGTGTGATTGGCCCCACGCACACTGCACCCTTTAGTGTGATGGACCCTGCCCGCACTTCACTTTCCAGTGCTTTGGGCCCCACACACACTGCACAGTCCAGTGCGATAAGCCCCGCCCGCACTGCACCCTCCAGTGCAATGGGCCCCACCCGCACTGCACCCTTCAGTGCGATGGTCCCCACCTGCACTGCACCCTCCAGTGTGATGGGTCCCACCCGTACTGCATCCTCCAGTGCGATGGACCCCACCCGCACTGCACCCTCCAGTGCCATGGGCCCCATCTGCACTGCATTCTCCATTGTAATGAACCCCACCCGCACGGCAACCGCCAGAGTCATGGGCCTCAAATGCACTGCACCCTCCAGTGCGATGGTCCCAACCTGCACTGCACCACATAGTCCAATGGGCCCCACCCTCACTACACACTCCAGTGCGATGGGCCATACCCGCACTTCACCCTAGAATGCGATGGGCCCCACCCGCACTGCACCCTCCAGTGCGATGGGCCCAACCCACACTGCAACCTCCAGTGCGATGGGTCCCACCCACACTGCAACCTCCAGTGCGATGGGCCCGTCTCCACTTCACCCTCCAGTGCGATGTGCCACGCCCCCACTGCAACCTCCAGTGCGATGGACCCCGCCCACACTGTACCCTCCAGTGCGATGGGACCCTTTCGCACTGCACCCTACAGTGTGATGGTTCCCACCCGCACTGCACCCTCCAGTGCGATGGGCCAAACCCGCAATGCACCCTGCAGTGTAGTGGCCCCACCAGCACTGCACCCTCTAGTGCGATGAGCCCCACCTGCACTGTACCCTTCAGTACGATGATCCCCGCCTACACTGAACGCTCCAGTGCGATGGGCCCCATCTGTACTGCAACCTCCAGTGCTATGGGCACCGCCTGCACTGCACGCTCCAGTGTGATGGTTCCCACCTGCACTGCACCCCTGAGTGTGATGGGCCCCACCTGCACTGCAACCTCCTGTGCGATGGACCGCACCCGCAATGCACCCTCCAGTGCGATGGGTCCCACCCTCACTGCACCCTCCAGTACAATGGCCCCCACCCGCACTTCACCCTCCAGTGCGATTGGCCCCACCCACACTGCACCCTTGAGTGCGATGGGCCCCACCTGCACTGCACCCTCCAGTGCGATGGGTCCCACCCGCACTGCACCCTCTATTACAATGGCCCCCACCCGCCCTTCACCCTCCAGTGTGATGGGCCTTACCCGCACTGCACCCTCCAGTGTGATGGTTCCCACCCGCACTGCTCCCTCCAGTGTGATGGGCCCCACCTGCACTGCACCCTCCAGTGCGATGGGCCCCACCCACACTGCACCCTCCAGTGTGATGGGCCCCACCCGCACTGCAAACTCAAGTGCGATGGGCCCCGTCTGCACTGCACCCTCCAGTGCGGAGGGCCCTGCCCGCACTGCACCATCCATTGTGATGAACCCCACCCACACTTCACCCTCCAGTGTGATGGGCCCCGCCCACATTGCACCCTCCAGTGCAATTAGCCCCACCCGCATTGCACCCTCCAGTGCGATGGGACCCACCCGCACTGTACCCTCCAGTGTGAAGGGCAACACCTGTACTGCACCGTCCAGTGCGATGGGCCCCACCCGCACTGCAACCTCCAGTGCAATGGGCCCGCCCACACTGCACCTTCCAGTGCGATGGGCCCCACCCGCATTGCACCCTCCAGTGTGATGGACCCCGCCCGCACTACACCCTTCAGTGTGATGGAACCTGCAGGCACTTCACTCTCCAGTGCTTTCGGCCCCACTTACACTGCACCCTCCAGTGCAATAAGCCCTGCCCGTACTGCACCCTCCAGTGCAATGGGCCCCCCCTGCTCTGCACCCTCCAGTGCGATGGGCCACGCCCGCACTGCACCCTCCAGTGCGATGGGAGCCTCACACTGCACTCTGATGGGTCCCACCTGTAATGCACCCTCCAGTACAATGAGCTCCACACACACTGCACCCTCCAGTACGATGGGCCCCACCTTCACTGAACCCTCCAGTGGGATGGGCCCAGTCTGCACTGCACACTCCAGTGTGATGGACCCCGTCTGCACTTTACCCTCCAGTGCGATGGGCCACACCCGCACTGCACCCTACAGTGTGATGAACCCCGCCCGTACTTCACCCTCCAGTATGAAGGGCCCCGCCCGCACTGCACCCTCCTGTGTGTTTGACCCCGCCCGCACTTCACTCTCCAGTGCTTTGGGCCCCACCCGCACGGCACCCTCCAGTTTCATGGGCCCCGCCTTCACTGAACCCTCCAGTGTGATGGGCCCCATCTGCACTGAACGCTCCAGTGCGATGGACCCGTCTGCACTTCACCCTCCAGTTCAATGGGCCCCACCCGCACTGCACCCTCCAGTGCAATGGGCCCCAAGCGCACTGCACCCTACAGTGTGATGAACCCCGCCCGTGCTTCACTCTCCAGTGTGATGGACCCCGCCCGCACTGCACCCTCCTGTGTGTTTGACCCCGCCCGCACTTCACTCTCCAGTGCTTTGGGCCCCATCCACACTACACCCTCCAGTGCGATAAGAACCGCCCACACTGCACCCTCCAGTGTGATGGGCCCCACCCGCACTGAACCCTCCAGTGCGATGGGCAACACCTGTACTGCACCGTCCAGTGTGATGGGCCCCACCCGCACTGCACTTTCCAGTGTGATGGGCCCCACCCGCACTGCAAACTCCAGTGCAATGGGCCCGCCCGCACTGCACCCTTCAGTGCGATGTGCCCCACCCGCACTGCACCCTCCAGTGTGATGGACCCCGACCGCACTTCACCCTCCAGTGTGATGGGCCCTGCCCGCACTGCACCCTTCAGTGTGATGGACCCCGCCCTCACTTCACTCTCCAGTGCTTTCGGCCCCACAAACATTGCACCCTCCAGTGCGATGGTCCCCGCCTTCACTGAACCCTCCAGTGTGATGGGCCCCATCTGCACTGCATCCTCCAGTGCGATGGGCCTCGCCTGCACTGCACTCTCCAGTGTGATGGACCCCGTCTGCACTTCACCCTCCAGTGCATTGGGCCCCACCCGCACTGCACCCTACAGTGTGATGAACCCCGCCCGTACATCACCCTCCAGTGTGATGGGCCCCGCCCGCACTGCACCCTCCTGTGTGTTTGACCCCGCCCGCACTTCATCTCCAGTGCTTTGGGCCCCATCCACACTGCACCCTCCAGTGCGATAAGCCCCGCCCACACTGCACCCTCCAGTGCGATGGGCCCCACTCGCACTGAACCCTCCAGTGCTATGGGCCCCACCTGTACTGCACCGTCCAGTGCGAGGGGCCCCACCCACACTGCACCCTCCAGTGCGATGGACCCCACCCGCACTGCAGGCAACAGTGCGATGGGCCCAGCCCACACTGCACCCTCCAGTGCGATGGGCCCCGCCCGCACTGCACCCCCCCAGTGCGATGGGCTCCGCCCGCACTGGACCCTCCAGTTCGATGGACTCCGGCCGCACTTCAGCCTCCAGTGCGATGGGCCCCATCCGCACTGCACCACATAGTCCGATGGGCCCCACCCGCACTATACACTCTAGTGCGATGGGCCATACACGCACTGCACCCTCCAATGCGATTGTCCCCACCCTCACTGAACCCTCCAATGTGATGGGCCCCACCCGCACTGCACCCTCAAGTGCGATGGGCCCCACCCACACTGCACCCTTGAGTGCAATAGGCCCCACACACACTTCACCCTTGAGTGCGATGGGCCCCATCCACACTGCACCCTCCAGTGCGATGGGCCCCACTCGCACTGAACCCTCCAGTGCTATGGGCCCCACCTGTACTGCACCGTCCAGTGCGAGGGGCTCCACCCACACTGCACCCTCCAGTGCGATGGACCCCACCCGCACTGCAGGCAACAGTGCGATGGGCCCAGCCCACACTGCACCCTCCAGTGCGATGGGCCCCGCCCGCACTGCACCCCCCCAGTGCGATGGGCTCCGCCCACACTGGACCCTCCAGTTCGATGGACTCCGGCCGCACTTCAGCCTCCAGTGCGATGGGCCCCATCCGCACTGCACCACATAGTCCGATGGGCCCCACCCGCACTATACACTCCAGTGCGATGGGCCATACACGCACTGCACCCTCCAATGCGATTGTCCCCACCCTCACTGAACCCTCCACTGTGATGGGCCCCACCCGCACTGCACCCTCAAGTGCGATGGGCCCCACCCACACTGCACCCTTGAGTGCAATAGGCCCCACACACACTTCACCCTTGAGTGCGATGGGCCCCATCCGCACTGCACCCTCCAGTGCGATCGGCCCCACCTGCACTGCACCCTCCAGTGCGATGTGTCCCACCTGTACTACACCCTCAGGTGCGATGGGCCCCGTCTGCACTGCACCTTCAACTGCGATGGGCCCCGCCCGCACTGCACCCTCCATTGTGATGAACCCCACCCACACTTCACCCTCCAGTGTGATGGGCCCCGCCCACATTGCACCCTCCAGTGCAGTAAGCCCCACCCACATTACACCCTCCAGTGCGATTGGACCCACCCGCACTGAACCTTTGAGTGCAAAGGGCAACACCCGTACTGCACCGTCCAGTGCGATGGGCCCCACCCGCACTGCACTTTCCAGTGTGATGGGCCCCACCCGCACTGTAACCTCCAGTGCAATGGGACCGCCCACACTGCAGCCTCCATTGCGATGGGCCCCACCCCCACTGCACCCTCCAGTGTGATGGACCCCGCCCGCACATCACCCATCAGTGTCATGGGCCCCGCCCGCACTGCACCTTTCAGTGCGAGGGGCCCCATCCGCATTGCAACCTACAGTGCGATGGACCCCACCCGCACTGCACCCTCCAGTGCCATGGGCCCCATCTGCACTGCATTCTCCATTGTAATGGACCCCACCCGCACGGCAACTGCCAGTGTCATGGGCCTCAAATGCACTGCACCCTCCAGTGCGATGGTCCCAACCTGCACTGCACCACATAGTCCTATGGGCCCCACCCTCACTACACCCTCCAGTGCGATGGGCCATACCCGCACTTCACGCTCGAATGCGATGGGCCCCACCCGCCCTGCAACCTCCAGTGCGATGGGTCCCACCCACACTGCAACCTCCAGTGCGATGGGCCCCGCCTGCACTTCACCCTTCAGTGCGATGTGCCACGCCCCCACTGCACCCTCCAGTGCAATGGGCCCCACTAGCACTGAACCCTCCAGTGCGATGGGCCCCACCTGTACTGCACCGTCCAGTGCGAGGGGCCCCACCCGCATTGCACCCTACAGTGCGATGGACCCCACCTGCACTGCAGTCAACAGTGCGATGGGCCCAACCCGCACTGCACTCTCCAGTGCGATGGCCCCGCCCGCACTGCACCCTCTAGTGCGATGGGCTCCGCCCGCACTGCACCCTCCAGTTCGATGGAATACGGCCGCACTGCACCCTCCAGTGCGATGGGCCCCACCCACACTGAACCCTCCACTGTGATGGGCCCCACCCGCACTGCACCCTCCAGTGCAGTAAGCCCCACCCGCATTGCACCCTCCAGTGCGATGGGACCCACCCGCACTGAACCCTCCAGTGCGAAGTGTAACACCTGTACTGCACCGTCGAGTGCGATGGGCCACACCCCCACTGCACTTTCCACTGCGATGGGCTCCACCCGCACTGCAACCTCCAGTGCAATGGGCCCGCCCGCACTGCACCCTCCAGTGCAATGGGCCCCACCCGCACTGCACCCTCCAGTGTGATGGACCCCGCCTGCACTTCACCCTCCAGTGTAATGGGCCCCGCCCGCACTGCACCCTTCAGTTTGATGGACCCCGCCCGTACTTCACTCTCAAGTGCTTTCGGCCCCATGAACACTGCACCATCCAGTGCGATAAGCCCCACCCACACTGCACCCTCCAGTGCACTGGGACCCACCTGCACTGAACCCTCCAGTGTGATGGTCCCCACCTGCACTGCACCCTCCAGTGTGATGGGTCCCACCCGCCCTGCATCCTCCATTGCGATGGACCCCACCCGCACTGCATCCTCCAGTGCGATGGGCCCCATCTGCACTGCACTCTCCATTGTAATGGACCCCACCAACACGGCAACCGCCAGTGTCATGGGCCTCTCGTGCACTGCACCCTCCAGTGCGATGGTCCCCACCTGCACTGCAGTCAACAGTGCGATGGGCCCAGCCCGCACTGCACTCTCCAGTGCGATGGCCCCGCCCGCACTGCACCCTCCAGTGCGATGGGCTCCGCCCGCACTGCACCCTCCAGTTCGATGGACTACGGCCGCACTGCACCCTCCAGTGCGATGGGCCCCACCCACACTGAACCCTCCACTGTGATGGGCCCCACCCGCACTGCAACCTCCAGTGCAGTAAGCCCCACCCACATTGCACCCTCCAGTGCGATGGGACCCACCCGCACTGAACCCTCCAGTGCGAAGTGCAACACCTGTACTGCACCGTCGAGTGCGATGGGCCACACCCCCACTGCACTTTCCACTGCAATGGGCCCCACCTGCACTGCAACCTCCAGTGCAATGGGCCCGCCCGCACTGCACCCTCCAGTGCAATGGGCCCCACCCGCACTGCACCCTCCAGTGTGATGGACCCCGCCTGCACTTCACCCTCCAGTGTAATGGGCCCCGCCCGCACTGCACCCTTCAGTTTGATGGACCCCGCCCGCAATTCACTCTCAAGTGCTTTCGGCCCCATGAACACTGCACCCTCCAGTGCGATAAGCCCCGCCCACACTGCACCCTCCAGTGCACTGGGACCCACCCGCACTGAACCCTCCAGTGTGATGGTCCCCACCTGCACTGCACCCTCCAGTGTGATGGGTCCCACCCGCACTGCATCCTCCATTGCGATGGACCCCACCCGCTCTGCATCCTCCAGTGCGATGGGCCCCATCTGCACTGCACTCTCCATTGTAATGGACCCCACCCGCACGGCAACCGCCAGTGTCATGGGCCTCTCGTGCACTGCACCCTCCAGTGCGATGGTCCCCACCTGCACTGCACCCTCCAGTGCGATGGGTTCCACCCGCACTGCACCCTCCAGTGCGATGGACCCCACCTGCACTGCACCCTCCAGTGCGATGGGCCACATCTGCACTGCATCCTCCAGAGCGATGGGTCCCACCCACACTGCACACTCCAGTACGTTGGGCCCCACCTGTACTGCTTCCTCCAGTGCGATGGACCCCACCTGCACTGCACCCTCCAGTGCGATAGGCCGCATCTGCACTGCATCCTCCAGAACGATGGGTCCCACCCACACGGCACCCTCCAGTACGTTGGGCCCCACCTGTACTGCACCGTCCAGTGCGATGGACCCCACCCGCACTGCGGCCAACAGTGCGATGGGCCCAGCCCGCACTGCATCCTCCAGTGCGATGGGCCCCACCCGCACTGCACCCTCCAGTGCGATGGCCCCCACCCGCACTGAACCACATAGTCAGATGGGTTCCACCCGCGCTATATCGTCCAGTGCGATGGGCCATACCCTCACTGCACCCTCCACTGTGATGGGCCCCACGCGCACTGCACCCTCCAGTGTGATGGGCCCCACCCAAACTGCACCCTTGAGTGCAATAGGCCCCACCCACACTGCACCATTGACTGCGATGGGCGCAATCCACACTGCACCCTCCAGTGCGATGGGCCCCACCTGCACTGCACACTCCAGTGCGATGTGTCCCACCTGCACTGCACCCTCCAGTGCGATGGTCCCCACTCGCACTACACCCTCAAGTGCGATGGGCACCGTCTGCACTGCACCCTCCACTGCGATGGGCCCCGCCCGCACTGCAACCTCCAGTGCGATGGGTCCCACCTGTACTGCACCCTCCAGTGCGATGGGCCCCACCCGCACTACACCCTCAAGTGCGATGGTCCCCGTCTGCACTGCACCCTCCAGTGCGATGGGCCCCACCCAAACTGCACCCTTGAGTGCGATAGTCCCCACCCACACTGCACCCTTGACTGCGATGGGCGCCATCCACACTGCACCCTCCAGTGCGATGGGCCCATCCTGCACTGCACCCTCCAGTGCGATGGTACCCACCCGCACTACACCCTCAAGTGCGATGGACCCCATCTGCACTGCACCCTCCAGTGCGTTGGTACCCGCCCGCACTGACCTCATCCATTGTGATGATCCCCGCCCACACTTCACCCTCCAGTGTGATGGGTCCCGCCCACACTGCACCCTCCAGTGCAATAAGCCCAACCCGCATTGCACCCTCCAGTGCGATGGGCCCTACCTGCACTGCACCCTCCAGTGCGATGGGTCCCACCTGTACTGCACCCTCCAGTGCGATGGTCTGCACCCGCACTACACCCTCAAGTGCGATGGGCCCTACCTGAACTGCACCCTCCAGTGCGATGGGTCCCACCTGTACTGCACCATCCAGTCCGATGGGCCCCACCTGCACTACACCCTCAAGTGTGATGGGCCCCGTCTGCACTGCACCCTCCAGTGCGATGGGCCCAGCCCGCACTGCACCCTCCATTGTGATGAACCTCACCCACACTTTACCCTCCAGTGTGATGGGCCCCGCCCACACTGCACCCTCCAGTGCAATAAGCCCCACCTGCATTGCACCCTCCAGTGCGATGGGACCCACCCGCACTGAACTCTCCAGTGCGAAGGGCAACACCTGCACTGCACTGTCCAGTGTGATGGGCCCCACCCGCACTGCACTTTCCAGTGCGATGGGCCCCACCCGCACTGCAACCTCCAGTGCAATGAGCCCGCCCGTACTGCACCCTCCAGTGCGATGGGCCCCACCCGCACTGCACCCTCGAGTGTGATGGACCCCGACCGCACTTCACCCTCCAGTGTGATGGGCCCTGCCCGCACTGCACCCTTCAGTGTGATGGACCCCGCCCTCACTTCACTCTCCAGTGCTTTCGGCCCCATGAACATTGCACCCTCCAGTGCGATGGTTCCCGCCTTCACTGAACCCTCCAGTGTGATTCGCCTCGCCTGCACTGCACTCTCCAGTGTGATGGACCCTGTCTGCACTTCACCCTCCAGTGTGATGGGCCCCGCCCGCACTTCACCCTCCTGTGTGTTTGACCCCGCCCGCACTACATCTCCAGTGCTTTGGGCCCCATCCACACTGCACCCTCCAGTGTGATAAGCCCCGCCCACACTGCACCCTCCACTGCGATGGGCCCCACCCACACTGAACCCTCCAGTGCGATGGGCCCCACCTGTACTCTGCACCGTCCAGTGCGAGGGGCCCCACCCGCACTGCACCCTCCAGTGCGATGGACCCCACCCGCACTGCAGGCAACAGTGCAATGGGCACAGCCCACACTGCACCCTCCAGTGCGATGGGCCCCGTCCACACTGCACCCCCCCAGTGCAAAGGGCTCCGCCCACACTGCACCCTCCAGTTCGATGGACTCCGGCCGCACTGCAGCCTCCAGTGCGATGGGCCCCATCCGCACTGCACCACATAGTCCGATCGGCCCCACCCGCACTATACACTCCAGTGCGATGGGCCATACCTGCACTGCACCCTCCAGTGCGATGGTCCCCACCCGCACTGAACCCTCCACTGTGATGGGCCCCACCCGCACTGCACCCTCGAGTGTGATGGGCCCCACCCACACTGCACCCTTGAGTGCTATAGGCCCCACAAACACTTCACCCTTGAGTGCGATGGGCCCCATCCGCACTGCACCCTCCAGTGCGATGGGCCCCACCTGCACTGCACCCTCCAGTGCGATGTGTCCCACCTGTACTACACCCTCAGGTGCGATGGGCCCTGTCTGCACTGCACCCTCAAGTGCGATGGGCGCCGCCCGCACTGCACCCTCCATTGTGATGAACCCCACCCACACTTTACCCTCCAGTGTGATGGGCCCCGCCCACATTGCACCCTCCAGTGCAGTAAGCCCGACCCGCATTACACCCTCCAGTGCGATGGGACCCACCCGCACTGAACCATCCAGTGCAAAGGGCAACACCTGTACTGCACCATCCAGTGCGATGGGCCCCACCCGCACTGCACTTTCCAGTGCGATGAGCCCCACCCGCACTGTAACCTCCAGTGCAATGGGCCCATCCGCACTGCAGCCTCCAGTGCGATGGGCCCCACCCGCACTGCACCCTCCAGTGTGATGGACCCCACCCGCACATCACCCACCAGTGTGATGGGCCCCGCCCGCACTGCACCTTTCAGTGTGATGGACCCCGCCCGCACTTTACTCTCCAGTGATTTCGGCCCCACTAACACTGCACCCTCCAGTGCGATAAGCCCCGCCCCATTGCACCCTCCAGTGCGATGGGACCCACCCGCACTGAAACCTCCAGTGCGATAGGCCCCACTCGCACTGCACCCTCCAGTGTGATGGTCCCCACCTGCACTGCACCCTCCAGTGTGATGGGTCCCACCCGCCCTGCATCCTCCATTGCGATGGACCCCACCCGCACTGCATCCTCCAGTGCGATGGGCCCCATCTGCACTGCACTCTCCATTGTAATGGACGCCACCCGCACGGCAACCGCCAGTGTCATGGGCCTCACCTGCACTGCACCCTCCAGCGCGATGGGTTCCACCCGCACAGCATCCTCCAGTGCGATGGACGCCACCTGCACTGCACCCTCCAGTGCGATGGGACACATCTGCACTGCATCCTCCAGTGCGATGGGCCCCACCCACACTGCACCCTCCAGTACGATGGGCCCCGCCTTAACTGAACCCTCCAGAGCGATGGACCCCGTCTGCACTGCATCCTCCAGTGCGATGGGCCATGCCTGCACGTCACTCTCCAGTGTGATGGACCCCGTCTGCACTTCACCCTGCAGTGCGATGGGCCCCACCCGCAATGCACCCTCTAGTGTGATGAAGCCCGCCCGCACTTCACCCTCCAGTGTGATGGGCCCTGCTGGCACTGCACCCTCCTGTTTGATTGACCCCGCCCGCACTTCACTCTCCAGTGCTTTGGGCCCCACCCACACTGCACCCTCCAGTGCGATAAGCCCCATCCGCACTGCACCCTTCAGTGCGATGGGCCCCACCCAAACTGAACCATCCTAGTGCGATGGTCCCTACCTGTACTGCTTCGTCCAGTGTGATGGGCCCCACCCGCACTGCACCCTCCAGTGCAATGGACCCCACCCGCACTGCAGCCAACAGTGCAATGGGCCCAGCCCACACTGCACCCTCCAGTGCGATGGGCCCCGCCCGCACTGCACCCTCCAATGCAATGGGCCCCACCCGCACTGCACCACATAGTCCGATGGGCTCCACCCGCACTATACCGCCCAGTGCGATGGGCCATACCCTCACTGCACCTTCCACTGTGATGGGCCCCACCCGCACTGCACCCTCCAGTGCGATGGGCCCCACCCAAACTGCACCCTTGAGTGCGATATGCCCTACCCACACTGCACCCTTAACTGCGATGGGCGCCATCCACACTGCACCCTCCAGTGCGATGATCCCCAGCTGCACTGCACCCTCCAGTGCAATGGGTCCCACCTGTACTGCACCCTCCAGTGCGATGGTCCCCACCAGCACTACACCCTCAAGTGCGATGGGCCCCGTCTGCACTGCACCCTCCAGTGCAATGGGCCCCGCCCACACTGCCCCCTCCATTGTGATGAACCCCGCCCACACTTCACCCTCCAGTGTGATGGGCCCCACCCACACTGCACCCTCCAGTGTAATAAGCCCCACCCACATTGCCCCCTCCATTGCGATGGGACCCACCCACACTGAACCCTCCAGTGCAATGGGCAACACCTGTACTGCACCGTCCAGTGCGATGGGCCCCACCCACACTACACCGTCCAGTGCGATGGGCCCCACCCGCACTGCAACCTCCAGTGCAATGGCTCCGCCCGCACTGCACCCTCCAGTGCTATGGGTCCCGCTCGCACTGCACCCTCCAGTGCGCTGCCCCCCCTGCACTGCACACTCCAGTGCAATGCGCCACGCCTGCACTGCACCCTCCAGTGCGATGGGAGCCTCTATCACTGCACCCTCCAGTGCGATGGGCCCAACCCGCACTGCACTCTGCAGTGTGTGGGCCCCACCTGCACTGCACCCTCCAGTGTGATGGGCCCCACCCGCACTGCACCACATATTCTGATGGGCCCCATCTGCACTACACCCTCGAGTGCAATGGGACACACCCGCACTGCACCCTCCAGTGTGACGGTCCCCACCTGCACTGCACCCTCCATTGCGATGGGTCCCACCCGCACTGCATCCTCCAGTGCAATGGACCCCACCCTCACTGCACCCTCCAGTGTGATGGGCCCTGTCTGCACTGCACTCTCCAGTGTAATGGACCCCACTCGCACGGCACCCTCCAGTGTCATGGGCCTCACCTGCACTGCATCCTCCAGTGTGATGGGCAACACCCGCACTTCACCCTCTAGTGCGATGGGCCCCACCCGCACTGAACCCTCCAGTACGATGTTCCCCGCCTTCACTGAACACTCCAGTGCGATGGGCACCGTCTGCACTCAAACCTCCAGTGCTTTGGGCCCAGCCTGCACTACATGCTCCAGTGTGATGGACCCCGCCCGCACTTCACCCTCCAGTGTGATTGGCCCCACGCACACTGCACCCTTTAGTGTGATGGACCCTGCCCGCACTTCACTTTCCAGTGCTTTGGGCCCCACACACACTGCACAGTCCAGTGCGATAAGCCCCGCCCGCACTGCACCCTCCAGTGCAATGGGCCCCACCCGCACTGCACCCTTCAGTGCGATGGTCCCCACCTGCACTGCACCCTCCAGTGTGATGGGTCCCACCCGTACTGCATCCTCCAGTGCGATGGACCCCACCCGCACTGCACCCTCCAGTGCCATGGGCCCCATCTGCACTGCATTCTCCATTGTAATGAACCCCACCCGCACGGCAACCGCCAGAGTCATGGGCCTCAAATGCACTGCACCCTCCAGTGCGATGGTCCCAACCTGCACTGCACCACATAGTCCAATGGGCCCCACCCTCACTACACACTCCAGTGCGATGGGCCATACCCGCACTTCACCCTAGAATGCGATGGGCCCCACCCGCACTGCACCCTCCAGTGCGATGGGCCCAACCCACACTGCAACCTCCAGTGCGATGGGTCCCACCCACACTGCAACCTCCAGTGCGATGGGCCCGTCTCCACTTCACCCTCCAGTGCGATGTGCCACGCCCCCACTGCAACCTCCAGTGCGATGGACCCCGCCCACACTGTACCCTCCAGTGCGATGGGACCCTTTCGCACTGCACCCTACAGTGTGATGGTTCCCACCCGCACTGCACCCTCCAGTGCGATGGGCCAAACCCGCAATGCACCCTGCAGTGTAGTGGCCCCACCAGCACTGCACCCTCTAGTGCGATGAGCCCCACCTGCACTGTACCCTTAAGTACGATGATCCCCGCCTACACTGAACGCTCCAGTGCGATGGGCCCCATCTGTACTGCAACCTCCAGTGCTATGGGCACCGCCTGCACTGCACGCTCCAGTGTGATGGTTCCCACCTGCACTGCACCCCTGAGTGTGATGGGCCCCACCTGCACTGCAACCTCCTGTGCGATGGACCGCACCCGCAATGCACCCTCCAGTGCGATGGGTCCCACCCTCACTGCACCCTCCAGTACAATGGCCCCCACCCGCACTTCACCCTCCAGTGCGATTGGCCCCACCCACACTGCACCCTTGAGTGCGATGGGCCCCACCTGCACTGCACCCTCCAGTGCGATGGGTCCCACCCGCACTGCACCCTCTATTACAATGGCCCCCACCCGCCCTTCACCCTCCAGTGTGATGGGCCTTACCCGCACTGCACCCTCCAGTGTGATGGTTCCCACCCGCACTGCTCCCTCCAGTGTGATGGGCCCCACCTGCACTGCACCCTCCAGTGCGATGGGCCCCACCCACACTGCACCCTCCAGTGTGATGGGCCCCACCCGCACTGCAAACTCAAGTGCGATGGGCCCCGTCTGCACTGCACCCTCCAGTGCGGAGGGCCCTGCCCGCACTGCACCATCCATTGTGATGAACCCCACCCACACTTCACCCTCCAGTGTGATGGGCCCCGCCCACATTGCACCCTCCAGTGCAATTAGCCCCACCCGCATTGCACCCTCCAGTGCGATGGGACCCACCCGCACTGTACCCTCCAGTGTGAAGGGCAACACCTGTACTGCACCGTCCAGTGCGATGGGCCCCACCCGCACTGCAACCTCCAGTGCAATGGGCCCGCCCACACTGCACCTTCCAGTGCGATGGGCCCCACCCGCATTGCACCCTCCAGTGTGATGGACCCCGCCCGCACTACACCCTTCAGTGTGATGGAACCTGCAGGCACTTCACTCTCCAGTGCTTTCGGCCCCACTTACACTGCACCCTCCAGTGCAATAAGCCCTGCCCGTACTGCACCCTCCAGTGCAATGGGCCCCCCCTGCTCTGCACCCTCCAGTGCGATGGGCCACGCCCGCACTGCACCCTCCAGTGCGATGGGAGCCTCACACTGCACTCTGATGGGTCCCACCTGTAATGCACCCTCCAGTACAATGAGCTCCACACACACTGCACCCTCCAGTACGATGGGCCCCACCTTCACTGAACCCTCCAGTGGGATGGGCCCAGTCTGCACTGCACACTCCAGTGTGATGGACCCCGTCTGCACTTTACCCTCCAGTGCGATGGGCCACACCCGCACTGCACCCTACAGTGTGATGAACCCCGCCCGTACTTCACCCTCCAGTATGAAGGGCCCCGCCCGCACTGCACCCTCCTGTGTGTTTGACCCCGCCCGCACTTCACTCTCCAGTGCTTTGGGCCCCACCCGCACGGCACCCTCCAGTTTCATGGGCCCCGCCTTCACTGAACCCTCCAGTGTGATGGGCCCCATCTGCACTGAACGCTCCAGTGCGATGGACCCGTCTGCACTTCACCCTCCAGTTCAATGGGCCCCACCCGCACTGCACCCTCCAGTGCAATGGGCCCCAAGCGCACTGCACCCTACAGTGTGATGAACCCCGCCCGTGCTTCACTCTCCAGTGTGATGGACCCCGCCCGCACTGCACCCTCCTGTGTGTTTGACCCCGCCCGCACTTCACTCTCCAGTGCTTTGGGCCCCATCCACACTACACCCTCCAGTGCGATAAGAACCGCCCACACTGCACCCTCCAGTGTGATGGGCCCCACCCGCACTGAACCCTCCAGTGCGATGGGCAACACCTGTACTGCACCGTCCAGTGTGATGGGCCCCACCCGCACTGCACTTTCCAGTGTGATGGGCCCCACCCGCACTGCAAACTCCAGTGCAATGGGCCCGCCCGCACTGCACCCTTTAGTGCGATGTGCCCCACCCGCACTGCACCCTCCAGTGTGATGGACCCCGACCGCACTTCACCCTCCAGTGTGATGGGCCCTGCCCGCACTGCACCCTTCAGTGTGATGGACCCCGCCCTCACTTCACTCTCCAGTGCTTTCGGCCCCACAAACATTGCACCCTCCAGTGCGATGGTCCCCGCCTTCACTGAACCCTCCAGTGTGATGGGCCCCATCTGCACTGCATCCTCCAGTGCGATGGGCCTCGCCTGCACTGCACTCTCCAGTGTGATGGACCCCGTCTGCACTTCACCCTCCAGTGCATTGGGCCCCACCCGCACTGCACCCTACAGTGTGATGAACCCCGCCCGTACATCACCCTCCAGTGTGATGGGCCCCGCCCGCACTGCACCCTCCTGTGTGTTTGACCCCGCCCGCACTTCATCTCCAGTGCTTTGGGCCCCATCCACACTGCACCCTCCAGTGCGATAAGCCCCGCCCACACTGCACCCTCCAGTGCGATGGGCCCCACTCGCACTGAACCCTCCAGTGCTATGGGCCCCACCTGTACTGCACCGTCCAGTGCGAGGGGCCCCACCCACACTGCACCCTCCAGTGCGATGGACCCCACCCGCACTGCAGGCAACAGTGCGATGGGCCCAGCCCACACTGCACCCTCCAGTGCGATGGGCCCCGCCCGCACTGCACCCCCCCAGTGCGATGGGCTCCGCCCGCACTGGACCCTCCAGTTCGATGGACTCCGGCCGCACTTCAGCCTCCAGTGCGATGGGCCCCATCCGCACTGCACCACATAGTCCGATGGGCCCCACCCGCACTATACACTCTAGTGCGATGGGCCATACACGCACTGCACCCTCCAATGCGATTGTCCCCACCCTCACTGAACCCTCCAATGTGATGGGCCCCACCCGCACTGCACCCTCAAGTGCGATGGGCCCCACCCACACTGCACCCTTGAGTGCAATAGGCCCCACACACACTTCACCCTTGAGTGCGATGGGCCCCATCCACACTGCACCCTCCAGTGCGATGGGCCCCACTCGCACTGAACCCTCCAGTGCTATGGGCCCCACCTGTACTGCACCGTCCAGTGCGAGGGGCTCCACCCACACTGCACCCTCCAGTGCGATGGACCCCACCCGCACTGCAGGCAACAGTGCGATGGGCCCAGCCCACACTGCACCCTCCAGTGCGATGGGCCCCGCCCGCACTGCACCCCCCCAGTGCGATGGGCTCCGCCCACACTGGACCCTCCAGTTCGATGGACTCCGGCCGCACTTCAGCCTCCAGTGCGATGGGCCCCATCCGCACTGCACCACATAGTCCGATGGGCCCCACCCGCACTATACACTCCAGTGCGATGGGCCATACACGCACTGCACCCTCCAATGCGATTGTCCCCACCCTCACTGAACCCTCCACTGTGATGGGCCCCACCCGCACTGCACCCTCAAGTGCGATGGGCCCCACCCACACTGCACCCTTGAGTGCAATAGGCCCCACACACACTTCACCCTTGAGTGCGATGGGCCCCATCCGCACTGCACCCTCCAGTGCGATCGGCCCCACCTGCACTGCACCCTCCAGTGCGATGTGTCCCACCTGTACTACACCCTCAGGTGCGATGGGCCCCGTCTGCACTGCACCTTCAACTGCGATGGGCCCCGCCCGCACTGCACCCTCCATTGTGATGAACCCCACCCACACTTCACCCTCCAGTGTGATGGGCCCCGCCCACATTGCACCCTCCAGTGCAGTAAGCCCCACCCACATTACACCCTCCAGTGCGATTGGACCCACCCGCACTGAACCTTTGAGTGCAAAGGGCAACACCCGTACTGCACCGTCCAGTGCGATGGGCCCCACCCGCACTGCACTTTCCAGTGTGATGGGCCCCACCCGCACTGTAACCTCCAGTGCAATGGGACCGCCCACACTGCAGCCTCCATTGCGATGGGCCCCACCCCCACTGCACCCTCCAGTGTGATGGACCCCGCCCGCACATCACCCATCAGTGTCATGGGCCCCGCCCGCACTGCACCTTTCAGTGCGAGGGGCCCCATCCGCATTGCAACCTACAGTGCGATGGACCCCACCCGCACTGCACCCTCCAGTGCCATGGGCCCCATCTGCACTGCATTCTCCATTGTAATGGACCCCACCCGCACGGCAACTGCCAGTGTCATGGGCCTCAAATGCACTGCACCCTCCAGTGCGATGGTCCCAACCTGCACTGCACCACATAGTCCTATGGGCCCCACCCTCACTACACCCTCCAGTGCGATGGGCCATACCCGCACTTCACGCTCGAATGCGATGGGCCCCACCCGCCCTGCAACCTCCAGTGCGATGGGTCCCACCCACACTGCAACCTCCAGTGCGATGGGCCCCGCCTGCACTTCACCCTTCAGTGCGATGTGCCACGCCCCCACTGCACCCTCCAGTGCAATGGGCCCCACTAGCACTGAACCCTCCAGTGCGATGGGCCCCACCTGTACTGCACCGTCCAGTGCGAGGGGCCCCACCCGTATTGCACCCTACAGTGCGATGGACCCCACCTGCACTGCAGTCAACAGTGCGATGGGCCCAACCCGCACTGCACTCTCCAGTGCGATGGCCCCGCCCGCACTGCACCCTCTAGTGCGATGGGCTCCGCCCGCACTGCACCCTCCAGTTCGATGGAATACGGCCGCACTGCACCCTCCAGTGCGATGGGCCCCACCCACACTGAACCCTCCACTGTGATGGGCCCCACCCGCACTGCACCCTCCAGTGCAGTAAGCCCCACCCGCATTGCACCCTCCAGTGCGATGGGACCCACCCGCACTGAACCCTCCAGTGCGAAGTGTAACACCTGTACTGCACCGTCGAGTGCGATGGGCCACACCCCCACTGCACTTTCCACTGCGATGGGCTCCACCTGCACTGCAACCTCCAGTGCAATGGGCCCGCCCGCACTGCACCCTCCAGTGCAATGGGCCCCACCCGCACTGCACCCTCCAGTGTGATGGACCCCGCCTGCACTTCACCCTCCAGTGTAATGGGCCCCGCCCGCACTGCACCCTTCAGTTTGATGGACCCCGCCCGTACTTCACTCTCAAGTGCTTTCGGCCCCATGAACACTGCACCATCCAGTGCGATAAGCCCCACCCACACTGCACCCTCCAGTGCACTGGGACCCACCTGCACTGAACCCTCCAGTGTGATGGTCCCCACCTGCACTGCACCCTCCAGTGTGATGGGTCCCACCCGCCCTGCATCCTCCATTGCGATGGACCCCACCCGCACTGCATCCTCCAGTGCGATGGGCCCCATCTGCACTGCACTCTCCATTGTAATGGACCCCACCAACACGGCAACCGCCAGTGTCATGGGCCTCTCGTGCACTGCACCCTCCAGTGCGATGGTCCCCACCTGCACTGCAGTCAACAGTGCGATGGGCCCAGCCCGCACTGCACTCTCCAGTGCGATGGCCCCGCCCGCACTGCACCCTCCAGTGCGATGGGCTCCGCCCGCACTGCACCCTCCAGTTCGATGGACTACGGCCGCACTGCACCCTCCAGTGCGATGGGCCCCACCCACACTGAACCCTCCACTGTGATGGGCCCCACCCGCACTGCAACCTCCAGTGCAGTAAGCCCCACCCACATTGCACCCTCCAGTGCGATGGGACCCACCCGCACTGAACCCTCCAGTGCGAAGTGCAACACCTGTACTGCACCGTCGAGTGCGATGGGCCACACCCCCACTGCACTTTCCACTGCAATGGGCCCCACCTGCACTGCAACCTCCAGTGCAATGGGCCCGCCCGCACTGCACCCTCCAGTGCAATGGGCCCCACCCGCACTGCACCCTCCAGTGTGATGGACCCCGCCTGCACTTCACCCTCCAGTGTAATGGGCCCCGCCCGCACTGCACCCTTCAGTTTGATGGACCCCGCCCGCAATTCACTCTCAAGTGCTTTCGGCCCCATGAACACTGCACCCTCCAGTGCGATAAGCCCCGCCCACACTGCACCCTCCAGTGCACTGGGACCCACCCGCACTGAACCCTCCAGTGTGATGGTCCCCACCTGCACTGCACCCTCCAGTGTGATGGGTCCCACCCGCACTGCATCCTCCATTGCGATGGACCCCACCCGCTCTGCATCCTCCAGTGCGATGGGCCCCATCTGCACTGCACTCTCCATTGTAATGGACCCCACCCGCACGGCAACCGCCAGTGTCATGGGCCTCTCGTGCACTGCACCCTCCAGTGCGATGGTCCCCACCTGCACTGCACCCTCCAGTGCGATGGGTTCCACCCGCACTGCACCCTCCAGTGCGATGGACCCCACCTGCACTGCACCCTCCAGTGCGATGGGCCACATCTGCACTGCATCCTCCAGAGCGATGGGTCCCACCCACACTGCACACTCCAGTACGTTGGGCCCCACCTGTACTGCTTCCTCCAGTGCGATGGACCCCACCTGCACTGCACCCTCCAGTGCGATAGGCCGCATCTGCACTGCATCCTCCAGAACGATGGGTCCCACCCACACGGCACCCTCCAGTACGTTGGGCCCCACCTGTACTGCACCGTCCAGTGCGATGGACCCCACCCGCACTGCAGCCAACAGTGCGATGGGCCCAGCCCGCACTGCATCCTCCAGTGCGATGGGCCCCACCCGCACTGCACCCTCCAGTGCGATGGCCCCCACCCGCACTGAACCACATAGTCAGATGGGTTCCACCCGCGCTATATCGTCCAGTGCGATGGGCCATACCCTCACTGCACCCTCCACTGTGATGGGCCCCACGCGCACTGCACCCTCCAGTGCGATGGGCCCCACCCAAACTGCACCCTTGAGTGCAATAGGCCCCACCCACACTGCACCATTGACTGCGATGGGCGCAATCCACACTGCACCCTCCAGTGCGATGGGCCCCACCTGCACTGCACACTCCAGTGCGATGTGTCCCACCTGCACTGCACCCTCCAGTGCGATGGTCCCCACTCGCACTACACCCTCAAGTGCGATGGGCACCGTCTGCACTGCACCCTCCACTGCGATGGGCCCCGCCCGCACTGCAACCTCCAGTGCGATGGGTCCCACCTGTACTGCACCCTCCAGTGCGATGGGCCCCACCCGCACTACACCCTCAAGTGCGATGGTCCCCGTCTGCACTGCACCCTCCAGTGCGATGGGCCCCACCCAAACTGCACCCTTGAGTGCGATAGTCCCCACCCACACTGCACCCTTGACTGCGATGGGCGCCATCCACACTGCACCCTCCAGTGCGATGGGCCCATCCTGCACTGCACCCTCCAGTGCGATGGTACCCACCCGCACTACACCCTCAAGTGCGATGGACCCCATCTGCACTGCACCCTCCAGTGCGTTGGTACCCGCCCGCACTGACCTCATCCATTGTGATGATCCCCGCCCACACTTCACCCTCCAGTGTGATGGGTCCCGCCCACACTGCACCCTCCAGTGCAATAAGCCCAACCCGCATTGCACCCTCCAGTGCGATGGGCCCTACCTGCACTGCACCCTCCAGTGCGATGGGTCCCACCTGTACTGCACCCTCCAGTGCGATGGTCTGCACCCGCACTACACCCTCAAGTGCGATGGGCCCTACCTGAACTGCACCCTCCAGTGCGATGGGTCCCACCTGTACTGCACCATCCAGTCCGATGGGCCCCACCTGCACTACACCCTCAAGTGTGATGGGCCCCGTCTGCACTGCACCCTCCAGTGCGATGGGCCCAGCCCGCACTGCACCCTCCATTGTGATGAACCTCACCCACACTTTACCCTCCAGTGTGATGGGCCCCGCCCACACTGCACCCTCCAGTGCAATAAGCCCCACCTGCATTGCACCCTCCAGTGCGATGGGACCCACCCGCACTGAACTCTCCAGTGCGAAGGGCAACACCTGCACTGCACTGTCCAGTGTGATGGGCCCCACCCGCACTGCACTTTCCAGTGCGATGGGCCCCACCCGCACTGCAACCTCCAGTGCAATGAGCCCGCCCGTACTGCACCCTCCAGTGCGATGGGCCCCACCCGCACTGCACCCTCGAGTGTGATGGACCCCGACCGCACTTCACCCTCCAGTGTGATGGGCCCTGCCCGCACTGCACCCTTCAGTGTGATGGACCCCGCCCTCACTTCACTCTCCAGTGCTTTCGGCCCCATGAACATTGCACCCTCCAGTGCGATGGTTCCCGCCTTCACTGAACCCTCCAGTGTGATTCGCCTCGCCTGCACTGCACTCTCCAGTGTGATGGACCCTGTCTGCACTTCACCCTCCAGTGTGATGGGCCCCGCCCGCACTTCACCCTCCTGTGTGTTTGACCCCGCCCGCACTACATCTCCAGTGCTTTGGGCCCCATCCACACTGCACCCTCCAGTGTGATAAGCCCCGCCCACACTGCACCCTCCAGTGCGATGGGCCCCACCCACACTGAACCCTCCAGTGCGATGGGCCCCACCTGTACTCTGCACCGTCCAGTGCGAGGGGCCCCACCCGCACTGCACCCTCCAGTGCGATGGACCCCACCCGCACTGCAGGCAACAGTGCAATGGGCACAGCCCACACTGCACCCTCCAGTGCGATGGGCCCCGTCCACACTGCACCCCCCCAGTGCAAAGGGCTCCGCCCACACTGCACCCTCCAGTTCGATGGACTCCGGCCGCACTGCAGCCTCCAGTGCGATGGGCCCCATCCGCACTGCACCACATAGTCCGATCGGCCCCACCCGCACTATACACTCCAGTGCGATGGGCCATACCTGCACTGCACCCTCCAGTGCGATGGTCCCCACCCGCACTGAACCCTCCACTGTGATGGGCCCCACCCGCACTGCACCCTCGAGTGTGATGGGCCCCACCCACACTGCACCCTTGAGTGCTATAGGCCCCACAAACACTTCACCCTTGAGTGCGATGGGCCCCATCCGCACTGCACCCTCCAGTGCGATGGGCCCCACCTGCACTGCACCCTCCAGTGCGATGTGTCCCACCTGTACTACACCCTCAGGTGCGATGGGCCCCGTCTGCACTGCACCCTCAAGTGCGATGGGCGCCGCCCGCACTGCACCCTCCATTGTGATGAACCCCACCCACACTTTACCCTCCAGTGTGATGGGCCCCGCCCACATTGCACCCTCCAGTGCAGTAAGCCCGACCCGCATTACACCCTCCAGTGCGATGGGACCCACCCGCACTGAACCATCCAGTGCAAAGGGCAACACCTGTACTGCACCATCCAGTGCGATGGGCCCCACCCGCACTGCACTTTCCAGTGCGATGAGCCCCACCCGCACTGTAACCTCCAGTGCAATGGGCCCATCCGCACTGCAGCCTCCAGTGCGATGGGCCCAACCCGCACTGCACCCTCCAGTGTGATGGACCCCACCCGCACATCACCCACCAGTGTGATGGGCCCCGCCCGCACTGCACCTTTCAGTGTGATGGACCCCGCCCGCACTTTACTCTCCAGTGATTTCGGCCCCACTAACACTGCACCCTCCAGTGCGATAAGCCCCGCCCCATTGCACCCTCCAGTGCGATGGGACCCACCCGCACTGAAACCTCCAGTGCGATAGGCCCCACTCGCACTGCACCCTCCAGTGTGATGGTCCCCACCTGCACTGCACCCTCCAGTGTGATGGGTCCCACCCGCCCTGCATCCTCCATTGCGATGGACCCCACCCGCACTGCATCCTCCAGTGCGATGGGCCCCATCTGCACTGCACTCTCCATTGTAATGGACGCCACCCGCACGGCAACCGCCAGTGTCATGGGCCTCACCTGCACTGCACCCTCCAGCGCGATGGGTTCCACCCGCACAGCATCCTCCAGTGCGATGGACGCCACCTGCACTGCACCCTCCAGTGCGATGGGACACATCTGCACTGCATCCTCCAGTGCGATGGGCCCCACCCACACTGCACCCTCCAGTACGATGGGCCCCGCCTTAACTGAACCCTCCAGAGCGATGGACCCCGTCTGCACTGCATCCTCCAGTGCGATGGGCCATGCCTGCACGTCACTCTCCAGTGTGATGGACCCCGTCTGCACTTCACCCTGCAGTGCGATGGGCCCCACCCGCAATGCACCCTCTAGTGTGATGAAGCCCGCCCGCACTTCACCCTCCAGTGTGATGGGCCCTGCTGGCACTGCACCCTCCTGTTTGATTGACCCCGCCCGCACTTCACTCTCCAGTGCTTTGGGCCCCACCCACACTGCACCCTCCAGTGCGATAAGCCCCATCCGCACTGCACCCTTCAGTGCGATGGGCCCCACCCACACTGAACCATCCTAGTGCGATGGTCCCTACCTGTACTGCTTCGTCCAGTGTGATGGGCCCCACCCGCACTGCACCCTCCAGTGCAATGGACCCCACCCGCACTGCAGCCAACAGTGCAATGGGCCCAGCCCACACTGCACCCTCCAGTGCGATGGGCCCCGCCCGCACTGCACCCTCCAATGCAATGGGCCCCACCCGCACTGCACCACATAGTCCGATGGGCTCCACCCGCACTATACCGCCCAGTGCGATGGGCCATACCCTCACTGCACCTTCCACTGTGATGGGCCCCACCCGCACTGCACCCTCCAGTGCGATGGGCCCCACCCAAACTGCACCCTTGAGTGCGATATGCCCTACCCACACTGCACCCTTAACTGCGATGGGCGCCATCCACACTGCACCCTCCAGTGCGATGATCCCCAGCTGCACTGCACCCTCCAGTGCGATGGGTCCCACCTGTACTGCACCCTCCAGTGCGATGGTCCCCACCAGCACTACACCCTCAAGTGCGATGGGCCCCGTCTGCACTGCACCCTCCAGTGCAATGGGCCCCGCCCACACTGCCCCCTCCATTGTGATGAACCCCGCCCACACTTCACCCTCCAGTGTGATGGGCCCCACCCACACTGCACCCTCCAGTGTAATAAGCCCCACCCACATTGCCCCCTCCATTGCGATGGGACCCACCCACACTGAACCCTCCAGTGCAATGGGCAACACCTGTACTGCACCGTCCAGTGCGATGGGCCCCACCCACACTACACCGTCCAGTGCGATGGGCCCCACCCGCACTGCAACCTCCAGTGCAATGGCTCCGCCCGCACTGCACCCTCCAGTGCTATGGGTCCCGCTCGCACTGCACCCTCCAGTGCGCTGGCCCCCCCCTGCACTGCACACTCCAGTGCAATGCGCCACGCCTGCACTGCACCCTCCAGTGCGATGGGAGCCTCTATCACTGCACCCTCCAGTGCGATGGGCCCAACCCGCACTGCACTCTGCAGTGTGTGGGCCCCACCTGCACTGCACCCTCCAGTGTGATGGGCCCCACCCGCACTGCACCACATATTCTGATGGGCCCCATCTGCACTACACCCTCGAGTGCAATGGGACACACCCGCACTGCACCCTCCAGTGTGACGGTCCCCACCTGCACTGCACCCTCCATTGCGATGGGTCCCACCCGCACTGCATCCTCCAGTGCAATGGACCCCACCCTCACTGCACCCTCCAGTGTGATGGGCCCTGTCTGCACTGCACTCTCCAGTGTAATGGACCCCACTCGCACGGCACCCTCCAGTGTCATGGGCCTCACCTGCACTGCATCCTCCAGTGTGATGGGCAACACCCGCACTTCACCCTCTAGTGCGATGGGCCCCACCCGCACTGAACCCTCCAGTACGATGTTCCCCGCCTTCACTGAACACTCCAGTGCGATGGGCACCGTCTGCACTCAAACCTCCAGTGCTTTGGGCCCAGCCTGCACTACATGCTCCAGTGTGATGGACCCCGCCCGCACTTCACCCTCCAGTGTGATTGGCCCCACGCACACTGCACCCTTTAGTGTGATGGACCCTGCCCGCACTTCACTTTCCAGTGCTTTGGGCCCCACACACACTGCACAGTCCAGTGCGATAAGCCCCGCCCGCACTGCACCCTCCAGTGCAATGGGCCCCACCCGCACTGCACCCTTCAGTGCGATGGTCCCCACCTGCACTGCACCCTCCAGTGTGATGGGTCCCACCCGTACTGCATCCTCCAGTGCGATGGACCCCACCCGCACTGCACCCTCCAGTGCCATGGGCCCCATCTGCACTGCATTCTCCATTGTAATGAACCCCACCCGCACGGCAACCGCCAGAGTCATGGGCCTCAAATGCACTGCACCCTCCAGTGCGATGGTCCCAACCTGCACTGCACCACATAGTCCAATGGGCCCCACCCTCACTACACACTCCAGTGCGATGGGCCATACCCGCACTTCACCCTAGAATGCGATGGGCCCCACCCGCACTGCACCCTCCAGTGCGATGGGCCCAACCCACACTGCAACCTCCAGTGCGATGGGTCCCACCCACACTGCAACCTCCAGTGCGATGGGCCCGTCTCCACTTCACCCTCCAGTGCGATGTGCCACGCCCCCACTGCAACCTCCAGTGCGATGGACCCCGCCCACACTGTACCCTCCAGTGCGATGGGACCCTTTCGCACTGCACCCTACAGTGTGATGGTTCCCACCCGCACTGCACCCTCCAGTGCGATGGGCCAAACCCGCAATGCACCCTGCAGTGTAGTGGCCCCACCAGCACTGCACCCTCTAGTGCGATGAGCCCCACCTGCACTGTACCCTTCAGTACGATGATCCCCGCCTACACTGAACGCTCCAGTGCGATGGGCCCCATCTGTACTGCAACCTCCAGTGCTATGGGCACCGCCTGCACTGCACGCTCCAGTGTGATGGTTCCCACCTGCACTGCACCCCTGAGTGTGATGGGCCCCACCTGCACTGCAACCTCCTGTGCGATGGACCGCACCCGCAATGCACCCTCCAGTGCGATGGGTCCCACCCTCACTGCACCCTCCAGTACAATGGCCCCCACCCGCACTTCACCCTCCAGTGCGATTGGCCCCACCCACACTGCACCCTTGAGTGCGATGGGCCCCACCTGCACTGCACCCTCCAGTGCGATGGGTCCCACCCGCACTGCACCCTCTATTACAATGGCCCCCACCCGCCCTTCACCCTCCAGTGTGATGGGCCTTACCCGCACTGCACCCTCCAGTGTGATGGTTCCCACCCGCACTGCTCCCTCCAGTGTGATGGGCCCCACCTGCACTGCACCCTCCAGTGCGATGGGCCCCACCCACACTGCACCCTCCAGTGTGATGGGCCCCACCCGCACTGCAAACTCAAGTGCGATGGGCCCCGTCTGCACTGCACCCTCCAGTGCGGAGGGCCCTGCCCGCACTGCACCATCCATTGTGATGAACCCCACCCACACTTCACCCTCCAGTGTGATGGGCCCCGCCCACATTGCACCCTCCAGTGCAATTAGCCCCACCCGCATTGCACCCTCCAGTGCGATGGGACCCACCCGCACTGTACCCTCCAGTGTGAAGGGCAACACCTGTACTGCACCGTCCAGTGCGATGGGCCCCACCCGCACTGCAACCTCCAGTGCAATGGGCCCGCCCACACTGCACCTTCCAGTGCGATGGGCCCCACCCGCATTGCACCCTCCAGTGTGATGGACCCCGCCCGCACTACACCCTTCAGTGTGATGGAACCTGCAGGCACTTCACTCTCCAGTGCTTTCGGCCCCACTTACACTGCACCCTCCAGTGCAATAAGCCCTGCCCGTACTGCACCCTCCAGTGCAATGGGCCCCCCCTGCTCTGCACCCTCCAGTGCGATGGGCCACGCCCGCACTGCACCCTCCAGTGCGATGGGAGCCTCACACTGCACTCTGATGGGTCCCACCTGTAATGCACCCTCCAGTACAATGAGCTCCACACACACTGCACCCTCCAGTACGATGGGCCCCACCTTCACTGAACCCTCCAGTGGGATGGGCCCAGTCTGCACTGCACACTCCAGTGTGATGGACCCCGTCTGCACTTTACCCTCCAGTGCGATGGGCCACACCCGCACTGCACCCTACAGTGTGATGAACCCCGCCCGTACTTCACCCTCCAGTATGAAGGGCCCCGCCCGCACTGCACCCTCCTGTGTGTTTGACCCCGCCCGCACTTCACTCTCCAGTGCTTTGGGCCCCACCCGCACGGCACCCTCCAGTTTCATGGGCCCCGCCTTCACTGAACCCTCCAGTGTGATGGGCCCCATCTGCACTGAACGCTCCAGTGCGATGGACCCGTCTGCACTTCACCCTCCAGTTCAATGGGCCCCACCCGCACTGCACCCTCCAGTGCAATGGGCCCCAAGCGCACTGCACCCTACAGTGTGATGAACCCCGCCCGTGCTTCACTCTCCAGTGTGATGGACCCCGCCCGCACTGCACCCTCCTGTGTGTTTGACCCCGCCCGCACTTCACTCTCCAGTGCTTTGGGCCCCATCCACACTACACCCTCCAGTGCGATAAGAACCGCCCACACTGCACCCTCCAGTGTGATGGGCCCCACCCGCACTGAACCCTCCAGTGCGATGGGCAACACCTGTACTGCACCGTCCAGTGTGATGGGCCCCACCCGCACTGCACTTTCCAGTGTGATGGGCCCCACCCGCACTGCAAACTCCAGTGCAATGGGCCCGCCCGCACTGCACCCTTCAGTGCGATGTGCCCCACCCGCACTGCACCCTCCAGTGTGATGGACCCCGACCGCACTTCACCCTCCAGTGTGATGGGCCCTGCCCGCACTGCACCCTTCAGTGTGATGGACCCCGCCCTCACTTCACTCTCCAGTGCTTTCGGCCCCACAAACATTGCACCCTCCAGTGCGATGGTCCCCGCCTTCACTGAACCCTCCAGTGTGATGGGCCCCATCTGCACTGCATCCTCCAGTGCGATGGGCCTCGCCTGCACTGCACTCTCCAGTGTGATGGACCCCGTCTGCACTTCACCCTCCAGTGCATTGGGCCCCACCCGCACTGCACCCTACAGTGTGATGAACCCCGCCCGTACATCACCCTCCAGTGTGATGGGCCCCGCCCGCACTGCACCCTCCTGTGTGTTTGACCCCGCCCGCACTTCATCTCCAGTGCTTTGGGCCCCATCCACACTGCACCCTCCAGTGCGATAAGCCCCGCCCACACTGCACCCTCCAGTGCGATGGGCCCCACTCGCACTGAACCCTCCAGTGCTATGGGCCCCACCTGTACTGCACCGTCCAGTGCGAGGGGCCCCACCCACACTGCACCCTCCAGTGCGATGGACCCCACCCGCACTGCAGGCAACAGTGCGATGGGCCCAGCCCACACTGCACCCTCCAGTGCGATGGGCCCCGCCCGCACTGCACCCCCCCAGTGCGATGGGCTCCGCCCGCACTGGACCCTCCAGTTCGATGGACTCCGGCCGCACTTCAGCCTCCAGTGCGATGGGCCCCATCCGCACTGCACCACATAGTCCGATGGGCCCCACCCGCACTATACACTCTAGTGCGATGGGCCATACACGCACTGCACCCTCCAATGCGATTGTCCCCACCCTCACTGAACCCTCCAATGTGATGGGCCCCACCCGCACTGCACCCTCAAGTGCGATGGGCCCCACCCACACTGCACCCTTGAGTGCAATAGGCCCCACACACACTTCACCCTTGAGTGCGATGGGCCCCATCCACACTGCACCCTCCAGTGCGATGGGCCCCACTCGCACTGAACCCTCCAGTGCTATGGGCCCCACCTGTACTGCACCGTCCAGTGCGAGGGGCTCCACCCACACTGCACCCTCCAGTGCGATGGACCCCACCCGCACTGCAGGCAACAGTGCGATGGGCCCAGCCCACACTGCACCCTCCAGTGCGATGGGCCCCGCCCGCACTGCACCCCCCCAGTGCGATGGGCTCCGCCCACACTGGACCCTCCAGTTCGATGGACTCCGGCCGCACTTCAGCCTCCAGTGCGATGGGCCCCATCCGCACTGCACCACATAGTCCGATGGGCCCCACCCGCACTATACACTCCAGTGCGATGGGCCATACACGCACTGCACCCTCCAATGCGATTGTCCCCACCCTCACTGAACCCTCCACTGTGATGGGCCCCACCCGCACTGCACCCTCAAGTGCGATGGGCCCCACCCACACTGCACCCTTGAGTGCAATAGGCCCCACACACACTTCACCCTTGAGTGCGATGGGCCCCATCCGCACTGCACCCTCCAGTGCGATCGGCCCCACCTGCACTGCACCCTCCAGTGCGATGTGTCCCACCTGTACTACACCCTCAGGTGCGATGGGCCCCGTCTGCACTGCACCTTCAACTGCGATGGGCCCCGCCCGCACTGCACCCTCCATTGTGATGAACCCCACCCACACTTCACCCTCCAGTGTGATGGGCCCCGCCCACATTGCACCCTCCAGTGCAGTAAGCCCCACCCACATTACACCCTCCAGTGCGATTGGACCCACCCGCACTGAACCTTTGAGTGCAAAGGGCAACACCCGTACTGCACCGTCCAGTGCGATGGGCCCCACCCGCACTGCACTTTCCAGTGTGATGGGCCCCACCCGCACTGTAACCTCCAGTGCAATGGGACCGCCCACACTGCAGCCTCCATTGCGATGGGCCCCACCCCCACTGCACCCTCCAGTGTGATGGACCCCGCCCGCACATCACCCATCAGTGTCATGGGCCCCGCCCGCACTGCACCTTTCAGTGTGATGGACCCCACCCGCACTGTACCCTCCAGTGCGATGGACCCCGCCCGCACATCACCCACCAGTGTGATGGGCCCCGCCCCCACTGCACCCTCCAGTGCGATGGACCTCTCCCACACTGTACCCTCCAGTGCGATGGGACCCTTTCGCACAGCACCCTACAGTGTGATGGTCCCCACCCACACTGCATCCTCCAATGCGATGGTCTTTACCCGCACTGAACTCTCCAGTGCGATGGGCCAAACCCGCAATGCACCCTGCAGTGTGGTGGGCCCCACCAGCACTGCACCCTCTAGTGCGATGGCCACACCTGCACTGTACCCTTCAGTACAATGGTCCCCGCCTACACTGAACGCTCCAGTACGATGGGCCCCATCTGTACTGCAACCTCCAGTGCTATGGGCACCGCCTGCACTGCACGCTCCAGTGTGATGGTTCCCACCTGCACTGCACCGCTGAGTGCGATGGGCCCCACCTGCACTGCAGCCTCCAATGCGATGGATCGCACCCGCACTGCACCCTCCAGTGCGATGGGTCCCACCCTCACTGCACCCTCCAGTACAATGGCCGACACCCGCACTTCACCCTCCAGTGCGATGGGCCCCACCTGCACTGCACCTTCCAGTGCGAAGGGTCCCACCCACACTGCACCCTCCAGTACAATGGCCCCCACCCGCCCTTCACCCTCCAGTGCGATGGGCCTTACCCGCACTGCACCCTCCAGTGTGATGGTTCCCACACGCACTACTCCCTCCAGTGTGATGGGCCCCACCTGCACTGCACCCTCCAGTGCGATGGGCCCCACCCACACTGCAAACTTCAGGGCGATGGGCCCCACACGCACTGCAAACTCAAGTGCGATGGGACCCGTCTGCACTGCACCCTCCTGTGCGATGGGCCCCGCCCGCACTGCACCCTCCATTGTGATGAACCCCACCCACACTTCACCCACCAGTGTGATGGGCCTCGCCCACATTACACCCTCCAGTGCAATAAGCCCCACCCGCATTGCACCCTCCAGTGCGATGGGACCCACCCGCACTGTACCCTCCAGTGTGAAGGGCAACACCTGTACTGCACCATCCAGTGCGATGGGCCCCACCCGCACTGCAACCTCCAGTGCAATGGGCCCGCCCACACTGCACCTTCCAGTGCGATGGGCCCCACCCGCACTGCACCCTCCAGTGTGATGGACCCCGCCCGCACTGCACCCTTCAGTGTGATGGACCCTGCCCGCACTTCACTCTCCAGTGCTTTCGGCCCCACGAACTCTGCACCCTCCAGTGCGATAAGCCCTGCCCGTACTGCACCCTCCAGTACACTGGGCCCCCCCTGCTCTGCACCCTCCAGTGCGATGGGCCACGCCCGCACTGCACCCTCCAGTGCGATGGGAGCCTCTCACACTGCACTCTGATGGGTCCCACCTGTAATGCACCCTCCAGTACAATGAGCTCCACACACACTGCACCCTCCTGTACGATGGGCCCCAGCTTCACTGAACACTCCAGTGCGATGGTCCCCTTCTGCACTGCACCCTCCAGTGCGATTGGCCCCACCTGCACTGCACCCTACAGTACGATGGGCCCCACCTTCACTGAACCCTCCAGTGTGATGGGCCCCGTCTGCACTGCACGCTCCAGTGTGATGGACCCCGTCTGCACTTCACCCTCCAGTGCGATGGGCCACACCCACACTGCACGTTACAGTGTGATGAACCCCGCCCGTACTTCAACCTCCAGTGTGATGGGCCCCGCCCGCACTGCACCCGCCTGTGTGTTTGACAGCGCCCGCACTTCACTCTCCAGTGCTTTGGGCCCCACCCGCATGGCACCCTCCAGTTTCATGGGCCCCACCCGCACTGCACCCTCCAGTGTGATGGGCCCCACCCGCACTGCACCCTCCAGTGTGATGGGCCCCACCTGCACTGCAGCCTCCAGTACGATGGGCCCCGTCTGCACTGAACTCTCCAGTGCGATGGACCCATCTGCACTTCACCCTCCAGTGCAATGGGCCCCACCCGCACTGCACCCTACAGTGTGATGAACCCCGCCCGTACTTCACCCTCCAGTGTGATGGACCCCGCCCACACTGCACCCTCCTGTGTGTTTGACCCCGCCCGCACTTCACACTCCAGTGCTTTGGGCCCCATCCACACTACACCCTCCAGTGCGATAAGAACCGCCCACACTGCACCCTCCAGTGTGATGGGCCCCACCCGCACTGAACCCTCCAGTGCGATGGGCCCCACCTGTACTGCACCGTCCAGTGCGAGGGGCCCCACCCGCACTGCACGCTCCAGTGAGATGGACCCCACCCACACTGCAGCCAACAGTGCGATGGGCCCAGCCTGCACTGCACCCTTAAGTTCGATGGGCCCCGCCCGCACTGCACCCTCCAGTGCGACGGGCTCTTCCCGCACTGCACCCTTCAGTTCGATGGACTCCGGCCGCACTGCACCCTCCAGTGTGATGGGCCCACCCGCTCTGCACCACATAGTCCGATGGGCCCCACACGTACTATACACTCCAATGCGATGGGCCATACCCACACTGTACCCTCCAGTGCGATGGTCCCCACCCGCACTGCACCCTCCACTGTGATGGTCGCCAACCGCACTGCACCCTCCAGTGTGATGGGCCCCACCCACACTGCACCCTTGAGTTCGATAGGCCCCACCCACACTGCACCCTTGAGTGCGATGGGCCCCTTCCGCACTGCACCCTCCAGTGCGATGTGCCCCGCCCACACTGCACCCTCCAGTGCAATAAGCACCACCCGCATTGCACCCTCCAGTGTCATGGGCCTCACCTGCACTGCACCCTACAGTGCAATGGGCCACGCCCGCACTGTACTCTCCAGTGCGATGGACCCTGCCCACACTGCACCCTCCAGTGCGATGGGACCCTCTCGCACTGCACCCTCCAGTGTGATGAACCCCACCCGCATGGCAACCGCCAGTGTCATGGGCCTCACCTGC
Organism: Phyllobates terribilis; assembly: GCF_046119375.1. NCBI lineage: Eukaryota > Metazoa > Chordata > Amphibia > Anura > Dendrobatidae > Phyllobates > Phyllobates terribilis. The sequence goes on along the minus strand of NW_027362827.1, from coordinate 78,139 downwards.
ACTGCACCCTCTAGTGCGATGGGCCTCATCTGCACTACATCCTCCAGTGCAATGGGCCCCACCCACACTGCACCCTCCAGTACGATGGGTCCCGCCTTCACTGAACCCTCCAGTGCGATGGACCCCATCTGCACTGCATCCTCCAGTGCGATGGGCCCCGCATGCACTGCAGGCTCCAGTGTGATGGACCCTGTCTGCACTTCACCCTCCAGTACGATGGGCCCCACCCGCACTGCACACTCTAATGTGATGGACCCCGCCCGCACTTCACCCTCCAGTGTGATGGGCCCCGCCCGCACTGCAACATCCTGTGTGATTGACCCCACCCGCACTTCATTCTCCAGTGCTTTGGGCCCCACCCACACTGCACCCTCCAGTGCGATTATCCCCGCACGCACTGCACCCTCCAGTGCGCTGGGCTCCACCCGCAGTGAACCCTCCAGTGCGATGGGCCCCACCTGTACTGCACCGTCCAGTGCGAAGGGCCCCACCCACACTGCACCCTCCAGTGCGATGGACCCACCCACACTGCAGCAAAAAGTGCGATGGGCCCAGCCCGCACTGCACCCTCCAGTGCGATGGGCCACGCCCGCACTGCACCCTCCAGTGCGATAGGCTCTGCCCGCACTGTACCCTCCAGTTCGATGGACTCCGGCCGCACTGCACCCTCCAGTGCGATGGGCCCCGTCTGCACTGCACACTCCAGTGCGATGGGCCCCGCCCGCACTGCATCCTCCAGTGTGATGTACCTCGCCCGCACTTCACCCTCCAGTGTGATGGGCCCCGCCCGCACTGCACCCTTCAGTGTGATGGACCCCGCCCGCACTTCACTCTCCAGTGCTTTGGGCCCCACCCACACTGCACACTCCAGTTCTATAAGTCCCGTCCGCACTGCACACTCCTGTGTGATGGGACCGACGAGCATTGAACCCTCCAGAGCGATGGGCCCCACCCGCACTGCACCCTCCAGTGCGATGGTCCCCACCTGCACTGCACCCTCCAGTGCGATGGGTCCCACCCGCACTGCATCCTCCAGTTTCATGGGCCCCACCCGCACTGCACCCTCCAGTATGATGGGCCCCACCTGCACTGCAGCCTCCAGTACGATGAGCCCCTCCTGCACTGCAAGCTCCAGTGTAATGGACCCGATCGGCACTTCACCCTCCAGTGCGCTGGGCCCCGCCTTCACTGAACCCTCCAGTGCGATGGGCCCCCTTTGCACTGCAAACACCAGTGCGATAGGCCCCGCCTGCACTGCACCCTCCAGTATAATGGACACCGCCTGCACTTCACTCTCCAGTGCTTTGGGCCACACCCCCACTGCACCCTTCGGTGTGATGGACCCCGCCTGCACTTCACTCTCCAGTGCTTTGGGCCCCACCCACACTGCACCCTCCAGTGCGATAAGCCCCGTCCGCACTGCACCCTCCAGTGCGATGGGCCCCACCCGCACTGAACCTTCCGGTGCGATGGGCCCCACACGCACTGCACCCTCCAGTGCGATGGTCCCCACCTGCACTGCACCCTCCAGTGCGATGGGTCCCACCCGCACTGCATCCTCCAGGGTGATGGTCCCCACCTGCACTGCACCCTCCAGTGCGATGGGCCCCACCTGCACTGCACCCTCCAGTACGATGGGCCAAGCCTTCACTGAACAATCCAGTGTGATGGGCCCCGTCTGCACTGCATCCTCCAGTGTGATGGGCCCCGCCTGCACTGCATGATCCAGTGTGATGGACCCCGTCTGCACTTCACTTTCCAGTGCTTTGGGCCCCATCCACACTGCACCGTCCAGTGCGAGGGGCCCCACCCGCACTGCACCCTCCAGTGTGATGGACCCCACCTGCACTGCAGCCAACAGTGTGATGGCCCAGCCCGCACTGCACCCTCCAGTGTGATGGGCCCCGCCCGCACTGCACCCTCCAGTGCGATGTGCTACGCCCGCACTGCACCCTCCAGTTCAATGGACTCCGGACGCACTGCACCCTCCAGTGAGATGGGCCCCACCCACACTGCACCACATAGTCCGATGGGCCCCACCCGTACAATACACTCCAGTGCAATGGGCCATACCCGCACTGCACCCTCCAGTGCGATGGGTCCCACCTGTACTGCCCCCTCCAGTGCGATGGGCCCCACCCGCACTACACCCTCAAGTGCGATGGGCCCCTTCTGCACTGTACACTCCAGTGCGATGGGCCCAGCCAGCACTGCACCCTCCATTGTGATGAACCCCACCCACACTTCACCCTCCAGTGTGATGGTCCCCGCCCACACTGCACCCTCCAGTGCAATAAGCCCCACCTGCATTGCACCCTCCAGTGCGATGGGACCCACCTGCACTGAACCCTCCAGTGCGAAGAGCAACACCTGTACTGCACCATCCAGTGCGATGGGCCCCACCCGCACTGCACCCTCCAGTGCGATGGTCCACACCCACACTGCACCCTCCAGTGTGATGGGTCCCACCCGCACTGCACCCTCGAGTATGATGGGCCCCACCCACACTGTATTCTTGAGTGCTATGAACCCCACCCACACTGCACCCTTGAGTGCGATGGGCCCCACCCACACTGCACCCTCCAGTGCAATTGTCCCCGTCTGCACTGCACCCTCCAGTGTAATAGACCCCACCCGCACGGCACCCTCCAGTGTCATGGGCCCCACTTCCACTGCATCCTCTAGTGTGATGGCCACCACCCACACTGCACCCTCCAGTACGATGGGCCCCACCCACACTGCACCCTCGAGTATGATGGGCCCCGCCTTCAATGAACCCTCATGTGCGATAGGCCACGTCTGCACTGCAACCTCCAGTGCGATGGGCCCTGCCTGCACTGCACCCTCCAGTTTGATTGACTCCGTCCGTACTTCGGCCTCCAGTGTGATGGGCCCCACCCGCACTGCCACCTCCAGTGCGATGGGCCACGCCCGCACTGCACCCTCCAGTGCGATTGGCCCAGTCTGTACTTCACCCTCCAGTGTGATGGGCCCCGTCCACACTGCACTCTCCAGTGTGATGGACCCCGCCCGCACTTCACTCTCTAGTGCATTGGGCCCCACCCACACAGCACCCTCAAGTGAGATAAGCCCCGCCCGCACTTCACACTCCAGTGCGATGGGCCCCACTCGCACTGCAGCCTCCAGTACAATGAGCCCCACCCGCACTGCACCCTCCAGTGTGATGGGCCTCACCCGCACTGCACCACATAGTACGATGGGCCCCACCCGCACTGCACCACATAGTACGATGGGCCCCACCCGCACTGCACCCTCCATTGCGATGGTTCATACCCGCACTGAACCCTCCAGTGCGATGGTCCCCACCTTCTCTGCATCCTCCAGTGCAATGATCCACAACCGCAATGCACCCTCCAGTGCGATCGGCTCCACCTGCACTGCACCCTCCAGTGCGATGGGCCCAACCCGCACTGCACCCTCCAGTGCGATGGGCCCAACCCACACTACAACCTGCAGTGTGATGGGCCCCACCCGCCTGCACCCTTCAGTGCAATGGGCCCCACCCGCACTGCACCCTTCAGTGCGATGGGTCCCACCCACACTGCACCCTCCATTACGATGGGCCCCACCCGCACTGCACCCTCCAGTCCGATGGACCCCGCCCACACTGTACCCTCCAGTGTGATGGGACCCTCTCTCTCTGCACCCTCCAGTGTTATAGACCCTGCCCACACTGCACCCACCAGTGCGATGGGCCTTACCTGCACTGCACCCTCCAGTGCGATGGGCCCAACCTCCAATGCACCCTGCAGTGTGATGTGCCCCACCCGCACTGCACACTCCAGTGCGATGGGTCTCACCCGCACTGCACCCTCCAGTACAATGGGCCTGACCCACACTACAACCTGCAGTGTGATGGGCCCCACCCCCACTGCACCCTTCAGTGCAATGGACCCCACCCGCACTGCACCCTTCAGTGCGATGGGTCCCACCCACAATGCACCCTCCAGTACAATGGGCCCCACCCACACTGCACCCTCCAGTCCGATGCACCCCGCCCACACTGTACCCTCCAGTGTGATGGGACCCTCTTGCTCTGCACCCTCCAGTGTGATAGACCCCGCCCACACTGCACCCTCCAGTGCAATGGGCCTTACCAGAACTGCACCCTCCAATGTGATTGGCCCAACCCGCACTGCACCGTGCAGTGTGATGGGCCCCACCCGCACTGCACCCTCCAGTGCGATGGGCCCCACCTGCACTGCACCCTCCAGTGCGATGGGTACCACCCGCACTGCACCCTCCAGTATTATGGGCCCCACCCACAATGCACCCTCCAGTGCGATGGGCCCTACCCTCACTGCACCACATAGTCCGATGGGCCCCACCCGAACTACACACTCCAGTGTGATGGGCCACACCCGCACTGCACCCTCCAGTGCGATGGGCCCCACCCACACTGCACCCTTGAGTGCGATGGGCCCCACCCTTACTGCAAACTCCAGTGCGATGGGCCCCACCTGCACTGCACCCTCCAGTGCGATGGGTCCCACCCACACTGCACCCTCCAGTGCGATGGGCCCTACAAGCTCTGCACCCTCAAGTGTGATGGGCCCCGTCTGCACTGCAACCTCCAGTACGATGGGCCTTGCCCGCACTGCACCCTCCAGTGCGATTGGCTCTGACCTCACTGCACCCTCCAGTGCGATGGACCCTGGCCGCACTGCACCCTGCAGTGCGATCGGTCCCACCCGCACTGCACCCTCTAGTGCGATGGGCCCAACCCGCACTGCACCCTCAAGTGCGATGGGCCCAACCCGCACTACACCCTGCAGTCTGAGGGGCCCCACCCGCACTGCACCCTTCAGTGCAATGGGCCCCACCTGCACTGCACCCTTCAATGCGATGGGTCCCACCCACACTGCACTCTCCAGTACAATGGACCCCACCCGCACTGCACCCTCCAGTCCGATGAACCCCGCCCACACTGTACCCTCCAGTGCGATGGGACCCTCTCGCTCTGCACCTTTCAGTGTGATGGACCCCGACCACACTGCACCCTCCAGTGCGATGGTCCTTGCCAGCACTGCACCAACCAGTGCGATGGGCCCAACCCGTATTGCACCCTTCAGTGTGATGGGCCCCACACACACTGCACCCTCCAGTGTGATGGGCCCCACCCACACTGCACCCTCCAGTGCGATGGGTCCCACCCACACTGCAACCTCCAGTACAATGGGCCCCACCCGCACTGCACCCTCCAGTGCAATGGGCCCTACCCGCAGTGCACCACATAGTCCGATGAGCCCCACCCGCACTGCACCCTCCAGTGTGATGGGCCACACATGCACTGCACCCTCCAGTGTGATGGTACCCACCCACACTGCACCCTTGAGTGCGATATGTCCCACCCACACTGCACCCTTTAGTGCTATGGGCCCCACCCGCACTGCACCCTCCAGTGCGATGGGCCCTACCCGCACTGCACCACATAGTCTGATCGGCCCCACCCGCACTACACCCTCCAGTGTGATGGGTCCCACCTGCACTGCACCCTCCAGTGTGATGGGCCCCACCCACACTGCAACCTCCAGTGTGATGGGCCCCGCCTGCACTGCACCCTCCTTTGCGATGGGCCACGCCCGCACTGCAACCTCCAGTGCGATGGGCCCAACCCGCGCTGCACCGTGCAGTGTGATTGGCCCACCTGCACTTCATCCTCCAGTGTGATGGGCCCCACCCGCACTGCACCCTCCAGTGCAATGGGCTGCACTCGCACTTCACCCTCCAGTACGATTGGCCCCGCCTTCACTGAAAAATCCAGTGGAATGGGCCCCTTCTGCACTGCCACCTACAGTGCGATGGGCCCCGCGTGCACTGAACCCTTCAGTGTGATGGACCCCGTCCGTACTTCTCCCTCCAGTGCGATGGGTGCCGCCCGCACTGCACCCTCCAGTGTGATAGACCCCGCCCGCACTACACCCTCCAGTGTGATTGGCCCCACCAGCAATGCACCCTCCAGTGTGATGGACCCCGCCCGCACTTCACTCTCCAGTGCATTGGGCCCCACCCACACTGCACCCTCCAATGCGATAAGCCCAGCAAGCACTGCACCCTCCAGTGCGATGGGCCCCACCCGCACTGAACTCTCCAGTGCGATGGGACCCACCTGCCCTGCACCATCCAGTGCGATGGGCCCCACCCGCACTTCACCCTCCAGTGTGTTGTGCCCCGCCTGAACTGCACCCTCCAGTGTGATGGTCCCCGCCAGCACTTCACTCTCCAATGTGTTGGGCCCCACCCACACTGCACCCTCCAGTGCGATCAGCCCCGCCCACACTGCACCCTCCAGTGCGATGGGCCGCACGCACACTGCACCCTGCAGTTCGATGGGCCCAAACCGCACTGCACCCTTAAGTGTGATGGGCTCCACCCGCACTGCACCCTCCAGTGCGATGGGCCCCACGCACACTGCACCCTCCAGTACAATGGGCCCCACTCGCACTGCACCCTCCAGTGTGATGGGCCCCACCCGCACTGCACCACATAGTCTGATGGTCCCTGCCTGCACTGCACCCTCCAGTGCTATGGGCCACGCCCGCACTGCACCCTCCAGTGTGATGGACCCCGCCCACACTGCACCCTTCAGTGCGATGTGACCCTCTCGCACTGCACCCTCGAATGTGATGGTCCCTGCCCGCACTGCACCCTCCAGTGCGATGGGCCTTACCCGCACTGCACACTCCAGTTCGATGGGCCCAACCTGCACTGCACCCTGCAGTGTGATGGGCCCCAACTGCACTGCACCCTGCAGTGCGATGGGCCCCACCCGCACTGCACCCTCCAGTGCGATGGGTCCCACCCGCACTGCACACTCCAATACAATAGGCCCCACTCGTGCTGCACCCTCCAGTGCGATGTGACCCTCTCGCACTGCACTCTCGAATGTGATGGTCCCTGCACGCACTGCACCCTCCAGTGCGATGGGCCTTACCCGCACTGCACACTCGAGTTCGATGGTTCCCACCCACACTGCACCCTTCAGTGTGATGGGCCCCTAATACACTGCACCCTCCAGTGTGATGGACCACACCAACACTGCATTCTTGAGTGCTATAGGCCCAACCCACACTGTAACCACCAGTGCGATGGGCCCCATCCGCACTGCACCCTTAAGTGTGATGGGCTCCACCCGCACTGCACCCTCCAGTGCTTGGGGCCCCACCAGGACTGCACCCTCCAGTGTGATGGACCCCACCCGCACTGAAGCCTCCAGTGCGATGGGCCCCACCTGTACTACACCGTCCAGTGCGATGGGCCCCACCCGCATTGCAACCTCTAGTGCGAAGGGTCCCACCCACACTGCACCCTCCAGTGTGATAGGCCCCAGCCGCACTGCGCCCTCTAGTACGATGGGCCCCACCTGCACTGCACCCTCCAGTGCGATGGGCCCAGCCCGCACTACACCCTGCAGTGTGATGGGTCCCATCCGTACTGCACCCTCCAGTACAATAGGCCCCACCCGCACTGTACTCTCCAGTGCGATGTGCCACACCCGCACTGCACCTTCCAGTGCTATGGACCCACCAGCACTGCAACCTCCAGTGCGATGGGCCCCACCCGCACTGCACCCTACAGTGCTATGGGCCCTACCAGCACTGCAATCTACAGTGCGATGGGCCCCTGCCCGCAGTGCACCCACCAGTGCGATGGGCTCCGCCCGCACTGCACCCTCCAGTGTGATGGACCCTACCTGCACTGAAGCCTCCAGTGCGATGGGCCCCACCTGTACTACACCGTCCAGTGCGATGGGCCCCACCCGCATTGCAGCCTCCAGTGCGAAGGGTCCCACCCAAACTGCACCCTCCAGTGTGATAGGCCCCAGCCGCACTACACCCTCTAGTACGATGGGCCACACCCGCACTGCACCGTCCAGTGCGATGGGCCCAACCTGCACTACACCCTGCAGTGTGATGGGTCCCATTCGCACTGCACCCTCCAGTACAATAGGCCCCACCCGCACTGCACCCTCCAGTGCGATGGACCCCACCCACACTGTACCCTCCAGTGCGATGGGCCCAACCTGCACTACACCCTACAGTGCGATGGGCCCCACCTGCACTGAAACCTCCAGTGCGATGGGCCCCACCCGCACTGCACCCTCCAGTGCGATGGGCCCCGCCTGTATTTCACCCTCCAGTGTGATGGGCCCCGTCCACATTGCATTCTCCAGTGTGATGGACCCCGCCCGCACTTCACTCTCCAGTGCGTTGGGCCCCACCCACACAGCACCCTCCAGTGCGATAAGCCCCGCCCGCACTGCACCCTCCAGTGCGATGGGCCCCACTCGCACTGCACCCTCCAGTTCGATGGGTCCCACCCGCACTGCATCCTCCAGTACAATGAGCCCCATCCGCTCTGCACCCTCCAGTGCGATGGGCCTCACCCGCACTGCACCACATACTCAGATGGCCACAACCGCACTACACCCTCCATTGCGATGGGCCATACCCGCACTGCACCCTCCAGTGCGATGGTCCCCAACGGCTCTGCACCCTCCAGTGTGATGAGCCCCACCCGAACGGCACCTTCCAGTGTCATGGGCCCCACCGGCACTTCATCCTCCAGTGTGATGAGCCCCACCCGCACTGCACACTCCAGTGCGATGGGCCCCACCCGCACTGCACCCTCCAGTGCGATGGGCCCCACCCACAATGCACCACATAGTCCGATGGGCCCAACCCGCACTACATCCTCCAGTGCGATATGCCACGCCCGCACTGAACCCTCCAGTGCGATGGGCCCCGTCTGTACTTCACCCTCCAGTGTGATGGGCCCCGTCCACACTGCACTCTCCAGTGTGATGGACCCCACCTGCACTTCACTCTCCAGTGCATTGGGCCCCACCCACACAGCACCCTCCAGTGCGATAAGCCCCGCCCGCACTGCACCCTCCAGGGCGATGGGCCCCACTCGCACTGCACCCTCCAGTTCAATGGGACCCACCCGCACTGCATCCTCCAGTACAATGAGCCCCACCCACACTGCACCCTCCAGTGCGATGGGCCTCACCCGCACTGCTCCACATAGTACGATGGGCCCCACCCGCACTACACCCTCCATTGCAATGGGTCATACCCGCACTGAACCCTCCAGTGCGATGGTCCCCACCTTCTCTGCACCCTCCAGTGCTATAGTCCCCACCCGCAGTGCACCCTTCAGTGCAATGGGTCCCACCCGCACTGCACCCTCCAGTACAATGGGACCCACCCGCACTTCATCCTCCAGTGCGATGGGCCCCACCCGCACTGCACCCTCCAGTGCGATGGACCCCGCCCACACTGTACCCTCCAGTGCGATGGGACCCTCTCGCACTGCACCCTCCAGTGTGATGGACCCCGCCTGCACTGCACCCTCCAGTGTGATGGGCCCCGTCCACACTGCACTCTCCAGTATGATGGACCCTGCCCGGACTTAACTCTCCAGTACGATGGGCCCCACCCGCACTGCACCCTCCAGTACGATGGGCCCCACCTTCACTGAACCCTCCAGTGCGATGGGCCCCGTCTGCACTGCAACCTACAATGCAATGGGCCCAGACTGCACTGCACCCTCCAGTGTGATTGACCCCGTCCGCACTTCACCCTCCAGTGCGATGAGCCCCTCCCTCACGGCACCCTCCAGTGTGATGGACCCCGCCTGCACTTCAACCTCCAGTGTGATGGGCCCCTTCCGCTCTGTACCCTCCAGTGTGATGGACCCCACCCGCACGTCACTCTCCAGTGCTTTGGGCCCCACCCACACTGCACCCTCCAATTCGATGGACCCCACCCGCACTGAACCCTCCAGTGCGATGGGCCCCACCTGCACTGCACCGTCAAGGACGATGGGCCCACCTGCACTGCATCCTCCAGTGCGATGGGCCCCATCCGCACTGCAGCCTCCAGTGCGATGGGCCCCATCTGCACTGCACCCTCCAGTGTAATGGACCCCACCTTCACTGAACCCTCCAGTGCGATGGGCACCGTATGCACTGCAACCTCCAGTGTGATGGGCCCCACCTGCACTGCACCCTCCAGTGCGATGAGCCCCGCCTGCACAGCACCCTCCAGTGTGATTGACCCCGCCTGCACTTCACCGTCCAGTGTGATGGGCCCCGACCGCACTGCACCATCCAGTGTGATGGACCCTGCCCGCACTTCTCTCTCCAGTGCATTGGGCCCCTCCCACACTGCACCCTCCAGTGCGATAAGCCCCTCCCGCACTGCACCCTCCAGTGCGATGGGCCCTGCCAGCAATGCAACCTCCAGTGTGATGGACCCTGCCTGCACTTCACTCTCCAGTGCGTTGGGCCCCACCCACACTGCACCTTCCAATGCGATAAGCCCAGCACACACTGCACCCTCCAGTGCGATGGGAACCTCTCGCACTGAACTCTCCAGTGCGATGGGACCCACCTGCCGTGCAACATCCAGTGCGATGGGCCCCACCCGTACTGCACCCTCCAGTGCGTTGGGCCCCACCCACACTTCACCCTCCAGTGTGTTGGGCCCCGCCTGAACTGTGCCCTCCAGTGTGATGGAACCCGCCAGCACTGCACTCTCCAGTGTGTTGGGCCCCACCCACACTGCACCCTCCAGTGCGATAAGCCCTGCCCACACTGCACCCTCCAGTGCGATGGGCCCCACGCACACTGCACCCTGCAGTTCGATGGGACAAACCCGCACTGCACCCTGCAGTGTGATGGGCTCCACCCGCACTGCACCCTCCTGTGCCATGGGCCCCACGCGCACTGCACCCTCCAGTACAATAAGCCCCACTCGCACTGCACCATCCAGTGCAATGGGCCCCACCCGAACTGCATTACATAGTCCGATGTGCCCCACCCGCGCTACACCCCACAGTGCAATGGGCCACACCCGCACTGCACTCTCGAGTGCAATTGTCCCCACCCGCACGGCACCGTCCAGTGTCATGGGCCCCACCTGCACTGAACCATCAAGTGTGATGGGCTCCGTCTGCACTGCACCCTCCAGTGCGATGGGCCCCACCTGCACTGCAACCTCCAGTGCGATGGGCCTTACCCGCACTGCACGCTCCAGTTCGATGGGCCCAACCCGCACTGCACCCTGCAGTGTGATGGGCCCCAACTGCACTGCACCCTCCAGTGCGACGGGCCCCACCCGCACAGCACCCGACAGTGCGATGGGTCCCACCCGCACTGCACACTCCAATACAATGGGACCCACTCGCACTGCACCCTCCAGTGCGATGGGCCCCACCCGCACTGCACCACATGGTTTGATGGGCCCAACCCACACTACACCCTCTAGTGCGATGGGCCACACGTGCACTGCACCCTCCAGTGCGATGGTCCCCACCCGCTCGGCACCGTCCAGTGTCATGGTCCCCACCTGCACTGCACCCTCCAGTGCAATGGGCCCCGCCTTCACTGAACCCTCCAGTGCGATGGGCCCCGTCTGCAAAGCAGCCTCCAGTGCGATGGGCCCCGCCCGTACTGCACCCTCCAGTGCGATGGGCCCCACCCACCCTGCACCCTCCAGTGCGATGGGTCCCACCCGCACTGCACACTCCAATACAAGGGGCCCCACTCGCACCGCACCCTCCAGTACTATGGGCCCCACCCACACTGCACCACATAGTTCGATGGGACCAACCCACACTACATCCTCCCGTGCAATGGGCCACACGCACCCTGCACCCTCCAGTGCGATGGTCCCCACCCGCTCGGCACCGCCCAGTGTCATGGTCCCCACCTGCACTGCACCCTCCCGTGCAATAGGCCCCGCCTTTACTGAGCCCTCCAGTGTGATGGGCCCCGTCTGCAATGCAACCTTCAGTGTGATGGGCCCCGCCCGCACTAAACCCCCCAGTGCGATGAGCCCCACCTGCACTGTACCGTCCAGTGCGATTTGCCGCACCCGTACTGCACACTCCAGTGCGATGGGCCAGACCTGCACTGCAACCTTCAGTGCGATGGGCCCCGCCCACACTGCACCCTTCAGTGTGATGGGCCCCACCCACACTGCACCCTCCAGTGCGATAAGCCCCACCCAAACTGCACCCTCCAGTGCCATGGGCCCCGCCTGCACTGCACCATCCAGTGCGATGGGCCACGCCTGCACTGCACCCTCCAGTGTGATGGACCCCGCCCACACTGCACCCTCCAGTGCGATGGTCCCCACACGCAATGCACACTCCAGTGTGATGGGCCCCGTCCACACTGCACTCTCCAGTGTGTTGGACCCCGCCCGCACTTCAATCTCCAGTGCGTTGGGCCTCACCCGCACTGCACCCTCCAGTGCGAAGGGCCCCACCTGTACTGCAACCTCCAGTGCAAAGGGCCCCACCTGCACTGCACCCTCCAGTGCGATGGGCCCTACCCACACTGCACCCTTGAGTGCGATGGGCCCCACCCTCACTGCACCCTCCAGTGCGATGGGCCCCACCCACACTGCACCCTCCAGTGTGATGGGCCCCACCCGCACTGCACCCTCCAGTACGATGGGCCCCGCCTTCTCTGAACTCTCCAGTGCGATGGGCCCCGTCTGCACTGCAACCTCCAGTGCGATGGGCCCTGCCTGCACTGCACCCTCCATTGTGATGGACACCGTCCGCACTTCATCCTCCAGTGTGATGGGCCCCACCCGCACTGAAACCTCCAGTGCGATGGTCCCCACACGCACTGCACTCTCCAGTGTGATGGGCCCCGCCTGTACTTCACCCTCCAGTGTGATGGGCCCCGTCCACACTGCACTCTCCAGTGTGATGAACCCCGCCCGCACTTTACTCTCCAGTGTGTTGGGCCTCACCCGCACTGCACCCTCCAGTGCGATGGGTCCCACCCGCACTGCACCCTCAAGTACAATGGGCCCCACTCGTACTGCACCGCCCAGTGCGATGTGCCCCACCCACACTGCACCACACAGTCCGAATGGCCCAACCCACACTACACCCTCCAGTGCGATGGGCCACAACGGCAATTCACCCTCCAATGTGATGGTCCCCACCCGCACTGCACCCTCCAAGGTGATGAGCCCCGTCAGCACTGCACCCTCCAGTGTAATGGACCCCTCCCGCACTGAAGCCTCCAGTGCGAAGGGCCCCACCTATACTGCAACCTCCAGTGCAAAGGGCCCCGCCCGCACTGCACCCTCCAGTGCGATAGGCCCCACCCGCACTGCACCCTCCAGTGCAATGGGCTCCGCCCACACTGCACCCTGCAGTGCGATGGACCCCGGCCGCACTGCACCCTCTAGTGCGATGGTCCCCACCCGCACTGCATCCACCAGTGCGATGGGACCCTCTCGCACTGCACTCTCCAGAGTGATGGTCCCCGCCCGCACTGCACCCTCCATTTCGATGGGCATTAAACGCACTGCACCCTCCAGTGTGATGGGCCCCACCCGCACTGCACACTCCAGTGCGATGGGTCGAACCCGCACTGCACCCACCAGTACAATGGGCCCCACCCTCACTGCACCCTCCAGTGCGATAGGCCCCACCCGCACTGCACCACATAGTCCGATGGGCCCAACCCGCACTACACCCTCCAGTGCGATGGGCCACACCCGCACTGCACCCTCCAGTGCAATGGTCCACACCCGCACTGCACCCTCCAGTGTGAAGGGCCCCACCCGCACTGCACCCTCGAGTATGATGGGCCCCACCCACAATGCATTCTTGATTGCTATGGGCCCCACCCACACTGCACCCTTGAGTGCTATGGGCCCCACCCACACTGCACCCTCCAGTGCGATGTTCCCCACCTGCAGTGCACCCTCCAGTGCGATGGGCCCCGTCTGCTCTGCACCCTTCAGTACGATGGGCCCCTCCCGCACTGCACCCTCCAGTGCTATGGGCCCCGTCGGCTCTGCACCCTCCACTGTGATGGGCCCCACCCGCGCTGCAACCTCCAGTGCGATGGGCCCCACCCGCACTGCACCCTCCGGTTCAATGGGCCCCACCCGCACTGCACCCTCCAGTGCGATGGGCCACATCTGCACTGCACCCTCCAGTGGGTTGGTCCACACCCGCACTGCACCCTCCAGTGTGATGGACCCACCCGCACTGCACCCTCGAGAACGATGGGCCCCACCCACACTGCATTCTTGAGTGCTATGGGCCCCACACACACTGCACCCTTGAGTGCGATGGGCCCCACCCACACTGCACTCTCCAGTGCGATGGGCCCAAGCTGCACTGCAACCTCCAGTGCGATGTGCCCTGCCTGCACTGCATCCTCCAGTGTGATGGACCCCGTCCGCACTTCATCCTCCAGTGCGATGGGCCCCACCCGCACTGCACCCTCCAGTGCGATGGGCCCCGTCTGTATTTCACCCTCCAGTGTGATGGCCCTGTCCACACTGCACTCTCCATTGTGATGGACCCTGCCCGCACTTCACTCTCCAGTGCGTTGGGCGCCACCCACACAGCACCCTCCAGTGCGATAAGCCCCGCCCGCACTGGCCCATCGCACTGGAAGGTGCAGTGTGGGTGGGGCCCATCACACTGGAGGGTGCAGTGCGGGTGGGGACCATCGCACTGGATGATGCAGTGCGAGTGTGGCCCATCGCACTGGAGGGTTTAGTGTGGGTGGGGCCCATTGGACTATGTGGTGCAGTGCGGGTGGGGCACATAGCACTGGAGGGTGCAGTGTGGGTGGAGACCATTGTACTGGAGTGTGCAGTACGGGTGGGGCCCATCACACTGAAGGGTGCAGTGCGGGTAAGGCCCATCGCACTGGAGGGTGCAGTGCAAGAGGGTCCCATCGCACTGGAGGGTACAGTGTGGGAGCGGTCCATCGCACTGGAGGGTGCAGTGCGCGAGTCACCCATCGCACTGGAGGGTGCAGTGCGGGTGGTGTCGATCGCACTGGAGGGTGCATTGGATCCGTAGTCCATCGCACTGGAGGGTGCAGTGCGGACGGGGCCCATCGCAATGGAGGGTGCAATGCGGTCGGGGCCCATCGCACTCTTGGTTGCAGTGCGGGTGGGGCCCATCGCACCGGAGGGTGCAGTGCGTGTGGGGCCCATCGCACTGGAAGGTTCAGTGCGGGTAGTGCCCATCACACTGGAGGGTGCAGTGCGGGCGGGGTTTATCGCACTGGAGGCTGCAGTGTGGGTGGGGCCCAACGCACTGGAGAGTGATGTGCGGGCGGGGTCCATCACACTGGAGCTTGCAGTGCAGGCGGGGCCCATCGCACTGGAGGTTGCAGTGCAGATGGGGCCCATCGCACTGGAGAGTGCAGTGCGGGCGGGGACCATCACACTGGAGGGTGCAGTGCAAGAGGATCCCATCGCACTGGAGGGTTAAGTGTGGGAGCTGTCCATCGCACTGGAGGGTGCAGTGCGGGAGTCGTCCATCGCACTGGAGGGTGCAATGCGGTCGGAGCCCATTGCACTGGAAGGTGCAGAGCGGGCGGGGCCCATAGCACTGGAGGGTGCAGTGCAGGCGGGGCCCATAGCACTGGAGGGTGCAGTGCGGGTTGGGCCCATCGCACTGGAGGATGCAGTGCGGGAGGTGCCCATCGCATTGGAGGGTGCAGTAAATCCAGAGTCCATCGCACTGGAGGGTGCAGTGCGGACGGGGCCCATCGCACTGGAGGGTGCAATGCGGTCGGGACGCATCGCACTTTTGGTTGCAGTGCGGGTGGGGCTCATCGCACCGGAGGGTGCAGTGCGTGTGGGGCCCATCGCACTGGAGGGTTCAGTGCGGGTAGTGCCCATCACACTGGAGGGTGCAGTGCGGCCACGGTTTATGGCACTGGTTGCTGCAGTGTAGGTGGGGCCCAACGCACTGGAGAGTGATGTGCGGGCGGGGTCCATCACACTGGAGCTTGCAGTGCAGGCGGGGCCCATCGCACTGGAGGTTGCAGTGCAGATGGGGCCCATCGCACTGGAGGGTTCATTCAAGGCAGGGCCCATCGTACTGGAGGTTTCAGTGTGGGTGGGGCCCATCGCACTGGAGGGTGCAGTGTGGGTGGGGCGAATCACACTGGAGGATGCAGTGCAGGTGGAACCCATTGTACTGGATAGTGCAGTATGGGTGGGGCCCATCGCACTGGAGGGTGCCGTACGGGTGGGATCCATTGCACTGCAGGGTGTAGTGCAGGTGGGGCTCATCGCACTGGAGGGTGCAGTGCGGTTGGGGCCCATAGCACTCAAGGGTGCAGTGCGGGTGGGGCCCATTGCACTGGAGGATGCAGTGCGGGTGTGGCCCATCACACTGGAGGGTATAGTGCAGGTGGGGCCCATCGAACTATGTGGGGCAGTGCGGGTGGGGCACATAGCACTGGAGGGTGCAGTGCAGGTGGGGCGAATTGTACTGGAGTGTGCAGTGTGGGTGGGACCCATTGCACTGAAGGGTGCAGTGCGGGTGGGGTCCATTGCACTGGAGGGTGCAGTGCTGGTGGGGCCCATCACACTGCAGGGTGCAGTGCGGGTTGGGCCTATCGCACTGGAGGGTGCAGTGCGGGTAAGGCCCATCGCACTGGAGAGTGCAGTGCGGGCGAGGACCATCACACTGGAGGGTGCAGTGCGAGAGGGTCCCATCACACTGGAGGGTACAGTGTGGGCGCGGTCCATTGCACTTGAGGGTGCATTGCGGGAGTCGCCCATCGCACCGGAGGTTGCAATGCGGGGGAAGCACATCGTACTGGAGGGTGCAGTGCAGACGGGGCCCATAGCACTGGAGGGTGCAGTGTGGGTTGGGCCCATCGCAGTGGAGGGTGCAGTGTGGGTGGAGCCGATTGCACTGGAGGGTGCAGTGGATCTGGAGTCCATCGCACTGGAGGGTGCAATGCGGACGGGGCCAATCGCATTGGAGGGTGCAGTGCGGTCGGGTCACATCGCACTCTTGGCTACAGTGCGGGTGTGGCCCATCGCACTGGAGGGTGCAGTGCGTGTGGGGCCCATCGCACTGGAGGTTTCAGTGCGGGTGGTGCCCATCGCACTGGAGGGTGCAGTGCGGGCGGGGTTTATTGCACTAAAGGCTGCAGTGTGGGTGGGGCTTAACGCACTGGAGAGTGAAGTGCGGGCGGGGTCCATCACACTGGAGCTTGCAGTGCAGGCGGGGCCCATTGCACTGGAGGTTGCAGTGCAGATGGGGCCCATCGCAGTGGAGGGTTCAGTGAAGGTGGGGCCCATCGTACTGGAGGTTTCAGTGCAGGTGGGGCCCATCGCACAGGAGGGTGCAGTGTGGGTGGGGCGAATCACACTGGAGGATGCAGTGCAGGTGGGGCCGATGACACTGGAGGGTGCTGTGTGGGTGGGGTCTATTACACTAAAGGGTGCAGTGCAGACGGGGCCCATCGCACTGGAGGGTGCAGTGCAGACGGGGCCCATCGCACTGGAGGGTGCAGTGCGGGTGGGGCCCATCGCACTGGAGGATGCAGTGCAGGTGTGACCCACCGCACTGGAGGTTTCAGTGCGGGTGGGGCCCATCGCACTGGAGGGTACAGTGTGGGTGGGGCGAATCACATTGGAGGATGCAGTGCAGGTGGGGCCGATGACACTGGAGGGTGCTGTGTGGGTGGGGTCTATTACACTGAAGGGTGCAGTGCAGACGGGGCGCATCGCACTGGAGGGTGCAGTGCGGGTGGGGGCCATCGCACTGGAGGATGCAGTGCAGGTGTGGCCCATCACACTTGAGGGTATAGTGCGAGCAGGGCCCATCGCACTGGAGGGTGCAGTACGGGTGGGGCCCATAGAACTCAAGGGTGCAGTGTGGGTGGGGCCCATCGCACTCAAGGGTGCAGAGTGGGTGGGGCCCATCGCACTGGAAGGTGCAGTGCGGGTGGGGCCCATCACACTGGAGGGTGCAGTGCAGGTGGGGACCATCGCACTGGAGGATGCAGTGCGGGTGTGGCCCAGCGCCCTGGAGAGTATAGTGCGGGTGGGGCCCATCGGACTATGTGGTGCAGTGCGGGTGGAGCACATAGCACTGGAGGGTGCAGTGAGGGTGGGGCCCATTGTACTGGAGTGTGCAGTGTGTGTGGGACCCACTGCACTTAAGGGTGCAGTGCGGGTGGGGCCCATCGCACTGGAGGGTGCAGTGCGGGTGGGACCCATCACACTGCAGGGTGCAGTGCGGGTTAGGCCCATCGCACTGGAGGGTGCAGTGCAGGTAAGGCACATCGCACTGGAGAGTGCAGTGCGGGCGGGGACCATCACACTGGAGGGTGCAGTGCGAGAGGGTCCCATCGCACTGGAGGGTACAGTTTGGGCACGGTCCATCGCACTGGAGGGTGCAGTGCGGGAGTCACCCATCGCACTGGAGAGTTCAATGCGGGCGGAGCCCATCGTACTGGAGGGTGCAGTGTGGGTGGGGCCCATAGCACTGGAGGGTGCAGTGCGGGTTGGGCCCATCGCAGTGGAGGGTGCAGTGTGGGTGGAGCCGATCGCACTGGAGGGTGCAGTGGATCCGGAGTCCATCGCACTGGAGGGTGCAGTGCAGACGGGGCCAATCGCTTTGGAGGGTGCAGTGCGGTCGGGGCACATCGCTCTCTTGGCTGCAGTGCGGGTGTGGCCCATCGCACTGGAGGGTGCAGTGCGTGTGGGGCCCATCGCACTGGAGGGTGCAGTGCGGGCGGGGTTTATTGCACTAAAGGCTGCAGTGTGGGTGGGGCTTAACGCACTGGAGAGTGAAGTGCGGGCGGGGTCCATCACACTGGAGCTTGCAGTGCAGGCGAGGCCAATTGAACTGGAGGTTGCAGTGCAGATGGGGCCCATCGAACTGGAGGGTTCAGTCAAGGCGGGGCCCATCGTACTGGAGGTTTCAGTGCGGGTGGGGCCCATCACACTGGAGGGTGCTGTGTGGGTGGGGTCTATTACACTGAAGGGTGCAGTGCAGACGGGGCCCATTGCACTGGAGGGTTAAGTGCGGTGGGGCCCATCGCACTGGAGGTTTCAGTGCAGGTGGGGCCCATCGCACTGGAGGGTGCAGTGTGGGTGGGGCAAATCACACTGGAGGATGCAGTGCAGGTGGGGCCCATGACACTGGAGGGTGCTGTGTGGGTGGGGTCTATTACACTGAAGGGTGCAGTGCAGACGGGACCCATCGTACTGGAGGGTGCAGTGCGGGTGGGGCCCATCGCACTGGAGGATGCAGTGCAGGTGTGGCCCATCACACTTGAGGGTGCAGTGCGAGTAGGGCCCATCGCACTGGATGGTGCAGTACGGGTGGGACCCATCGAACTGGAGGGTGTAGTACAGGTGTGGCTCATCGCAATGGAGGGTGCAGTACGGTTGGGGCCCATAGAACTCAAGGGTGCAGTGTGGGTGGGGCCCATCGCACTCAAAGGTGCAGAGTGGGTGGGGCCCATCGCACTAGAAGGTGCAGTGCGGGTGGGGCCCATCACACTGGAGAGTACAGTGTGGGCGCGGTCCATCGCACTGGAGGGTGCAGTGCGGGCGTGGCCCATCGCACTGGAGGGTGCAATGCGGGCGGAGCCCATTGCACTGGAGGGTGCAGTGTGGGCGGGGCAAATAGCACTGGAGGGTGCAGTGCGGGTTGGGCCCATCGAACTGGCGGGTGCAGTGCGGGTGGAGCCGATCGCACTGGAGGGTGCAGTGGATCCGGAGTCCATCGCACTGGATTGTGCAGTGCGGATGGGGCCCAACGCACTGGAGGGTGCAATGCGGTTGGGTCCCATTGAACTCTTGGTTGCAGTGCGGGTGGGGCCCATCGCACTGGAGGATGCAGTGTGTGTGGGTCCCATCGCACTGGAGGGTTCAGTGTGGGTGGTGCCCATCGCACTGAAGGGTGCAGTGCAGGCGGGGTTTATCGCACTGGAGGCTGCAGTGTGGGTGGGGCCCAATGCACTGGAGAGTGAAGTGCAGGCGGGGTCCATCACACTGGAGCTTGCAGTGCAGGCGGAACCCATCGCACTGGAGGTTGCAGTGCAGATGGGGCCCATCGCACTGGAGGGTTCAGTCAAGGCGGGGCCCATCGTACTGGAGGTTTCAGTGCGGGTGGGGCCCATCGCAATGGAGGGTGCAGTGCGGGTGGGGCCCATCGCACTGGAGGATTCAGTGCAGGTGTGACCCATCGCACTGGAGGTTGCAGTGCAGGTGGGGCCCATCACACTGGGCGGTAGAATGCGGGTGGGGCCCATCGCACTCAAGGGTGCCGTATGGGTGAGGCCCATCGCACTGGAGGGTGCAGAGTTGGTGGGGCCCATCACACTGGAGGGTGCAGTGCGGATGGGGACCATCACACTGGAGGGTGTAGTGTGGGTATGTCCCATCACACTGGAGGGTGTAGTGTGGGTCGCGCCCATCGGACTATGTGGTACAGTGCAGGTGGGACCCATCGCACTGGAGGGTGCAGTGCGGATGGGGCTCATTGTACTGGAGGGTGCAGTGCGCATGGGACCCATCGCACTGGAGGGTGCAGTGAGGGTGGGGCCCATCGCACTGGAGGCTGCAGTACGGGTGGGGCCCATCACACTGCAGGTTGCAGTGTGGGTTGGGCCCATCGCACTGGAGGGTGCAGTGCGGGTAAGGCCCATCGCACTGGAGGTTGCAGTGCAGGCGGCGACCATCACACTGGAGGGTGCAGTGCGAGATTGTACCATCGCACTGGAGGGTGCAGTGCGGATGAGGTCCATCACACTGGAGGGTGCAGTGCAGGCGTGGCCCATCGCACTGGAGGGTGCACTGCGGGCGGAGCCCATCGCACTGGAGGGTGCAGTGCAGCCGGGGCCCATCGCACTGGAGGGTGCAGTGCAGGTGGGGCCCATTGCACTGGATGTTGCAGTGCGGGTGGGGCCCATCGCGCTGGAAGGTGCAGTGCAGGTGGGACCCATCGCACTGGATGGTGCAGTACACGTGGGGCCCATCGCACTGGAGGGTTCAGTGCAGGTGGGGCCCATTGCACTGGAGGGTGCAGTGTGGGTGTGGCTTATTGAACTGGAGGGTGCAGTGTGGGCGGGGCCCATCACACTAGAGGGTGAAGTGTGGGCGTGGTCCATCACACTGGAGGGTGCAGTGTGGGCGGGGCCCATCAAACTAGAGGGTGAAGTGTGGGCGTGGTCCATCACACTGTAGGGTGCAGTGTGGGTGGGGCCCATCACACTGGAGGATGCAGTGCAGGTGGGGCCCATGACACTGGAGGGTGAAGTGTGGGCGGGATCCATCGCACTGGAGGGTGCAGTGCAGCCGGGGCCCAACGCACTGGAGGGTGCAGTGCGGGTGGGGCCCATTGCACTGGAGGTTGCAGTCTGGGTGGGATCCATCGCACTGGATGGTGCAGTACACGTGGGGCCCATCGCACTCAAGGGTTTAGTGCAGGTGGAGCCCATAGCACTGGAGGGTGCAGTGCGGGTTGGGCCCATCGCACTGGAGGGTGCAGTGCGGGTGGGGCCCATCACACTGGAGAGTGCAGTATGGCTGGGGTCCATCGCACTGGAGGGTGCACTGCGGGCGGAGCCCATCGCACTGGAGGGTGCAGTGCATCCGGGGCCCATCGCACTGGAGGGTGCAGTGCGGGTGGGGCCCATTGCACTGGATGTTGCAGTGCGGGTGGGGCCCATCGCGCTGGAAGGTGCAGTGCAGGTGGGACCCATCGCACTGGATGGTGCAGTACACGTGGGGCCCATCGCACTGGAGGGTTCAGTGCAGGTGGGGCCCATTGCACTGGAGGGTGCAGTGTGGGTGTGGCTTATTGAACTGGAGGGTGCAGTGTGGGCGGGGCCCATCACACTAGAGGGTGAAGTGTGGGCGTGGTCCATCACACTGGAGGGTGCAGTGTGGGCGGGGCCCATCAAACTAGAGGGTGAAGTGTGGGCGTGGTCCATCACACTGTAGGGTGCAGTGTGGGTGGGGCCCATCACACTGGAGGATGCAGTGCAGGTGGGGCCCATGACACTGGAGGGTGAAGTGTGGGCGGGATCCATCGCACTGGAGGGTGCAGTGCAGCCGGGGCCCAACGCACTGGAGGGTGCAGTGCGGGTGGGGCCCATTGCACTGGAGGTTGCAGTCTGGGTGGGATCCATCGCACTGGATGGTGCAGTACACGTGGGGCCCATCGCACTGGAGGGTTTAGTGCAGGTGGGGCCCATCGCACTGGAGGGTGCAGTGTGGGTGTGGCTTATTGAACTGGAGGGTGCAGTGTGGGCGGGGCCCATCACACTAGAGGGTGAAGTGTGGGCGTGGTCCATCACACTGGAGGGTGCAGTGTGGGCGGGGCCCATCACACTGGAGGATGCAGTGCAGGTGGGGCCCATGACACGGGAGGGTGAAGTGTGGGCGGGGCCCAACGCACTGGAGGGTGCAGTGCGGGCGGGGCCCATTGCACTGGATGTTGCAGTGCGGGTGGGATCCATCGCACTGGATGGTGCAGTACACGTGGGGCCCATCGCACTGGAGGGTTCAGTGCAGGTGGGGCCCATCGCATTGGAGGGTGCAGTGTGGGTGTTGCTTATTGAACTGGAGGGTGCAGTGTGGGCGGGTCCCATCACACTAGAGGGTGAAGTGTTGGCGTGGTCCATCACACTGGAGGGTGCAGTGTGCGCGGGGCCCATCACACTGGAGGGTGCAGTGCGCGTGGGACCCAACACACTGAAGGGTGCAGTGAAGGTGGGGCATATTGCACTGGAGGCTGCAGTACGGGTGAGGCCCATCACACTGCATGTTGCAGTGCTGGTTGGGCCCATCGCACTGGAGGGTGCAGTGCGGGTTGGGCCCATCGCACTAGAGTGTGCATTCCGGTTGGTGCCCATCACACTGGCGAGTGCAGTATGGCCGGGGTCCATCGCACTGGAGGGTGCAGTGTGGGCGGAGCCCATTGCACTGGAGGTTGCAGTGCAGACGGGGCCCATCGCACTGGAGGGTGCAGTGCGGGCGGGGCCCATTGCACTGGAAGTTGCAGTGTGGGTGGGACCCATCGCACTGGATGGTGCATTACACGTGGGGCCCATCGCACTGGAGGGTTCAGTGCAGGTGGGGCCCATCGCACTGGAGGGTGCAGTGTGGGTGTGGCTTATTGAACTGGAGGGTGCAGTGTGGGTGGGGCATATCACACTAGAGGGTGAAGTGTGGGCTGGGTCCATTGCACCGGAGGGTGCAGTGCAGACGGGGCCCATCGCACTTGGGGGTGCAGTGTGGCTGGCGCCCATCGCACTGGAGGGTGCAGTGTGGGTGGGACCCATCGCACTGGAGGGTGAAGTGTGGGCGGGGTCCATTGCACCGGAGGGTGCAGTGTAGACGGGGCCCATCGCACTTGGGGGTGCAGTGCGGGTGGCGCCCATCGCACTGGAGGGTACAGTGTGGGTGGGACCCATCGTACTGGAGGGTGCAGTGCAGGTGGGGCCCATCGCACTCAAAGGTGCAGTGTGGGTGGGGCATATCGCACTCAAGGGTGCAGTGTGGGTGGGGAACATCGCACTGGAGGATGCAGTGCAGGTGTGGCCCATCACACTGGAGGTTGTATTGCGGGTGGGGCCCATCGGACTATGTTCTGCAGTGCGGGTGGGGCCCATCACACTGGAGAGTGCAGTGCGGGTGGTGCCCATTGTACTGGAGGGTGCAGTGCGGGTGGGACCTACCGCACTGGAGGGTGCAGTGCTGGTGGGGCCCATCGCGCTGGAGAGTGCAGTGCAGGTGGGGCCCATCACACTGCAGGGTGCAGTGCGGGTTCGGCACATCGCACTGGAGGGTGCAATGCGGATAAGTCCCATTGCACTGGAGGGTGCAGTACGGGTGGGGTACAACACACTGGAGGGTGCAGTGCGAGAGGGTCCCATCGCACCGGAGGGTACAGTGTGGAAGCGGTCCATCGCACTGGAGGGTGCAGTGCGGGTGGGGCCCATTGTACTGGAGGGTGCAGTGCGGGTGGGACCCATGGCACTGGATGGTGACGTGCTGGTGGGGCCCATCGCACTGGGCGGTGCAGTACAGGTGGGGCCCATCGCACTGGAGGGTTCAGTGCCGGTGGTGCCCATCGCACTGGAGGGTGCAGTGGTAGCGGGGCTTATCGCACTGGAGGCTGCAGTGTGGGTGGGGCCCAACGCACTGGAGAGTGAAGTGCGGGCGGGGTCCATCACACTGGAGCTTGCAGTGCAGGTGGGGCCCATCGCACTGGAAGTTGCAGTGCAGACGGGGACCATCGCACTGGAGGGATAAGTGAAGGTGGGGCCCATCGTACTGGAGGGTGCAGTGTGGGTGGGGCCCATCACACTGGAGGGTGCAGTGCGAGAGTGTCCCATCGCACTGGAGGGTGCAGTGCGGACGGGGTCCATCACACTGGAGGGTGCAGTGCAGGTGTGTACCATCGCACTGGAGGGTGCAGTGCGGATGGGGTCCATCACACTGGAGGGTGCAGTGCAGGCGTGGCCCATCGCAATGGAGGGTGCAGTGCAGGTGGGGCCCATCGCACTGGAGGTTTCAATGTGTGTGGAGCCCATAGCACTGGAGGGTGCAGTGCGGGTTGGGCCCATCGCACTGGAGGGTGCAGTGCGGGTGGGGCCCATCACACTGGAGAGTGCAGTATGGCTGGGGTCCATCGCACTGGAGGGTGCACTGCGGGCGGAGCCCATCACACTGGAGGGTGCAGTGCAGCCGGGGCCCATCGCACTGGAGGGTGCAGTGCGGGCGGGGCCCATTGCACTGGATGTTGCAGTGCGGGTGGGGCCCATCGCGCTGGAAGGTGCAGTGCGGGTGGGACCCATCGCACTGGATGTTGCAGTACACGTGGGGCCCATCGCACTGGAGGGTTCAGTGCAGGTGGGGCCCATTGCACTGGAGGGTGCAGTGTGGGTGTGGCTTATTGAACTGGAGGGTGCAGTGTGGGCGGGGCCCATCACACTAGAGGGTGAAGTGTGGGCGTGGTCCATCACACTGGAGGATGCAGTGTGGGCGGGGCCCATCAAACTAGAGGGTGAAGTGTGGGCGTGGTCCATCACACTGCAGGGTGCAGTGTGGGAGGGGCCCATTGCACTGGAAGTTGCAGTGTGGGTGGGACCCATCGCACTGGATGGTGCAGTACACGTGGGGCCCATCGCACTGGATGGTTCAGTGCAGGTGGGGCCCATCGCACTGGAGGGTGCAGTGTGGGTGTGGCTTATTGAACTGGAGGGTGCAGTGTGGGCGGGGCATATCACACTAGAGGGTGAAGTGTGGGCTGGGTCCATTGCACTGGAGGGTGCAGTGCAGACGGGGCCCATCGCACTTGGGGGTGCAGTGTGGGTGGCGCCCATCGCACTGGAGGGTGCAGTGTGGGTGGGACCCATCGCACTGGAGGGTGAAGTGTGGGCGGGGTCCATTGCACCAGAGGGTGCAGTGTAGACGGGGCCCATCGCACTTGGGGGTGCAGTGCGGGTGGCGCCCATCGCACTGGAGGGTACAGTGTGGGTGGGACCCATCGTACTGGAGGGTGCAGTGCAGGTGGGGCCCATCGCACTCAAAGGTGCAGTGTGGGTGGGGCATATCTCACTCAAGGGTGCAGTGTGGGTGGGGAACATCGCACTGGAGGATGCAGTGCAGGTGTGGCCCATCACACTGGAGGTTGTAGTGCGGGTGGGGCCCATTGGACTATGTTCTGCAGTGGGGGTGGGGCCCATCGCACTGGAGAGTGCAGTGCGGGTGGTGCCCATTGTACTGGAGGGTGCAGTGCGGGTGGGACCTACCGCACTGGAGGGTGCAGTGCTGGTGGGGCCCATCGCGCTGGAGGGTGCAGTGCAGGTGGGGCCCATCACACTGCAGGGTGCAGTGCGGGTTTGGCACATCGCACTGGAGGGTGCAATGCGGATAAGTCCCATTGCACTGGAGGGTGAAGTACGGGCACGGTACAACACACTGGAGGGTGCAGTGCGAGAGGGTCCCATTGCACCAGAGGGTACAGTGTGGAAGGGGTCCATCGCACTGGAGGGTGCAGTGCGGGTGGGGCCCATTGTACTGGAGGGTGCAGTGCGGGTGGGACCCATGGCACTGGATGGTGACGTGCTGGTGGGGCCCATCACACTGGGCGGTGCAGTACAGGTGGGGCCCATCGCACTGGAGGGTTCAGTGCCGGTGGTGCCCATTGCACTGGAGGGTGCAGTGCTAGCGGGACTTATCGCACTGGAGGCTGCAGTGTGGGTGGGGCCCAACGCACTGGAGAGTGAAGTGCGGGCGGGGTCCATCACACTGGAGCTTGCAGTGCAGGTGGGGCCCATCGCACTGGAGGTTGCAGTGCAGACGGGGACCATCGCACTGGAGGGATAAGTGAAGGCGGGGCCCATCGTACTGGAGGGTGCAGTGTGGGTGGGGCCCATCACACTGGAGGGTGCAGTGCGAGAGTGTCCCATCGCACTGGAGGGTGCAGTGCGGACGGGGTCCATCACACTGGAGGGTGCAGTGCAGGCGTGGCCCATCGCACTGGAGGGTGCAATGTGGACGGAGCCCATTGCACTGGAGGGTACAGTGTGGGCGGGGCAAATAGCACTGGAGGGTGCAGTGCGGGTTGGGCCCATCGAACTGGAGGGTGCAGTGCGGGTGGAGCCGATCGCACTGGAGGGTGCAGTGGATCCGGAGTCCATCGCACTGGAGGGTGCAGTGCGGATGGGGCCCATAGCACTGGAGGGTGCAGTGCGGTCGGGTCCCATTGCACTCTTGGTTGCAGTGCGGGTGGGGCTCATCGCACTGGAGGATGCAGTGCTTGTGGGTCCCATCGCACTGGAGGGTTCAGTGCGGGTGGTGCCCATCGCACTGAAGGGTGCAGTGCGGGCGGGGTTTATCGCACTGGAGGCTGCAGTGTGGGTGGGGCCCAAAGCACTGGAGAGTGAAGTGCGGGCGGGGTCCATCACACTGGAGCTTACAGTGCAGGCGGAACCCATCGCACTGGAGGTTGCAGTGCAGATGGGGCCCATCGCACTGGAGGGTTCAGTCAAGGCAGGGCCCATCGTACTGGAGATTTCAGTGCGGGTGGGGCCTATCGCAATGGAGGGTGCAGTGTGGGTGGGGCGAATCACACTGGAGGATGCAGTGCAGGTGGGGCCCATGACACTGGAGAAAGCTGTGTGGGTGGGGTCTATTACACTGAAGGGAGCATTGCAGATGGGGCCCATCGCACTGGAGGGTGCAGTGCGGGTGGGGCCCATCGCACTGGAGGATTCAGTGCAGGTGTGACCCATCGCACTGGAGGTTGCAGTGCAGGTGGGGCCCATCACACTGGGCGGTAGAATGCGGGTGGGGCCCATCGTACTCAAGGGTGCAGTATGGGTGGGGCCCATCGCACTGGAGGGTGCAGAGTTGGTGGGGCCCATCACACTGGAGGGTGCAGTGCGGATGGGGACCATCACACTGGAGGGTGTAGTGTGGGTGTGTCCCATCGCACTGGAGGGTGCAGTGTGGGTGGCGCCCATCACACTGGAGGGTGCAGTGTGGTGGGACCCATCGCACTGGAGGGTGAAGTGTGGGCGGGGTCCATTGCACCAGAGGGTTCAGTGTAGACGGGGCCCATCGCACTTGGGGGTGCAGTGCGGGTGGCGCCCATCGCACTGGAGGGTACAGTGTGGGTGGGACCCATCGTACTGGAGGGTGCAGTGCAGGTGGGGCCCATCGCACTCAAAGGTGCAGTGTGGGTGGGGCATATCTCACTCAAGGGTGCAGTGTGGGTGGGGAACATCGCACTGGAGGATGCAGTGCAGGTGTGGCCCATCACACTGGAGGTTGTAGTGCGGGTGGGGCCCATCGGACTATGTTCTGCAGTGGGGGTGGGGCCCATCACACTGGAGAGTGCAGTGCGGGTGGTGCCCATTGTACTGGAGGGTGCAGTGCGGGTTGGACCTACCGCACTGGAGGGTGCAGTGCTGGTGGGGCCCATCGCGCTGGAGGGTGCAGTGCAGGTGGGGCCCATCACACTGCAGGGTGCAGTGCGGGTTAGGCACATCGCACTGGAGGGTGCAATGCGGATAAGTCCCATTGCACTGGAGGGTGCAGTACGGGCGGGGTACAACACACTGGAGGGTGCAGTGCGAGAGGGTCCCATTGCACCAGAGGGTACAGTGTGGAAGGGGTCCATCGCACTGGAGGGTGCAGTGCGGATAAGTCCCATTGCACTGGAGGGTGCAGTACGGGCGGGGTACAACACACTGGAGGGTGCAGTGCGAGAGGGTCCCATTGCACCAGAGGGTACAATGTGGAAGGGGTCCATCGCACTGGAGGGTGCAGTGCGGGTGGGGCCCATTGTACTGGAGGGTGCAGTGCGGGTGGGACCCATGGCACTGGATGGTGACGTGCTGGTGGGGCCCATCGCACTGGGCGGTGCAGTACAGGTGGGGCCCATCGCACTGGAGGGTTCAGTGCCGGTGGTGCCCATCGCACTGGAGGGTGCAGTGGTAGCGGGGCTTATCGCACTGGAGGCTGCAGTGTGGGTGGGGCCCAACGCACTGGAGAGTGAAGTGCGGGCGGGGTCCATCACACTGGAGCTTGCAGTGCAGGTGGGGCCCATCGCACTGGAAGTTGCAGTGCAGACGGGGACCATCGCACTGGAGGGATAAGTGAAGGTGGGGCCCATCGTACTGGAGGGTGCAGTGTGGGTGGGGCCCATCACACTGGAGGGTGCAGTGCGAGAGTGTCCCATCGCACTGGAGGGTGCAGTGCGGACGGGGTCCATCACACTGGAGGGTGCAGTGCAGGTGTGTACCATCGCACTGGAGGGTGCAGTGCGGATGGGGTCCATCACACTGGAGGGTGCAGTGCAGGCGTGGCCCATCGCAATGGAGGGTGCAGTGCAGGTGGGGCCCATCGCACTGGAGGTTTCAATGTGTGTGGAGCCCATAGCACTGGAGGGTGCAGTGCGGGTTGGGCCCATCGCACTGGAGGGTGCAGTGCGGGTGGGGCCCATCACACTGGAGAGTGCAGTATGGCTGGGGTCCATCGCACTGGAGGGTGCACTGCGGGCGGAGCCCATCACACTGGAGGGTGCAGTGCAGCCGGGGCCCATCGCACTGGAGGGTGCAGTGCGGGCGGGGCCCATTGCACTGGATGTTGCAGTGCGGGTGGGGCCCATCGCGCTGGAAGGTGCAGTGCGGGTGGGACCCATCGCACTGGATGTTGCAGTACACGTGGGGCCCATCGCACTGGAGGGTTCAGTGCAGGTGGGGCCCATTGCACTGGAGGGTGCAGTGTGGGTGTGGCTTATTGAACTGGAGGGTGCAGTGTGGGCGGGGCCCATCACACTAGAGGGTGAAGTGTGGGCGTGGTCCATCACACTGGAGGGTGCAGTGTGGGCGGGGCCCATCAAACTAGAGGGTGAAGTGTGGGCGTGGTCCATCACACTGCAGGGTGCAGTGTGGGAGGGGCCCATTGCACTGGAAGTTGCAGTGTGGGTGGGACCCATCGCACTGGATGGTGCAGTACACGTGGGGCCCATCGCACTGGATGGTTCAGTGCAGGTGGGGCCCATCGCACTGGAGGGTGCAGTGTGGGTGTGGCTTATTGAACTGGAGGGTGCAGTGTGGGCGGGGCATATCACACTAGAGGGTGAAGTGTGGGCTGGGTCCATTGCACTGGAGGGTGCAGTGCAGACGGGGCCCATCGCACTTGGGGGTGCAGTGTGGGTGGCGCCCATCGCACTGGAGGGTGCAGTGTGGGTGGGACCCATCGCACTGGAGGGTGAAGTGTGGGCGGGGTCCATTGCACCAGAGGGTGCAGTGTAGACGGGGCCCATCGCACTTGGGGGTGCAGTGCGGGTGGCGCCCATCGCACTGGAGGGTACAGTGTGGGTGGGACCCATCGTACTGGAGGGTGCAGTGCAGGTGGGGCCCATCGCACTCAAAGGTGCAGTGTGGGTGGGGCATATCTCACTCAAGGGTGCAGTGTGGGTGGGGAACATCGCACTGGAGGATGCAGTGCAGGTGTGGCCCATCACACTGGAGGTTGTAGTGCGGGTGGGGCCCATTGGACTATGTTCTGCAGTGGGGGTGGGGCCCATCGCACTGGAGAGTGCAGTGCGGGTGGTGCCCATTGTACTGGAGGGTGCAGTGCGGGTGGGACCTACCGCACTGGAGGGTGCAGTGCTGGTGGGGCCCATCGCGCTGGAGGGTGCAGTGCAGGTGGGGCCCATCACACTGCAGGGTGCAGTGCGGGTTTGGCACATCGCACTGGAGGGTGCAATGCGGATAAGTCCCATTGCACTGGAGGGTGCAGTACGGGCGGGGTACAACACACTGGAGGGTGCAGTGCGAGAGGGTCCCATTGCACCAGAGGGTACAGTGTGGAAGGGGTCCATCGCACTGGAGGGTGCAGTGCGGGTGGGGCCCATTGTACTGGAGGGTGCAGTGCGGGTGGGACCCATGGCACTGGATGGTGACGTGCTGGTGGGGCCCATCACACTGGGCGGTGCAGTACAGGTGGGGCCCATCGCACTGGAGGGTTCAGTGCCGGTGGTGCCCATTGCACTGGAGGGTGCAGTGCTAGCGGGACTTATCGCACTGGAGGCTGCAGTGTGGGTGGGGCCCAACGCACTGGAGAGTGAAGTGCGGGCGGGGTCCATCACACTGGAGCTTGCAGTGCAGGTGGGGCCCATCGCACTGGAGGTTGCAGTGCAGACGGGGACCATCGCACTGGAGGGATAAGTGAAGGCGGGGCCCATCGTACTGGAGGGTGCAGTGTGGGTGGGGCCCATCACACTGGAGGGTGCAGTGCGAGAGTGTCCCATCGCACTGGAGGGTGCAGTGCGGACGGGGTCCATCACACTGGAGGGTGCAGTGCAGGCGTGGCCCATCGCACTGGAGGGTGCAATGTGGACGGAGCCCATTGCACTGGAGGGTACAGTGTGGGCGGGGCAAATAGCACTGGAGGGTGCAGTGCGGGTTGGGCCCATCGAACTGGAGGGTGCAGTGCGGGTGGAGCCGATCGCACTGGAGGGTGCAGTGGATCCGGAGTCCATCGCACTGGAGGGTGCAGTGCGGATGGGGCCCATAGCACTGGAGGGTGCAGTGCGGTCGGGTCCCATTGCACTCTTGGTTGCAGTGCGGGTGGGGCTCATCGCACTGGAGGATGCAGTGCTTGTGGGTCCCATCGCACTGGAGGGTTCAGTGCGGGTGGTGCCCATCGCACTGAAGGGTGCAGTGCGGGCGGGGTTTATCGCACTGGAGGCTGCAGTGTGGGTGGGGCCCAAAGCACTGGAGAGTGAAGTGCGGGCGGGGTCCATCACACTGGAGCTTACAGTGCAGGCGGAACCCATCGCACTGGAGGTTGCAGTGCAGATGGGGCCCATCGCACTGGAGGGTTCAGTCAAGGCAGGGCCCATCGTACTGGAGATTTCAGTGCGGGTGGGGCCCATCGCAATGGAGGGTGCAGTGTGGGTGGGGCGAATCACACTGGAGGATGCAGTGCAGGTGGGGCCCATGACACTGGAGAAAGCTGTGTGGGTGGGGTCTATTACACTGAAGGGAGCATTGCAGATGGGGCCCATCGCACTGGAGGGTGCAGTGCGGGTGGGGCCCATCGCACTGGAGGATTCAGTGCAGGTGTGACCCATCGCACTGGAGGTTGCAGTGCAGGTGGGGCCCATCACACTGGGCGGTAGAATGCGGGTGGGGCCCATCGTACTCAAGGGTGCAGTATGGGTGGGGCCCATCGCACTGGAGGGTGCAGAGTTGGTGGGGCCCATCACACTGGAGGGTGCAGTGCGGATGGGGACCATCACACTGGAGGGTGTAGTGTGGGTGTGTCCCATCGCACTGGAGGGTGCAGTGTGGGTGGCGCCCATCGCACTGGAGGGTGCAGTGTGGTGGGACCCATCGCACTGGAGGGTGAAGTGTGGGCGGGGTCCATTGCACCAGAGGGTTCAGTGTAGACGGGGCCCATCGCACTTGGGGGTGCAGTGCGGGTGGCGCCCATCGCACTGGAGGGTACAGTGTGGGTGGGACCCATCGTACTGGAGGGTGCAGTGCAGGTGGGGCGCATCGCACTCAAAGGTGCAGTGTGGGTGGGGCATATCTCACTCAAGGGTGCAGTGTGGGTGGGGAACATCGCACTGGAGGATGCAGTGCAGGTGTGGCCCATCACACTGGAGGTTGTAGTGCGGGTGGGGCCCATCGGACTATGTTCTGCAGTGGGGGTGGGGCCCATCACACTGGAGAGTGCAGTGCGGGTGGTGCCCATTGTACTGGAGGGTGCAGTGCGGGTTGGACCTACCGCACTGGAGGGTGCAGTGCTGGTGGGGCCCATCGCGCTGGAGGGTGCAGTGCAGGTGGGGCCCATCACACTGCAGGGTGCAGTGCGGGTTAGGCACATCGCACTGGAGGGTGCAATGCGGATAAGTCCCATTGCACTGGAGGGTGCAGTACGGGCGGGGTACAACACACTGGAGGGTGCAGTGCGAGAGGGTCCCATTGCACCAGAGGGTACAGTGTGGAAGGGGTCCATCGCACTGGAGGGTGCAGTGCGGGTGGGGCCCATTGTACTGGAGGGTGCAGTGCGGGTGGGACCCATGGCACTGGATGGTGACGTGCTGGTGGGGCCCATCGCACTGGGCGGTGCAGTACAGGTGGGGCCCATCGCACTGGAGGGTTCAGTGCCGGTGGTGCCCATTGCACTGGAGGGTGCAGTGCTAGCGGGGCTTATCGCACTGGAGGCTGCAGTGTGGGTGGGGCCCAACGCACTGGAGAGTGAAGTGCGGGCGGGGTCCATCACACTGGAGCTTGCAGTGCAGGTGGGGCCCATCGCACTGGAGGTTGCAGTGCAGACGGGACCATCGCACTGGAGGGATAAGTGAAGGCGGGGCCCATCGTACTGGAGGGTGCAGTGTGGGTGGGGCCCATCACACTGGAGGGTGCAGTGCGAGAGTGTCCCATCGCACTGGAGGGTGCAGTGCGGACGGGGTCCATCACACTGGAGGGTGCAGTGCAGGCGTGGCCCATCGCACTGGAGGGTGCAATGTGGGCGGAGCCCATTGCACTGGAGGGTGCAGTGTGAGCGGGGCAAATAGCACTGGAGGGTGCAGTGCGGGTTGGGCCCATCGAACTGGAGGGTGCAGTGCGGGTGGAGCCGATCGCACTGGAGGGTGCAGTGGATCCGGAGTCCATCGCACTGGAGGGTGCAGTGCGGTGGGGCCCATCGCACTGGAGGTTTCAGTGCAGGTGGGGCCCATCGCACTGGAGGGTGCAGTGTGGGTGGGGCAAATCACACTGGAGGATGCAGTGCAGGTGGGGCCCATGACACTGGAGGGTGCTGTGTGGGTGGGGTCTATTACACTGAAGGGTGCAGTGCAGACGGGACCCATCGTACTGGAGGGTGCAGTGCGGGTGGGGCCCATCGCACTGGAGGATGCAGTGCAGGTGTGGCCCATCACACTTGAGGGTGCAGTGCGAGTAGGGCCCATCGCACTGGATGGTGCAGTACGGGTGGGACCCATCGAACTGGAGGGTGTAGTACAGGTGTGGCTCATCGCAATGGAGGGTGCAGTACGGTTGGGGCCCATAGAACTCAAGGGTGCAGTGTGGGTGGGGCCCATCGCACTCAAAGGTGCAGAGTGGGTGGGGCCCATCGCACTAGAAGGTGCAGTGCGGGTGGGGCCCATCACACTGGAGAGTACAGTGTGGGCGCGGTCCATCGCACTGGAGGGTGCAGTGCGGGCGTGGCCCATCGCACTGGAGGGTGCAATGCGGGCGGAGCCCATTGCACTGGAGGGTGCAGTGTGGGCGGGGCAAATAGCACTGGAGGGTGCAGTGCGGGTTGGGCCCATCGAACTGGCGGGTGCAGTGCGGGTGGAGCCGATCGCACTGGAGGGTGCAGTGGATCCGGAGTCCATCGCACTGGATTGTGCAGTGCGGATGGGGCCCAACGCACTGGAGGGTGCAATGCGGTTGGGTCCCATTGAACTCTTGGTTGCAGTGCGGGTGGGGCCCATCGCACTGGAGGATGCAGTGTGTGTGGGTCCCATCGCACTGGAGGGTTCAGTGCGGGTGGTGCCCATCGCACTGAAGGGTGCAGTGCAGGCGGGGTTTATCGCACTGGAGGCTGCAGTGTGGGTGGGGCCCAATGCACTGGAGAGTGAAGTGCAGGCGGGGTCCATCACACTGGAGCTTGCAGTGCAGGCGGAACCCATCGCACTGGAGGTTGCAGTGCAGATGGGGCCCATCGCACTGGAGGGTTCAGTCAAGGCGGGGCCCATCGTACTGGAGGTTTCAGTGCGGGTGGGGCCCATCGCAATGGAGGGTGCAGTGCGGGTGGGGCCCATCGCACTGGAGGATTCAGTGCAGGTGTGACCCATCGCACTGGAGGTTGCAGTGCAGGTGGGGCCCATCACACTGGGCGGTAGAATGCGGGTGGGGCCCATCGCACTCAAGGGTGCCGTATGGGTGAGGCCCATCGCACTGGAGGGTGCAGAGTTGGTGGGGCCCATCACACTGGAGGGTGCAGTGCGGATGGGGACCATCACACTGGAGGGTGTAGTGTGGGTATGTCCCATCACACTGGAGGGTGTAGTGTGGGTCGCGCCCATCGGACTATGTGGTACAGTGCAGGTGGGACCCATCGCACTGGAGGGTGCAGTGCGGATGGGGCTCATTGTACTGGAGGGTGCAGTGCGCATGGGACCCATCGCACTGGAGGGTGCAGTGAGGGTGGGGCCCATCGCACTGGAGGCTGCAGTACGGGTGGGGCCCATCACACTGCAGGTTGCAGTGTGGGTTGGGCCCATCGCACTGGAGGGTGCAGTGCGGGTAAGGCCCATCGCACTGGAGGTTGCAGTGCAGGCGGCGACCATCACACTGGAGGGTGCAGTGCGAGATTGTACCATCGCACTGGAGGGTGCAGTGCGGATGAGGTCCATCACACTGGAGGGTGCAGTGCAGGCGTGGCCCATCGCACTGGAGGGTGCACTGCGGGCGGAGCCCATCGCACTGGAGGGTGCAGTGCAGCCGGGGCCCATCGCACTGGAGGGTGCAGTGCAGGTGGGGCCCATTGCACTGGATGTTGCAGTGCGGGTGGGGCCCATCGCGCTGGAAGGTGCAGTGCAGGTGGGACCCATCGCACTGGATGGTGCAGTACACGTGGGGCCCATCGCACTGGAGGGTTCAGTGCAGGTGGGGCCCATTGCACTGGAGGGTGCAGTGTGGGTGTGGCTTATTGAACTGGAGGGTGCAGTGTGGGCGGGGCCCATCACACTAGAGGGTGAAGTGTGGGCGTGGTCCATCACACTGGAGGGTGCAGTGTGGGCGGGGCCCATCAAACTAGAGGGTGAAGTGTGGGCGTGGTCCATCACACTGTAGGGTGCAGTGTGGGTGGGGCCCATCACACTGGAGGATGCAGTGCAGGTGGGGCCCATGACACTGGAGGGTGAAGTGTGGGCGGGATCCATCGCACTGGAGGGTGCAGTGCAGCCGGGGCCCAACGCACTGGAGGGTGCAGTGCGGGTGGGGCCCATTGCACTGGAGGTTGCAGTCTGGGTGGGATCCATCGCACTGGATGGTGCAGTACACGTGGGGCCCATCGCACTCAAGGGTTTAGTGCAGGTGGAGCCCATAGCACTGGAGGGTGCAGTGCGGGTTGGGCCCATCGCACTGGAGGGTGCAGTGCGGGTGGGGCCCATCACACTGGAGAGTGCAGTATGGCTGGGGTCCATCGCACTGGAGGGTGCACTGCGGGCGGAGCCCATCGCACTGGAGGGTGCAGTGCATCCGGGGCCCATCGCACTGGAGGGTGCAGTGCGGGTGGGGCCCATTGCACTGGATGTTGCAGTGCGGGTGGGGCCCATCGCGCTGGAAGGTGCAGTGCAGGTGGGACCCATCGCACTGGATGGTGCAGTACACGTGGGGCCCATCGCACTGGAGGGTTCAGTGCAGGTGGGGCCCATTGCACTGGAGGGTGCAGTGTGGGTGTGGCTTATTGAACTGGAGGGTGCAGTGTGGGCGGGGCCCATCACACTAGAGGGTGAAGTGTGGGCGTGGTCCATCACACTGGAGGGTGCAGTGTGGGCGGGGCCCATCAAACTAGAGGGTGAAGTGTGGGCGTGGTCCATCACACTGTAGGGTGCAGTGTGGGTGGGGCCCATCACACTGGAGGATGCAGTGCAGGTGGGGCCCATGACACTGGAGGGTGAAGTGTGGGCGGGATCCATCGCACTGGAGGGTGCAGTGCAGCCGGGGCCCAACGCACTGGAGGGTGCAGTGCGGGTGGGGCCCATTGCACTGGAGGTTGCAGTCTGGGTGGGATCCATCGCACTGGATGGTGCAGTACACGTGGGGCCCATCGCACTGGAGGGTTTAGTGCAGGTGGGGCCCATCGCACTGGAGGGTGCAGTGTGGGTGTGGCTTATTGAACTGGAGGGTGCAGTGTGGGCGGGGCCCATCACACTAGAGGGTGAAGTGTGGGCGTGGTCCATCACACTGGAGGGTGCAGTGTGGGCGGGGCCCATCACACTGGAGGATGCAGTGCAGGTGGGGCCCATGACACGGGAGGGTGAAGTGTGGGCGGGGCCCAACGCACTGGAGGGTGCAGTGCGGGCGGGGCCCATTGCACTGGATGTTGCAGTGCGGGTGGGATCCATCGCACTGGATGGTGCAGTACACGTGGGGCCCATCGCACTGGAGGGTTCAGTGCAGGTGGGGCCCATCGCATTGGAGGGTGCAGTGTGGGTGTTGCTTATTGAACTGGAGGGTGCAGTGTGGGCGGGTCCCATCACACTAGAGGGTGAAGTGTTGGCGTGGTCCATCACACTGGAGGGTGCAGTGTGCGCGGGGCCCATCACACTGGAGGGTGCAGTGCGCGTGGGACCCAACACACTGAAGGGTGCAGTGAAGGTGGGGCATATTGCACTGGAGGCTGCAGTACGGGTGAGGCCCATCACACTGCATGTTGCAGTGCTGGTTGGGCCCATCGCACTGGAGGGTGCAGTGCGGGTTGGGCCCATCGCACTAGAGTGTGCATTCCGGTTGGTGCCCATCACACTGGCGAGTGCAGTATGGCCGGGGTCCATCGCACTGGAGGGTGCAGTGTGGGCGGAGCCCATTGCACTGGAGGTTGCAGTGCAGGCGGGGCCCATCGCACTGGAGGGTGCAGTGCGGGCGGGGCCCATTGCACTGGAAGTTGCAGTGTGGGTGGGACCCATCGCACTGGATGGTGCATTACACGTGGGGCCCATCGCACTGGAGGGTTCAGTGCAGGTGGGGCCCATCGCACTGGAGGGTGCAGTGTGGGTGTGGCTTATTGAACTGGAGGGTGCAGTGTGGGTGGGGCATATCACACTAGAGGGTGAAGTGTGGGCTGGGTCCATTGCACCGGAGGGTGCAGTGCAGACGGGGCCCATCGCACTTGGGGGTGCAGTGTGGCTGGCGCCCATCGCACTGGAGGGTGCAGTGTGGGTGGGACCCATCGCACTGGAGGGTGAAGTGTGGGCGGGGTCCATTGCACCGGAGGGTGCAGTGTAGACGGGGCCCATCGCACTTGGGGGTGCAGTGCGGGTGGCGCCCATCGCACTGGAGGGTACAGTGTGGGTGGGACCCAACGTACTGGAGGGTGCAGTGCAGGTGGGGCCCATCGCACTCAAAGGTGCAGTGTGGGTGGGGCATATCGCACTCAAGGGTGCAGTGTGGGTGGGGAACATCGCACTGGAGGATGCAGTGCAGGTGTGGCCCATCACACTGGAGGTTGTATTGCGGGTGGGGCCCATCGGACTATGTTCTGCAGTGCGGGTGGGGCCCATCACACTGGAGAGTGCAGTGCAGATGGGGCCCATCGCACTGGAGGGTTCAGTCAAGGCGGGGCCCATCGTACTGGAGGTTTCAGTGCGGGTGGGGCCCATCGCAATGGAGGGTGCAGTGCGGGTGGGGCCCATCGCACTGGAGGATTCAGTGCAGGTGTGACCCATCGCACTGGAGGTTGCAGTGCAGGTGGGGCCCATCACACTGGGCGGTAGAATGCGGGTGGGGCCCATCGCACTCAAGGGTGCCGTATGGGTGAGGCCCATCGCACTGGAGGGTGCAGAGTTGGTGGGGCCCATCACACTGGAGGGTGCAGTGCGGATGGGGACCATCACACTGGAGGGTGTAGTGTGGGTATGTCCCATCACACTGGAGGGTGTAGTGTGGGTCGCGCCCATCGGACTATGTGGTACAGTGCAGGTGGGACCCATCGCACTGGAGGGTGCAGTGCGGATGGGGCTCATTGTACTGGAGGGTGCAGTGCGCATGGGACCCATCGCACTGGAGGGTGCAGTGAGGGTGGGGCCCATCGCACTGGAGGCTGCAGTACGGGTGGGGCCCATCACACTGCAGGTTGCAGTGTGGGTTGGGCCCATCGCACTGGAGGGTGCAGTGCGGGTAAGGCCCATCGCACTGGAGGTTGCAGTGCAGGCGGCGACCATCACACTGGAGGGTGCAGTGCGAGATTGTACCATCGCACTGGAGGGTGCAGTGCGGATGAGGTCCATCACACTGGAGGGTGCAGTGCAGGCGTGGCCCATCGCACTGGAGGGTGCACTGCGGGCGGAGCCCATCGCACTGGAGGGTGCAGTGCAGCCGGGGCCCATCGCACTGGAGGGTGCAGTGCAGGTGGGGCCCATTGCACTGGATGTTGCAGTGCGGGTGGGGCCCATCGCGCTGGAAGGTGCAGTGCAGGTGGGACCCATCGCACTGGATGGTGCAGTACACGTGGGGCCCATCGCACTGGAGGGTTCAGTGCAGGTGGGGCCCATTGCACTGGAGGGTGCAGTGTGGGTGTGGCTTATTGAACTGGAGGGTGCAGTGTGGGCGGGGCCCATCACACTAGAGGGTGAAGTGTGGGCGTGGTCCATCACACTGGAGGGTGCAGTGTGGGCGGGGCCCATCAAACTAGAGGGTGAAGTGTGGGCGTGGTCCATCACACTGTAGGGTGCAGTGTGGGTGGGGCCCATCACACTGGAGGATGCAGTGCAGGTGGGGCCCATGACACTGGAGGGTGAAGTGTGGGCGGGATCCATCGCACTGGAGGGTGCAGTGCAGCCGGGGCCCAACGCACTGGAGGGTGCAGTGCGGGTGGGGCCCATTGCACTGGAGGTTGCAGTCTGGGTGGGATCCATCGCACTGGATGGTGCAGTACACGTGGGGCCCATCGCACTCAAGGGTTTAGTGCAGGTGGAGCCCATAGCACTGGAGGGTGCAGTGCGGGTTGGGCCCATCGCACTGGAGGGTGCAGTGCGGGTGGGGCCCATCACACTGGAGAGTGCAGTATGGCTGGGGTCCATCGCACTGGAGGGTGCACTGCGGGCGGAGCCCATCGCACTGGAGGGTGCAGTGCATCCGGGGCCCATCGCACTGGAGGGTGCAGTGCGGGTGGGGCCCATTGCACTGGATGTTGCAGTGCGGGTGGGGCCCATCGCGCTGGAAGGTGCAGTGCAGGTGGGACCCATCGCACTGGATGGTGCAGTACACGTGGGGCCCATCGCACTGGAGGGTTCAGTGCAGGTGGGGCCCATTGCACTGGAGGGTGCAGTGTGGGTGTGGCTTATTGAACTGGAGGGTGCAGTGTGGGCGGGGCCCATCACACTAGAGGGTGAAGTGTGGGCGTGGTCCATCACACTGGAGGGTGCAGTGTGGGCGGGGCCCATCAAACTAGAGGGTGAAGTGTGGGCGTGGTCCATCACACTGTAGGGTGCAGTGTGGGTGGGGCCCATCACACTGGAGGATGCAGTGCAGGTGGGGCCCATGACACTGGAGGGTGAAGTGTGGGCGGGATCCATCGCACTGGAGGGTGCAGTGCAGCCGGGGCCCAACGCACTGGAGGGTGCAGTGCGGGTGGGGCCCATTGCACTGGAGGTTGCAGTCTGGGTGGGATCCATCGCACTGGATGGTGCAGTACACGTGGGGCCCATCGCACTGGAGGGTTTAGTGCAGGTGGGGCCCATCGCACTGGAGGGTGCAGTGTGGGTGTGGCTTATTGAACTGGAGGGTGCAGTGTGGGCGGGGCCCATCACACTAGAGGGTGAAGTGTGGGCGTGGTCCATCACACTGGAGGGTGCAGTGTGGGCGGGGCCCATCACACTGGAGGATGCAGTGCAGGTGGGGCCCATGACACGGGAGGGTGAAGTGTGGGCGGGGCCCAACGCACTGGAGGGTGCAGTGCGGGCGGGGCCCATTGCACTGGATGTTGCAGTGCGGGTGGGATCCATCGCACTGGATGGTGCAGTACACGTGGGGCCCATCGCACTGGAGGGTTCAGTGCAGGTGGGGCCCATCGCATTGGAGGGTGCAGTGTGGGTGTTGCTTATTGAACTGGAGGGTGCAGTGTGGGCGGGTCCCATCACACTAGAGGGTGAAGTGTTGGCGTGGTCCATCACACTGGAGGGTGCAGTGTGCGCGGGGCCCATCACACTGGAGGGTGCAGTGCGCGTGGGACCCAACACACTGAAGGGTGCAGTGAAGGTGGGGCATATTGCACTGGAGGCTGCAGTACGGGTGAGGCCCATCACACTGCATGTTGCAGTGCTGGTTGGGCCCATCGCACTGGAGGGTGCAGTGCGGGTTGGGCCCATCGCACTAGAGTGTGCATTCCGGTTGGTGCCCATCACACTGGCGAGTGCAGTATGGCCGGGGTCCATCGCACTGGAGGGTGCAGTGTGGGCGGAGCCCATTGCACTGGAGGTTGCAGTGCAGGCGGGGCCCATCGCACTGGAGGGTGCAGTGCGGGCGGGGCCCATTGCACTGGAAGTTGCAGTGTGGGTGGGACCCATCGCACTGGATGGTGCATTACACGTGGGGCCCATCGCACTGGAGGGTTCAGTGCAGGTGGGGCCCATCGCACTGGAGGGTGCAGTGTGGGTGTGGCTTATTGAACTGGAGGGTGCAGTGTGGGTGGGGCATATCACACTAGAGGGTGAAGTGTGGGCTGGGTCCATTGCACCGGAGGGTGCAGTGCAGACGGGGCCCATCGCACTTGGGGGTGCAGTGTGGCTGGCGCCCATCGCACTGGAGGGTGCAGTGTGGGTGGGACCCATCGCACTGGAGGGTGAAGTGTGGGCGGGGTCCATTGCACCGGAGGGTGCAGTGTAGACGGGGCCCATCGCACTTGGGGGTGCAGTGCGGGTGGCGCCCATCGCACTGGAGGGTACAGTGTGGGTGGGACCCAATGTACTGGAGGGTGCAGTGCAGGTGGGGCCCATCGCACTCAAAGGTGCAGTGTGGGTGGGGCATATCGCACTCAAGGGTGCAGTGTGGGTGGGGAACATCGCACTGGAGGATGCAGTGCAGGTGTGGCCCATCACACTGGAGGTTGTATTGCGGGTGGGGCCCATCGGACTATGTTCTGCAGTGCGGGTGGGGCCCATCACACTGGAGAGTGCAGTGCGGGTGGTGCCCATTGTACTGGAGGGTGCAGTGCGGGTGGGACCTACCGCACTGGAGGGTGCAGTGCTGGTGGGGCCCATCGCGCTGGAGAGTGCAGTGCAGGTGGGGCCCATCACACTGCAGGGTGCAGTGCGGGTTCGGCACATCGCACTGGAGGGTGCAATGCGGATAAGTCCCATTGCACTGGAGGGTGCAGTACGGGTGGGGTACAACACACTGGAGGGTGCAGTGCGAGAGGGTCCCATCGCACCGGAGGGTACAGTGTGGAAGCGGTCCATCGCACTGGAGGGTGCAGTGCGGGTGGGGCCCATTGTACTGGAGGGTGCAGTGCGGGTGGGACCCATGGCACTGGATGGTGACGTGCTGGTGGGGCCCATCGCACTGGGCGGTGCAGTACAGGTGGGGCCCATCGCACTGGAGGGTTCAGTGCCGGTGGTGCCCATCGCACTGGAGGGTGCAGTGGTAGCGGGGCTTATCGCACTGGAGGCTGCAGTGTGGGTGGGGCCCAACGCACTGGAGAGTGAAGTGCGGGCGGGGTCCATCACACTGGAGCTTGCAGTGCAGGTGGGGCCCATCGCACTGGAAGTTGCAGTGCAGACGGGGACCATCGCACTGGAGGGATAAGTGAAGGTGGGGCCCATCGTACTGGAGGGTGCAGTGTGGGTGGGGCCCATCACACTGGAGGGTGCAGTGCGAGAGTGTCCCATCGCACTGGAGGGTGCAGTGCGGACGGGGTCCATCACACTGGAGGGTGCAGTGCAGGTGTGTACCATCGCACTGGAGGGTGCAGTGCGGATGGGGTCCATCACACTGGAGGGTGCAGTGCAGGCGTGGCCCATCGCAATGGAGGGTGCAGTGCAGGTGGGGCCCATCGCACTGGAGGTTTCAATGTGTGTGGAGCCCATAGCACTGGAGGGTGCAGTGCGGGTTGGGCCCATCGCACTGGAGGGTGCAGTGCGGGTGGGGCCCATCACACTGGAGAGTGCAGTATGGCTGGGGTCCATCGCACTGGAGGGTGCACTGCGGGCGGAGCCCATCACACTGGAGGGTGCAGTGCAGCCGGGGCCCATCGCACTGGAGGGTGCAGTGCGGGCGGGGCCCATTGCACTGGATGTTGCAGTGCGGGTGGGGCCCATCGCGCTGGAAGGTGCAGTGCGGGTGGGACCCATCGCACTGGATGTTGCAGTACACGTGGGGCCCATCGCACTGGAGGGTTCAGTGCAGGTGGGGCCCATTGCACTGGAGGGTGCAGTGTGGGTGTGGTTTATTGAACTGGAGGGTGCAGTGTGGGCGGGGCCCATCACACTAGAGGGTGAAGTGTGGGCGTGGTCCATCACACTGGAGGGTGCAGTGTGGGCGGGGCCCATCAAACTAGAGGGTGAAGTGTGGGCGTGGTCCATCACACTGCAGGGTGCAGTGTGGGAGGGGCCCATTGCACTGGAAGTTGCAG
This sequence comes from Phyllobates terribilis, assembly GCF_046119375.1. Classification (NCBI taxonomy): domain Eukaryota; kingdom Metazoa; phylum Chordata; class Amphibia; order Anura; family Dendrobatidae; genus Phyllobates; species Phyllobates terribilis. The sequence continues at coordinate 35,456 of NW_027362827.1, read as the reverse complement.
TGTGGGTGGGACCCATCGCACTGGATGGTGCAGTACACGTGGGGCCCATCGCACTGGATGGTTCAGTGCAGGTGGGGCCCATCGCACTGGAGGGTGCAGTGTGGGTGTGGCTTATTGAACTGGAGGGTGCAGTGTGGGCGGGGCATATCACACTAGAGGGTGAAGTGTGGGCTGGGTCCATTGCACTGGAGGGTGCAGTGCAGACGGGGCCCATCGCACTTGGGGGTGCAGTGTGGGTGGCGCCCATCGCACTGGAGGGTGCAGTGTGGGTGGGACCCATCGCACTGGAGGGTGAAGTGTGGGCGGGGTCCATTGCACCAGAGGGTGCAGTGTAGACGGGGCCCATCGCACTTGGGGGTGCAGTGCGGGTGGCGCCCATCGCACTGGAGGGTACAGTGTGGGTGGGACCCATCGTACTGGAGGGTGCAGTGCAGGTGGGGCCCATCGCACTCAAAGGTGCAGTGTGGGTGGGGCATATCTCACTCAAGGGTGCAGTGTGGGTGGGGAACATCGCACTGGAGGATGCAGTGCAGGTGTGGCCCATCACACTGGAGGTTGTAGTGCGGGTGGGGCCCATTGGACTATGTTCTGCAGTGGGGGTGGGGCCCATCGCACTGGAGAGTGCAGTGCGGGTGGTGCCCATTGTACTGGAGGGTGCAGTGCGGGTGGGACCTACCGCACTGGAGGGTGCAGTGCTGGTGGGGCCCATCGCGCTGGAGGGTGCAGTGCAGGTGGGGCCCATCACACTGCAGGGTGCAGTGCGGGTTTGGCACATCGCACTGGAGGGTGCAATGCGGATAAGTCCCATTGCACTGGAGGGTGCAGTACGGGCGGGGTACAACACACTGGAGGGTGCAGTGCGAGAGGGTCCCATTGCACCAGAGGGTACAGTGTGGAAGGGGTCCATCGCACTGGAGGGTGCAGTGCGGGTGGGGCCCATTGTACTGGAGGGTGCAGTGCGGGTGGGACCCATGGCACTGGATGGTGACGTGCTGGTGGGGCCCATCACACTGGGCGGTGCAGTACAGGTGGGGCCCATCGCACTGGAGGGTTCAGTGCCGGTGGTGCCCATTGCACTGGAGGGTGCAGTGCTAGCGGGACTTATCGCACTGGAGGCTGCAGTGTGGGTGGGGCCCAACGCACTGGAGAGTGAAGTGCGGGCTTGGTCCATCACACTGGAGCTTGCAGTGCAGGTGGGGCCCATCGCACTGGAGGTTGCAGTGCAGACGGGGACCATCGCACTGGAGGGATAAGTGAAGGCGGGGCCCATCGTACTGGAGGGTGCAGTGTGGGTGGGGCCCATCACACTGGAGGGTGCAGTGCGAGAGTGTCCCATCGCACTGGAGGGTGCAGTGCGGACGGGGTCCATCACACTGGAGGGTGCAGTGCAGGCGTGGCCCATCGCACTGGAGGGTGCAATGTGGACGGAGCCCATTGCACTGGAGGGTACAGTGTGGGCGGGGCAAATAGCACTGGAGGGTGCAGTGCGGGTTGGGCCCATCGAACTGGAGGGTGCAGTGCGGGTGGAGCCGATCGCACTGGAGGGTGCAGTGGATCCGGAGTCCATCGCACTGGAGGGTGCAGTGCGGATGGGGCCCATAGCACTGGAGGGTGCAGTGCGGTCGGGTCCCATTGCACTCTTGGTTGCAGTGCGGGTGGGGCTCATCGCACTGGAGGATGCAGTGCTTGTGGGTCCCATCGCACTGGAGGGTTCAGTGCGGGTGGTGCCCATCGCACTGAAGGGTGCAGTGCGGGCGGGGTTTATCGCACTGGAGGCTGCAGTGTGGGTGGGGCCCAAAGCACTGGAGAGTGAAGTGCGGGCGGGGTCCATCACACTGGAGCTTACAGTGCAGGCGGAACCCATCGCACTGGAGGTTGCAGTGCAGATGGGGCCCATCGCACTGGAGGGTTCAGTCAAGGCAGGGCCCATCGTACTGGAGATTTCAGTGCGGGTGGGGCCCATCGCAATGGAGGGTGCAGTGTGGGTGGGGCGAATCACACTGGAGGATGCAGTGCAGGTGGGGCCCATGACACTGGAGAAAGCTGTGTGGGTGGGGTCTATTACACTGAAGGGAGCATTGCAGATGGGGCCCATCGCACTGGAGGGTGCAGTGCGGGTGGGGCCCATCGCACTGGAGGATTCAGTGCAGGTGTGACCCATCGCACTGGAGGTTGCAGTGCAGGTGGGGCCCATCACACTGGGCGGTAGAATGCGGGTGGGGCCCATCGTACTCAAGGGTGCAGTATGGGTGGGGCCCATCGCACTGGAGGGTGCAGAGTTGGTGGGGCCCATCACACTGGAGGGTGCAGTGCGGATGGGGACCATCACACTGGAGGGTGTAGTGTGGGTGTGTCCCATCGCACTGGAGGGTGCAGTGTGGGTGGCGCCCATCGCACTGGAGGGTGCAGTGTGGTGGGACCCATCGCACTGGAGGGTGAAGTGTGGGCGGGGTCCATTGCACCAGAGGGTTCAGTGTAGACGGGGCCCATCGCACTTGGGGGTGCAGTGCGGGTGGCGCCCATCGCACTGGAGGGTACAGTGTGGGTGGGACCCATCGTACTGGAGGGTGCAGTGCAGGTGGGGCCCATCGCACTCAAAGGTGCAGTGTGGGTGGGGCATATCTCACTCAAGGGTGCAGTGTGGGTGGGGAACATCGCACTGGAGGATGCAGTGCAGGTGTGGCCCATCACACTGGAGGTTGTAGTGCGGGTGGGGCCCATCGGACTATGTTCTGCAGTGGGGGTGGGGCCCATCACACTGGAGAGTGCAGTGCGGGTGGTGCCCATTGTACTGGAGGGTGCAGTGCGGGTTGGACCTACCGCACTGGAGGGTGCAGTGCTGGTGGGGCCCATCGCGCTGGAGGGTGCAGTGCAGGTGGGGCCCATCACACTGCAGGGTGCAGTGCGGGTTAGGCACATCGCACTGGAGGGTGCAATGCGGATAAGTCCCATTGCACTGGAGGGTGCAGTACGGGCGGGGTACAACACACTGGAGGGTGCAGTGCGAGAGGGTCCCATTGCACCAGAGGGTACAGTGTGGAAGGGGTCCATCGCACTGGAGGGTGCAGTGCGGGTGGGGCCCATTGTACTGGAGGGTGCAGTGCGGGTGGGACCCATGGCACTGGATGGTGACGTGCTGGTGGGGCCCATCGCACTGGGCGGTGCAGTACAGGTGGGGCCCATCGCACTGGAGGGTTCAGTGCCGGTGGTGCCCATTGCACTGGAGGGTGCAGTGCTAGCGGGGCTTATCGCACTGGAGGCTGCAGTGTGGGTGGGGCCCAACGCACTGGAGAGTGAAGTGCGGGCGGGGTCCATCACACTGGAGCTTGCAGTGCAGGTGGGGCCCATCGCACTGGAGGTTGCAGTGCAGACGGGGACCATCGCACTGGAGGGATAAGTGAAGGCGGGGCCCATCGTACTGGAGGGTGCAGTGTGGGTGGGGCCCATCACACTGGAGGGTGCAGTGCGAGAGTGTCCCATCGCACTGGAGGGTGCAGTGCGGACGGGGTCCATCACACTGGAGGGTGCAGTGCAGGCGTGGCCCATCGCACTGGAGGGTGCAATGTGGGCGGAGCCCATTGCACTGGAGGGTGCAGTGTGAGCGGGGCAAATAGCACTGGAGGGTGCAGTGCGGGTTGGGCCCATCGAACTGGAGGGTGCAGTGCGGGTGGAGCCGATCGCACTGGAGGGTGCAGTGGATCCGGAGTCCATCGCACTGGAGGGTGCAGTGCGGTGGGGCCCATCGCACTGGAGGTTTCAGTGCAGGTGGGGCCCATCGCACTGGAGGGTGCAGTGTGGGTGGGGCAAATCACACTGGAGGATGCAGTGCAGGTGGGGCCCATGACACTGGAGGGTGCTGTGTGGGTGGGGTCTATTACACTGAAGGGTGCAGTGCAGACGGGACCCATCGTACTGGAGGGTGCAGTGCGGGTGGGGCCCATCGCACTGGAGGATGCAGTGCAGGTGTGGCCCATCACACTTGAGGGTGCAGTGCGAGTAGGGCCCATCGCACTGGATGGTGCAGTACGGGTGGGACCCATCGAACTGGAGGGTGTAGTACAGGTGTGGCTCATCGCAATGGAGGGTGCAGTACGGTTGGGGCCCATAGAACTCAAGGGTGCAGTGTGGGTGGGGCCCATCGCACTCAAAGGTGCAGAGTGGGTGGGGCCCATCGCACTAGAAGGTGCAGTGCGGGTGGGGCCCATCACACTGGAGAGTACAGTGTGGGCGCGGTCCATCGCACTGGAGGGTGCAGTGCGGGCGTGGCCCATCGCACTGGAGGGTGCAATGCGGGCGGAGCCCATTGCACTGGAGGGTGCAGTGTGGGCGGGGCAAATAGCACTGGAGGGTGCAGTGCGGGTTGGGCCCATCGAACTGGCGGGTGCAGTGCGGGTGGAGCCGATCGCACTGGAGGGTGCAGTGGATCCGGAGTCCATCGCACTGGATTGTGCAGTGCGGATGGGGCCCAACGCACTGGAGGGTGCAATGCGGTTGGGTCCCATTGAACTCTTGGTTGCAGTGCGGGTGGGGCCCATCGCACTGGAGGATGCAGTGTGTGTGGGTCCCATCGCACTGGAGGGTTCAGTGCGGGTGGTGCCCATCGCACTGAAGGGTGCAGTGCAGGCGGGGTTTATCGCACTGGAGGCTGCAGTGTGGGTGGGGCCCAATGCACTGGAGAGTGAAGTGCAGGCGGGGTCCATCACACTGGAGCTTGCAGTGCAGGCGGAACCCATCGCACTAGAGGTTGCAGTGCAGATGGGGCCCATCGCACTGGAGGGTTCAGTCAAGGCGGGGCCCATCGTACTGGAGGTTTCAGTGCGGGTGGGGCCCATCGCAATGGAGGGTGCAGTGCGGGTGGGGCCCATCGCACTGGAGGATTCAGTGCAGGTGTGACCCATCGCACTGGAGGTTGCAGTGCAGGTGGGGCCCATCACACTGGGCGGTAGAATGCGGGTGGGGCCCATCGCACTCAAGGGTGCCGTATGGGTGAGGCCCATCGCACTGGAGGGTGCAGAGTTGGTGGGGCCCATCACACTGGAGGGTGCAGTGCGGATGGGGACCATCACACTGGAGGGTGTAGTGTGGGTATGTCCCATCACACTGGAGGGTGTAGTGTGGGTCGCGCCCATCGGACTATGTGGTACAGTGCAGGTGGGACCCATCGCACTGGAGGGTGCAGTGCGGATGGGGCTCATTGTACTGGAGGGTGCAGTGCGCATGGGACCCATCGCACTGGAGGGTGCAGTGAGGGTGGGGCCCATCGCACTGGAGGCTGCAGTACGGGTGGGGCCCATCACACTGCAGGTTGCAGTGTGGGTTGGGCCCATCGCACTGGAGGGTGCAGTGCGGGTAAGGCCCATCGCACTGGAGGTTGCAGTGCAGGCGGCGACCATCACACTGGAGGGTGCAGTGCGAGATTGTACCATCGCACTGGAGGGTGCAGTGCGGATGAGGTCCATCACACTGGAGGGTGCAGTGCAGGCGTGGCCCATCACACTGGAGGGTGCACTGCGGGCGGAGCCCATCGCACTGGAGGGTGCAGTGCAGCCGGGGCCCATCGCACTGGAGGGTGCAGTGCAGGTGGGGCCCATTGCACTGGATGTTGCAGTGCGGGTGGGGCCCATCGCGCTGGAAGGTGCAGTGCAGGTGGGACCCATCGCACTGGATGGTGCAGTACACGTGGGGCCCATCGCACTGGAGGGTTCAGTGCAGGTGGGGCCCATTGCACTGGAGGGTGCAGTGTGGGTGTGGCTTATTGAACTGGAGGGTGCAGTGTGGGCGGGGCCCATCACACTAGAGGGTGAAGTGTGGGCGTGGTCCATCACACTGGAGGGTGCAGTGTGGGCGGGGCCCATCAAACTAGAGGGTGAAGTGTGGGCGTGGTCCATCACACTGTAGGGTGCAGTGTGGGTGGGGCCCATCACACTGGAGGATGCAGTGCAGGTGGGGCCCATGACACTGGAGGGTGAAGTGTGGGCGGGATCCATCGCACTGGAGGGTGCAGTGCAGCCGGGGCCCAACGCACTGGAGGGTGCAGTGCGGGTGGGGCCCATTGCACTGGAGGTTGCAGTCTGGGTGGGATCCATCGCACTGGATGGTGCAGTACACGTGGGGCCCATCGCACTCAAGGGTTTAGTGCAGGTGGAGCCCATAGCACTGGAGGGTGCAGTGCGGGTTGGGCCCATCGCACTGGAGGGTGCAGTGCGGGTGGGGCCCATCACACTGGAGAGTGCAGTATGGCTGGGGTCCATCACACTGGAGGGTGCACTGCGGGCGGAGCCCATCGCACTGGAGGGTGCAGTGCATCCGGGGCCCATCGCACTGGAGGGTGCAGTGCGGGTGGGGCCCATTGCACTGGATGTTGCAGTGCGGGTGGGGCCCATCGCGCTGGAAGGTGCAGTGCAGGTGGGACCCATCGCACTGGATGGTGCAGTACACGTGGGGCCCATCGCACTGGAGGGTTCAGTGCAGGTGGGGCCCATTGCACTGGAGGGTGCAGTGTGGGTGTGGCTTATTGAACTGGAGGGTGCAGTGTGGGCGGGGCCCATCACACTAGAGGGTGAAGTGTGGGCGTGGTCCATCACACTGGAGGGTGCAGTGTGGGCGGGGCCCATCAAACTAGAGGGTGAAGTGTGGGCGTGGTCCATCACACTGTAGGGTGCAGTGTGGGTGGGGCCCATCACACTGGAGGATACAGTGCAGGTGGGGCCCATGACACTGGAGGGTGAAGTGTGGGCGGGATCCATCGCACTGGAGGGTGCAGTGCAGCCGGGGCCCAACGCACTGGAGGGTGCAGTGCGGGTGGGGCCCATTGCACTGGAGGTTGCAGTCTGGGTGGGATCCATCGCACTGGATGGTGCAGTACACGTGAGGCCCATCGCACTGGAGGGTTTAGTGCAGGTGGGGCCCATCGCACTGGAGGGTGCAGTGTGGGTGTGGCTTATTGAACTGGAGGGTGCAGTGTGGGCGGGGCCCATCACACTAGAGGGTGAAGTGTGGGCGTGGTCCATCACACTGGAGGGTGCAGTGTGGGCGGGGCCCATCACACTGGAGGATGCAGTGCAGGTGGGGCCCATGACACGGGAGGGTGAAGTGTGGGCGGGGCCCAACGCACTGGAGGGTGCAGTGCGGGCGGGGCCCATTGCACTGGATGTTGCAGTGCGGGTGGGATCCATCGCACTGGATGGTGCAGTACACGTGGGGCCCATCGCACTGGAGGGTTCAGTGCAGGTGGGGCCCATCGCATTGGAGGGTGCAGTGTGGGTGTTGCTTATTGAACTGGAGGGTGCAGTGTGGGCGGGTCCCATCACACTAGAGGGTGAAGTGTTGGCGTGGTCCATCACACTGGAGGGTGCAGTGCGCGCGGGGCCCATCACACTGGAGGGTGCAGTGCGCGTGGGACCCAACACACTGAAGGGTGCAGTGAAGGTGGGGCATATTGCACTGGAGGCTGCAGTACGGGTGAGGCCCATCACACTGCATGTTGCAGTGCTGGTTGGGCCCATCGCACTGGAGGGTGCAGTGCGGGTTGGGCCCATCGCACTAGAGTGTGCATTCCGGTTGGTGCCCATCACACTGGCGAGTGCAGTATGGCCGGGGTCCATCGCACTGGAGGGTGCAGTGTGGGCGGAGCCCATTGCACTGGAGGTTGCAGTGCAGGCGGGGCCCATCGCACTGGAGGGTGCAGTGCGGGCGGGGCCCATTGCACTGGAAGTTGCAGTGTGGGTGGGACCCATCGCACTGGATGGTGCATTACACGTGGGGCCCATCGCACTGGAGGGTTCAGTGCAGGTGGGGCCCATCGCACTGGAGGGTGCAGTGTGGGTGTGGCTTATTGAACTGGAGGGTGCAGTGTGGGTGGGGCATATCACACTAGAGGGTGAAGTGTGGGCTGGGTCCATTGCACCGGAGGGTGCAGTGCAGACGGGGCCCATCGCACTTGGGGGTGCAGTGTGGCTGGCGCCCATCGCACTGGAGGGTGCAGTGTGGGTGGGACCCATCGCACTGGAGGGTGAAGTGTGGGCGGGGTCCATTGCACCGGAGGGTGCAGTGTAGACGGGGCCCATCGCACTTGGGGGTGCAGTGCGGGTGGCGCCCATCGCACTGGAGGGTACAGTGTGGGTGGGACCCATCGTACTGGAGGGTGCAGTGCAGGTGGGGCCCATCGCACTCAAAGGTGCAGTGTGGGTGGGGCATATCGCACTCAAGGGTGCAGTGTGGGTGGGGAACATCGCACTGGAGGATGCAGTGCAGGTGTGGCCCATCACACTGGAGGTTGTATTGCGGGTGGGGCCCATCGGACTATGTTCTGCAGTGCGGGTGGGGCCCATCACACTGGAGAGTGCAGTGCGGGTGGTGCCCATTGTACTGGAGGGTGCAGTGCGGGTGGGACCTACCGCACTGGAGGGTGCAGTGCTGGTGGGGCCCATCGCGCTGGAGAGTGCAGTGCAGGTGGGGCCCATCACACTGCAGGGTGCAGTGCGGGTTCGGCACATCGCACTGGAGGGTGCAATGCGGATAAGTCCCATTGCACTGGAGGGTGCAGTACGGGTGGGGTACAACACACTGGAGGGTGCAGTGCGAGAGGGTCCCATCGCACCGGAGGGTACAGTGTGGAAGCGGTCCATCGCACTGGAGGGTGCAGTGCGGGTGGGGCCCATTGTACTGGAGGGTGCAGTGCGGGTGGGACCCATGGCACTGGATGGTGACGTGCTGGTGGGGCCCATCGCACTGGGCGGTGCAGTACAGGTGGGGCCCATCGCACTGGAGGGTTCAGTGCCGGTGGTGCCCATCGCACTGGAGGGTGCAGTGGTAGCGGGGCTTATCGCACTGGAGGCTGCAGTGTGGGTGGGGCCCAACGCACTGGAGAGTGAAGTGCGGGCGGGGTCCATCACACTGGAGCTTGCAGTGCAGGTGGGGCCCATCGCACTGGAAGTTGCAGTGCAGACGGGGACCATCGCACTGGAGGGATAAGTGAAGGTGGGGCCCATCGTACTGGAGGGTGCAGTGTGGGTGGGGCCCATCACACTGGAGGGTGCAGTGCGAGAGTGTCCCATCGCACTGGAGGGTGCAGTGCGGACGGGGTCCATCACACTGGAGGGTGCAGTGCAGGTGTGTACCATCGCACTGGAGGGTGCAGTGCGGATGGGGTCCATCACACTGGAGGGTGCAGTGCAGGCGTGGCCCATCGCAATGGAGGGTGCAGTGCAGGTGGGGCCCATCGCACTGGAGGTTTCAATGTGTGTGGAGCCCATAGCACTGGAGGGTGCAGTGCGGGTTGGGCCCATCGCACTGGAGGGTGCAGTGCGGGTGGGGCCCATCACACTGGAGAGTGCAGTATGGCTGGGGTCCATCGCACTGGAGGGTGCACTGCGGGCGGAGCCCATCACACTGGAGGGTGCAGTGCAGCCGGGGCCCATCGCACTGGAGGGTGCAGTGCGGGCGGGGCCCATTGCACTGGATGTTGCAGTGCGGGTGGGGCCCATCGCGCTGGAAGGTGCAGTGCGGGTGGGACCCATCGCACTGGATGTTGCAGTACACGTGGGGCCCATCGCACTGGAGGGTTCAGTGCAGGTGGGGCCCATTGCACTGGAGGGTGCAGTGTGGGTGTGGCTTATTGAACTGGAGGGTGCAGTGTGGGCGGGGCCCATCACACTAGAGGGTGAAGTGTGGGCGTGGTCCATCACACTGGAGGGTGCAGTGTGGGCGGGGCCCATCAAACTAGAGGGTGAAGTGTGGGCGTGGTCCATCACACTGCAGGGTGCAGTGTGGGAGGGGCCCATTGCACTGGAAGTTGCAGTGTGGGTGGGACCCATCGCACTGGATGGTGCAGTACACGTGGGGCCCATCGCACTGGATGGTTCAGTGCAGGTGGGGCCCATCGCACTGGAGGGTGCAGTGTGGGTGTGGCTTATTGAACTGGAGGGTGCAGTGTGGGCGGGGCATATCACACTAGAGGGTGAAGTGTGGGCTGGGTCCATTGCACTGGAGGGTGCAGTGCAGACGGGGCCCATCGCACTTGGGGGTGCAGTGTGGGTGGCGCCCATCGCACTGGAGGGTGCAGTGTGGGTGGGACCCATCGCACTGGAGGGTGAAGTGTGGGCGGGGTCCATTGCACCAGAGGGTGCAGTGTAGACGGGGCCCATCGCACTTGGGGGTGCAGTGCGGGTGGCGCCCATCGCACTGGAGGGTACAGTGTGGGTGGGACCCATCGTACTGGAGGGTGCAGTGCAGGTGGGGCCCATCGCACTCAAAGGTGCAGTGTGGGTGGGGCATATCTCACTCAAGGGTGCAGTGTGGGTGGGGAACATCGCACTGGAGGATGCAGTGCAGGTGTGGCCCATCACACTGGAGGTTGTAGTGCGGGTGGGGCCCATTGGACTATGTTCTGCAGTGGGGGTGGGGCCCATCGCACTGGAGAGTGCAGTGCGGGTGGTGCCCATTGTACTGGAGGGTGCAGTGCGGGTGGGACCTACCGCACTGGAGGGTGCAGTGCTGGTGGGGCCCATCGCGCTGGAGGGTGCAGTGCAGGTGGGGCCCATCACACTGCAGGGTGCAGTGCGGGTTTGGCACATCGCACTGGAGGGTGCAATGCGGATAAGTCCCATTGCACTGGAGGGTGCAGTACGGGCGGGGTACAACACACTGGAGGGTGCAGTGCGAGAGGGTCCCATTGCACCAGAGGGTACAGTGTGGAAGGGGTCCATCGCACTGGAGGGTGCAGTGCGGGTGGGGCCCATTGTACTGGAGGGTGCAGTGCGGGTGGGACCCATGGCACTGGATGGTGACGTGCTGGTGGGGCCCATCACACTGGGCGGTGCAGTACAGGTGGGGCCCATCGCACTGGAGGGTTCAGTGCCGGTGGTGCCCATTGCACTGGAGGGTGCAGTGCTAGCGGGACTTATCGCACTGGAGGCTGCAGTGTGGGTGGGGCCCAACGCACTGGAGAGTGAAGTGCGGGCGGGGTCCATCACACTGGAGCTTGCAGTGCAGGTGGGGCCCATCGCACTGGAGGTTGCAGTGCAGACGGGGACCATCGCACTGGAGGGATAAGTGAAGGCGGGGCCCATCGTACTGGAGGGTGCAGTGTGGGTGGGGCCCATCACACTGGAGGGTGCAGTGCGAGAGTGTCCCATCGCACTGGAGGGTGCAGTGCGGACGGGGTCCATCACACTGGAGGGTGCAGTGCAGGCGTGGCCCATCGCACTGGAGGGTGCAATGTGGACGGAGCCCATTGCACTGGAGGGTACAGTGTGGGCGGGGCAAATAGCACTGGAGGGTGCAGTGCGGGTTGGGCCCATCGAACTGGAGGGTGCAGTGCGGGTGGAGCCGATCGCACTGGAGGGTGCAGTGGATCCGGAGTCCATCGCACTGGAGGGTGCAGTGCGGATGGGGCCCATAGCACTGGAGGGTGCAGTGCGGTCGGGTCCCATTGCACTCTTGGTTGCAGTGCGGGTGGGGCTCATCGCACTGGAGGATGCAGTGCTTGTGGGTCCCATCGCACTGGAGGGTTCAGTGCGGGTGGTGCCCATCGCACTGAAGGGTGCAGTGCGGGCGGGGTTTATCGCACTGGAGGCTGCAGTGTGGGTGGGGCCCAAAGCACTGGAGAGTGAAGTGCGGGCGGGGTCCATCACACTGGAGCTTACAGTGCAGGCGGAACCCATCGCACTGGAGGTTGCAGTGCAGATGGGGCCCATCGCACTGGAGGGTTCAGTCAAGGCAGGGCCCATCGTACTGGAGATTTCAGTGCGGGTGGGGCCCATCGCAATGGAGGGTGCAGTGTGGGTGGGGCGAATCACACTGGAGGATGCAGTGCAGGTGGGGCCCATGACACTGGAGAAAGCTGTGTGGGTGGGGTCTATTACACTGAAGGGAGCATTGCAGATGGGGCCCATCGCACTGGAGGGTGCAGTGCGGGTGGGGCCCATCGCACTGGAGGATTCAGTGCAGGTGTGACCCATCGCACTGGAGGTTGCAGTGCAGGTGGGGCCCATCACACTGGGCGGTAGAATGCGGGTGGGGCCCATCGTACTCAAGGGTGCAGTATGGGTGGGGCCCATCGCACTGGAGGGTGCAGAGTTGGTGGGGCCCATCACACTGGAGGGTGCAGTGCGGATGGGGACCATCACACTGGAGGGTGTAGTGTGGGTGTGTCCCATCGCACTGGAGGGTGCAGTGTGGGTGGCGCCCATCGCACTGGAGGGTGCAGTGTGGTGGGACCCATCGCACTGGAGGGTGAAGTGTGGGCGGGGTCCATTGCACCAGAGGGTTCAGTGTAGACGGGGCCCATCGCACTTGGGGGTGCAGTGCGGGTGGCGCCCATCGCACTGGAGGGTACAGTGTGGGTGGGACCCATCGTACTGGAGGGTGCAGTGCAGGTGGGGCCCATCGCACTCAAAGGTGCAGTGTGGGTGGGGCATATCTCACTCAAGGGTGCAGTGTGGGTGGGGAACATCGCACTGGAGGATGCAGTGCAGGTGTGGCCCATCACACTGGAGGTTGTAGTGCGGGTGGGGCCCATCGGACTATGTTCTGCAGTGGGGGTGGGGCCCATCACACTGGAGAGTGCAGTGCGGGTGGTGCCCATTGTACTGGAGGGTGCAGTGCGGGTTGGACCTACCGCACTGGAGGGTGCAGTGCTGGTGGGGCCCATCGCGCTGGAGGGTGCAGTGCAGGTGGGGCCCATCACACTGCAGGGTGCAGTGCGGGTTAGGCACATCGCACTGGAGGGTGCAATGCGGATAAGTCCCATTGCACTGGAGGGTGCAGTACGGGCGGGGTACAACACACTGGAGGGTGCAGTGCGAGAGGGTCCCATTGCACCAGAGGGTACAGTGTGGAAGGGGTCCATCGCACTGGAGGGTGCAGTGCGGGTGGGGCCCATTGTACTGGAGGGTGCAGTGCGGGTGGGACCCATGGCACTGGATGGTGACGTGCTGGTGGGGCCCATCGCACTGGGCGGTGCAGTACAGGTGGGGCCCATCGCACTGGAGGGTTCAGTGCCGGTGGTGCCCATCGCACTGGAGGGTGCAGTGGTAGCGGGGCTTATCGCACTGGAGGCTGCAGTGTGGGTGGGGCCCAACGCACTGGAGAGTGAAGTGCGGGCGGGGTCCATCACACTGGAGCTTGCAGTGCAGGTGGGGCCCATCGCACTGGAAGTTGCAGTGCAGACGGGGACCATCGCACTGGAGGGATAAGTGAAGGTGGGGCCCATCGTACTGGAGGGTGCAGTGTGGGTGGGGCCCATCACACTGGAGGGTGCAGTGCGAGAGTGTCCCATCGCACTGGAGGGTGCAGTGCGGACGGGGTCCATCACACTGGAGGGTGCAGTGCAGGTGTGTACCATCGCACTGGAGGGTGCAGTGCGGATGGGGTCCATCACACTGGAGGGTGCAGTGCAGGCGTGGCCCATCGCAATGGAGGGTGCAGTGCAGGTGGGGCCCATCGCACTGGAGGTTTCAATGTGTGTGGAGCCCATAGCACTGGAGGGTGCAGTGCGGGTTGGGCCCATCGCACTGGAGGGTGCAGTGCGGGTGGGGCCCATCACACTGGAGAGTGCAGTATGGCTGGGGTCCATCGCACTGGAGGGTGCACTGCGGGCGGAGCCCATCACACTGGAGGGTGCAGTGCAGCCGGGGCCCATCGCACTGGAGGGTGCAGTGTGGGCGGGGCCCATTGCACTGGATGTTGCAGTGCGGGTGGGGCCCATCGCGCTGGAAGGTGCAGTGCGGGTGGGACCCATCGCACTGGATGTTGCAGTACACGTGGGGCCCATCGCACTGGAGGGTTCAGTGCAGGTGGGGCCCATTGCACTGGAGGGTGCAGTGTGGGTGTGGCTTATTGAACTGGAGGGTGCAGTGTGGGCGGGGCCCATCACACTAGAGGGTGAAGTGTGGGCGTGGTCCATCACACTGGAGGGTGCAGTGTGGGCGGGGCCCATCAAACTAGAGGGTGAAGTGTGGGCGTGGTCCATCACACTGCAGGGTGCAGTGTGGGAGGGGCCCATTGCACTGGAAGTTGCAGTGTGGGTGGGACCCATCGCACTGGATGGTGCAGTACACGTGGGGCCCATCGCACTGGATGGTTCAGTGCAGGTGGGGCCCATCGCACTGGAGGGTGCAGTGTGGGTGTGGCTTATTGAACTGGAGGGTGCAGTGTGGGCGGGGCATATCACACTAGAGGGTGAAGTGTGGGCTGGGTCCATTGCACTGGAGGGTGCAGTGCAGACGGGGCCCATCGCACTTGGGGGTGCAGTGTGGGTGGCGCCCATCGCACTGGAGGGTGCAGTGTGGGTGGGACCCATCGCACTGGAGGGTGAAGTGTGGGCGGGGTCCATTGCACCAGAGGGTGCAGTGTAGACGGGGCCCATCGCACTTGGGGGTGCAGTGCGGGTGGCGCCCATCGCACTGGAGGGTACAGTGTGGGTGGGACCCATCGTACTGGAGGGTGCAGTGCAGGTGGGGCCCATCGCACTCAAAGGTGCAGTGTGGGTGGGGCATATCTCACTCAAGGGTGCAGTGTGGGTGGGGAACATCGCACTGGAGGATGCAGTGCAGGTGTGGCCCATCACACTGGAGGTTGTAGTGCGGGTGGGGCCCATTGGACTATGTTCTGCAGTGGGGGTGGGGCCCATCGCACTGGAGAGTGCAGTGCGGGTGGTGCCCATTGTACTGGAGGGTGCAGTGCGGGTGGGACCTACCGCACTGGAGGGTGCAGTGCTGGTGGGGCCCATCGCGCTGGAGGGTGCAGTGCAGGTGGGGCCCATCACACTGCAGGGTGCAGTGCGGGTTTGGCACATCGCACTGGAGGGTGCAATGCGGATAAGTCCCATTGCACTGGAGGGTGCAGTACGGGCGGGGTACAACACACTGGAGGGTGCAGTGCGAGAGGGTCCCATTGCACCAGAGGGTACAGTGTGGAAGGGGTCCATCGCACTGGAGGGTGCAGTGCGGGTGGGGCCCATTGTACTGGAGGGTGCAGTGCGGGTGGGACCCATGGCACTGGATGGTGACGTGCTGGTGGGGCCCATCACACTGGGCGGTGCAGTACAGGTGGGGCCCATCGCACTGGAGGGTTCAGTGCCGGTGGTGCCCATTGCACTGGAGGGTGCAGTGCTAGCGGGACTTATCGCACTGGAGGCTGCAGTGTGGGTGGGGCCCAACGCACTGGAGAGTGAAGTGCGGGCGGGGTCCATCACACTGGAGCTTGCAGTGCAGGTGGGGCCCATCGCACTGGAGGTTGCAGTGCAGACGGGGACCATCGCACTGGAGGGATAAGTGAAGGCGGGGCCCATCGTACTGGAGGGTGCAGTGTGGGTGGGGCCCATCACACTGGAGGGTGCAGTGCGAGAGTGTCCCATCGCACTGGAGGGTGCAGTGCGGACGGGGTCCATCACACTGGAGGGTGCAGTGCAGGCGTGGCCCATCGCACTGGAGGGTGCAATGTGGACGGAGCCCATTGCACTGGAGGGTACAGTGTGGGCGGGGCAAATAGCACTGGAGGGTGCAGTGCGGGTTGGGCCCATCGAACTGGAGGGTGCAGTGCGGGTGGAGCCGATCGCACTGGAGGGTGCAGTGGATCCGGAGTCCATCGCACTGGAGGGTGCAGTGCGGATGGGGCCCATAGCACTGGAGGGTGCAGTGCGGTCGGGTCCCATTGCACTCTTGGTTGCAGTGCGGGTGGGGCTCATCGCACTGGAGGATGCAGTGCTTGTGGGTCCCATCGCACTGGAGGGTTCAGTGCGGGTGGTGCCCATCGCACTGAAGGGTGCAGTGCGGGCGGGGTTTATCGCACTGGAGGCTGCAGTGTGGGTGGGGCCCAAAGCACTGGAGAGTGAAGTGCGGGCGGGGTCCATCACACTGGAGCTTACAGTGCAGGCGGAACCCATCGCACTGGAGGTTGCAGTGCAGATGGGGCCCATCGCACTGGAGGGTTCAGTCAAGGCAGGGCCCATCGTACTGGAGATTTCAGTGCGGGTGGGGCCCATCGCAATGGAGGGTGCAGTGTGGGTGGGGCGAATCACACTGGAGGATGCAGTGCAGGTGGGGCCCATGACACTGGAGAAAGCTGTGTGGGTGGGGTCTATTACACTGAAGGGAGCATTGCAGATGGGGCCCATCGCACTGGAGGGTGCAGTGCGGGTGGGGCCCATCGCACTGGAGGATTCAGTGCAGGTGTGACCCATCGCACTGGAGGTTGCAGTGCAGGTGGGGCCCATCACACTGGGCGGTAGAATGCGGGTGGGGCCCATCGTACTCAAGGGTGCAGTATGGGTGGGGCCCATCGCACTGGAGGGTGCAGAGTTGGTGGGGCCCATCACACTGGAGGGTGCAGTGCGGATGGGGACCATCACACTGGAGGGTGTAGTGTGGGTGTGTCCCATCGCACTGGAGGGTGCAGTGTGGGTGGCGCCCATCGCACTGGAGGGTGCAGTGTGGTGGGACCCATCGCACTGGAGGGTGAAGTGTGGGCGGGGTCCATTGCACCAGAGGGTTCAGTGTAGACGGGGCCCATCGCACTTGGGGGTGCAGTGCGGGTGGCGCCCATCGCACTGGAGGGTACAGTGTGGGTGGGACCCATCGTACTGGAGGGTGCAGTGCAGGTGGGGCCCATCGCACTCAAAGGTGCAGTGTGGGTGGGGCATATCTCACTCAAGGGTGCAGTGTGGGTGGGGAACATCGCACTGGAGGATGCAGTGCAGGTGTGGCCCATCACACTGGAGGTTGTAGTGCGGGTGGGGCCCATCGGACTATGTTCTGCAGTGGGGGTGGGGCCCATCACACTGGAGAGTGCAGTGCGGGTGGTGCCCATTGTACTGGAGGGTGCAGTGCGGGTTGGACCTACCGCACTGGAGGGTGCAGTGCTGGTGGGGCCCATCGCGCTGGAGGGTGCAGTGCAGGTGGGGCCCATCACACTGCAGGGTGCAGTGCGGGTTAGGCACATCGCACTGGAGGGTGCAATGCGGATAAGTCCCATTGCACTGGAGGGTGCAGTACGGGCGGGGTACAACACACTGGAGGGTGCAGTGCGAGAGGGTCCCATTGCACCAGAGGGTACAGTGTGGAAGGGGTCCATCGCACTGGAGGGTGCAGTGCGGGTGGGGCCCATTGTACTGGAGGGTGCAGTGCGGGTGGGACCCATGGCACTGGATGGTGACGTGCTGGTGGGGCCCATCGCACTGGGCGGTGCAGTACAGGTGGGGCCCATCGCACTGGAGGGTTCAGTGCCGGTGGTGCCCATTGCACTGGAGGGTGCAGTGCTAGCGGGGCTTATCGCACTGGAGGCTGCAGTGTGGGTGGGGCCCAACGCACTGGAGAGTGAAGTGCGGGCGGGGTCCATCACACTGGAGCTTGCAGTGCAGGTGGGGCCCATCGCACTGGAGGTTGCAGTGCAGACGGGGACCATCGCACTGGAGGGATAAGTGAAGGCGGGGCCCATCACACTGGAGGGTGCAGTGCGAGAGTGTCCCATCGCACTGGAGGGTGCAGTGCGGACGGGGTCCATCACACTGGAGGGTGCAGTGCAGGCGTGGCCCATCGCACTGGAGGGTGCAATGTGGGCGGAGCCCATTGCACTGGAGGGTGCAGTGTGAGCGGGGCAAATAGCACTGGAGGGTGCAGTGCGGGTTGGGCCCATCGAACTGGAGGGTGCAGTGCGGGTGGAGCCGATCGCACTGGAGGGTGCAGTGGATCCGGAGTCCATCGCACTGGAGGGTGCAGTGCGGTGGGGCCCATCGCACTGGAGGTTTCAGTGCAGGTGGGGCCCATCGCACTGGAGGGTGCAGTGTGGGTGGGGCAAATCACACTGGAGGATGCAGTGCAGGTGGGGCCCATGACACTGGAGGGTGCTGTGTGGGTGGGGTCTATTACACTGAAGGGTGCAGTGCAGACGGGACCCATCGTACTGGAGGGTGCAGTGCGGGTGGGGCCCATCGCACTGGAGGATGCAGTGCAGGTGTGGCCCATCACACTTGAGGGTGCAGTGCGAGTAGGGCCCATCGCACTGGATGGTGCAGTACGGGTGGGACCCATCGAACTGGAGGGTGTAGTACAGGTGTGGCTCATCGCAATGGAGGGTGCAGTACGGTTGGGGCCCATAGAACTCAAGGGTGCAGTGTGGGTGGGGCCCATCGCACTCAAAGGTGCAGAGTGGGTGGGGCCCATCGCACTAGAAGGTGCAGTGCGGGTGGGGCCCATCACACTGGAGAGTACAGTGTGGGCGCGGTCCATCGCACTGGAGGGTGCAGTGCGGGCGTGGCCCATCGCACTGGAGGGTGCAATGCGGGCGGAGCCCATTGCACTGGAGGGTGCAGTGTGGGCGGGGCAAATAGCACTGGAGGGTGCAGTGCGGGTTGGGCCCATCGAACTGGCGGGTGCAGTGCGGGTGGAGCCGATCGCACTGGAGGGTGCAGTGGATCCGGAGTCCATCGCACTGGATTGTGCAGTGCGGATGGGGCCCAACGCACTGGAGGGTGCAATGCGGTTGGGTCCCATTGAACTCTTGGTTGCAGTGCGGGTGGGGCCCATCGCACTGGAGGATGCAGTGTGTGTGGGTCCCATCGCACTGGAGGGTTCAGTGCGGGTGGTGCCCATCGCACTGAAGGGTGCAGTGCAGGCGGGGTTTATCGCACTGGAGGCTGCAGTGTGGGTGGGGCCCAATGCACTGGAGAGTGAAGTGCAGGCGGGGTCCATCACACTGGAGCTTGCAGTGCAGGCGGAACCCATCGCACTGGAGGTTGCAGTGCAGATGGGGCCCATCGCACTGGAGGGTTCAGTCAAGGCGGGGCCCATCGTACTGGAGGTTTCAGTGCGGGTGGGGCCCATCGCAATGGAGGGTGCAGTGCGGGTGGGGCCCATCGCACTGGAGGATTCAGTGCAGGTGTGACCCATCGCACTGGAGGTTGCAGTGCAGGTGGGGCCCATCACACTGGGCGGTAGAATGCGGGTGGGGCCCATCGCACTCAAGGGTGCCGTATGGGTGAGGCCCATCGCACTGGAGGGTGCAGAGTTGGTGGGGCCCATCACACTGGAGGGTGCAGTGCGGATGGGGACCATCACACTGGAGGGTGTAGTGTGGGTATGTCCCATCACACTGGAGGGTGTAGTGTGGGTCGCGCCCATCGGACTATGTGGTACAGTGCAGGTGGGACCCATCGCACTGGAGGGTGCAGTGCGGATGGGGCTCATTGTACTGGAGGGTGCAGTGCGCATGGGACCCATCGCACTGGAGGGTGCAGTGAGGGTGGGGCCCATCGCACTGGAGGCTGCAGTACGGGTGGGGCCCATCACACTGCAGGTTGCAGTGTGGGTTGGGCCCATCGCACTGGAGGGTGCAGTGCGGGTAAGGCCCATCGCACTGGAGGTTGCAGTGCAGGCGGCGACCATCACACTGGAGGGTGCAGTGCGAGATTGTACCATCGCACTGGAGGGTGCAGTGCGGATGAGGTCCATCACACTGGAGGGTGCAGTGCAGGCGTGGCCCATCGCACTGGAGGGTGCACTGCGGGCGGAGCCCATCGCACTGGAGGGTGCAGTGCAGCCGGGGCCCATCGCACTGGAGGGTGCAGTGCAGGTGGGGCCCATTGCACTGGATGTTGCAGTGCGGGTGGGGCCCATCGCGCTGGAAGGTGCAGTGCAGGTGGGACCCATCGCACTGGATGGTGCAGTACACGTGGGGCCCATCGCACTGGAGGGTTCAGTGCAGGTGGGGCCCATTGCACTGGAGGGTGCAGTGTGGGTGTGGCTTATTGAACTGGAGGGTGCAGTGTGGGCGGGGCCCATCACACTAGAGGGTGAAGTGTGGGCGTGGTCCATCACACTGGAGGGTGCAGTGTGGGCGGGGCCCATCAAACTAGAGGGTGAAGTGTGGGCGTGGTCCATCACACTGTAGGGTGCAGTGTGGGTGGGGCCCATCACACTGGAGGATGCAGTGCAGGTGGGGCCCATGACACTGGAGGGTGAAGTGTGGGCGGGATCCATCGCACTGGAGGGTGCAGTGCAGCCGGGGCCCAACGCACTGGAGGGTGCAGTGCGGGTGGGGCCCATTGCACTGGAGGTTGCAGTCTGGGTGGGATCCATCGCACTGGATGGTGCAGTACACGTGGGGCCCATCGCACTCAAGGGTTTAGTGCAGGTGGAGCCCATAGCACTGGAGGGTGCAGTGCGGGTTGGGCCCATCGCACTGGAGGGTGCAGTGCGGGTGGGGCCCATCACACTGGAGAGTGCAGTATGGCTGGGGTCCATCGCACTGGAGGGTGCACTGCGGGCGGAGCCCATCGCACTGGAGGGTGCAGTGCATCCGGGGCCCATCGCACTGGAGGGTGCAGTGCGGGTGGGGCCCATTGCACTGGATGTTGCAGTGCGGGTGGGGCCCATCGCGCTGGAAGGTGCAGTGCAGGTGGGACCCATCGCACTGGATGGTGCAGTACACGTGGGGCCCATCGCACTGGAGGGTTCAGTGCAGGTGGGGCCCATTGCACTGGAGGGTGCAGTGTGGGTGTGGCTTATTGAACTGGAGGGTGCAGTGTGGGCGGGGCCCATCACACTAGAGGGTGAAGTGTGGGCGTGGTCCATCACACTGGAGGGTGCAGTGTGGGCGGGGCCCATCAAACTAGAGGGTGAAGTGTGGGCGTGGTCCATCACACTGTAGGGTGCAGTGTGGGTGGGGCCCATCACACTGGAGGATGCAGTGCAGGTGGGGCCCATGACACTGGAGGGTGAAGTGTGGGCGGGATCCATCGCACTGGAGGGTGCAGTGCAGCCGGGGCCCAACGCACTGGAGGGTGCAGTGCGGGTGGGGCCCATTGCACTGGAGGTTGCAGTCTGGGTGGGATCCATCGCACTGGATGGTGCAGTACACGTGGGGCCCATCTCACTGGAGGGTTTAGTGCAGGTGGGGCCCATCGCACTGGAGGGTGCAGTGTGGGTGTGGCTTATTGAACTGGAGGGTGCAGTGTGGGCGGGGCCCATCACACTAGAGGGTGAAGTGTGGGCGTGGTCCATCACACTGGAGGGTGCAGTGTGGGCGGGGCCCATCACACTGGAGGATGCAGTGCAGGTGGGGCCCATGACACGGGAGGGTGAAGTGTGGGCGGGGCCCAACGCACTGGAGGGTGCAGTGCGGGCGGGGCCCATTGCACTGGATGTTGCAGTGCGGGTGGGATCCATCGCACTGGATGGTGCAGTACACGTGGGGCCCATCGCACTGGAGGGTTCAGTGCAGGTGGGGCCCATCGCATTGGAGGGTGCAGTGTGGGTGTTGCTTATTGAACTGGAGGGTGCAGTGTGGGCGGGTCCCATCACACTAGAGGGTGAAGTGTTGGCGTGGTCCATCACACTAGAGGGTGCAGTGTGCGCGGGGCCCATCACACTGGAGGGTGCAGTGCGCGTGGGACCCAACACACTGAAGGGTGCAGTGAAGGTGGGGCATATTGCACTGGAGGCTGCAGTACGGGTGAGGCCCATCACACTGCATGTTGCAGTGCTGGTTGGGCCCATCGCACTGGAGGGTGCAGTGCGGGTTGGGCCCATCGCACTAGAGTGTGCATTCCGGTTGGTGCCCATCACACTGGCGAGTGCAGTATGGCCGGGGTCCATCGCACTGGAGGGTGCAGTGTGGGCGGAGCCCATTGCACTGGAGGTTGCAGTGCAGGCGGGGCCCATCGCACTGGAGGGTGCAGTGCGGGCGGGGCCCATTGCACTGGAAGTTGCAGTGTGGGTGGGACCCATCGCACTGGATGGTGCATTACACGTGGGGCCCATCGCACTGGAGGGTTCAGTGCAGGTGGGGCCCATCGCACTGGAGGGTGCAGTGTGGGTGTGGCTTATTGAACTGGAGGGTGCAGTGTGGGTGGGGCATATCACACTAGAGGGTGAAGTGTGGGCTGGGTCCATTGCACCGGAGGGTGCAGTGCAGACGGGGCCCATCGCACTTGGGGGTGCAGTGTGGCTGGCGCCCATCGCACTGGAGGGTGCAGTGTGGGTGGGACCCATCGCACTGGAGGGTGAAGTGTGGGCGGGGTCCATTGCACCGGAGGGTGCAGTGTAGACGGGGCCCATCGCACTTGGGGGTGCAGTGCGGGTGGCGCCCATCGCACTGGAGGGTACAGTGTGGGTGGGACCCATCGTACTGGAGGGTGCAGTGCAGGTGGGGCCCATCGCACTCAAAGGTGCAGTGTGGGTGGGGCATATCGCACTCAAGGGTGCAGTGTGGGTGGGGAACATCGCACTGGAGGATGCAGTGCAGGTGTGGCCCATCACACTGGAGGTTGTATTGCGGGTGGGGCCCATTGGACTATGTTCTGCAGTGCGGGTGGGGCCCATCACACTGGAGAGTGCAGTGCGGGTGGTGCCCATTGTACTGGAGGGTGCAGTGCGGGTGGGACCTACCGCACTGGAGGGTGCAGTGCTGGTGGGGCCCATCGCGCTGGAGAGTGCAGTGCAGGTGGGGCCCATCACACTGCAGGGTGCAGTGCGGGTTCGGCACATCGCACTGGAGGGTGCAATGCGGATAAGTCCCATTGCACTGGAGGGTGCAGTACGGGTGGGGTACAACACACTGGAGGGTGCAGTGCGAGAGGGTCCCATCGCACCGGAGGGTACAGTGTGGAAGCGGTCCATCGCACTGGAGGGTGCAGTGCGGGTGGGGCCCATTGTACTGGAGGGTGCAGTGCGGGTGGGACCCATGGCACTGGATGGTGACGTGCTGGTGGGGCCCATCGCACTGGGCGGTGCAGTACAGGTGGGGCCCATCGCACTGGAGGGTTCAGTGCCGGTGGTGCCCATCGCACTGGAGGGTGCAGTGGTAGCGGGGCTTATCGCACTGGAGGCTGCAGTGTGGGTGGGGCCCAACGCACTGGAGAGTGAAGTGCGGGCGGGGTCCATCACACTGGAGCTTGCAGTGCAGGTGGGGCCCATCGCACTGGAAGTTGCAGTGCAGACGGGGACCATCGCACTGGAGGGATAAGTGAAGGTGGGGCCCATCGTACTGGAGGGTGCAGTGTGGGTGGGGCCCATCACACTGGAGGGTGCAGTGCGAGAGTGTCCCATCGCACTGGAGGGTGCAGTGCGGACGGGGTCCATCACACTGGAGGGTGCAGTGCAGGTGTGTACCATCGCACTGGAGGGTGCAGTGCGGATGGGGTCCATCACACTGGAGGGTGCAGTGCAGGCGTGGCCCATCGCAATGGAGGGTGCAGTGCAGGTGGGGCCCATCGCACTGGAGGTTTCAATGTGTGTGGAGCCCATAGCACTGGAGGGTGCAGTGCGGGTTGGGCCCATCGCACTGGAGGGTGCAGTGCGGGTGGGGCCCATCACACTGGAGAGTGCAGTATGGCTGGGGTCCATCGCACTGGAGGGTGCACTGCGGGCGGAGCCCATCACACTGGAGGGTGCAGTGCAGCCGGGGCCCATCGCACTGGAGGGTGCAGTGCGGGCGGGGCCCATTGCACTGGATGTTGCAGTGCGGGTGGGGCCCATCGCGCTGGAAGGTGCAGTGCGGGTGGGACCCATCGCACTGGATGTTGCAGTACACGTGGGGCCCATCGCACTGGAGGGTTCAGTGCAGGTGGGGCCCATTGCACTGGAGGGTGCAGTGTGGGTGTGGCTTATTGAACTGGAGGGTGCAGTGTGGGCGGGGCCCATCACACTAGAGGGTGAAGTGTGGGCGTGGTCCATCACACTGGAGGGTGCAGTGTGGGCGGGGCCCATCAAACTAGAGGGTGAAGTGTGGGCGTGGTCCATCACACTGCAGGGTGCAGTGTGGGAGGGGCCCATTGCACTGGAAGTTGCAGTGTGGGTGGGACCCATCGCACTGGATGGTGCAGTACACGTGGGGCCCATCGCACTGGATGGTTCAGTGCAGGTGGGGCCCATCGCACTGGAGGGTGCAGTGTGGGTGTGGCTTATTGAACTGGAGGGTGCAGTGTGGGCGGGGCATATCACACTAGAGGGTGAAGTGTGGGCTGGGTCCATTGCACTGGAGGGTGCAGTGCAGACGGGGCCCATCGCACTTGGGGGTGCAGTGTGGGTGGCGCCCATCGCACTGGAGGGTGCAGTGTGGGTGGGACCCATCGCACTGGAGGGTGAAGTGTGGGCGGGGTCCATTGCACCAGAGGGTGCAGTGTAGACGGGGCCCATCGCACTTGGGGGTGCAGTGCGGGTGGCGCCCATCGCACTGGAGGGTACAGTGTGGGTGGGACCCATCGTACTGGAGGGTGCAGTGCAGGTGGGGCCCATCGCACTCAAAGGTGCAGTGTGGGTGGGGCATATCTCACTCAAGGGTGCAGTGTGGGTGGGGAACATCGCACTGGAGGATGCAGTGCAGGTGTGGCCCATCACACTGGAGGTTGTAGTGCGGGTGGGGCCCATTGGACTATGTTCTGCAGTGGGGGTGGGGCCCATCGCACTGGAGAGTGCAGTGCGGGTGGTGCCCATTGTACTGGAGGGTGCAGTGCGGGTGGGACCTACCGCACTGGAGGGTGCAGTGCTGGTGGGGCCCATCGCGCTGGAGGGTGCAGTGCAGGTGGGGCCCATCACACTGCAGGGTGCAGTGCGGGTTTGGCACATCGCACTGGAGGGTGCAATGCGGATAAGTCCCATTGCACTGGAGGGTGCAGTACGGGCGGGGTACAACACACTGGAGGGTGCAGTGCGAGAGGGTCCCATTGCACCAGAGGGTACAGTGTGGAAGGGGTCCATCGCACTGGAGGGTGCAGTGCGGGTGGGGCCCATTGTACTGGAGGGTGCAGTGCGGGTGGGACCCATGGCACTGGATGGTGACGTGCTGGTGGGGCCCATCACACTGGGCGGTGCAGTACAGGTGGGGCCCATCGCACTGGAGGGTTCAGTGCCGGTGGTGCCCATTGCACTGGAGGGTGCAGTGCTAGCGGGACTTATCGCACTGGAGGCTGCAGTGTGGGTGGGGCCCAACGCACTGGAGAGTGAAGTGCGGGCGGGGTCCATCACACTGGAGCTTGCAGTGCAGGTGGGGCCCATCGCACTGGAGGTTGCAGTGCAGACGGGGACCATCGCACTGGAGGGATAAGTGAAGGCGGGGCCCATCGTACTGGAGGGTGCAGTGTGGGTGGGGCCCATCACACTGGAGGGTGCAGTGCGAGAGTGTCCCATCGCACTGGAGGGTGCAGTGCGGACGGGGTCCATCACACTGGAGGGTGCAGTGCAGGCGTGGCCCATCGCACTGGAGGGTGCAATGTGGACGGAGCCCATTGCACTGGAGGGTACAGTGTGGGCGGGGCAAATAGCACTGGAGGGTGCAGTGCGGGTTGGGCCCATCGAACTGGAGGGTGCAGTGCGGGTGGAGCCGATCGCACTGGAGGGTGCAGTGGATCCGGAGTCCATCGCACTGGAGGGTGCAGTGCGGATGGGGCCCATAGCACTGGAGGGTGCAGTGCGGTCGGGTCCCATTGCACTCTTGGTTGCAGTGCGGGTGGGGCTCATCGCACTGGAGGATGCAGTGCTTGTGGGTCCCATCGCACTGGAGGGTTCAGTGCGGGTGGTGCCCATCGCACTGAAGGGTGCAGTGCGGGCGGGGTTTATCGCACTGGAGGCTGCAGTGTGGGTGGGGCCCAAAGCACTGGAGAGTGAAGTGCGGGCGGGGTCCATCACACTGGAGCTTACAGTGCAGGCGGAACCCATCGCACTGGAGGTTGCAGTGCAGATGGGGCCCATCGCACTGGAGGGTTCAGTCAAGGCAGGGCCCATCGTACTGGAGATTTCAGTGCGGGTGGGGCCCATCGCAATGGAGGGTGCAGTGTGGGTGGGGCGAATCACACTGGAGGATGCAGTGCAGGTGGGGCCCATGACACTGGAGAAAGCTGTGTGGGTGGGGTCTATTACACTGAAGGGAGCATTGCAGATGGGGCCCATCGCACTGGAGGGTGCAGTGCGGGTGGGGCCCATCGCACTGGAGGATTCAGTGCAGGTGTGACCCATCGCACTGGAGGTTGCAGTGCAGGTGGGGCCCATCACACTGGGCGGTAGAATGCGGGTGGGGCCCATCGTACTCAAGGGTGCAGTATGGGTGGGGCCCATCGCACTGGAGGGTGCAGAGTTGGTGGGGCCCATCACACTGGAGGGTGCAGTGCGGATGGGGACCATCACACTGGAGGGTGTAGTGTGGGTGTGTCCCATCGCACTGGAGGGTGCAGTGTGGGTGGCGCCCATCGCACTGGAGGGTGCAGTGTGGTGGGACCCATCGCACTGGAGGGTGAAGTGTGGGCGGGGTCCATTGCACCAGAGGGTTCAGTGTAGACGGGGCCCATCGCACTTGGGGGTGCAGTGCGGGTGGCGCCCATCGCACTGGAGGGTACAGTGTGGGTGGGACCCATCGTACTGGAGGGTGCAGTGCAGGTGGGGCCCATCGCACTCAAAGGTGCAGTGTGGGTGGGGCATATCTCACTCAAGGGTGCAGTGTGGGTGGGGAACATCGCACTGGAGGATGCAGTGCAGGTGTGGCCCATCACACTGGAGGTTGTAGTGCGGGTGGGGCCCATCGGACTATGTTCTGCAGTGGGGGTGGGGCCCATCACACTGGAGAGTGCAGTGCGGGTGGTGCCCATTGTACTGGAGGGTGCAGTGCGGGTTGGACCTACCGCACTGGAGGGTGCAGTGCTGGTGGGGCCCATCGCGCTGGAGGGTGCAGTGCAGGTGGGGCCCATCACACTGCAGGGTGCAGTGCGGGTTAGGCACATCGCACTGGAGGGTGCAATGCGGATAAGTCCCATTGCACTGGAGGGTGCAGTACGGGCGGGGTACAACACACTGGAGGGTGCAGTGCGAGAGGGTCCCATTGCACCAGAGGGTACAGTGTGGAAGGGGTCCATCGCACTGGAGGGTGCAGTGCGGGTGGGGCCCATTGTACTGGAGGGTGCAGTGCGGGTGGGACCCATGGCACTGGATGGTGACGTGCTGGTGGGGCCCATCGCACTGGGCGGTGCAGTACAGGTGGGGCCCATCGCACTGGAGGGTTCAGTGCCGGTGGTGCCCATCGCACTGGAGGGTGCAGTGGTAGCGGGGCTTATCGCACTGGAGGCTGCAGTGTGGGTGGGGCCCAACGCACTGGAGAGTGAAGTGCGGGCGGGGTCCATCACACTGGAGCTTGCAGTGCAGGTGGGGCCCATCGCACTGGAAGTTGCAGTGCAGACGGGGACCATCGCACTGGAGGGATAAGTGAAGGTGGGGCCCATCGTACTGGAGGGTGCAGTGTGGGTGGGGCCCATCACACTGGAGGGTGCAGTGCGAGAGTGTCCCATCGCACTGGAGGGTGCAGTGCGGACGGGGTCCATCACACTGGAGGGTGCAGTGCAGGTGTGTACCATCGCACTGGAGGGTGCAGTGCGGATGGGGTCCATCACACTGGAGGGTGCAGTGCAGGCGTGGCCCATCGCAATGGAGGGTGCAGTGCAGGTGGGGCCCATCGCACTGGAGGTTTCAATGTGTGTGGAGCCCATAGCACTGGAGGGTGCAGTGCGGGTTGGGCCCATCGCACTGGAGGGTGCAGTGCGGGTGGGGCCCATCACACTGGAGAGTGCAGTATGGCTGGGGTCCATCGCACTGGAGGGTGCACTGCGGGCGGAGCCCATCACACTGGAGGGTGCAGTGCAGCCGGGGCCCATCGCACTGGAGGGTGCAGTGCGGGCGGGGCCCATTGCACTGGATGTTGCAGTGCGGGTGGGGCCCATCACGCTGGAAGGTGCAGTGCGGGTGGGACCCATCGCACTGGATGTTGCAGTACACGTGGGGCCCATCGCACTGGAGGGTTCAGTGCAGGTGGGGCCCATTGCACTGGAGGGTGCAGTGTGGGTGTGGCTTATTGAACTGGAGGGTGCAGTGTGGGCGGGGCCCATCACACTAGAGGGTGAAGTGTGGGCGTGGTCCATCACACTGGAGGGTGCAGTGTGGGCGGGGCCCATCAAACTAGAGGGTGAAGTGTGGGCGTGGTCCATCACACTGCAGGGTGCAGTGTGGGAGGGGCCCATTGCACTGGAAGTTGCAGTGTGGGTGGGACCCATCGCACTGGATGGTGCAGTACACGTGGGGCCCATCGCACTGGATGGTTCAGTGCAGGTGGGGCCCATCGCACTGGAGGGTGCAGTGTGGGTGTGGCTTATTGAACTGGAGGGTGCAGTGTGGGCGGGGCATATCACACTAGAGGGTGAAGTGTGGGCTGGGTCCATTGCACTGGAGGGTGCAGTGCAGACGGGGCCCATCGCACTTGGGGGTGCAGTGTGGGTGGCGCCCATCGCACTGGAGGGTGCAGTGTGGGTGGGACCCATCGCACTGGAGGGTGAAGTGTGGGCGGGGTCCATTGCACCAGAGGGTGCAGTGTAGACGGGGCCCATCGCACTTGGGGGTGCAGTGCGGGTGGCGCCCATCGCACTGGAGGGTACAGTGTGGGTGGGACCCATCGTACTGGAGGGTGCAGTGCAGGTGGGGCCCATCGCACTCAAAGGTGCAGTGTGGGTGGGGCATATCTCACTCAAGGGTGCAGTGTGGGTGGGGAACATCGCACTGGAGGATGCAGTGCAGGTGTGGCCCATCACACTGGAGGTTGTAGTGCGGGTGGGGCCCATTGGACTATGTTCTGCAGTGGGGGTGGGGCCCATCGCACTGGAGAGTGCAGTGCGGGTGGTGCCCATTGTACTGGAGGGTGCAGTGCGGGTGGGACCTACCGCACTGGAGGGTGCAGTGCTGGTGGGGCCCATCGCGCTGGAGGGTGCAGTGCAGGTGGGGCCCATCACACTGCAGGGTGCAGTGCGGGTTTGGCACATCGCACTGGAGGGTGCAATGCGGATAAGTCCCATTGCACTGGAGGGTGCAGTACGGGCGGGGTACAACACACTGGAGGGTGCAGTGCGAGAGGGTCCCATTGCACCAGAGGGTACAGTGTGGAAGGGGTCCATCGCACTGGAGGGTGCAGTGCGGGTGGGGCCCATTGTACTGGAGGGTGCAGTGCGGGTGGGACCCATGGCACTGGATGGTGACGTGCTGGTGGGGCCCATCACACTGGGCGGTGCAGTACAGGTGGGGCCCATCGCACTGGAGGGTTCAGTGCCGGTGGTGCCCATTGCACTGGAGGGTGCAGTGCTAGCGGGACTTATCGCACTGGAGGCTGCAGTGTGGGTGGGGCCCAACGCACTGGAGAGTGAAGTGCGGGCGGGGTCCATCACACTGGAGCTTGCAGTGCAGGTGGGGCCCATCGCACTGGAGGTTGCAGTGCAGACGGGGACCATCGCACTGGAGGGATAAGTGAAGGCGGGGCCCATCGTACTGGAGGGTGCAGTGTGGGTGGGGCCCATCACACTGGAGGGTGCAGTGCGAGAGTGTCCCATCGCACTGGAGGGTGCAGTGCGGACGGGGTCCATCACACTGGAGGGTGCAGTGCAGGCGTGGCCCATCGCACTGGAGGGTGCAATGTGGACGGAGCCCATTGCACTGGAGGGTACAGTGTGGGCGGGGCAAATAGCACTGGAGGGTGCAGTGCGGGTTGGGCCCATCGAACTGGAGGGTGCAGTGCGGGTGGAGCCGATCGCACTGGAGGGTGCAGTGGATCCGGAGTCCATCGCACTGGAGGGTGCAGTGCGGATGGGGCCCATAGCACTGGAGGGTGCAGTGCGGTCGGGTCCCATTGCACTCTTGGTTGCAGTGCGGGTGGGGCTCATCGCACTGGAGGATGCAGTGCTTGTGGGTCCCATCGCACTGGAGGGTTCAGTGCGGGTGGTGCCCATCGCACTGAAGGGTGCAGTGCGGGCGGGGTTTATCGCACTGGAGGCTGCAGTGTGGGTGGGGCCCAAAGCACTGGAGAGTGAAGTGCGGGCGGGGTCCATCACACTGGAGCTTACAGTGCAGGCGGAACCCATCGCACTGGAGGTTGCAGTGCAGATGGGGCCCATCGCACTGGAGGGTTCAGTCAAGGCAGGGCCCATCGTACTGGAGATTTCAGTGCGGGTGGGGCCCATCGCAATGGAGGGTGCAGTGTGGGTGGGGCGAATCACACTGGAGGATGCAGTGCAGGTGGGGCCCATGACACTGGAGAAAGCTGTGTGGGTGGGGTCTATTACACTGAAGGGAGCATTGCAGATGGGGCCCATCGCACTGGAGGGTGCAGTGCGGGTGGGGCCCATCGCACTGGAGGATTCAGTGCAGGTGTGACCCATCGCACTGGAGGTTGCAGTGCAGGTGGGGCCCATCACACTGGGCGGTAGAATGCGGGTGGGGCCCATCGTACTCAAGGGTGCAGTATGGGTGGGGCCCATCGCACTGGAGGGTGCAGAGTTGGTGGGGCCCATCACACTGGAGGGTGCAGTGCGGATGGGGACCATCACACTGGAGGGTGTAGTGTGGGTGTGTCCCATCGCACTGGAGGGTGCAGTGTGGGTGGCGCCCATCGCACTGGAGGGTGCAGTGTGGTGGGACCCATCGCACTGGAGGGTGAAGTGTGGGCGGGGTCCATTGCACCAGAGGGTTCAGTGTAGACGGGGCCCATCGCACTTGGGGGTGCAGTGCGGGTGGCGCCCATCGCACTGGAGGGTACAGTGTGGGTGGGACCCATCGTACTGGAGGGTGCAGTGCAGGTGGGGCCCATCGCACTCAAAGGTGCAGTGTGGGTGGGGCATATCTCACTCAAGGGTGCAGTGTGGGTGGGGAACATCGCACTGGAGGATGCAGTGCAGGTGTGGCCCATCACACTGGAGGTTGTAGTGCGGGTGGGGCCCATCGGACTATGTTCTGCAGTGGGGGTGGGGCCCATCACACTGGAGAGTGCAGTGCGGGTGGTGCCCATTGTACTGGAGGGTGCAGTGCGGGTTGGACCTACCGCACTGGAGGGTGCAGTGCTGGTGGGGCCCATCGCGCTGGAGGGTGCAGTGCAGGTGGGGCCCATCACACTGCAGGGTGCAGTGCGGGTTAGGCACATCGCACTGGAGGGTGCAATGCGGATAAGTCCCATTGCACTGGAGGGTGCAGTACGGGCGGGGTACAACACACTGGAGGGTGCAGTGCGAGAGGGTCCCATTGCACCAGAGGGTACAGTGTGGAAGGGGTCCATCGCACTGGAGGGTGCAGTGCGGGTGGGGCCCATTGTACTGGAGGGTGCAGTGCGGGTGGGACCCATGGCACTGGATGGTGACGTGCTGGTGGGGCCCATCGCACTGGGCGGTGCAGTACAGGTGGGGCCCATCGCACTGGAGGGTTCAGTGCCGGTGGTGCCCATCGCACTGGAGGGTGCAGTGGTAGCGGGGCTTATCGCACTGGAGGCTGCAGTGTGGGTGGGGCCCAACGCACTGGAGAGTGAAGTGCGGGCGGGGTCCATCACACTGGAGCTTGCAGTGCAGGTGGGGCCCATCGCACTGGAAGTTGCAGTGCAGACGGGGACCATCGCACTGGAGGGATAAGTGAAGGTGGGGCCCATCGTACTGGAGGGTGCAGTGTGGGTGGGGCCCATCACACTGGAGGGTGCAGTGCGAGAGTGTCCCATCGCACTGGAGGGTGCAGTGCGGACGGGGTCCATCACACTGGAGGGTGCAGTGCAGGTGTGTACCATCGCACTGGAGGGTGCAGTGCGGATGGGGTCCATCACACTGGAGGGTGCAGTGCAGGCGTGGCCCATCGCAATGGAGGGTGCAGTGCAGGTGGGGCCCATCGCACTGGAGGTTTCAATGTGTGTGGAGCCCATAGCACTGGAGGGTGCAGTGCGGGTTGGGCCCATCGCACTGGAGGGTGCAGTGCGGGTGGGGCCCATCACACTGGAGAGTGCAGTATGGCTGGGGTCCATCGCACTGGAGGGTGCACTGCGGGCGGAGCCCATCACACTGGAGGGTGCAGTGCAGCCGGGGCCCATCGCACTGGAGGGTGCAGTGCGGGCGGGGCCCATTGCACTGGATGTTGCAGTGCGGGTGGGGCCCATCGCGCTGGAAGGTGCAGTGCGGGTGGGACCCATCGCACTGGATGTTGCAGTACACGTGGGGCCCATCGCACTGGAGGGTTCAGTGCAGGTGGGGCCCATTGCACTGGAGGGTGCAGTGTGGGTGTGGCTTATTGAACTGGAGGGTGCAGTGTGGGCGGGGCCCATCACACTAGAGGGTGAAGTGTGGGCGTGGTCCATCACACTGGAGGGTGCAGTGTGGGCGGGGCCCATCAAACTAGAGGGTGAAGTGTGGGCGTGGTCCATCACACTGCAGGGTGCAGTGTGGGAGGGGCCCATTGCACTGGAAGTTGCAGTGTGGGTGGGACCCATCGCACTGGATGGTGCAGTACACGTGGGGCCCATCGCACTGGATGGTTCAGTGCAGGTGGGGCCCATCGCACTGGAGGGTGCAGTGTGGGTGTGGCTTATTGAACTGGAGGGTGCAGTGTGGGCGGGGCATATCACACTAGAGGGTGAAGTGTGGGCTGGGTCCATTGCACTGGAGGGTGCAGTGCAGACGGGGCCCATCGCACTTGGGGGTGCAGTGTGGGTGGCGCCCATCGCACTGGAGGGTGCAGTGTGGGTGGGACCCATCGCACTGGAGGGTGAAGTGTGGGCGGGGTCCATTGCACCAGAGGGTGCAGTGTAGACGGGGCCCATCGCACTTGGGGGTGCAGTGCGGGTGGCGCCCATCGCACTGGAGGGTACAGTGTGGGTGGGACCCATCGTACTGGAGGGTGCAGTGCAGGTGGGGCCCATCGCACTCAAAGGTGCAGTGTGGGTGGGGCATATCTCACTCAAGGGTGCAGTGTGGGTGGGGAACATCGCACTGGAGGATGCAGTGCAGGTGTGGCCCATCACACTGGAGGTTGTAGTGCGGGTGGGGCCCATTGGACTATGTTCTGCAGTGGGGGTGGGGCCCATCGCACTGGAGAGTGCAGTGCGGGTGGTGCCCATTGTACTGGAGGGTGCAGTGCGGGTGGGACCTACCGCACTGGAGGGTGCAGTGCTGGTGGGGCCCATCGCGCTGGAGGGTGCAGTGCAGGTGGGGCCCATCACACTGCAGGGTGCAGTGCGGGTTTGGCACATCGCACTGGAGGGTGCAATGCGGATAAGTCCCATTGCACTGGAGGGTGCAGTACGGGCGGGGTACAACACACTGGAGGGTGCAGTGCGAGAGGGTCCCATTGCACCAGAGGGTACAGTGTGGAAGGGGTCCATCGCACTGGAGGGTGCAGTGCGGGTGGGGCCCATTGTACTGGAGGGTGCAGTGCGGGTGGGACCCATGGCACTGGATGGTGACGTGCTGGTGGGGCCCATCACACTGGGCGGTGCAGTACAGGTGGGGCCCATCGCACTGGAGGGTTCAGTGCCGGTGGTGCCCATTGCACTGGAGGGTGCAGTGCTAGCGGGACTTATCGCACTGGAGGCTGCAGTGTGGGTGGGGCCCAACGCACTGGAGAGTGAAGTGCGGGCGGGGTCCATCACACTGGAGCTTGCAGTGCAGGTGGGGCCCATCGCACTGGAGGTTGCAGTGCAGACGGGGACCATCGCACTGGAGGGATAAGTGAAGGCGGGGCCCATCGTACTGGAGGGTGCAGTGTGGGTGGGGCCCATCACACTGGAGGGTGCAGTGCGAGAGTGTCCCATCGCACTGGAGGGTGCAGTGCGGACGGGGTCCATCACACTGGAGGGTGCAGTGCAGGCGTGGCCCATCGCACTGGAGGGTGCAATGTGGACAGAGCCCATTGCACTGGAGGGTACAGTGTGGGCGGGGCAAATAGCACTGGAGGGTGCAGTGCGGGTTGGGCCCATCGAACTGGAGGGTGCAGTGCGGGTGGAGCCGATCGCACTGGAGGGTGCAGTGGATCCGGAGTCCATCGCACTGGAGGGTGCAGTGCGGATGGGGCCCATAGCACTGGAGGGTGCAGTGCGGTCGGGTCCCATTGCACTCTTGGTTGCAGTGCGGGTGGGGCTCATCGCACTGGAGGATGCAGTGCTTGTGGGTCCCATCGCACTGGAGGGTTCAGTGCGGGTGGTGCCCATCGCACTGAAGGGTGCAGTGCGGGCGGGGTTTATCGCACTGGAGGCTGCAGTGTGGGTGGGGCCCAAAGCACTGGAGAGTGAAGTGCGGGCGGGGTCCATCACACTGGAGCTTACAGTGCAGGCGGAACCCATCGCACTGGAGGTTGCAGTGCAGATGGGGCCCATCGCACTGGAGGGTTCAGTCAAGGCAGGGCCCATCGTACTGGAGATTTCAGTGCGGGTGGGGCCCATCGCAATGGAGGGTGCAGTGTGGGTGGGGCGAATCACACTGGAGGATGCAGTGCAGGTGGGGCCCATGACACTGGAGAAAGCTGTGTGGGTGGGGTCTATTACACTGAAGGGAGCATTGCAGATGGGGCCCATCGCACTGGAGGGTGCAGTGCGGGTGGGGCCCATCGCACTGGAGGATTCAGTGCAGGTGTGACCCATCGCACTGGAGGTTGCAGTGCAGGTGGGGCCCATCACACTGGGCGGTAGAATGCGGGTGGGGCCCATCGTACTCAAGGGTGCAGTATGGGTGGGGCCCATCGCACTGGAGGGTGCAGAGTTGGTGGGGCCCATCACACTGGAGGGTGCAGTGCGGATGGGGACCATCACACTGGAGGGTGTAGTGTGGGTGTGTCCCATCGCACTGGAGGGTGCAGTGTGGGTGGCGCCCATCGCACTGGAGGGTGCAGTGTGGTGGGACCCATCGCACTGGAGGGTGAAGTGTGGGCGGGGTCCATTGCACCAGAGGGTTCAGTGTAGACGGGGCCCATCGCACTTGGGGGTGCAGTGCGGGTGGCGCCCATCGCACTGGAGGGTACAGTGTGGGTGGGACCCATCGTACTGGAGGGTGCAGTGCAGGTGGGGCCCATCGCACTCAAAGGTGCAGTGTGGGTGGGGCATATCTCACTCAAGGGTGCAGTGTGGGTGGGGAACATCGCACTGGAGGATGCAGTGCAGGTGTGGCCCATCACACTGGAGGTTGTAGTGCGGGTGGGGCCCATCGGACTATGTTCTGCAGTGGGGGTGG
This sequence comes from Phyllobates terribilis, assembly GCF_046119375.1. Classification (NCBI taxonomy): domain Eukaryota; kingdom Metazoa; phylum Chordata; class Amphibia; order Anura; family Dendrobatidae; genus Phyllobates; species Phyllobates terribilis. The sequence continues at coordinate 475 of NW_027362827.1, read as the reverse complement.
GGCCCATCACACTGGAGAGTGCAGTGCGGGTGGTGCCCATTGTACTGGAGGGTGCAGTGCGGGTTGGACCTACCGCACTGGAGGGTGCAGTGCTGGTGGGGCCCATCGCGCTGGAGGGTGCAGTGCAGGTGGGGCCCATCACACTGCAGGGTGCAGTGCGGGTTAGGCACATCGCACTGGAGGGTGCAATGCGGATAAGTCCCATTGCACTGGAGGGTGCAGTACGGGCGGGGTACAACACACTGGAGGGTGCAGTGCGAGAGGGTCCCATTGCACCAGAGGGTACAGTGTGGAAGGGGTCCATCGCACTGGAGGGTGCAGTGCGGGTGGGGCCCATTGTACTGGAGGGTGCAGTGCGGGTGGGACCCATGGCACTGGATGGTGACGTGCTGGTGGGGCCCATCGCACTGGGCGGTGCAGTACAGGTGGGGCCCATCGCACTGGAGGGTTCAGTGCCGGTGGTGCCCATTGCACT